>NC_046326.1:11779487-12433772 GCF_009819535.1 Lacerta agilis | reverse complement strand
CCGAGTATATTTCATGTGTACTTAAAATGATATCTAGGCACATCAAAGAAGTGTTTCAGATAAACACATTGTAAACTCATACAGGAAAAGCCGGTAGGGAAAGACCAGAGTCCCCAGCGCCATCTGGTGTAACAGTGTTATATCGCATATATATTGCATATAAAACAGTTTTTCTTTACCAATCTAGCCGAGTTCCTAGTTCAATATCTTTTTGTGACTGTCCTTGCCAATCAGGGGCATCTCTAGTTTTTAGGAGGCCTTTGGCAAAGTGTCCTTGTGGGCCTCTCCTACTCTGGTGAGTTTACCTAACAATGATGTCGGTGATCTAATCTGTGTTGCAAATTGCACTTTAGAAACCCAGTGAGTGAGGGGGTATAGCATGACAATTGATCAAGACCACAGGCTCAAAACAGCTTTGATATTTTATTACAATCAAGTGGTATATAAATCTTGTGAAACTATATGCATTACTCAGGCTGCAGTAGAAATGAATTCATTGGCTTATTGATACACACTGCTTCATCCAGAAAATAAAACAGAAGAAAATATTATGAACTTTGAAGAATGATGTAGTGACATAAAGGGAAACATTATGCAGTAGACTCCTGGGTTACGTTACTCTCGAGTAACATAAACTTCGGGTTGCAAAAGTGGCAAACCCGGAAGTATTTTCCCGGGTTTCGCTGCTCGTGCATGCGCAGAAGCAGCAGTTCTGGATACGGATTTTTTGGAGTGCGCACGGACCCCCGGGACGAATTAATTCGTATCCAGAGGGTCCACTGTATAGTATTTACAAAGTAGTGTGGGTTACAAATGGCATAAATGTAACGTGTAATTCTGTTGACAAAGCAATGTAAGCAAGAATGCCACAGATGGGTTGTGATTGGGAGTAGGAGAGCGAATGGGCGCATTGCTACACAAGCTCCCAGAATCCCCATCTCAAACCATTGTTATGCTGTTATGTTATTATGAGCTCTGATGGCTCATCATGGGGCCAGATATTGTCCGTATTGCAGTAATCATCTCGACAGCACCATGTAAGATTCTTATAGTGCGCATCTCGTAGTACATGAATACAGTTACCAACGCAGCCTCGGTCCACGAACAGTGTTACCCCATCTGTGCCCATGAAAAGAGAAAAAAGAGAGAGAAGAGTCAGCCTTGGGTGGCAACGAATTTGTGGTGGGAATATTTCAAACATTCCCGAATGTGAGAAAACTCTATTTGGACGGGCATGCAAAAATGTAGTTATAGTTTCCTAAGTACAACTGCTACCGCTAACATTTGAGGAGGTTCAAAAACAAACACTTCTCCAATTGCATTAACTTACTTTGCATCCCCCTTTACAGGAATTCAGGAGTCACCTGATTAGGACACACAGGTTTGCTGCTGTCACACATCTAATGGTAAAGGTAAATGGACCCCTGACCATCAGGTCCAGTCGTGTGCGACTCTGGGGTTGCGGCACTCATCTTGCTCTATAGGCCGATGGAGCCGGCGTTTGTCCACAGACAGTGGCGGAGCAAGGCTCCGCGGTACCCAGGGCGGGAAAGGAAACGCCCCGGGGGCGGTGCGTTTCCGGGAGTGCTGCCGCCGCTTCTGCAGCCCCCTTTTAAGCCGAAGAGCCCCATTTAAGCTCTGCGGCTCAAAAGGAAGCTGTGGAAGCGGCAGTCCGACGACGGAGTGCGCCTGCGTGAAATGTCGCGCAGGCACACTCCGTTGTCGGGCCGTGTGCTGCTGCTCTCAGGGTAACGGAGAGAGCAGCAGCGCGTGGAAATGGTGGGAGGGGCTGCCGCTTGTCACCCCCACGTGCCGCCGTTCGCTCCGTTGCCCCGAGAGCAGCAGCACCGCACACACCGTGGGCTGCTGCTCCCGGGGGGACGGAGCGAGTAGGAGCACGTGGGGGTGACAAGCGGCAGCCCCTCCCGCCACTCCCCACGCACCGCCGGTCACCCCGGGAGCAGGAGTGCTGCACGACGGGGTGCTCCCTCGGCTGTGCGCTGTTGCTCCTGGGGCGATGGAGCGAGTGGCGGCGCATGGGGGTGACAAGCGCCGGCCCCTCCTGCCACTCCCCACGCTGCCAGTCACCTCGGGAGCAGCAGCGCTGCACGGACGGGTTGATCGCTCGGCCATGCGCTGGTGCTCCTGGGGTGACGGAGGGAGCAGCAGCGCTTGGGAATGGCGGGAAGGGCCGCTGCTTGTCACCCCCACCCGCCGCTTGTCACCCCCACCTGCCGCTTGTCAGCCCAGTCACTAGGGGCGTACCGCCCCCACCGCCCCTCCCTAGCGACGCCCCTGTCCACAGACAGCTTCTGGGTCATGTGGCCAGCATGACAAAGCCGCTTCTGGCAAACCAGAGCAGTGCACGGAAATGCCGTTTACCTTCCCACTGTAGTGGTCCCTGTTTATCTACTTGCACTTTGACGTGTTTTCGAACTGCTAGGTGGACAGGAGCTGGGCCCGAGCAACAGGAGCTTACCCCATGGCAGGGATTCAAACCGCCGACCTTCTGATCAGCAAGTCCTAGACTCTGGGGTTTAACCCACAGCGCCACCTGGGTCCCCTGTCAAACATCTACTTTGGCCTTAAAGTTGCAGTGCGGGCATTCCACACAGGATTAACTCGGCACATATGGCGTTCAGCAAGGGTGAATCCACAGCAAAATGCTCCACAAGATTGCACTTCGAAAGGGGCTTCTGAAGTTCCAACAATGCTTTGAAAGGGGCTTGGTGAGTTTCGGCTGCCAGCAGATTGTTGGGTCTTCAGGAGCCCCATGCAAAGCGCTATCTTTGTAAGACCCATGTGGGCAAAAAAAAAAAATAGGTCACCTGGTGCCATTGTGACATCAGCATTAGTGGCAAAGGAGGCAGGCCAACAGTAGGTGAACGCAGAGTCAATGATAGGCAGGCCAAGACCTTTAGTTTCTGCAATGGGGGATGACTACAAATCCCAGTTTGTTGATATCAAATAAAGACATGGCTCTAGTTTATCTAGCCATCTGTGTCTTTCCCTTTTCTTCTGGTCTATGGTGGTTGGTGCTCTTTGAGGCTGGTGGGGCAGGGAGCTCTGACCGTAAGTGAAACCAGAGTTAATGGAAGAGAGCCAATTCAAGTGTCCTCCACCACCCCAATCCTCCTCCTCAGTGAGATTCAGGAGGAGGAAGCTGATACCCAGTTTCACCCTCTGGACTGGTTGTAATTAAGAAGGCAGGGCAAGTGAGGGCTGGCTGAGGGCAGACTGAGTTTGGTGGGGCAGTGCCTCCTTGGCCCTAATAGGCCAGCCTTCACTGGATATCAGGTGACTGAAAGTAGGATAACTCTGTTCACCTGTCTAAACCTGGTCTGCAATGGCTGAGGGAGATAATCATCTGGCTTGCCAGTCAAATCCAACTTCCCACCCCTGGCTTAGTAACTCTCATGGTAACTCTCTTAGTTACTCTCTCTTAGTTACTCTCTTAGTAACTCTCAAGTAGAAATTAAGTGGACCCCCCTTTTTTTCCTTTAAGACTCACCATAGCTCACCATTCTGTTGTAACAATACCCAGTTATTTCAGTAATACAGGTGAATTTGAATTTTGCGCATTCATTGTCTGGTTGTACATCTTCACAGCCATGACACCTGAGATCTCTTCTATTCTCTCTTACCTCTGAGGGGAGGAAATTCGATACACTGATTAACTATGTGATCCCACCAACCACCTGTTCAGGCAGCATGCGATGTGATCAGTGCTATTTTTCTAGAAAAAGAGGTGCCGGAACTCACGATGAAACACCTCCCTTATTCTGTTAGAATGGCGATGGATGTGACCAATACACAACCAGAGTTCTCCTACAAGAGAGGGGACCCTGAAAAGACCTGAGTCTTCCCTCACATGCTGAAGCTCTTAACACAGAGTCCCTTCATCCACTGCTGCGGGACAAGTTCGCTGAACACCACAGTGATGGGGCAAACCTAGCCCAATTAGGCCTAGCCTCTTGCTCATTTAGTACTAAGACAGGGGTAGGGGAAAGGACCCAGCTGCCAAATCATATCCTGGGTTTCCTTACCCTTGGGGGCCCATATCAAGAGGTGGACAGATTCTGCCTAGCCAAACAGGGCTCGAAGTGACTGCTAATGGTAAGCTCTGCTTTTCTGCTGGGATCAGTATTGCAGCAGATCCTTTCATGCTGAAAGCCAGGGCCAATCAGCTGATTGCCAGTGCACAATCAGGAGCATGCTTCAAGCCCCCCTGCTCACTGGCAGTCACATTGCTACCTTACCCACACCTGATGTCACATATCACATCAAGTGTGCGGTAGGTGGGTGTAAAAAGGTAAAGGGCCCCTGACAGTTAAGTCCAGTTGCAGACGACTCTAGGGTTGTGGCACTCATCTCGCTTTACAGTCCGAGGGAGCCGGCGTTTTTCCGCAGACAGTTTTTCCGAGTCATGTGGCCAGCATGACTAAGCCACTTCTGGTGCAGCAGAACACCAAAACTAGAGCAGCGCATGGAAACACCGTTTACTTTCCTGCCAGAGCGGTACCTATTTATCTACTTGCACTTTTTTGGCATGCTTTTGAACTGCTAGGTTGGCAGGAGCAGGGACAGAGCAGTGTGAGCTCACCCCGTTGCGGGGATTTGAACTGCCCACCTTCTGATTGGCAAGCCCAAGAGGCTCAGTGGTTTAGACCACAGCAGTTTGGGGTAAATGGTCCCAGAGGAGAAATTGGGACTCATGGCATGTCCAATTAGGCCTGTGGGCCAGACATCCCCACCCCCACTAAGAGAATATAAGCTTGTTCCTCTTGTTGGGTCTCCTAAAAGGGGGTGACTATATAACCCCATTCACTTCCTCTTCAGTTAGTGGGGAAGTGAGGAGATTGTAACAGGTGTGTTATTTCCATCCCAATGTGTGATCTCCTTTCTGGGGCTTCTGGCAGGAACCTGTGGAAGAATGGCAAGTGGCCAACAGACCTGCCTGGGAATTGGGAATTGAAGTATCTGAAGAAGTGTGCATGCACACAAAAGCTCATACCAAGAACAAACTTAGTTGGTCTCTAAGGTGCTACTGGAAGGAATTTTTTTTTTTTAAAACTATGGTAGACCAACACAGCTACCTACCTGTAACTTTCAACTGAAAGGTCTTTGTGAAAGATTCACAGCTTAATCCCTATGGATGCTTACTCTGAACTAAGTCCTACTGAACTCATTGAGACTTATTCTCAAAAAGCTTTGCACAGCCTTGCAGCTTTGGTGGCAAAGACACCTCATTTGGACTGAGCAGACAAAGACTTACCAACAGTCTCCAAGCAGAGAGCAACTAAGAAACTGACAGCTGGAATCTTGTACAACATCTTCATTCCACTGACTCCAAATGTGAGACGAAGTTGCAGCAATAACAGAGAACCCAAAAGTCAGCCAGAGAATGAAGTGCTATTTACAGTCATGGTTATAAACTGGATTGTAGGATGAATGGAGGTGGGTTTATATATTGGATCTTAAGCAGTAATCTATTAAAAATATCAATGTGCAAATTAATTCCTGAAACACAAGGCCCCTCATATCTCATGCCCTTGGCGAGAATAATCTGTAACTCAAAATGGTGGGAAAATATTCACTTATAAGCAGCATTCTGTGATTTCTAAAACTAGAAGAATCCCAGATCATTAGAACCTATTTCCCCTTAGAATCATATAATTGTAGAGTTGGAAAGCACACCAAGGGTCTTCTACAACCCCCTACAATGCAGGAATAAAAATAGCTGTAATCCAGATAAATTCTAAAACAGCTGTAATGCAGATAAATGCAGAAGTGGTCTGGTAGGATTTTGTTAAGATCAAGCATTATTGAGTGGGTTAAACCACTGAGCCTAGGGCTTGCCGATCAGAAGGCCAGCGGTTCGAATCCCTGCGACGGGGTGAGCTCCCATTGTTCGGTCCCTGCTCCTGCCAACCTAGCAGTTCGAAAGCATGTCAAAGTGCAAGTAGATAAATAGGGACCGCTCCGGCGGGAAGGTAAACGGCGTTTCCGTGCGCTGCTCTGGTTCACCAGAAGCAGCTTAGTCTTGCTAGACACATGGCCTGGAAGCTGTACGCCGGCTTCCTCAGCCAGCAATGCGAGATGAGCGCCGCAACCCCAGAGTCGGACACGACAGGACCTAATGGTCAGGGGTCCCTTTACTTTTTTAAACTATGAACCTATTGGATAAGGAAAGAACATTGCCAAGAAATGCCAAAAGGCAAGTTGCAGAAAACGGCCATTTCACCAAGGGAGAAAGGGGTGGGGTGTGTGCTAAATCTTATCCTGAGCCTTATCCTGCCTGAGTCTCAAAATTCATGTGATGGCTCAGTTCTTCTCCCCTTGACAACGGTGCTGTATTGGCAAATTCAGAAGTGCTGAAGTGGGGCAGTCACAGCTATGCCCTGTTACAACCATGCACCTCATACATCCTTCTAATATTATACATTTTTTTTTACAATTATACAATAATAATAATTTGGGGGTGCAGCAATCAATGCATGTTTTGCCTTTGAAGTAGATCTATTAATCTGTTGTAAGTTCCAAGATCTTATGATGAAGGGGTTTATAAACAACATAATAAACAAATCTGTTACGAGAAGGGCAAAACAGACATAGGGAAAAACCTGAACTCCTTGAAGCATGGGCAGAATATATATATATATATATATATATATATATATATATATATATATATATATATATATATATATATAATATGAATAAAATGTCTCTGTGAAGTTTAGTTAGTGGGTTGTAACAATAATAAGCATTTCTCTGTCCATTGTACCTATCGCCTGGGATTTGGAGAGGCGTCTGTTTGTGTTATAAAGTCTTAAGCATATATGACTCACAGATTGATTCAATGTTCATTCAGAATTAAATCCCACAGAGCTCATCTCAAGGTGCTGCATTGTACTGCAACCAACTGTTGTATGGATGCCCGAGAATTCTGGCGGAAACAAACAACAAACAGAAGTGCAAATTGCCAGTGTTCATTTTCTCTCTCTCTCAAGTCCAGAAATCAATCCACTGAATCCCAATTCACAGTTGCTGTTGTTTTCAGTCCAAAAATGTTTCAGAACTGGTGGTCTTTCTCCCTTCATTGCAGGGGATCTTTTTGCTTCCGGTACTTTGTATATTATTATTATTATTATTATTATTATTATTATTATTATTATTATTATTATTATTATCATCATCATCTTTACTGCCCTATACCCGGAGGTCTCAGGGCAGTTCACAGAACAAAATCAAAATATAAAACCACACTATATAAAATCAGAATAAAAACAACCTAATAACCCCCCCCAAAAACCCACATTTTAAAAGGGCATAGGATGTCAATCAAATCAACCAAAAGCCTCGTTTAAAAGGAACGTTTTTGCCTCGTGCCTAAAGGTGCACAATGAAGGCACCAGGTGAGCTTCCCTGGGGAGAGCATTCCACAGATGGGGAGCCACTGCAGAGAAGGTTCATTCTCGTGTTGCCACTCTCTGGACCACTCGAGGAGGAGGCACAGAAGGAAGGGTCTCAGAAGATGATCTCAGGGTCTGTGTAGGTTCATATGGAAAGATAATAATATCACTTTTAATCCAAACTGGCAGAGGAAGAAACAGAAAATGTCATTCTTAGATAATGAATAAATAGACCACTTTGTTCTCCCTTCAAAAGGTTGAACATTCGCAGAGGGACCCACACATTTTATTTCTCCATCAGGTGTTTGCTAGATCTGCCAAATGCATGAAGGTGCCTATCTCTTCTATCTTCAATAAGATTTCAATCAAACTCCCAGCTGTGGCCCGGGAATAAATCCTGCCTGCTTGCCTTTCCCATCCTCTAGCGTAGGAGGTGCTCAGCAATTCACTTGTTGCCTGTAGCCATCAGATTGCTTTCCTTCCCCAACCTAACTTTTCAGGATGAGCACAAAGGCATACAGGTCTATGATTCTGGGGCTCTTTTTTCTGCTTTGCTTTGAACTAGGTAAATTGCCAACAGAAAACCCAAAGTCCTCCTCTTCCTGCTGCTGCTCAAGAAGCTTTTCTGTTGATGCAATGGCAGGCTGAGGATAGAAAACATCTTGAAGAAATGGTAGCTGTGGAATGGTTAGTTCCAGAAGACAAAGTAAGGACCCTCAACCCCCCCCCCCTCACAAAATAGTGTGCATAGGACTTCAGTCAATATGAGATTTCAGCTCAGTCCTGGAAACTGCTTCTGATGCACCTTCCGTACAGATCCCATAGATGAGTCCTTAAGGAGATGTTTTCTATTTTCTGCAGAATCCTTGTCGGTTCTCCATTCTAAGTGACCATCTTTAATGATCCCCCTTCCCTCTGCTGCTTTACACAGATGGAGCTATCCAATGCCATGTCTGTGACAAAGTGATGGAAGACAACACCTGTTTCCATAAATCATACATCTGTTCTGGGGGCTTTGCAGAATTCTGCATCACTCGGAGAGTTTCTCTAGGTGAGTTTTAAGAGGTGAGGTTGGAGGTTCCATGAAAGACCCGCCATACAGATGGCTTTATTAACAGTTGGTTGCTCTAATGCTGGTCAGAACAGAGTTTTATGCTGATACACAGAAGGGGTGAATTTATCAATTGCCGTTTCTCATTTCCCCAGTTTTAGGGTTGCATCCCATGCTAGTCCTGCTCAGAGCAGACCCACTGAAGTTAAAAGACATGGCCACCTAGGGCCCATTCATTTCAATGGGGCTACTCTGAGTAGGCTAATGGAATATTTTTCTGTATTTGACTTCTTAACATTTCCTCATCAATTTCTGAATTCTTTTAAATCCCCATTAAAAAAATTAGTACAAATTTCCCACAATATACACATTTTTTGCATACAGTTCTGGTGAACATACACGCTTTTTGCAAAGCAATTTTCCCTAATAGAATGCATTTTATTTTCACCAATTATGCACTAGTAGATGCATGTTCACACAGATATGCAGCACCCTTCCGGGTTAGAGGGGTGGAGAGAGGGAGTTGCAGTTCTCCATAAAAATTCCATCTTTCTCATCAGGGGATCAATCTACTAATATCTGGGTTTGGAGGATTGTTTGTAGTGCTGGGCTAGAGAGACAGAATAAGAATGCTGTTAGTGTACGACCTTCCCTGCTCCTATGTAACCTACCTGACCAAGTTGGCTGAGGTAGTCTCTAATATGGTGTTGGAGAACATTCACATGTTTTGTTGGGGGACCTCAAAATCCATGCTGAGGCTGCCTCAGATGAACTGGTTCAGGACTTCATAGCCCCCATGACAACCATAGGGCTGTCTCAGTACCTCAATTATCCAGCACTTGTGTTGGGACATACCCTCAACCTGGTCTTTGACACAAAACAGACTGGTAATACTCTTTTGATTGGGAGGCTCGTTGTGAGTCCATTATCATGGATGGATGGAGTGAATGTAGCTACAGCAGTCAGCAAGACTGGGGGACCCATTGCGTTGGTCCACCTTCAGAAACTGATGGAATCTGATGGATTCCTTTGAGGGATTTCCTGGCTGGCATGGCTGGCACTCCTGCTGAGGCTCTTGCCTCACTGTGGGATGGTGAGATGCCAAGAGCCCCTGACTTGATCACCCCTGAGCACCTTTACTGTTACTGTGGAATGAGTGGATCACCTTGGTATTCTAGCGACCTGCATGCAGTGAAGCAAGGGGATTGGAGGTTAGAGTGTAGATAGTTCAAGACTAGGTCCAAACCTGACTGAGGCAGCACCACTGTGCCTGCCACATGGTGGTGGAGGTGGCAAAGGAGAAGAAAGCTTACTTCTCTGCTACCATTGCGTCTGCAAGTAGATGTCCAGCAGAGCTTTTCTGAGTGGTGAATGGGCTTTTCTCAGCTGGCCAAGAGAAAGTTTCTCTGACACTCTAGGAGGCCTGCTGTAACCACTTTGCGATGCTCTTTGGGGACAAAATCACTCAGATTTGTGTGGGATGTAAAGCACAGGAGCAGTCAAGCACAACATTGCTAGAGTGGACATAGAAGGGGAACTCTAGGCCAGCCAGTTGGAACTTGCTGTTTCCCCTGGGCTGGGATGGACTTCCTCTGTATAACTGGAGATGGGTGTGGTCTCACCTGGGCAGGTTAACACAAAACCACAGGGACCAGTCTCCATCTTCTCTCTTTTGGACCACACTCTCAAGGAAGGAGCACCACTGAGATGCTCCAGCCAAGAGAACACAAAGGAACTGTTTTCCCTTATGGAACAGTTTCCTGAGTAAATGTAACTTTTACTAAGTCTGCTGTCTGGGATCTAATTGTGAACAGATGATTTCTTGTGAGTAAACTCTTTTTATACTTTTATAGAAGACTGTGTAGTGTCTTATTTTGAGAGGGATTAATGGGGAAAATACCAGGACATTTATTGCAGAGGTTTTAACAAACCTGAGCAAGCTATCTGCTGCATGTGTGTTTAAAAGGGGAATGAGAACTCTGCTAATTTCTGGGACTTGTAAACATAAGTTGGAATAGGATATCTTAAACAATATATCCTCTCCTGCATCCCAGAACATTCCCAAAGTTTGGACAGTGTTAGATGCCATAGTTAGAGCAAGTCCTGTGTAGGTGTCTAGAGCTATGCTGGGTCAGTTTATATTGTTGTGGACAAGCTGCTTGAAGAAGTGTGGCTCATCACCTTGACCTTTGCCCATTTGAGCTTCTTTGAGGTAGCCATAGCAGGTTGTCTGGGTAGGTCCAGTGAGTGATTAATGCTATATATATATATATATATAATTTTTCCAAAGAAAAACAATAAAACAAACAAATACATAACAATACAACCATAAAGAAAAAAGCAAACCTACATTTAAAAAACAGAAAAATAAAAACATATTATTATCACTAAACTTCTATCCTTTACATTGTATCTTGACTTCCTCTCATCTCCACTTCTTGCGTTTCTTGTTAATCATCTTTAGTAACTTCTTACCATCATTAAATATCTTACTTTACTATAAAAAATCATTAATCTTATCTAATATCTAAACTCATTTCTCACAGTTCTCGCACACTTAACCAAATTTTAAACCTACAGTCTATCTTTTCTTCCAAATTATATCTAATTTTCAATCATACAATAGTTTTTAAGATACAATTTAAATTTCTTCCACTCTTCTTCCACCGCATCGTCCCTCCGGTCACGAAGTGTGATTCATGCTTCCATGGAGGTGGGAAGTACCATTTGTCTTGTCTTGAAGGAGGCATAAAATAAAACAGAACTATATACAGAGATTTCATTCCTTTCTGCTCCATTGCAGCCACCTGGCCAGAGAGACAAGCTCACAGACTCTAACAGACACTGGCGGACACTGAGTCTCTCCTCCCCGAGACATGCCCAGATTAAGAAACCTGTTGCTGGGGAGAATTCTCATTGCTAAGCAGAATTGGTTCAAGTACTGTACAGATCTCTCCAAAGGATCATTTCAAGTTTATTTTGGAATCCACCCAAAATAAGCACACTGTCATCCCATTGAGACTTCTGCTCAGGATGACATAAAGCTCTTTCTTATTGAAGGTGGCTGGTGAGGAGGCACACATGTTCCAAGCCTCATGATTTGGGGGAAGTAACAGTGACCATTAACCAAATGTTGCAGCTCCATCCCCAGCATACAACACCAGGCGCCTTCACAGCAGTGCTTCTCTTCCAAGACGTGTGCACTGCCAGCCTCTCCCACTTGAGGGCTCTGTGACTGCATGCCTCACAACTGCTTCTCTCTCTGCCTCCTTTCTTAGGACCGGTGGTCGTGAAGGTTCAGCGAGGCTGCGGTACCACCTGCCATACAGTTTTTAGCAACGTCCACTTCCGTAAAACAGAGATGGTGTGCTGCAAGAAAAACTTCTGCAATACCCATAACATCTGGCCTGAGAACACAGACAAGAAGATTTCATGGAAGCCTGGCTTTCTGAATATGAAAGAACACAAGAAGAGGCCTATTGGATAAAATCAAAGACCTCTAGACCAGGGGCCAGCAAACTTTTTCAGCAGGGGGCCGGTCCACTGTCCTTCAGACCTTGTGGGGGGCCGGACTATCTTTTGAAAAAAAAAAAATGAACGAATCCCTATGCCCCACAAATAACCCAGAGATGCATTTTAAATAAAAGGACACATTCTACTCATGTAAAAACACGCTGATTCCCGGACCGTCCGGGGGCCGGATTGAGAAGGCGATTGGGCCACACCCGGGCCTTAGTTTGGGGACCCCTGCTCTAGACCAATGTCCCATTTCCCACAGTGAGCAACCAGTTGTCCCTGGGAGACCAGTCAGCACAATGTAAGGACTCTTAATCTCAGGGTTGTGAGTTTGAGCTCCATTTGGGTAAAATATTCCGCATTGCAAGGGGTTGAACTGGATGACCCTTGTGGTCCTTTCTTCTCCAGTTCAGATGTTAATTTGAGCTGGAGAAGAATTTAATGGCTTGCAGAGCTCCCCTGTCACTTGAAGCAAGTTTCACAAATCCCATAGCTGGAGAAACTTCAGCAACATCCCACATCACAACATGACACAGGGCGGGGTTGTGACATTTGTCATTAATGTCATTAATAACCAACCAAGAGTTGTTTGTTCTACTCACACAGCCCAATTCCAAACAGCATACCGTGGTACCTCAGGTTAAGAACTTAATTCGTTCCAGAGGTCCGTTCTTAACCTGAAATGGTTCTTAACCTGAGGTGTGCTTTCGCTAATGGGGCCTCCTGCTGCCACTGTGCCACTGGTGCATGATTTCCATTCTTATCCTGGGGCAAAGTTCTTAACCTGGAGCAACCACTTCCTGGTTAGCGGAGTTTGAACCCGAAGCGTCTGTAACCCAAGGTACCACTGTATACAAAAGGCCACAGGATTGCCATGATTTTAAAAAGTCAACATCCATATGGGACCTAGGATAACATTTGATGAACCCTCTTAATGGGTGGCCTTCATCTTCATCTTGAGTGAAGCTAGCCTAATACTAGCCAGCTGCTAGTCATGATGGCTACGTTCCACCTCCACTGTCAGAGGCAGTATGGGAAGTTGTGGGAAGTCACAAATGAGGAAAGCACCTTTGCATTCAGGTCCTCCTTTGGAGCACCCCATGGTCATCTGGTTGGTCACTGCGAGAACAGGATGCTAGACTAGATTGGACTCTGGCCTGATCCACCACTCCTAGTCCTCTATTAGGTTGATTTTGAAATACCAACTTTGCATTTTCACAGATTTCACAGACTCCAAAAACAATTTAAGAAGAAAAAGAACCTAGAGAATTAGGTTTACCTCTGCAGCCAAGAAAACCTGATGAGATTCTAATACTAGCTGGGATAGGGTTACTGCCTACACCCAAACATTTCTCTTAAAATATCTCCAAGTTCGTGCTACAGAGCATGCTATTGTCCTTGGGTGGAAT
Source organism: Lacerta agilis (assembly GCF_009819535.1). Taxonomy (NCBI): domain Eukaryota; kingdom Metazoa; phylum Chordata; class Lepidosauria; order Squamata; family Lacertidae; genus Lacerta; species Lacerta agilis. The sequence continues at coordinate 12,420,381 of NC_046326.1, read as the reverse complement.
GGGGCATTCTGACCTCTGTGCAATTGAATTCAAGGACAGCTTTTTGGCAGCTCAGGGTGTTGTGAAACTACAAAGACAAATGCCTTGGGTTTCTGTGGCCCACCCAGAATAGGAAATCTTTCTTTCCTTCCCCTTTAATGTGATTACTCTGGTGCTAATAAGCCAACTCTAATATCAGTGAAATGGGAAGCGGGTGGCACTGTGGTCTAAACCACGGAGCCTAGGGCTTGCCGATCAGAAGGTTGGCGGTTTGAATCCTTGCGACAGCGTGAGCTCCTGTTGTTCGGTCCCAGCTCCTGCCGACCTTGCAGTTGAAAAGCATGTCAAGTGCAAGTAGATAAATAGGTACCGCTCCGGCGGGAAGGTAAACACTGTTTCCGTGCACTGCTCTGGTTCGCCAGAAGCGGCTTAGTCATGCTGGCCACATGACCCGGAAGCTGTCTGCAGACAAACGCCGGCTCCCTTGGAGTATAGAGCGAAATGAGCACACAACCCCAGAGTCATCCACGACTGGACCTAACGTTCAGGGGTACCCTTACCCCTTAATATCAGTGAAAGTATGCCCCTCAGCCCACCCTGTGCAGAGGCTTAGCCTCCTAGTCTGGTCTCCATCTCTGACCTGGTCAATAGTTTGGATATGATGCTTAATTATTTCTTTCCCATCTCAAGGTATCATTACACAGAAGCTGGTTTTTAAAATAGATCATTACCTCGAGCCTCTGCATTTTGTTAGTTCCTACTGTAAACCAGCACATTTTGTTTTTGTTTTGTTTTGTTTTACTAAATATGGGCCCTTTAATTCCCGTCAGACTCAGAGCAGATCTATACTATGTACCCTTTCTCTTTTTTTGGAAAATCAGGTTAACAATCCTGGGTGTCCCCCCCCCCCCAATCCTGTGAATTACAATTTATTGGAGAAATGGGACTCTTTAAAGATTTGTTCACACCAGGATTCCCTGAGGAATTACAACTAAACTGGTGCAAGGCTGCAATTGAGATATTTTATTGGGGAGGATGAAGGGACACCAGCCCCTAGGAGTTGGCTTCTATGATTCCTTCTAACTAATGCAGAATGAACCCAGTGGAACTTGCATGAAGATGGGTGAGAAATTTGGTTAAGTCTGCGCTTTCATAGGAACTTACCTAATTCATATGTCCTGAAAACAATGCATGAATCGAAAGGAAACTACTGTATTGTTCAGAATCCATGCTTCTCAGGATTTTGTAATACAGTTACCCAATTAAGAATGCATATAAAAATTTGTATATTAAAGGAAAGTGTGCACAGAAGGACAAACATAAGTGAAAATACACTGTATTAGGGGAAAGTCCTTGATGAGTGTATTAGGCAATATTATATAAAAAAGTGGCAAATATTAGGAGAAATGCTATAGCTTATTTTTGTAAGGGCTTTTTAAGGAGACCATAAAGCTGTACTGAAATATGGTCAAGCTTTGGAAATATAGTCATGCCTGGGAAATGAGGACGAACCAAAATTGCCAGACTCACACAGCCCTATTTGCAAATAAACATGTTTAGGAAGATCAAACACTCTTGAGCCTGCTCAAAGGTGAGTTTATTGGACAAAGAGTTCACATTCTCCATATAAACAGAATTAGGGATGGGCAGGTTACTGCTCCAGCCTCTATTAGCTGTACTTGGAATCATCCCAGATGTTCACATTGTTGCACTTAGGGGTGTTGCGGCAGCAGAAGGTAAAGTTCCTATAGTATGAGTTTTCTTGTAGTCGTCTGCATTTGGAAGTGCAGCCCCTGTCCACGAACAAAACTTCATATTCTGCGATGATGAGTTGAGAAAGAATGAGCAAAGAATGAGCTTCAAGGGCCAATCAAGTTTTGCAGGAAATATCTCAAACACTCCCTGACCTGAACACAAACCCTCCAACATTTCTCTGATGAAAATAGGGATGTCCTGTTCAACAACAACAACAACAACAACAACAACAACAACAACAACAACAACAACATTTTTTAAAATTTATACCCTGCGCATCTGACTAGGTTGCCCCAGCCATTCTGGGTGGCTTCCAATAGCACAATAAAACTATTCAGGGCTGCATTCAGATGTCTTCTAAATGTTCTATAGTTACTTATCTCCTTGATTCAGGGATCACATAACTCCACACAAGGGGTCAGCAAGGTTTATCTTGCCTGGGCCAGATCGGTCCTGTGGAGATCCCTTCATGGGCCGGATATCATGTGCCCCCATGATTTTCTGCGTCTGCACATACTTAGACATGATTTTTGACATCTGCGTTTGCACAGACGAGATTTTCGGGACCGTGGAAATGAGTCCCCACACAGTGCTGCGCTGGTTTAGCACAGTGCACAAGTGGGCAGCTCAGTTCGGGGGTGGCTCCTGGGCCGGTCAAACGACCTCCACGGTCCGCTTCTGGCCAATGGGCCTTAGGTTGCTGACCCCTGCTCCACACGCTTCAAGATTTCACCAATGGAAATAGGGATGTCCTAAGGAAAAGCAGGACATTCTGGGATCAAATCAGAAACCGGGATGGCTTCTGTAAATCCAGGACTGTCCCTGGAATATAGGGACACTTGCCGGGTCTGTGAACATTGAAGGAAATAACAAACACAATGTAATTTTATTTTTTTTCTACTTGCTCGTGACCTTTTAAAAAAAACAAAAAACAAACCCAAACCAATCCTCTGGGATAAAGCCCTGCAGGACATTGGACTGGCAGTTCAACCACCTCCAGTCCATCTGTCCACCTGCCAGTTTTAGGATTGCAGACATAGGATTGAATCCAGTGCTAGCCATACTCAGAGTGAAAGGAAGGGGCTTTTAAATTTCAGAGAGTTTACTCTTGAGTACAAGTTAGTTGGATATAGCCCTAAGTATCCCAAGTATGAATGATGTTGGATTTAGATCAGAGGTCACCAGTGTAGTGCCTGTAGGCTCAAGGATACCCTTGAGCTCGCCCTTTGGTGCCCACAAAAACCTCGGAAACAACCCGAAACACTGCCCCTTGGGTTACCCTTTTCTCCCAAGAAAATACATAGTTTCCCACTATCCCTTCCCTTTAATACTCACTCCAGCTGACCATCCGGTTGTAGCAGAGCTCGTTCTTTTTGGTGATACAAATGCCTGATTTATTTGCACATTTACCATCTGGCTGTACGTTGGCACAGGTAAGACATATGAGAGGCCTATAACCATGAGGTACTTCTGTGGAGGGGGGAAATAATTTGTTGTATGGCTGCAATGTAATGAGTTTGATAAACTGGGTCTAATCCACTAGAAAAATTTTCTAGGGTTACTGTAAACGAAACAAAAAAAACCCAACCAAAAACCCTGGGACATTTTGCCAAATTTAAAAAATCTGCCCAGACAGAAATGTTAATCCTGAAAATTGTGTCCTCCAAATCATGGAGAGCCACGTGTTGTGGTGAGATCACCAAACTGCCTTCTTGTTGCTGAGGCGGGCCCGTTTGGATGACCTCCTCACCTCATTGGCTCCCCCTTTGTTGCTGGGGAAAATTTCCTGTCAGTTGGGGTTTGATTGGCAACTAGGGGCTATTTAAGGGGCTGCATGAGGTGAAGTACTTTCTCTTTCTCATCGTGCAGCTGATCTCCCTCCCTCCCTATAATTTAAGGTTGTGTTTTTGTTTTGTTTTTGTTTTGTTTTGTTTTTGAATTATGGTGCTGGAGGAGACTCTTGAGAGTCCCATGGACTGCAAGAAGATCAAACCTATCCATTCTGAAGGAAGTCGGCCCTGAGTGTTCACTGGAAGGACAGATCCTGAAGCTGAGGCTCCAATACTTTGGCCACCTCATGAGAAGAGAAGACTCCCTGGAAAAGACCCTGATGTTGGGAAAGATTGAGGGCACAAGGAGAAGGGGGCGACAGAGGATGAGATGGTTGGACAGTGTTCTTGAAGCTACCAACATGAGTCTGACCAAACTGCGGGAAGCAGTGGAAGACAGGAGTGCCTGACATGCTCTGGTCCATGGGGTCACAAAGAATCAGACATGACTAAACAACGACAAACAATGCCTGTCTAGGAGTCGTCTGTTTTTGGAGCAGAAGCCAGGTAGGAATTATGCCTCTTGGCTGATTGGCTGGTGTCATTTGGTTTTTGCCTACCGTGTAGCAAATTGTCACAACTTTGTAAGGTTGGCGGTTAGTCATTGGTTCATTCTTTGGTGGGGGGGATTGGGGATTGGCTGTGCCTGCCCCTCAATTTTGTTGCTGCTGCTAGGGAATTCCGTTAAAGGAATCCAGAGTCTCAATTTTTCTCTGTCCGATCCCCTCTCAGGGGTAGGGCCATGCCAGAGTTCCTGGGAGCATCTGGGGTGAACTAAGAGGCAGAAATCTGCTTCTGTGCTCCCCCAGTATGTTTTCCCTTACTGACCTCTGGATGTTCCAGTTGTCAGTCCTGTTCCTGCCGGTGCAGGTTCAGGTAGTCCAAACCAATGCCTAAGCAACCACTCACATGCTCTAATCAATAAATTTGTTGCCAAATTAATGCCAAAAAAATTCTTAACCAAATATTCTATGTCCTGTGTGATTTTGTTTTGGATGGGGTTTGGGGGTCTTCACACGCAAAAGAGGACGTGTCTGGGAAAGGAGGACATATGGCAACCCTAACGTAATGATATTCAAGGAACAATCCCAGCTCTGTCGCCTGGGTGTTTACAAAGTCTCAATGAACTCTTTGGGATTTACTCTGAAATAAGTCCACATAGGATTGCAGCTATGCCTCATTTGGACTAATAATCATAACTTACGACTGCTTGCTAGGTAGATGGCGACCACGTAACTCAGTGCCAGAGTTTTGTACATCTTGGTTCCCTTTCCTTCAGGGCACACGAGGAAGCTGCAGAGATAAATATCAGAGGAGCAGAGAATCCCAAAGCCAGCCAGAGGGTGGGGAGGGGAGGATGTAAACTAGATGAGCCCTGCTGGCTGAGCCCAAACAAACACCATAGTCCAGCATTCTGTTCTCACAATGACCCGACCCGATGCCTATGGGAAGCCCAAAAGGAGGACCTGAACGTAAAAGCTCTCTCCTGCTGCCTCTGGTGGTAGAAATGGAACACAGCAATCATAGCTAGTTGCCACCCTCTATAAATGTGTTGTTCTCGAAGCTACTAGCATGAGTTTGGCAAAACTGCGGGAGGCAGTGAAGGATAGGCGTGCCTGGCGTGCTCTGGTCCATAGGGTCACGAAGAGTCGGACACGACTGAACAACAGCAACAATAAATGCATAAAACCCTAAGCTGAAAGTCATCCAGGTTGGTGCCCATCCATACAACTTGTGGGAGTGGATTCCATAAGCGTTGTGTGAAGATTGTGGGAGTGGATTCCATAAGCGTTGTGTGAAGATTAATAGATTATGTTTTAATAAGGATGAGAGTGTTGGAGATATGTGCAAATGTGAGTGTTGGAGATATGTGCAAATGTGTATGGTAAATCCGGTCTTTGGGTGTTTGATTTTCGTTGTTGTGTATACTGTGTATATATGGACAATGACAATAAATAAATCTATCTATCTATCTATCAAGATGATTTTTATTTTATTCTGGGGGGTCTCTCTTGGAACTTCCAATATTCAACTTCATTGGATGGCCCCAAGTTGGAGTATTATGAGAGAGGGATGAAAACTTCTCTCTATTCACTTTCCTCACTTGTATACATCACTAGCATGTGCTCCTTTGCTCACATCCTCCCTCCCCCCAATTAAAAAGACCCAAATGTTGCAACCCTTCCTCTCTCTATACAACCCACTGTCTTTTTCTCCTCCTGGAGTGGAGTTGGGTCTTTTTATGTAGTGGGGCATTTGTTTGTTTCTCGCCCTTCCACTGCCCCAAATTTATTTTAAAGTATAAATAAACCCTTTGTATTGTCATCTATTTCAGATATCTTAGGGCTGTCTCATCGTTGCTGTTTTTCGAGATGGGGGTGCCTGCCCAAACAATGAAAGGCTGAAAGCAAACGAGAAGAAGAAGACATTTCCTCAGCTGTGACCACATACTCAACCCCCCATCCCCACCTAACAGAAATGACGCTAGCATAATTAAATCCAAAACACACATACACACAGGAAACCAATAGAAAAAGGTGCAATGAAACGAAACTGATAACAATAGAATAGCCAAGATAGAGGACCCCACAGAAAGAAAAAGAGAGAGGTGGGGGGGGGGGGAGAGGGGAAAATGCAGAGGGAGGAATATGCAAAGGAAAGACAGAGGGGAAATGTATGTTTATATATGCATATATGATTTGTTATAAGAGAAACCTGCTCCTTTTCCCTTATGGGGTATCCAAGAGCCCGTATAGAGTCCTTAAGTAGGTTCCCTATTGGTAGGAGAAAATACCAGAGGCCAAACAGAGAACAAACTGTTGCAACAGGATCCCCCACTCCCCCACGCAAGGAGGGAGGAGAGAAACCCAGAACACTGGTGTGCAAGCTCTTATATAGACTTTTGAAATTGCCTACCCTGTAGCTCAAGACCACCCCCAAAAACATCATACATACATCACAGAAAGAGGTGGTCCCCAGCAGAAATTTGTGTTGCTTCTCTCCTGTCTGTCAGGATACCTGATAATGCCTTCTCTGATTGCCTTTTCTGGGTAGCCTGGCAATTCCTTTGAGATGGTAAATACTTAGTTCCTGAATCACTTACACATATTGATAGTGTGCTCAGCTTAACAGATTCTTACCAGACTGTTATTTACAGAGAGGTGTAAACCCCTGCAGTCCAAAGACAATTGGAAAGCTTTTCCCATTTCCTTCCTTCTTGCAGAGAAATATTTGAGGTCAATTTGGGAGAGTCAAAATGGCCTTAGAATTCCTATAACATTATGTTGTTGTTGTTGTTGTTGTTGTTGTTTAGCCATTTAGTTGCATTTGACTCTTCATGACCCCGTGGACTAGAGCACGCCAGGCACTCCTGTCTTCCACTGCCTCCTCCAGTTTGGTCAGACTCATGTTGGAAGCTTTGAGAAGACTGTCCAACCATCTCGTCCTCTGTCGTCCCCTTCTCCTTGTGCCCTCCATCTTTCCCAACATCAGGGTCTTTTCCAGGGAGTCTTCTCTTCTCATGAGGTGGGCAAAATAGTGGAGCCTCCTCAACTTCAGGATCTGTCCTTCCAGTGAGCACTCAGGGCTGATTTCTTTAAGGATGGATAAGTTTTATCTTTTTGCAGTCCATGGGACTCTCAGGAGTCTCCTCCAGCACCATAATTCAAAAGCATCAATTCTTCGGCAATCAGCCTTCTTTATGGTCCAGCTCTCACTTCCATACATCACTACTGGGAAAGCCACAGCTTTAACTATACGAACCTTTGTCGGCAAGGTGATGTCTCTGCTTTTTAAGATGCTGTCTAGGTTTGTCATTGCTTTCCTCCCAAGAAGCAGGCGTATTTTAATTTCGTGACTGCTGTCACCATCTGCAGTGATCATGGAGCCCAAGAAAGTAAAATCTCTCACTGCCTCCATTTCTTCCCCTTCTATTTGCCAGGAGGTGATGGGACCAGTGGCCACAATCCTAGGTTTTTTTAATGTTGAGCTTCAGACCGTATTTTGCACTCTCCTCTTTCACCCTCATTAAAAGGTTCTTTAATTTCTGCCATCAAGGTTGTGTCATCAGCATATCTCAGGTTGCGGAAACCTCGGGATCCGACCAGACCTCCAGAATGGATCCCATCCGCAACCGGAGGTACCACTGTATTGTTGCTGGATTCTTATCCCAGAAGTTTTGCTCTTTGACATTCCTTATGGCAGAGTTAAGTAAAGCAATAGCTCCACCAGCTGGAAGCTAAAATCCATGCAAGGTATTGTGATGCTTTCTGTTCAGTGCTTTAAAACGTGCCTCTCTGTGTTTTAGGAAGGAGGTCAATGGAGTGAGTGTGCAGAGTTTGAGACAGTTGTTACAATGGAGATGAAAAGATTCAGGAGAGTTTGTTGGTGTGTTGGTGGCTGAAGAGGAAGAGATGAGATATGAAGCTATGGAGGAGAAAGAGGCCTTGTAAATTAATGTAAGAACTTTGAACCTGGCCCGGTAGCATATGGACAGCTAATGCAAACTTTTTAATTATTTCATCCATCAAAATTTAGATACCACTTATCCCCCAGTGTAGGATACTCACCAGAATTCCATTTTAACCCATTAAAGCCAAGTGATAGATTCGCTAGCTGGAAGTTAAAATCCATTAATAGCATTTCAATGTTTTCAGTGCTTTAACAACCAAACAAAATAATGCTGTACCTACCTGGGGGATGCATCCGGATGGAGTGAAGGAAGGGAGAGCTCAAGACAGTGTGTAGAGCTCCAGCAAAGCGTTACTAAGGAGACTGGAATGTTGGGGAGGATGGAACGTGAAGCTTTGGGTACCCAGATGGAGAGTCAGTAAGAGGAGCAAAAAGGGATGAGATGTGAAGATGGGGAAGGAAGCTATCAATGGTTCTAAAAATTATTACAACTTCAATGTGATATAGAAAAATAGGGGTGGTTGGCTTTTGCTGCCCAACTCCGCAAGGGACTGAGTCCCCTAAGTCCATAATCGGTCAGAGATGAATGGATGGAGGCCAGATGCAGTGAAAGCAAGGCAGATCTTTATTTTTCTGTTGCAGTAGAGTCCCCCCCCCCTCCTGGCAAGGAGGCAAGAGAGACCCAGAACCAAGAAGAAACATCTCTTTTAAGGGTTTGCTTTTTGGCATGGAGAAGAAGGACACCCCCTCCACAAACAGTCAGAAATTACACCACACATAAGGTGGGGTTACTGTGGCCGAGGTGTGATATTCCTCGGGATTTAGCAAGTTTGACATCGTTCCAGACACAGTTTACGCACAACATTAGCATTTGATAAGACAATCAGGATGCTCATCAGACATCGCTCAATGCAGAGCATCTGGTCAAACAATGACAATTAATACAAAGGAGGTTCATAGATATACCAGAGGAATCCCTTCGGGAACTTCCCCTGATTGCTATCTGCCTACATGTTCTCAGGCAAGGGGGATTAAGGAGGCAGAGGAAATATTGAGAGTCTTTAAGAGCCAATATGGCTTTTGGATTGCTGTCCTGTACTATTTTAGACATTTGGGTTATATGTTTATGTATGTGTGTTTACCTTGTGCAATTATCAACATTAATTCTATATTTGAGACCTCAGAATTCCTATAACAAATGAAACAGTGCTTATAAAAATCACCTCAATGTGATAACCTAGCTAGCTTTCTAGCTGGCTGATACCTTTTTAATAACACAAATAAATGAGTAATTGCAACCGTTTCTGGGATCATTCCTCCAGGAATCAGGGGGCACATCACACTATTCTACCCCTTAAACCTAACCCAGAAGGATGCCCCAGAAGGATACTGTGGTCAATGGTACTGTAAGCCACCAGGTCCAGGAGAACTAATGGAGTTATGCTGCATCATTTATTATCATTTATTCGCTGGCACAAATCATCCACTCAGGTGACCAGGGATATTTCTACTTCAAACCTAAGCCTGAAGCTTGTTCCATATGCTCAGTATCTTCCAATGCCATCTGGATTTGAGAAGCCTCTTGAGTGTGATCTTGTCGATGAACCGGACTCTTGCCGCACACAACTAACGCAAAACAATTTAACAAAACATAGTAGCATTTTGAAAACCTGCATGTATGTTTTTGATCAATGGGGTGAGGATGGCGCCCAACTAACTTCTAGTGTGTGGCACCACTGCTGCTTAGCAGGAGGTAGGGAAGGAGGGGCAAAACAGTGATGGAGAGCAGCATTTTACCCTGCCCAGAATCTCACCTCCCCTTTATTGTTTGCAGTAAACTATCTCCTCTCTGCAGCTTTTTTATTATTATTAAAGGTTTTCTTAATTTACAAAAGTGTGCGCAATGTCTCTTGTATTTTTCCCATGTAACATTTTTACAAATCAGTTTTGGTTGTTGAGACCTCTCTGCAGCTTTGAACATGAAAGCCACAAATGTTATATAGTGCTCAAAATTCCTATCACAAGTGGGTTTTTTCTGACTTAAAACCCATGAGATTTTTATTACCTCCTGTGCAAAAAGGAGAAGCTTGTAAACGCTCAACATTTATGGCATCAGACCACAACAGTAAGTGCTATTTGTATAGCTTTCGTGCGATTTTCTAGTCATTATCCAACTTGACTAGAGGAAAGATGCAGGAGTCTGCATACTGTATCATAGGGAATCAAAACAGTTTGACACTGCGGCTTGCTGCTCAGCAGGTGGCAGACTTTGGCTTTGGAATATGTAACTCTGGAGATTTGGTTCAAAAATAAATAAATCCTGCAAGCAGCATTCTTGTGGATTCACTCCCACTATAATAAACACACAAGAGCCCGTGCATTTTCAAGATGAGTATTGTACCTCATTATGTGTACAGTTGCATATGGAAAGGAATCATATGCAATAGGAGGCATAGCCTGAAAAGCAGGTCTTTATTGGTCACCTTGAATTGCCAGCTCATAAAACTATAGGTGCGGCCATGAAAACCTGGTGAGATTCTAACACTGCCTAAACCAAAACATTTTGCTTAAAAGATCTCCAAGTTCTTCAAACAGAGCATGCCATTATCTCCAGGTGGAATGGGGCATTCTGACCTCTGTGCAATGGAATTCAAGGACAGCTTTTTGGCAGCTCAGGATGTTGTGAAACTATAAAGACAAATGCCTTGGGTTTCTGTGGCCCACCCAGGATAGATGGTGTATATATATATATTTTAAAGAATGTGATTGCTAGTGAGCCAACTCTGATACCAGAAAGGCTATCTGCCCTCCCTACCCATGGAAAGGCTGAGCCTTGTAGCATGTTCCCATATCTAACCTGTTAGGGAGTTTTGAAATGATGCTTTATTATTGCTTTCTCATCTCAAGTAATTGCGACATTGAAGTTGATTTTTTTTTGCGGGGGGGGGGGAATAATGAGTTAGAGCCTCTGCTTTTTTAAATTTCTTATTGCAACTTGCATAATCCTGAAAGGCAGAATTCAGAAACTTAGGCTGCATAATCACAATCCCTTTAAAGCACATTCGAAGCATGTTCTCTCCCTCAAAGAATTCTTGGCACTGTATCTTGTTAAGGGTTGCTGGGGATTATGGTGGCTCCCTGGGCACCTTTGGAAGCTTCTGAAAATACTTCTGATGATAACCCAGAGTGAGCCGTGGGTAGCTGGGTGGTGAGGAGACAACAGTGTCCTTTCCAGTGTACTGAATAAACATGTATCATCAATAATGTTCATTGTTTATAGCCAATGGCCACCACAATATAGTATGAGCACAAATCACACAGCTACAAAACCAAAGACATTGCACGCACCAGACCAAAACTAATCTACAATGTCCAAAATATAGGAACATTCCTTCTAGTCAGCATCCCTACAGTTTGGCACCTGCACTATTCAGAAATGTTGCCCTTATCTTTATTACCAATAGTGCAAATAGTGCCACTCTATATAGCTGGTGCACTTATCGACATTTGCCAAGGATAAACATGTACCAAACAGTTTCAAAATTATCTTTGATCTTTGTGTTCCTTAGTACTCTAAGATGCTATGTTCCATAGCCCCTCCCACCATACGCCTAGGGTTAAGTTTGTAGCTGTGTTCCAATATTGTGTTAATCTATTTCTAGCTGCAAATATGAAAAAGATTAGCAGGTCCTTAAACAGTAAATTCATGTAGCCATCTGATCAGGTTGTATCTATCACCTGTCCCATCATCGAAAACCCCTTTTTTGATTACCATTTTCCAAATGGATAGTACTGATTTGCATGCCCGCCACATATGGAAATACAGTGGTCCCTCGACTTACGAATTTAATCCGTTCCGAAAGCACATTCGTAGTTCGAAAAGTTCGTAAGTCGAAAAAGCGATTTCCCCTTAGGAATGCATTGAAGCAGTTTTAAAAAGAAAAATTCGTAAGTCGAGGAAACCACATCTAAAATTCGTAAGTCGAATAAACAGCATCTAAAATGCCAACGGATTTCCATTCGGATGTCGGAAAATTCGTTGGCATGCGGTCACTTTTTTCATTCGTAAGTCGAAAAATTCGCATGTCGAGTATTTCGTAAGTCGAGGGACCACTGTATGAACTTAGGTGTCGACATCCTCTCCAACATTAAGAACTTGAATGAGAGTTTAACCTGGGGAAAATATCGTTTCGATCATTTTTTAACTTGGCCTATCTTTTTTAAAAAAGAAACAAACATATTTTTATTTGATTTTCAAAAATTAGACACCAACGAAACAAGACAACACACATAACATACATAAAAAACCCACCACCTAAATTATTAACTTGGCCTATCTTGTGGGTTACAATGCTCATTGCCCCCCCCCATCAATATAGTCAACTGTGAGGAAATATGGGAGTTGTTGTTCAGCAACATCTGGAGGCAACACCTTTGGCTACCCCTGTGTTAATATCATCAGGAGTTGTCTTCATATTTTTTTTACTATGCACATCAATCATTTCCACATCCTCTTTCCCAAATCAGTCATGATTTTATGCGCTTAGATCATACTTCCCTTCACACACCCTCATTTATAAACTGAAGAAAAGCTAAACCATAACAGTTTTGAGTCTCTTCTCAGAGGAGAGCTGCCCCACAGATTAGCAGTGCAGAATTAAAATATCCAGAGGAGAAGCCAGCTGGATTTTTGAGACACTTACAAGCAATCTCAAAATCTTAGATTCCCACCCCCAAAATAGTTATGCAAACAGAAACAGAAATTAAGAAGCATGGCCAACTTAGATCCACCAATTCCAATGGGTCTCATTTGTGTAGAGGTTTGTTGGATACAACTCATTGTTTCTCCAAGGCTCGGGTGCTGGTGCCAGGCGGGAGTAGTTGGCCAAGAGCGGAAACCATTGTTTCTCCACTGGCCAGCAATATCCCTTTCTGCATGGAAGTATCTCTATTTCAATACCAGAGAAATGTAGCAGCAAGAGGAGATCCCTTCATAATGAAGGAGGGGGCAAGCTAGCAAGTAGGTAACTCAAAGCTTGGTTTGTGGCATTTATTGTGATAAATGATATGCAGGTGTGTGCTCTTTGCTCCTTCTTATCTTGGCTGGCTCATTTATAATCTGCTTTTTGTCTTCAAATGAAGTCTTATTCAGCCATTACTGAAACCTGGAAAAAAATTCACATGCGTGTGTCAAGGAGAGGGCAGGAACATTCCTTTCACCCTCTGCGAGTTCAAAGGTGAGTATCTCCAGTGGGGAGCCTGCTTCTTTCTTTGTAGGCTCCTTGGCAGGATGGAGAACCCTGATTTGTCCAGGGTTCTACATCAGGCCAAAGTCTCCACAGCTACAGGAGGGTTCCATGCTGCAAGCAGTCACTACTGAATTCATGGATTGCACTAGCAGTGGAGGAAGAGCTTTTTAAAAAACACACAACCCTTATACTCCTCACACTCAGAACTTCCATTCTGCAGTAACTCCCAAACAGGACTTGAGATGTTTCTTTTGCAATGGATGAAATTACATTTGGCAAAATCTGAGGTTGTTTAGGGGAAAGGGGGAATATTCTCAACACCTCCCTCTTTCTCCATCTTTTCCCACTGAGGCCTGTTACACATCCTTCCAAAATGGCACACCCGCCATTCGAGGAGCCCACTGCAAGGAGGAACTGGAAAGAGAATTTTGAAGTGTGTGTGTACTGGGAGACCCCGTCCAGTTTTGGAGGGCAAGCATGGAGCCCAGCTTCTTGACAGAGAAAAAGTGCACCTGCCAGCCCTCTGCTCCCATAGCAACCAAATTTGTAAGCTTATTTCTTGTCAAAGAAACATTCAGCCCAGGGGTAAAAGATTGGCTTGGATACTGAAAAGCTGAAGGCTCCAGCCCTTTCTTGTTAACTCCTCTGTAGTGAACCAAATGTAGTGTGAATGTAGTCATCATGGCTACTAGGGATTGGGGATAAATCAGGTGCAGTTCACATTTAAAGGCAAACTTATCTAATGGCAGTTTCTGGAACAATGTGAGAACCAAAATACAGCCATCCTACCTTAGACAGCCCAGGCAGCAGAGCACGAGACTCTTAATCTCAGGGTCATGAGTTTGAGCCCTACATTGAGCAAAAGATTCCTGCATTGCAGGGGGTTGAATTACATAGTCCTTGTGGCCCATTTCAACTCTACAATTCTATAATTCTATAATCCTTCAATATCTGCACTTCTCTGAATTTTGCAATGCAGTTCTCCAGTTAAATAATGTGTAAGAAAAATGCACATGTGTACAAGGGTTACAGCATGCATATAAATGCATATTGTTATGGGATAGTGGGGGAACAGGAATCCCCCAGATCCCTGGGTGCCAGATTTCCCCCTCTAGATTCTGGCGGATCTTCCCATGCATGGTGGAGATTCGAGCGGGTGTGCTCAGTGAGTTCTGGTCTCTATAGACTGTTCTCCTGAGACAAACGTGAGGCCTAGCCAGTTCCTGGGAGTGAGTTTACAACCACCTCTCCTGTGGCAGGCAAGCCCATGAGGAAAGGCTTTGCCAACTGCAATGGTCCTTAGTCAACAGTGAGACTCTTTCCCTTTGAGAAACTAGGAAAAGGAGAAAGCAAATCTAGGCCCTCTGTTATTTCACCCCAGCCTCTCCCCCTGGACTTCAGGGGGAAATTCCTTCTTCAGACCCAATGCCTGTGTCATGTCTCATCGGTTTGGGGCTATTTACTTTTATTTAGCTTCATTTATCCATCAACAAGGCCCCTGAGAGCCCTGAGTGACTGTCCCAAGGATGGCTTGGATCTAAATCACTTTGATCTAAATTACAGAGGTCAGGAGAGTAACTGAGGGTGAGGGGAGCTGGAGGATAATCAGAATGTCAAGCAGTCTTAGTTCTGTCTTTTTGAAACCAAAGAGAGAGAGTGTGTGTTCTCTGACATAATTATCTTTTCTTCTTTCCCCTCTTGTTTCAAGCAAAGCAAGGCCTTTTGTCTAGGACTGGGATGGGGAACCTTTAGCGCTTTAGATGTTGGTGGACTCCATCTCCCATCAGCCCCAGCCAGCATAGATCTTGGTCAGTGCTGATGGAAGTTGTAGTACAACTATATCAGGAGGGCCCTAGGTTCTTCATCTCTGTTCTATCATACCCTTCAACAATTGTCTGATGAAAATAGGGACATCCTATTTAACAACAACAACAACAACAACTTTATTATTTATACACCACTGTCAGGCTTTGGAGGATCAACTTCCTCTCCCGTAAATGAGTAGATCAAATGAAAGGGAATTCTTACCAGTTTATTTCCTTAATAAACACAGTGAAGGACAAAATAAAGCATCTAACCAGAATGGCGGTGCTCCTAATTAAGGTTACTCATCCCTATTAATTTACGTCACTTCTACGTCTTGTAATCTGAGCTTGTACCCTCTGTGCCAGAGTGGTGTAGTAGTTAAGAGTGGTAGACTCGTAATCTGGTGTACCGGGTTCACGTCCCCACTCCTCCACATGCAGCTGCTGGCTGACCTTGGGCTAGTCACACTTCTCTGAAGTCTCCCAGCCTCACTCACCTTACAGAGCGTTTGTTGTGGGGGAGGAAGGGAAAGGAGATTGTTAGCTGCAGAGGATGAGATGGTTGGACAGTGTTATTGAAGCAACTAGCATGAGTTTGGCCAAAATGTGGGAGGCAGTGAAAGATAGGCGTGCCTGGCGTGCTCTGGTTCATGGGGTCACGAAGAGTCGGACACAACTGAATGACTAAACAAGGGTAGTGATAAAGTGGGGTATCAAATCCAAACTCCTCCTCCTCCTCCTCCTCCTCCTCCTCCTCTTCTTTCTGTTCCAACACTTTCTGAGTTCTCCATGACTTTGGGGAAGGAGGGTGGATACTATCCAGAGACTGTGAATCTGTTAACTCTCTCTCTTCTAGTGTTTCTTCTGCTAGCTGTTCCCCATCCAATATTTCCCATCTTCTGACTTCTATGCCCCTCTGTAAACCACTGTGCAAACCTATACTGTCCTCCTGCTCCTGGGAAGATTTAGGATCAAGATCAGGAGGAGTGGGTGGCTCCCACCATTCTTCCTCAATGCAGCCCTGCTCAGCACGATCCCTGACATCCACCCATTAAACATTTTTTTTAAAAAATCCCTATACAGGGCTGCCTTCAGAGTTCTTCTAAAGGTTGTATAGTGTACTTATCTCCTTGGCTCAGGGCTGGCATAACTCCATGCCATCCAGCATTTCTCCAGTGAAAATAGGGACACCCTGAGAAAAAGCAGGACATTCAAGGATCAAATGAAAAACCAGGACAGCTTCTGTAAATCCAGGAGTGTTTGTGGGAAATAGGAGCACTTGGAGGGTCTGTTCTGTGAGCTTTTGCAGTGGCCAAAGGGGGTTAAACAAAACCATGATTCCACTAGGGTCCCAACTGTGCTATACATTTCAAGTGGTGTCATACCATTTTAAACATTCATGAATGAATGAATGTTACAATGAATCCTGAGAGCTGTTGTTAAATGTGCTGGGAGTTGTTAGGAGGCCCCTATTCCTCCACAGAGCCACAATTTTCAGAGTGGTTTTACAGTCAAATGCTGTTACCAAGGAACTTTTCTACCCTGGTAAAGGGGAAATTGATCCAGGTCACCCTAGGATATCACAGTGGGGAGGAGTGGAATAAGACCTACAGTGCTATCAGAACAGAACTTTGGGGCAGGCATCCAGGACCCCACTCAGCAGAATGAACAGAAAGACCCACAAATGCAGCAGCAGGGCCGGCTTACCACCTTTTGAGGTAAGTGCAATAATACACACTATCATTTAAAAAGCAGCCCAACTCCCTGGTAAGTCTATCAAGTCCAGAGTCTAAAATTGTCTAATGTGTACTGCTTAGAGTCAGGTCAGTTTTGGGTGAAGCAATGAGGTCTTCATTTCCTGTTAAGCCATGAGCTCAATGGATGGCCTTCAGCAAGGAACCCTCAACATTGAGCCACCGCCCCCTGTGTTCGAGGATAATAATATCAGTTTACAATACAGGGGGGTTGTAGAGCTTATTGTTATAAATATTAAGCAGTATTCTGTTATGTGGTGTTTTGCAAGAAGTGCTTAATGGTTTTGGCAAAATCCAAAAACCAGTGTGTGTGTGTGGGGGGGCATGGACAGGGACTTGGATCTCTGGTTGGCACCCCAATGCTATGCTCATTTTGTCAGAACAAACCATACCTGTCAACCATCCCACTTTGAACAGGACATCCTAGAATTACAGAAGCTATCTCGGCTTCTGATTGGATCCTGGTATGCCCCATTTTTGCTCCCACAAGAGTGTGACCTCAAAAGATGCCCGTTTTGGGGGGCCATGCTCTCGTCTGAGTCACCTTGCTCCTATGAGAGCACCCCCCAATGACATGCATTTTTGGCTTTATGCTTCCAGGGATCCTTTATCATATAAAATTTATACAAAGTGAGTGTCATGCATTCTTTCTGGAGTTAATAGAATAATAGGAGAAGGGGCATGGGGAAGGAAATTGGGGGCTATAACAAGAGGACAGTTCTTTGTGATGAATTCTGAAAAAGAACCTTGAGGGACCAGTGCCAGAAAATATGATTCATAGCTTAGAGAACGGACTTGTTTGACAGGAGAAAAATTGGGAATTGCTGCATATAACTCGTTCCAAATTGGAACGGGGTGGAATCAAAACCACATTTCATCAGAGTTCAGACACAGACCGGTACAAAAGAATGCTCACGTAGCCAAACCATAAAAAGCCCTTTCATAAAGGCTGAAACCAACCAATATAATATATATATCTGAAAGGTTCATCCCTTTCACCCCAAAAAGGGGGGGGGGGGTGGAACCTGACATTAGTAAGATCACTGAGCTGTGGTGTAGTGGTAAATTTTGAAGTGTAGGATCCCCAATAGCCATGCAAAATATACACCCTTGTGCAAATTAATTGAAACCAACAATGTAGTTTATTGTACAAAACTCACATATGCATGTACAAAACTCACATATACCTACATTAGTAACAAATATGACCTCCGCTATTTTTAAGCAGTTTGGCATGGAGTCTACTAGTTTCGATCAGTCACTGTTGATTTTCGGATCCCTGTACCATACTTGAATCAGTGCCTGAATGAGCTTCTCCATAGCCGTACAATCTACATCACGGAGGCGACTTTTGCATCAATGGGATTTACATCCGGGGAATTCCCTGGCCAATCAAGTGCCTGTATTTGCTGCTCTTCCGTGAATTTCTTCACCACTTTCAATGTGTGACAGGGGGCTAGGTCCTGCTGCAATATCCCAGTACGGTCAGGATACCTCTTTTCCAGCTCTGGAATAACTCTCTTTCGTAGAACCTCAATATACTGTGGCGAGCGCATCATTCCTTCTATTGGCTGCAGGCTTCTGACACCATAATGATCAACTGACTTTTCATCTTTGAGTACAGGATTACGAGTAAGGTAGAAAACATGCTTTGTTTCAATTAATTTGCACAAGGGTGTACATGCTGTCAGGGCCGGTTTACCCATAGGTGATAGGGGTGCAGGGCATCCGGGCACTGGGCTCTGAGGGGCAGCAGGCTGAGAGTCCGGGGCCAAGATCTGGAGTCTGGGGATTGAAGAGCCAGGCCAGCCAACAGCCACTGCCAAGCAGAGCAGAGCCCGTTGGAGCTCCACAGGCATTTCTGCTGTGGGCGCTGAGGCAGCCAGCTGGCTCTGCCCTCCTGTGTGCCTGGGATTGGCACTTCCCTTCCAAGAAGAAGAGGAGGAGGAGGAGGAGGAGGAGGAGGAGGAGGAGGAGTTTGGATTTGATATCCCGCTTTATCACTGCCTGAAGGAGTCTCAAAGTGGCTAGCATTCTCCTTTCCCTTCCTCCCCCACAACAAACACTCTGTGAGGTGAGTGGGGCTGAGAGACTTCAAAGAAGTGTGACTAGCCCAAGGTCACCCAGCAGCTGCATTTGGAGGTGTGGAGACGCGAACCTGGTTCCCCAGATTACGAGACTACCGCTCTTAACCACTACACCACACTGGCCTCTGTGGGGATTGCTCTCCTCCTGCAGTGGCATGGGAGAGAGTTGTGTGCCCCCCCCAAAAGCTCAACAACTCTGAGCTGCCCCCCTAAAAAAAGCTCAACAACTTTGGCCTGCCACCCCCCAAAATGGGGTGTGCTGGGCAGTTTTTTTGCACCCGGTGCCACATATGCTAAAGACGGCCCTGCATGCTGTCTCTCTCTCACACACATAATGGCCTCACACCCAGAGTTGGTCAGGAATTCTAATAAAATTCCCAAATCAGTGCAGTTTTGAAAGGCTCAGTTCACTACCTTGATTCAAAATTTCACCCAACACTATCCAAACATACATGAACACTTCTGTCTTGCTCTCAGGAACTATCATGGGGGTAAAATAGTTGTGATATCTTAAGGGGTATGCAGATGCATAGTGAATAACGATAGATAGATAGATAGATAGATAGATAGATAGATAGATAGATAGATAGATATAGTAGGTGCCTGATTTTTTAATCAACATCATGACAATCCTATGCATAGTTTCTCGGGAGAAAGTGTGACTGAACTTGTGGTGTGTGCTTCGTGTGTGTGTGTGTGTGTGTGTGTGTGTGTGTTTTCAATAACAATAATTCAATGTACACCTCATTGTATCAACACCAAATTATAATATCAATTCCAATATCAATCAATCAAATACCCAATTCTGACTGCATAAATTCAATACACATTGAAGTTTAAGAAAAGACCTTCGGTCAGCTGAAATTCAACCTTTAGCTTCAAATTGGAAATGCAAACTATCTTGCAAACAAATCTAAACTGTGAGCATGAATTAGGAATGCCATCAAAGAAAATGAAAAAAAGTATCCTGCCTCTGTTTGATTCTATTCCCCCTTCTGTGACTTTCTGTATGCTTATCTGCCACAAACAAACTTGAAAGCCTCATTCTCACCTCACCCGATTACCAGAGCAAACAAGGCCTTTCATTTGCCCTGAAGTTCCAGCAGATTAAGTCATTGCTTCTGCTCTGAAAAGTCCTGGAGCTGCCCTGCCCTGCACTCTCACTCTCCCCAGCACACCACAGTCTCCCAGAGAAGCAAACACTCATAAAAGCAATTGAACAAAGGACATAGGAGTTAAATTGGTGGACTCCATGCTATGTCACCAGGAAAAGACTCCAGACTCCTGCAAGGAGGAGAGAAACAACAACACAGACTTGCATCCATTTGGGTGGATTTCAAGCATAGGCTGTTAACCTCATTGTTGTGGGCTATTCCTCATCTCTGATTGATTTGTAAAGTATTTAATTTGGAAAGTATTTGAGACCTGGCTGTTGTTGCCTTTTTTCTTTCTCTTTTTTTCACTGATAGCAGGAGCCATTGAGAGCAGTAAATGGAAAACATCATTTTGTGTCTCTAAAGGGAAGCACAATAGGTTCTCGGAAATACAAGCTGACCCCCAAATAGGGAAATTGATTCACACACTAATTTAAAACAACTTTCTTTTATTAAATCATTTCTTCTCTGCTTGCCAAGGGCCAGATGTGGAATGACGAGGCCTTCAACAAAGTTGTGAAGCGGGACCGAGGAGGTGGGTTCAGTTTTCCTCACGTTTGTTCGAAGGCTTCCATAACTGCATCCTCACCCCTCAACCTCAGCTGTTTCATCCATTCTCATACTAACATTGTTGTCAAAGGGCTAAATTCACTTTGGGGATACAAGTGGGTTGCTCAAATGATCTCATTAAGGTTACACTTTTGTGTCCATTTTCTTGCCAAAAATAAAATAAAATAAAATAGAAAAGTGGAACAAAAGCTCCCAAGGGGAGAAGAAGCAACCAGATCAGAGGAACTCCCATCAACCAAAGAAAGAGCTAGAAAGCAGAGAGGGCTTTTTTTAAACCTGAGAGCAAAACTAGATGTGATGCAGAGAAATGTGAAAGCACATTACAGTGGTACCTCAGGTTGCAGACACCATCCATTCCGGGGTGCCGTTTGCACCCCGAAAAGTCCGCAACCCGAGCAGCGATATCGCGCATGTGCGGAAGCGTGATATCGCACTTCTGCGCCTGTGCGACCTGTGCAGAACGCTTCTGTGCATGCAGAACACTTCCGGGTGTTCTGCATGCACAGAAAAAAACAACGCAACCCACAGCTATCGTAACCCAAGGTATGACTGTATTTTCCCCAAAGAATTCTGGGAACTGTCATTTCTATTCCCTTCACGGAGCTGCAATTCCCACCAGCTGTTAGTAGGCTGAGCTTAGGCTCATCGTAGTAGAATAGAGAGGGAGAGATGGACAGAGTGGCAATGATTCGCCTCTGACGGAGAGGGCAGGGCAAAAGGAAGTGGTGTACACACAAACATGCATGTATGAGGTGGAGATAGAAGTCAAAAGGTCTTCATCCATCTAACTGCTTTTCATCTAATTGCTGTTTGTGCGCCCTTCGCAGTATGTCTGCATAGGTCACTTCTGGATATAGTGTGTGTGAAATTTCACATAATTACATTATGTAATTAATTGCATTATTCTATGCTGTTAATTTAAGGGACATGGGTGACGCTGTGGTCTAAACCACTGAACCTCTTGGGTTTGCCGATCAGAAGGTCGGCGGTTTGAATCCCCATGACAGGGTGAGCTCCCGCTGCTTGTCCCTGCTCCTGCCAACCTAGCAGTTTGAAAGCATGCCAGTGCAAGTAGATAAATAGGTACCACTCCGGCGGGAAGGTAAATGCCGTTTCTGTGTGCTGCTCTGGTTTTGGTGTTCTGTTGCACCAGAAGCGGCTTAGTCATGCTAGCCACATGACCCGGAAAAACTGTCTGTGGACAAACGCAGGCTCCCTCAGCCTGTAAAGTGACCCCAGAGTCATCTGCCACTGCACTTCACTGTCTGGGGTCCTTTACCTTTACCTTTTTATGCTGTTCATTGGTAAACAAAGGAAACATAGCACAAATGCAGGAACAGACATCAAATAAGTATCATTTGCAGACTGAGAACAACAACTGTAGCAAACCCCAATTGTATTCACTGGATTGGTTCCATTGTGGACATGGGATGAGTAAGAGAACATCAGCAATTTCTGCTCTCATTTCTGTTTCTGTCAGGATTCTCACATCTACGTGTGCATCTTGCCTATGTATTTTGTTCATGCTGGGTGGAAAAAACAGCATGTCGATCCCTCTCTCTGTCATCACTGATTCTGCATCCTGACTCATCATTCCATAAAGCTCTTGGGTCCACCATTAGCTCAAGTTCAACAACCTATTACATTAGCAATGGGGGCATGAACTGGTTCTGTGCTAGTGTAGATAACCCCCTCGGTAAACATGTGATACAGTGAGAATAAAGTATTTCTATTTCTATGTTTCACATTCTGGTGCCATTAGCCACACCTGGCCCTGGCTGTTTAAAGTTATGCTTGGCCTGCTAATTATGAGTTAAAAGTTTTGGCTCCCTCCAGCATCAAGGCATCGAGGGAATGCACACCTGCCAGGGTCTGAAAAAGTCTAGGTTTTTGCTCCTTTCCTTGACCTCGTAGTTCCTGCCTCCTGGAAGCAAGGCAAATAAAGCCAGATCAGGTATTCTAATATTTGGATTAATAACATTCCTAAAGTTATGCTAAAAGTGAAAACCATAAAAAAATACTTTGTGTTGCCATGTTTTATGGTTAAGAAAATAGACTGAAGCCGTTTTATTCTGCTCTGCCTACAAGTTCTGAGTTACATGATCATTTATTCCATCCTCATCAAATGGCTCGCATTTTCATTAGCCTACCATGCAGTGCAGCCAAATCCCTCTCCTACTGACAACCTGGTCACTTTTTGAGATGATTGAGACTGGAGACACAAACACTGCTAAGCACCGTCTCCCTCTAGAGAGAGCTTGTTCAAACTTTTTTTGGGGGGGGCATCTACCAAGCTTCTAGGAAGCAATGGAATAGATGGGACAATGGCTAGGATGCAGGTGGAGGAAAACCTGAAGCAAATCCATCTAGTCAGATCAGACAAAGCTCACCTTAAAGCTTGCGGTGGAAAACCTGTTGACCCATCTGGGGGATTGCAGATTTCCTATCCCTGGTGAAGGTATTAAACAACATGAGTGGGTTCTGTGTAATTTATTCCCAAGAGAACCTAGGGCTACCATTGAATTTTTCCAAAAGGGAGATCTGGGGTTAACCTGGACTGGAGACTGATGTCTAAGGAATTCCAAGGGAAGGAGAAATAACTTCAGTAACCCCACCCCAAACCACTGAAAGTCCCCACCCAACTTTTGCAGCCTGAAGATGAAGCTGCGAAAGCTGGCAGTGTGAGCAGGCAGTGAAAGAAAGGAACGTTGACCCAGCAACATCTGCTTAGGAGAAACCTCTGGAGGAAATCTCAAGGAAAGCAAAAAGACTTCCAGTAGGGCCAGTGGTATTTCTCAAGGGGCGGCTGGGTCTGCACATCATGGGGCTCGACACTTTACCAACTGCACAGGAGGCAGGAATTCAACAGGGGCAGCTTCTTCCAAAGTTTCATCTTCATGATGAGGAAAATTGCACAAGCTGACTTTTGGCCTTTCTGTGCACCAGCTAAAGGCACAGAACTTCTCTCCGGACCTCACGATGTCAACACCCAGACTGATTTTTCTATTTTCCCAAGCTATCCCTCAGCCACCTGGATCTTGCTAGAATGATGAAGTGTTCTGAAGGATGCTAAAGCTTGTGCACATTTTGTCCTAATGAAGATATTGCCCGACTTCAGGTTTTGAAGGGGTTTCCTGTATGGACTAACATGGCTGCTTGTGTTTTTTTTCTTCTACTGTCCAGATAAAAAGAAAGTGCCAAATCTGTATGTGCAGAGCCAGGCATGCAAAAAATTCAAGGAGGGGGCTCCCCTCCCAAAGCAGGCCAAGCACGGAGCCCAGCTCTGCGCTCCCCATTCCCCACCTGGTGCACAAGGGCCGGCATCAGGGTGGCAGGACACCTGTGTGTACTGGCCAGGCACATAAGCTAGGTAGGGGGCGGGACATGTCACATGACATGTCACATGTAGCACCCCCCATGTGGGGGGCATGTTGGTGCCCCTGTGCAGAGCTTTAATGTGGATGCATCCTTCAGACACAATGTGGGGGTGGGAGTGGAAAATACTCTGTGATTTCTGGACCTGTTAAACCTGTTTAACACCTTGAGTCCCAAACAAGTTACTTGGTTCATGCACAGCCTACAGATTTTGCTTTTTTAATGCCTTTAACCCATAAACGTGGTTTCTGGAGGGAGGAAAAAGAAAGGAAACACCAAACCTATTTCATATATAGGTAAAGGTAAAGGGAACCCCGGCCATTAGGTCCAGTCGTGTCCGACTCTGGGGTTGCGGTGCTCATCTCGCATTACTGGCCAAGGGAGCCAGCGTACAGCTTCCGGGTCATGTGGCCAGCATGACAAAGCCGCTTCTGGCGAACCAGAGCAGTGCACAGAAATGCTGTTTACCTTCCCGCTGGAGTGGTACCTATTTATCTACTTGCACTTTGACATGCTTTCAAACTGCTAGGTTGGCAGGAGCTGGGACCGAGCAACAGGAGCTCACCCCATCGCAGGGATTCGAACCACCGACCTTCTGATCAGCAAGCCCTAGGCTCTGTGGTTTAACTCACAGCGCCACCCACGTCCCTATTTCATTCATTCATTCACACACACACACACACACACACACACACACACACACACATATATATATATATATCCCAAAGGTTTAAACAAGGAACTGTCCCTTCTGAGCAGCAGCTGAGTGCTCAAATCCACATATCTACACAGTTTTGTTTTGTTTTTAAATGCAACCCTCTACGTTAGCCAGAGAGAAAAGGCCTAGTCTGTCCCATGTTTCCTTTTGCAGAAAAGTCTGCTCCATCTGGCAATTATGTCATGTGCATAACATACCCCATGACCAGGACTAATGAGGCAAAAGGTGGTTGGGTGGGGGGGGGGGGAGAAGAGACCCAAAACATAAGACTCGTGTATTTAAGAAGAGAGAATGAGGTAGCCTTCCCTCTGGCTAGAAATTGGCCTGGCTGAATTTCCTCTATCCCAATGTAAGCACCAGGGCCCCCGCTGAACAGACGCCAAGTCAGAACAGCTCTTGGAATCTGGTCTTTTTCTTGTCTACGGTTACGGAATTTTCCAGAAGGGTTTCTCCCAGTTCTGTTAAAAATGACTCTATGGCTGTGTACACACCATACATTCAAAGGGTGCCCGCTCCCCTCAAAAAAAGGGGAGGGAAGAATCCTGGGAACTGTAGTTTACCCCTCACAAAGCTACAGTTTTCAGGAGACTTGAGGTGGGGAAAACACACCTTAAATGAGCTTCAAATGTGTGGTGTGTGCGCAGCACAGAGGTCAAATTATCTGAAAGGAAAACAAATACACTCATGCAAAGAAGGCACTGCTGCTCTTGAAAGGAAGGAGCATTTTGGTCCACGTTTAAAATGAACAAGGTCCCTTGTGGGTAGAGTAGTTCAGTTTGTAAGAGCATGAGATTCTTAATGTCAGGGTCGTGGGTTCGAGCCTCATGTTGAGCAAAGGATTCCTGCATTGCAGGACTAGACGACTCTCGTGGCCCCTTCCAACTCTACAATTCTGTGATTCTATAATTCCCTCTCTGCCTCTTGTAATTTAACTGGTTCTGGGAAGAAAAACTGTGCATGCTAATCAGGCCAGGCACTGGCACATGTTATTTCTGATGAAAATGCCAGGGTCCCACTACTGCTGACCCCTGCTTGTGCCATTGCCAGTTCCTCTATAAAAAAAATTATTGGAACCTGGAACTTAGACAAGCACCAGGCAGCTGCAGAGAGCCACTGTGTTAACACTCCCCCAACCCACTCTCACACAATGCAGCTGGGTTCCCTGATTTCTTTTCTCATTTCATAACACTTCTCTAATATTCTAATTCCTTGTTGTAAACTGCAAATCACCTCGCGGTAAATGCACATTCAATTTTGGTAGCATTACTAGCTAAATAAATTGTTACTTCTTCTTGTTGTTGTTCTTCTACGTTAGCCAGAGAAAGAAGGCCCAGTCTGTCCTACATTTCCTTTTGCAGGTGGGGGGGGGGGCTCCCTTGTCCTGAATGGGGTAACTGTGCCCCTGAAGGACCAGGTGCTCAGCCTGGGAGTCATTTTGGACTCACAGCTGTCCATGGAGGCACAGGTGAATTCTGTGTCTAGGGCGGCTGTCTACCACCTCCATCTGGTACGCAGGCTGAGACCCTAGCTGCTTGCAGAGTGTCTAAACAGAGTGGTACATGCACTAATTATCTCCCGCTTGGGCTACTGCAATGCACTCTATATGGAGCTACATTTGAAGGTGACTCAGAAACTACAACTCACCCAGAATGTGACAGCTAGACTGGTGACCAGGAATGGCTTCTAGGTGTGGGATATGTCAGTCAAATCCAACATTCTAAGAGAGGATTAACTGCCTCTTTGTGACAGTCAGTTTGGTCCATTAGTTGGTTAGGCTGCTGCTGATAGAAGTGTTAAGTAGTAAATGCTCTGATGGAGTCTTTTTAGGACTCACTAATATCTAATATATAGTTTACATCTTTTGTAACCTAAGTATGTACTCAATGAATCTGACAGTAAACTAGTTTATATTTCCAGTTACAGGTAGGTAGCCGTGTTGGTCTGCCATAGTCAAAACAAAATAGAATAAAAAATTCCTTCCAGTAGCACCTTAGAGATCAACTAAGTTAGTTCTTGGTATGAGCTTTTGTGTGCATGCACACTTCTTCAGATACACTGAAACGGAAGTCACCAGACCCTTAAATATAGTGAGGGAGTGGGGAGGGGTATTACTCAGAAGGGTGGTGGGAATGGGTGATCAGCTGATAGGTGTTTATATTGTTATCATTCAGATTCATGTGTCTTTTTCTTTTAAGAGGGACAAAAGGGATTAACAACCAAGAACGCAGGAAGGTAGAAGATATAATTATTTAAAAGGACTCAAACGAGTCAGCAATCCGCTTGCTGCTGTGTAAATTCAAATAAGGAAACGTTTAACCCTGCTATATTATATATAAACATTCCTACACCAGGACCATATAACACCAATTCTTTTTTTAAAAAAATAATTTTTATTAAATTTTCCAATTAAACAAATTAAACAAATCATAAACATACAAACACACACACCTCCTCGCTCTGCCGAGCTACGACTTCCCTCCATCACGTCAGCAGGTTTTCTAGTCCAATCTAATCACGCAATTTCTTGCTTTAATCCTTCCAACAATGTCATAGGGTCATTCCCATCCTGCTAGTGTCTTCAAACTTCTACGGTTAGATCTTATATAGTCAACAAATTTACTCCAGTCCCTTTGGAATTTTGATTCATCCTGGTTTCGGACCCTGCCAGTCAGTTTTGCAAGTTCAGCCTTATTCCAGTAACACCAGTTCTAAAAGAGCTACATTGGCTCCCAGTACGTTTCTGAGCATAATTCAAAGTGTTGGTGCTGACCTTTAAAGCCTAAACGGCTTTGGCCCTGTATCCCTGAAGGAGCCAGTTCACCCTAGGAGCTGTTTACCCCAGACACTGTGGTCTAGCTCCGAGGGGCTTCTGGCAGTTCCCTCAGTGTGATAATTGAGGTTAAAGGGACCCAGTGATGTAGAAAATAGCTAAAGAAGCTGAAAACCAAGACCAAATAAACCAAATGAAGATGACCTAAGAGAAATATGAACCTTTTCTTCAATTTTGCCTGTTAGTTTGCTCTGCTCTGCTTTCAATTCTTTTTCCAATTATTGTTGTTCTCCTTCAAATCTCTTCTTTCCTTTCTGTCAAATAAAGCATTTTTCTTTCTTCCCTATTTCCTGAATTTACCCTATCTCTATTTTTATAATTGTATCCAAATATTTTCTTGTAATTGTCTCCAGGTAAATTTAAATTATATCTAGTTATTTCTCTTGTAGTTGTGTCTTTACTACTTGTAAATGTGAATCCCTAAGGCAGGCATAGGCAACCTTCGGCTCTCCAGATGTTTTGGCCTACAACTCCCATGATCCCTAGCTAACAGGACCAGTGGTCAGGGATGATGGGAATTGTAGTCCAAAACATCTGGAGAGCCGAAGGTTGCCTATGCCTGCCCTAAGGTGACCCTTATGCAATTGTTACATTTGGAGTCTTTGCAATGGAATCGACCTCTTTGTATCCTTGTGCCTTATCAGTGTTTGTTCAAACTCTCAATGATTGTAACTACTTTCAGGAAAATAAGAATTGGAACCCATATGTTCAAATTGCATCACTTTATTGTAACCATGGAAGTATAAATGTTATTTTTAGCCCCAACCCAATCACTTCCACTCAGCTCCCCTTCCTTCTTCCATAAAGTGCCAGACGACCAGATCCATTTCCTTTGACCCTGCGGGGGAGAGGAATTCAGCTGTTAGATAAAACTCTCATCCCTATTGCTATTCTAGAAAAACCAGATTTTCATATCATTTGCCATTTCACCCTAGATTTCTAGGTACAGTGGTACCTTGGTTTAAGAACAGCTTAGTTTATGAACATCATGGATTAAGAACACTGCAAACCCGGAAGCAGGTGTTTTGGTTTGTGAACTTTGCCTTGGAATAAGAACACGTTCCGCTTCCTGTTGAGTGTGTTCCATTTGTAAATTGAGTCCCCCACTGCTATGGGAAAGCACGCCTTGGTTTAAGAACGCTATGGTTTAAGAACGGACTTCCGAAATGGATTTAGTTCATAAACTAAGGTACCACTGTTATTACCTTACTCACATAGATAGGAATTCACAGCCCCACCTTGTATGTTGCACCCGAACCTCCCTTTTGCACCCTGCACCCATGTACCTTCCCCTTACCTTGTAAACTGCCGAACCTGTGACAAATAAGACTACCCACAGTTGCGACTGTATAAATTTATGGGCTTACCTTTGGGCGGGGTTCCTCATACCTTTTGTCACCTTTGCGAAGGGAACCCAGTTGCAACCAAATAAAGGATCTTTGCTTTTAAAAAGCCTCTTGCTTCTTTCTCTCCTTGGTTGGATGTCACCCATCTCCTCTGACCATAGAGGAACCTTTTGGGGCCCCAAACCAAATTCTCTGTGCTTTACATTACCAGGCACAGGGCTTTTTATATATATATAGTGGTGCCCTCTCTGGCAAACGCGTTTCCATCAGATGTCAAACAGATAAACAACCATTTAACTTTTAGAATACATTGGAAGGCAGCCCTGTATAAGGAAGTCTTTTTTTAAATGTTAAATGCCTTATTATGTTTTAATATATGTTGGAAGCCACCCAGAGGGGCTGGGACAACCCAGTCAGATGCGTGGAGTATAAATAATTAAAGTATTAGTATTGACATCCCTGGAACGCGGGTGGTGCTGTGGGTTAAACCACAGAGCCTAGGGCTTGTCGATCAGAAGGTCAGCGGTTCGAATCCCTGCGACTGGGTGAGCTCCCGTTGCTTGGTCCCAGCTCCTGCCAACCTAGCAGTTTGAAAGCACATCAAAGTGCAAGCAGATAAATAGGTACCGCTCCGGCAGGAAGGTAAACGGCGTTTCCGTGCACTGCTCTGGTTCACCAGAAGTGGCTTAGTCATGCTGGCCGCATGACCCAGAAGCTGTACATTGGCTCCCTCAGCCAGTAAAGCGAGATGAGTGCTGCAACCCCAGAGTCATCTGCGACTTGACCTAATGGTCAGGGATCCCTTTACCTTTACCTCTATTGACATCCCTATTTTCATCAGAGAAATGTTGGAGGGTATGACTTAAGCATTTAAGGCTGCAGTTCTGTGCACACAGTTACCTTGGGGTAAGCCCTGCTGAACACAGGGCTTGCAACCTGCCGAGGAAATATATGTAGGATCGTGCTGGATGAGTCCCACAAGTTAAAATAACTCTGAAGATCTTGCTGGGTCTGAGACCCATGTAATAATACTTAAAAAAAAAAAAAACCCCAACTCCATTTGTACAGTGAAAAGGACAGAGGGTGTTTTGTTGGGCACTGCAATGGGAGAGGCATTATTTGAAGGTATGAGGGGATGGACTGGCCAGGTGTCTGTCCACAGCTGTTAATAGCCCTCATTCCTGCTGGGCTCACTCAGCTGCAGAGAAGAGGCTTCCTGCTTTCCTTGGTTTTAAATCAGTCCCCCTGCCACCCCTTTCACCTCTTAAGATTCCTGCCATGGGCTATACGGTGTGGAATGAAGTCTGATCCTTTACAAGAGGAAGGGAGAGGGCACAGGGGTTGCATTCCAAGGGCACTGCTGAAGCCTGCAGGTGGACTGCCATGTAACTGA
This sequence comes from Lacerta agilis, assembly GCF_009819535.1. NCBI lineage: Eukaryota > Metazoa > Chordata > Lepidosauria > Squamata > Lacertidae > Lacerta > Lacerta agilis. Next base: position 12,390,127 of record NC_046326.1, on the reverse strand, counting down.
CAAGTCTGAAATGCGATGGGGGAAATTAGAGGCTCAGGCCACCCATTTGGGTTGCTATAGACAGTTACCTGAGCGATGGTGCATTGTAATTTGCCGCTGATTGCCTTTCAAAGGACGGGTGCCTATGAGGCCTCAAAGTGAGAGCGGAGAAATCCTTTCTCAACTTATTGAACAGCTCCTATAAGCAGGGCTGCCATATGGACATTACCAGGATTTCAAAGGCGGAATTGACGTCGTGTGTGTGTGTGTGTGTGTGTGTGTGTGTGAAAGGCAGTGCTTCGTCCTGGATCTTAGGCAAGTCAATTGAAAAATTGTGGGGGGTTTTCAACAACTTTGGGGTTTGTCTAAAAAAGAAAAAAAAGCTCAGGGTATGCTGGGTTTTACTTTTTTAAATATGGCAACCCTACCATACGTTTTGTGCTCTCCAGCATTGCCATTATGGAGTCTTTGCACCAGACTCAGTCAAATGCATTGGAGTCACATGGCAATGCCACTTCTAGCTCCATATGACTGGAAGTGGTCACCTAGGCTTTGCTATTATTGTGAATAATTTCATGAGGTACCGGTAACTAAGACGGCAAGGGGTCTCTTTCTGCCTGACCCATAACGTTTGAAAGGCCTCACCATAAGGCTTTCTCTTATTAGGATTATTATATTTATTGCCTGCTATTCACCAACAAGTCCCAGGGTGGCTTGCACCAATTTAAAATTCAGAATTAAAAGCAGTTTTAATTCCCGCCACAGGAATAGGGTGAGTCTTGAAAACAGACGTCTCTGGCGTCAAAAAGCTGGGGATAAGAAGTACATCTTCAGCATTCACCAAAAGCTGATCGTGTGCCTCAGCTCCTGTTCCTGATTCCCAGGGACCACCAGCAAGTGCATGGAAATTTAAATTAGGATGGCTCGTTGCATGGTTAATGCTTCAAATTTAAGGGCTAAGAAGTAATTGCTTGCCATGCAGAAACCAGATTTTGTGACTTCCCATCCGGCAAGTGCAATATATGCTTCAAGCTCCTTACACGTTCTTCAGATGATGAACAATATCAGGGAAGGGCTTTGGCCTTTCAAATTTCAGTGGTGCCCTGTGTGAAGCTAACCCCCCCTTCTGTTCTGCACATGCACTACATTGTAGTTTTTGCACCCCCCCTCGCCTCAACACCCAGTGCAGGGGAACCAGTTGCACTGCCCTTAATCTGCCACTGGCAATATTAGCTACTGTACCTCCACAGGAGTTATTTGGGAGAAATGTTCCCCATTCTCTTTATGCGAAGGTGGTTTGGCCCTCTCTGTCTCCAAATTAGGTGGATCTACAGCTTCATCATGGGACGTTGGTGGCGCTGTGGGTTAAACCACAGAGCCTAGGGCTTGCTGATCAGAAGGCCGGCGGTTTGATTCCCGTGACGGTGTGAGCTCCTGTTGTTCGGTCCCTGCTCCTGCCAACCTTGCAGTTTGAAAGCACATCAAAGTGGAAGTAGATAAATAGGTATCGCTCCGGCGGGAAGGTAACGGTGTTTCTGTGCGCTGTTCTGGTTTGCCAGAAGCGACATAGTCATGCTGGACACATGGCCCGGAGGCTGTACGCAGGCTCCCTCGGCCAGTAAAGCGAGATGAGCACCACAACCCCAGAGTCGTCCGTGACTGGACCTAACGGTCAGGGGTCCCTTTACAGCTTCTCTTGCTGCTCCTGGGGGCATTGTGCTTTTCCATGAGCCCTTATACAGATGTCATACTCACAAGTAAATAGAACACAGAGCATAGAGAGTGGTGATGTGTGTGCTACCTCTGCCCTCCACCCATCAACTTGTGAAGGGTGATTGTCTGCAATGGGGAGTCTCGTTTATTTCCTGGTTTCTACAGCACACAGTTAGTTTACACATGTAGAGAAGACTCCCCATTACAGACAGTAGTCTTCTACTTCATGGAGGGCAACAGGGATGGCATTGGGAGGTGCAACTAGTATGCTTCTCCCCATTAACTCCCCCCCCCCACTTCGATATTAGCAACATAGTGTCAGTTTGCATTTCTTGGTGCAGAAAGTATTGATCTGATGTGTAGAGATCTTTCCTGTTCTATTTAATTCAAGATGGTTCTCAAAGCTTCTCTGTGTGAAAGAAACAAGCAGAAGGTTCATGATGTTTGGGTTATACCACTAGAGAAGCAGAGTACAGCTGGTCTAAACTGGTTCTCTTACAGTCAGCATGACCTTGACAGAAAGAGATAAGTAAGGCCAAGAGGAGCCTGTGTTTCTCTCTTCCGTCTGGTGTGGTGTTCTGTATGTAGTGTTAAGGTTTAGACTTATTATAAGTTATTGTAAGTTTTAGTTAAGTCTGCTGCAAACTGGATTTCTTATGGACAGGGCCAATCCAGAATGTATTGGATTTGTGACCATTATGCTCATTTGCCTTCAATAGCAGTAAAGCTCTGCTGGATGAAATACAATTGCCTCTGGTTTATTTTTGGGGAATCCTGCAATGTGTTTAAGTCTTTACTCTGCTAACTATACAATGGAATCTACTCCGGATCATCATCATCATCAAAATTTTATTCGGCCGTCAGTCAAAAAACAAGGATTTATCCATACAAATACTCTGGATCAATATTGAGTAGAATTCAATGACAAATCGGAGGCTACCTTACACTGAATAAGAAAACTGGTCCATCTAGCTCAGTGTTGTCTCCTCACTATCTGGCAGTGGCTCTCCAGGGTTTTAGACAGTGGACATTCCCAGCCCCACCTGGAGATGCTGGGGATTGAACCAGGGACCTTCTGCATGCAAGGCAAATGTTCTTCTACCAAGCTACCAGCCCTTTCCACTTACTCATAACAGCTGAAAAGAGCCATAGTGTGCACAGAAACATGCTTTGGCCTTCTAGCTCTTCATCTACAACCCAGGAGGACTAGAAGTGGCCGTTAGGCAACCAAGTCGTTTTGCAATGTTCTGATGTTACATTGATTTCCATTTTATGAATAAGGTGTGAATGGGGATTAAGCATCAAATAAATACCCTCAGGTTTAGCCCTGTTTAGCCCTGCCAGCTTTGCTTAATAGTAACTGAAGGACAAAACAAGATACAGGAGCTGATGGATTTGGAAATCACTCTTGGCCAGGGTGGGGGAGGAGGAAGGACAAAGAACGAAAAACAGCAGATAATCCTAAAAGTGATGGCAGGAGTGGATAGCAAAGCGGGCCTGGTAAAAAATGAGCCATTGTTCCAGTCCCTGGTTAAGTAATGACAAGAGGCCCAATAAGTAGGCTCAGTGGCTGCTCAAGGAGAGCTCCCTCCTGAGAGAGTAAGGGCTTCCTAGGGTTCTTTTTGCAGCTTTGTTCCTTCATTCCAGGCCCCAGAGTGGTCACTTTGGAAACTATATGCTTTGATTCTCACCTCACCTTCTTTCTGTTTTGTCACCTTTGTGGGAATGAGTTCCTCCCCAGAGTCCCTTGGATTTATAACTCAAACTGAGTTGCAGCGACACCTTCTAAAAAGGCAGAGTAAAAAGCCAGGTTGCCATGGAATTATTATTATTTCTTTGTAGTGAGGAGGGAGTGACCCACAACTAGACATGGCTGAATGTCTACTTCTTGTCTGTGGCACGTTTGCACATTTTTTATGCATAATTCCATGTTGTGTCTCCATGAATTTGTGCCTTTTTTAAAGGATATAAATGTGCATTTTCTCTCCAAAGCATGTATTTAAAGGTGCCTTTTACACTCAAACTGCCAAGAACTCTGTTGCAATGTCTGAGGAAGCATTAAATCTGGTGGGTAGCTAAATTCCAATCTGGACATCAGTCCAAGAAGTGCAGATCCAAGTCATTGCATAGTGGAATTTGCAAATGTCAAAATTCTCCAGGATCTCTACCCACGCTTCATAAATATGATTGTCTCGCTTGGCTCATAGCTCCTCTCTCTTATGTGACTTTCCCAGTAGGCCTCATGAAGACTCAGCTCTACGAGTAGATATTCATGCAAGTACTTATATACTTGAGTATAAGCCTAGTTTTTCAGCACATTTTTTGCCTTTTACACCCGGATTGTACAGCTTTATTGTGTCAAAAATATTTCCTTTTAGGAACTCAGCATGTTGTGGGCTGCAAAAATGGGGGACAGGAAGCACTGGATTGGCTCCACTGGTGTGCCAATGCAGCCCCAACCTTTCCATCATTTCACCTCTCCACATCCCGGTTAAGCAGAAATGACACCGCTATCAGGAGCCTCTTGCTGCAGTTCTGTCCCACCGGGCCAGTCACTCCTGATTTCAAACCCCAAGTCTCTCTTAATACCTAGTCTGGCATTCTGACCACTACACCACACTGGCCTCATATTATCCCAGTTGAGAGCTTGCCACACTGTGATATCTCTCAGCCAGTGGTGGTTCCCCATGGCTTGGATGCCCCATTCCTGTCACCCAGGAGCAGTGAGTTCAGTATTGTGGGCCCAGAACTGCCTTCCAGTTGTGGTCAGACAGGCTACCTCCCTGTAGAACACAAAGTGCTTAATGAATACTTTTTTAAAAATTCCTGCAAGCATTTAAACTGCACCCTGATGTTACTGTTTTAACCAATTTTTTATTTGCATTGAATTGTGTTCCTTGTATGCCGCTTAAGACATACCCGGCAACATTTCCCCGATGAAAATAGGGATGTTTTATTCATAACAACAACAACAACAACAACAACAACAACAACAACAACAACAACAACAATGTCCTACCTGTGGGGGTTCTTTGCTGGAGCCTCCCGCGTGCAGGACAAAGTCAACTGCACATGGGATACCAGTTGCTGGGGATCTGCGGCCAGCGTCTCACGTGCATCCTTGCACGGGCGCCGGCCAAGCCTGCGAATGGGACGGCCGGTAATTCCGGAGCTTAACTCACAGGCTGTCCGCCAGGCTGAATCTGAAGGGTGCGTGAGTAGTTCGGATGAAAAGGTGCCTCGTAAATGTACCTGCAAGCACTTGCGACCTCCTAAGTTGTTCCCTTAAGTAACGTACCCAAATAAAAGGTGGCCAAGACTACGGCCAAGTAAGAGCACTAGTAAGCTACAAAAAATTAAATTAAGACGAAATAAAGACAGACAACCATTGTTTCTTTTGATGGCTTTGGCTGACCCGCATGGGCTATTACTTCTCTCTATGCCTCGACTGTTCTAAGACTATCTAAGCTAGCTGACCCTATACCACCAATTCTTCCGCAATCTATAAGCTAACTAAACCTTTACCGCCAATTCTTCCGCAAGCTAACCTATACTAAAGCTAAAGCTAGCTAAACCTTTACCGCCAATTCTTCCGCAAGCTAACCTATCTACCTCCTGCACATGCTTCCAACCCAACCAACCCAACCAACCCGTTCCCCAAAACCCGACTACCTGAACGACTGATTAATTCTGACTATCTGCCCAAAACGGGGAGCCGCAGCCTTTTATTGACAACAAACAAGCAACGTCATGATCAATATTTTTACCAATCAGAACACTGTTGCTGCCCTTGAAAAGGGCGGGAAGCAGATTAACTGACCATTAACAAGTTTAAACCTTTGGAGCCAAAAAGTCTAAGCGGAGGGATCTCAGTGGCAAGACGCCTACTGAGTTCTGCTTTCACTTTCGCTTTTACTCGGAAGTATACGTTAAATAGTGCACATTTGACATTACACAAACATAAATGATTGCGGGTGCAAGGACACCCACGGAGTGTATTCCCACACCTACCCATCTGATTGGATTGCCCCAGCTACTCTGGGCGCTTCCAACATATATAAAATAACAAAACATTAAACATTTTTTTTAAAAAAAACTTCCGTATACAGGATTGTCTTCAGATGTCTTCAAAAGTTTGTATAGCTATCTTATCTCCTTGGCTCAGGAGTCGCATAACTCCGTACTATGCAACATTTCTCCAATGAAAAGAGGGACATCCTAAGGGAAAGTGGGACATTGTGGGATCAAATCAGAAACCAGAATGGCTCCTGTGAATCGAGGACTGTTCCTGGAAAACAGGGACCCTTGTTGGGTCTGTTAAGAGACAATTGTAATTAAGTAGTGTATAAATTATCTAAATTAATTCATAAATAGCAGTCACACTGGAGCCAAAAGCAAGATCCTTTAAATCTGCAGGAGTATCAGGAACTTTGGAAATATGGAAGCTGGTCTTTCTTATGACCATCCCTGCCACTGGGGCCAGGACTGTACGGAAACAAGGCAGACTCCCCAGCTCCCTGAAGTCTGAAAAAGCTAAGAAACGGGTGGGGGATTACGGGTGGGACCTGGCAGTTATATGTCAGCACTTGTGATAGGGAAGGCTTCTTCCTAGCTTTGTGTCACTCATCCCTGAGCAATTTAACTGCCATCATGTCCTGCGATTCTGTCAGAGCGGGAGGCACAGAGAAGAGATCAGTCTTTTAATAGAGAAGGGCAGGGGGATGTCACATGACCAAGATGATACACTAGAGGCTTTGTTCCTGCCTTCTTCTTGGGTCACAGTTGGGATCCAGCAACCCAACTAAGGGGGAAGAGCGAAAGAGAGATGGGGGGTGGGGGGTGGAGAGGAGACACCAGATTTGACTAACTCTTCAGCAATCCTAGCAATTTGCTGCTTTGACTATCACGAGCAGCCCTTAAATGACGCCTGTGTGTTAACTCATTGATTATACAACAGTTTTAACATTCCATAAGCTTTGCCTACTGGTGGAAAATTCCATTGCACTCTTCTTGGGCCTTGACCAGGGTGGAAGGCTAATGAGACCACGGTCTGTCTTCAGCCACGACAAGAGCTGTCAGCATGGTACTATGTGCCTGCAAGGATGAGAGAGGCAGTGCCAAGAACTCTGCATCAGATAGGCCTTTTTGGGAGATTCCTCTGACCTCAAGCCCCTGGGAACAAAGATTGATAAAGAGATGAGATTAGGCATTGTGGTGCCAGAGAACTAGCAGGCTGTGGACTTGAGGCATTTAGGCATTGCCCAGCTGAGGCCTTGGTCTTTTTTTCTCAGAAAAAAAATGGAAGCCTCTTTCACAAAGGAAGAAAACCGGAGAGCACATTTTGGCAAAGCACTGGTCAGCAGTTCCTAAGGGACATTTTAAGAGAATTCCTTTCAAAACTATGTATGTTTGTGTGTGTGCAGATGACCATCTCCAAATGCTGGCTCACATCTTCCTTTTTTGTTATTTTGGGAAGCTTTGTGTAAAGAGCTAATTACTCCATTATTATTACTTCACCAAAGGCTTTCATCTGTTTGGTTTTTTTAAAGTGACTTTTATTCTTGCAGGCCAAGACAATCTGGTGACAGCGAGGCCTGCAAAATTTTGGGCAACTGCCATTGAAATATATGGTGCTAGTATGGTGCTCTCTGTATCTTAATTCTTACAGTTGTTCATTTGGCCATTTCATTGGTTTGGTTGCATTTTTTTTACGCTAGATATAAATTGCAATGGCTGGTGGATGTTCTGGTTGTGATCTGGCAACCCTACAACAGGGGAATAACAACACAATTGCACTTTTTAAATATTCTGCTGTTTGTAATCCCACCAGTGACAAAATGCCAAGATCAACTCCCTCAGAGCCAGTTTTAGTTTTCATCGTGGCCTCTCCTATCTCCTCCAAGTCTTTCTTGGCAGAAGCCTATGAAAAATCAGCCAGAACAATGTTTTGAAATGCTAAGGATGGGAAGGAAAATGCAGAAGTCCTTTTGGCCAAGAGATCTGAAGCCCTAGAGATGGATGTTTATGGTAACAAGAGCAATTGCTGGAAAACCTCTGAACTAAATCAAATTGTATGAGCCACTGAGACAAAACAATCAGCAGTTTGTGAGAGGACCGTTTCCCCCATATACAAATATTTTCATTTAGATTAAGAGAAAATAACAAGGGGGGGGGCCTCTTGTAGCAAACCTCAATCATCCATCTTTTAAACCAATTCTTCCAACATCGCACCAGGAACTTCAGTAGTACTATACCAGTGATAGAATGATGTGAAAACGACAGTCTGTTTAGTTTTCTTTGCTTAACTATAAACAATATGGCTGCCTATCACAATCAACAGGACAAACCACAACTTCAAGGGCAGCCCTCCTATTAGGCATGGGTGAGGTATCCCACTTCAGCTGGCAGTTGCTGGAGTACCTATGAAGGGCAAGCAAATCGATTATTTGTGGTGTCGTGTTTTTAGCACCAAGGTTATATCATTTGAACTTCCCATCACTGGCACCCAAATCTCCTGGACCATCCTTGAACACTTCTTTCAAATACACATTCATGTGAAACAAAACTAAAAGCTTAATTGCTCAGAGCCAGCCCACCCATTGGGTAAGGGTGACAACTGACCTTCAAGTGGTGCCAAGCAGTTCTCTGGCAAGTATCAATTTCCAGAGCTTGTCTCACTTTGTGATGTGCTTTTCCTGTATCAACCACATTTCCAGTCAACAGATTAGGCTCCAAATTGTCCTCAGTAATAGCAGCAGCTTTATGTTTGTACATAGAGTGGGGGAACAGCACAAGGGGGGGGGGTTAAAACCCTGTCCTGTTCACTTTAGCAAAGCATACCTGATGGTGAAGCACCACCACCTGGCCTAGAAAGGTGACATTTGCACTTGATGTGATTCTTTATACAACCCCCCCCCCCCCGGAGTGCCTGATATATTCATTTTTTGTACGCGTATTCTGTTTGGAGAAGTGCATCACAAAATTCAGAGGTGTAACGAATTTTGAAGGATAGCTGTATATTTCAGTCCACATATTGCTTTGGAAAGTGTGAATTAGGTACCTTACACCAGTCAGACAGAGCTTATAACTCATAATAACTGCTGCCTCCCACATTGTTTTACTGTGTTTGCAGCACTGAAGTGACCTGAGCAGTGTGTATGGAGGTCCTGAGCTGCCCAGACAATGAGACCTCCCTCTCGGCCTCGCTGGTGTGGTCCAAAGGAAAGCAGAGCAACATGTTTATCACCATCTTTGCTGCAGGAGTTGCCAGAAGGAGGCACACAAGGTCCCACCCAACTGCCTTGGGGACTCCACTCCAGATTTGTATAGGGTTTTCTCCTTGGCCCTTTCTTCTCCCAAAGATGGCAGCAGGTGTGGATTTTTCCTTGGGGTTTACTCCCCAAGCCTTTCTCATGAATGAGAATAGCCACAATGCAGCAGAGATTTAGGGACAGAATTTTCCTACTCCTAGATCAGCTGCCTTCCTAGGTTGACAAGCCCCACCTGCCCCACATTTCCCTAAGCAGCACAGGCAGAAACTGCCTTATTGACTGTTGGACCCACTATTGGTCTCGTCCATAGGTACTCATTAAAATGCAAAGCGAAGCCAGTTCTCCCCCCACCCCTATCACAGCTGTTGTTGGATTACAGTTCCCCTCGCCCCTGATTATTGGCTGTCTTGGCTGGGGCTGGTGAGAATTGGAGCCCAACTCTGATTTCATGTGGTTGGAACGTTGATGGAAAACTGCAGGGTCACAGGTTAGCCATGCCTGCTATATTGTTTCCCTCTGGGAGCATTCAGGAGGAAATTTCTCCTGTGCAAGGCAATGCTGAGCAGCAGGAAGGCAGGACCAGAAGGGTTGTAGCTTATCTGCCTTGCATGTAGAAGGCCCCAGGTCCAATCCCCAACATCTCTAGGTAGCGCTGGGAGACGCTCCTGCCTAAAACCCCAGAGACCCACTGCCAGTCAGTGTAGTCAATACTGAACTAGATGGACCAATGATTTGACTCATTGTAAAGGAGCTGCTTGCATTCCTCTTTGCCGATTCTACCATGACATGACCTTTAGATTACAAACAAAAAACAGTTGCCTGATTGTTCCATGTCCAAACCAGCAGCACAAGCTTCACTTCTGAAGCCAGGGTCAGGGCATTTCCAGGCTCCCATGAGAGTCCCATTTTTTCCTCCTTCAAAAACACTCCCTCTGCTGGTTCACGTCAGAACAGTTTGGGGCTATTATCTTCCAGTGTTAAAAGCAAATCTTTAAAACAACAACCGGGAGTAACGGCAGAAGCTTGACACAGCCACGCTGAAAAACCCTCAACAGCTGCAGCAACTGGCTTCCCGCTTTCCCACTGAAGTTCTTATTTATTAGAATTATATGGGCATTATCTCAGCAGTAAAACGGAACATCTGGAACAGTTTCTTGAGCTGCCTCTAATTGCCTCATTACTAGCCCACAGAAAGCGTAACCTGCACTTGAGTAGCAGCCTGGAGAAATCCAGTTGCTCTTCACCATACTTGATGTTTAGCAGCAGAGCTGCAAAAGCAGAACTGGTGAACCATTCTTGTTCAAAGGCAGCATTCCCTTGGAGGCAATGGTATAGCACAGGGGGGCCACAGGGGCAGTTGCCTCGGGTGCAAAAATTTTAGGGTGCACAAAATTTCAAACCCCCCCCCCCCGGGGGCTGCCTCAATACAGCTGCACACTTCCATCACCGGGCTCCATTGAAAATGGCTTCTCCATGCAAACGCAAACCAGGAAATGACCTCTCCAGACAATGGAATGCCTCTACTTTTTTGATATCTTCAGCTGTGATCTCCTGGGTGGCACAGATGCTATTAGGCACTTGAATGTTCATGCATATTCCATCCGTTTCCCTCCCTCCCACCCACCTCTCTGCGCAGCCTTGGGCACTGGCAACCCACGCTACACCACTGCTTGGAGGTAATCGTTTGACGTCTGTATGCCAGAGCCAGTGGTAGTGAGACCTAAGCCAGCAGTGGGCAGGGGCAGAACTGATAACAGATGGGGCCAAAGCCAGTGAGGGGTGCCAAAATGGGATGGGAATCCTTTTATCCTCTCTCTTTCTGCCACTCCTTTTTTCCCCTCTTTCTCCAGCTCATCACTGGCCCTTCACTCTGTTTTTTCACCAACTTTCCTACCACATGAAATCAGGCTGTGCATGGTACTGATGCCATTCAATTCAATCATCGTGTGTGTCAACTCCATTAACAGGTGCCATCTTTCACTATCTGTCCAGTGCCACTTCTATTCCTGACACCTCTGAGTGATCTTCCGCATCCCGGTAAATCTCCTGTGGGAAATAAGTACTGATAAGTTATCTGCTTTAAGAGTGTGAAGTCTGCCTCTAATGGTGATTCAGGAAAAGAAAAGAAACCTCTTCAGGGCCAAATATTGAACCCTGGACACCTGCTTTAAAATGTCAATAATGCTTGCCACTTCTCTTAAAGCAGCCACTGGAACAGAAGGGGATAGAAGGGTACAGATTGGGACTCCAATGCAGAGGGAGAGCGGTTAAATGGTACCATTTCTCCTGGGCCATTCTCTCCCTGGAAGTTACCTCATCTTAATAATAATAATAATAATAATAATAATAATAATAATAATAAATAAATAATCTATTTATCCCTGGAAGCTCTTTGCTGCTGATAGCACATTTAGGGTTCAAAGCACAGCTTCATGGGGATACATTTGGCAGGGAAATGGTGTGAGAGTAAAGGTTAAATAACCCCTGCCTCTTTATGGTTTTGATTTGAACTAGAGTGTACAGTCGTACCTCGGGTTACGTACGCTTTGGGTTGTGTACTTTTCGGGTTACGAACTCTGCTAACCCAGAAGCGCAACCCGACGTGCGTGCGATTTGCGCATGCGCAGAGCGTTTTTCACGGGTTTTTCCGGGTTTTTCGGCCTGCGCATGCGCAGAACGAATTGTTCAGGTTACGTCCTTTTCGGGTTACATATTGTAACCCGGAACGGATTAAGTACGTAACCCAGGGTACCACTGTATCTCGCTTTGAAAGCAAAGCCAGTAAAAAGAGGGGATGACCCTGATCTAGTTTCATTTATCTTGTTGCATCTCCTATCATCCCCCTTTTTTCCTCCACTGGCTTAAATCCTCGTTAACAGACCAAGAGCTCTTAATTATCATGTGTGCTTTCTGATGATAGAGCAGCCTGGAGTCTCCTCAACAGAGAGAAACATGTTTCCCTGAGATCATCACAAGCCTTGCGGCTTTCCTTCATGAATAATCCCCTTGTTTTCTGTCTGGAGTGGTTTGGAGTGTGGGGGGCTGAGAATATATTGAGTGGAGGAAGGGGGGGTAGCCCGGGAGCAAAGGAGATTCACTTTCTCTTCAGCGCCGAGCTGGCAGGGGGTACAATCGGATACCGTCCCAGGCAGGGAAGACGGCAGCGATCAGGCTAGGCATGCGTGTGTGAAAAGGGTGAGCGAACAAGCGAGCAGCACATCTGCATGAGAAAAGAAATTCTTGGCCACAACCTCGCCTTTTCACAGGGGCGACCCCTGAAGGTGGTTCCTTTTGTGGGCTCCTTATGGAGTTGGTATAGCACAGCCAGCCAATTTTACCAGCCATTGTATGGCCCACTTCATCCTTTAGGGATTAGACACAGCCCTGACAATCCCCCAGAGTGGACTTGAACGGTGCAAGTTCCTACCCCTTCTTCTCCCCTCTTGAACCATAATATATTCTGTTTGGCTGCCTAAGTGAGAACAATATAATCTCTTGCTCCCAAGAGAGGACAGGTTCCAAGACCACAGTCTGGTTTTTTTCCTTTCCCAGAAAACAAAACAAAACAAAACCCTCCACATTTTAGGGATGGAGGAGGGTGTTCAATGACATATTAAATGCCAAAGGCTAGGAGCACCTTCGCTGGGTTCACTAGCTATGACAAAAGTGACTAGGCCACTGTAACTTCCAGCTTGGAATACTGCAATGTGCTCTATGTGGGGCTGCCCTTGAAGATGATTTGGTCAAAAAGCTCAACAACTTTTCTTCCTGGAATTTCACTGTTTGAAGCATGGCAAGCCCTACCTATAGCCCCATGTATTAGGTTGGAGGCCTAAATGTAGGTTGGTTTGCTTCAAAATGTGGACCAAGCGAAGTTCTCCTCCCACCCTGCAATAAGGTCACCTGGTGTGCTTCAAATGATTATGTTTTCATGCTCTGAGAAATACCCACAGCTGCCCGTTTTCCGCAGCAAGTGGGTAGTTGCACCCACTGGAAGAGGAGCCCAGGCGCTTGCTGAATTTCTCCATGATAAAGATAGTGTTGACCGATCAATCGCACAGATCTTTCTTCAGATGCGAGCAAAATGCACCCACCCACGGAGATTATCTGAATGAAATACAATCCTAAGCACTATCGTTTGAATTAAAAATGGCTGTTCCTTGCAGCCCACTTCACATCTGCAATAGTCTTGTACACAAGTTCAAAAGCAGCTGGAAACCTAAATCCAGAAACAGAGCTACTGATAAAAAATAAATAGAGGGATATAACACAGCTTCCGCAACAGCCCCTCGCCCTGGGTCTCTCTATTCTGGCTAGGGATGGACTATAGTTGAGACAGCTGTTCTGTTCTGACTCAGCACATCCTTTGTTAATAAATGGGTGACATCCTGAAGTTCTAACAGTCTCTTCCCTCCTCCCTCCTCTGCACCATCTTGACCTTGGTCACATGGGAGAGGTCACAGATATAAAAGGTTAATACCCGGTCACATGTAGGGGTCAAGTAGCTGCTCACTTAAGGAGCTACTGTTGCATATTTTGCCCTCTGTGTATCCCAAATCACTGTCCCTCCCTGCTTGCCCACAAAGGGAATAACCTGAGCAAGTCTGGCTAATGTAGTATAAGAATTTTGCTGTAGGAACAAGGTAGTTCTTTGTGACAGTATGCTATTTTTAACCCATGGTGTTTATTAGAAGGTCGTATGAAACTGAAGATAAGAAGCAGTGATGGGCGTTTCTTCTGACGAAGCATTTTGAAAATTGTTGTATTATCTCTGGCTTATTTTAGAAGGCACTTGTTATCAGAAAGTGAACTCATTGGGATATAGCCGGTTTTAACCACTTAAGTCCTATTAGTTTTATCCAGCTAAGGTCTACTCTACTGAAATCAGTGAACCTAACTTTCTCATGTCCATTAACTTCAGAAAGTCTTCTCTGAGTAGGGCTAGTATTGGCTACATACAACCCAATGGATTCTAATGATAAAGCATGTGCTTATATCTCTCCCAGTGAAGCAACTGGGACTTTGAGATCTGTAGTTTTGACTTGATTGCACCCATTGCGAGTTCAGAATTCAACTTGCTCAATGGTGCCCTAAAATTTCCTATGGTCAGTGGGCAAAATTACCACAAATCTCTTCTCTGTGACCTATGATAGTGAATCAAAGAACCTCCAGTTTATGCTATGTGTGCAATTGTTTTTCCTTTGCAACTAATGAGGACTAGTAGCATTTTTCAACAGCAGTGAAAATTCTCAGGGTTGTGCCAAGTTGAGATTGAATAAAACCGTACCCTTGTGCAAATGTGTCAGGAAAAGCACCTGAAACCCTAGGCAAATATATTCATCTTTGCAAAACGTTTGCTTTGGAAAGCAGATTTAGTGACATTTTCCTTAAAATGATAGTGAATCCTAGATTAGCTTCCTCCAACCATCTTGCTTACTCTCTTGAAAGTTTCTGCTTTCCTAAATGACAAGACTACGAGTTAGAATCAACTAAATAGTTGTGCTAGCAGGAAAGGAGACAACTTGGGCCCCAGGTTATGGGTGCCCATGCATGTGACATCATGACATCATGCAATGTGACATCATGATGTCACACACGTGCCCCAGCCTTGGAACCTGACTTCCCGTGACACCAGAAGCCAGGTTCTGAGACCTTGGAAAGCATCTCTGAGGTCTCACAAGCCCACAGACTGTCCCACCAGAGTGGGGCATACTCTGATTATCTCCTGCTTAGACTACTGCAACACGCTCCTTTGAGGGTGACCCAGAAACTACAACTAATCCAGAATGTGGCAGCTAGACTGGTGACTAGGAGTGGCCACCAAGACCACATAACACCGGTCCTGAAAGACCTACATTGGCTCCCAGTATGTGTCCGAGTACAATTCAAAATGTTGGTGCTGACCTTTAAAGCCCTAAACAGCCTCGGCCCAGTATACCTGAAGGAGCGTGTCCACCCCCATTGTTCTGCCCAGACACTGAGGTCCAGCTCCAAGGGCCTTCTGGAAGTTCCCTCACTGCGAGAAGTGAAGTTATACAGGGAACCAGGTGGAGGGCCTTCTCGGTAGTGGTGCCCGCCTTGTGCAACACCCTCCCATCAGATGTCAAAGAAATAAACAACTATCTGACTATCTGAAGGCAGCCCTGTTTAGGGGAGTTTTTAATGACTGATGTATCTGAAGAAGTGTGCATGCACACGAAAGCTCATACCAGGAACAAACTCAGTTGGTCTCTAAGGTGCTACTAGAAAGAATTTTCGATTTTGTTTTGATGTTTTAATGTATTTTTACTATTTTGTTGGAAGCCACCCAGAGTGGCTGGGGAAACCCAGTCAGATAGGTGGGGTATAAATAAATTATTATTATTATTATTATTATTATTATTATTATTATTATTATTATTATTATTGGTGTCCCTGACTAGCAGAAGCCAGTGCAATGAGTCCCACTAGTGCAACAGTGCTTTCTCCCCTCTCCTCCCTCAGTGCCCTGCCCAATTTTTTTCTGGAGGGTCAGGGGAATCCCCAGAACAACCTGCAGGAGGAGGAGAGGGGAGATTTTCCATCTGGCATGCAAAAATACTTGTACTCATGCGACTGATGAGCTTACTGTGATGCTGAATTCCACCCTAACCCTTTTTCTTTCTTGGAATCATGGATTAGTTCATTGGATGCTGTGTTGTATAGAAAAAGTCATATGAAATAAAATATTTATTTACAATAGTGAAGAACAATGAATCTGGCTTTTTAACAGGTGGCACATCCTTGATATTCAGTGCAACATAGGAGACCCTCCTCAAGCAATGCCTTCTCTTACAATGCACCTCTCATGGATCAGTGATGCATCTGAATGCAAAATGTCCTTCCTTCGAGGAAACAATGAGGAAGGAAAGGAACTGAGGGCTGCTTTGCACATCCTTGTTCCTGAAATAGAGAGAACATCCCTGAACAAGTCCAAATATGGTCGATTGTGATATATGATTCCAGTTTCCAAAGCATGGGCAATGTGTGTGCATAGCTTGTTGTGCCCTGAAGGTGGCAGCACATGTCTCAGAAGAGCAACCATTGTTTCTTCATCTGAGTATCTCGTTACAGAACCACATTTTTGGCTGAAGTTGACATCCTGCGTTTTGAACAGAAAATGCACCCAAATGGGCTGCGTTGGGAAGACAGTAAGACAGTGGCTGATGGAGCCAATAAAAACAGGTGCAGGAAGGAAGCAGGATTCCTCACAGTAAACCACAGGGGAGCGGTTCACCCTAAGCACCAGATGACTCCATATGGGATCTTGCAACTTTAGTAGATATGTAGGGGACAATTGGATGACCTAGTTGTTCATTCATAGAAGTGAAGCTTCTTGGTTTCAGTTCCTTCTTCAATCTCTGTTGAATTCCAGTGGTATAGTAATGGAAGGTTTGCTCACATGCTGTTTGTGGGATAGATGCTAAGGAGAATGAAAGTTGAGTGGTTACTGTGCATAACAACAGGCTGTTGTGCATATTCACCAGGCCTCCTGGATAATGTGCACATAAACTATCCATGAAGAGGGAGTGGCACACATTTTTCATCCAGTATCCATAATATCTAACAGGCCCTGGGGAAGGTGCATATATTGACTGAGTGCCGTACATACATCCTCCAGTCATTATGCATAATCCCCAACAGGTGCATTTTGTACTTTCTCTGGCCATGTACTTTCTGACTAAATTTATGTACTTATATCCCACCTTTATTCCAATATGGAGCCAAATTTAGCATGCACAGCACTCCCTTACAATCTCTCATCCAAACATTGACTGGACCCAGACAGAACACTGCTGCACCATGTGCCTATTTTCAGTTCACAACCTGAGACCACCTAAATATTTGAAATGAATTCTACTCATTGGGGCTCAAATAGAGACATTGCTTTTATTTTCCAGTACAGTTTAGGATATGTTTTTTTTTTAAGCAATGCAAATGTGTTTGTATATTCACCAGTTGCTTCTCTTGTGAATTATTTTGCACATATTTAAACTTTAAATGAATAGTCACAGACTGTGCCTTTTGCATTTCCTGATCATTTTAACTTGACGGCTTACATATTTTCCTACTCTACAGACTTGGTATAACACTTTGTGGATCTGGATTTGAGATGCTAGAAAATTATTGGACACAAATTCCCTCCTCTGCCCATTGTTGTAGTGCTCTTTTTCTAATGACCCCAGGCTTCTGTTCTGTGATGGTCAGAGCCAGATAGTTGCTTAAGCCCAAGTAGTGAGCACCAAAATGAGTTCTAGTTCAAGGCAAGACTTCTAGTTCAATACAAAACCTTGGACAGCTCCAAATGGAGCTCATTTTGAAGAATTTCCCTCCCTCCCACACACATACAAGCAAACCCTAGACCACGGGTTGTCAACCTGGTCTCTCCTGCCCACTAGTGGGCATTTCAGGATTCTAATTGGGCGGTAGGGGGTTGTATGGAATCCTCCTTCCATCGAGTACTGGTAAGGAAATTTTACCATCAAGACAGATGCATGAGTGGATGGTAGATATAAAAAGGTTGACTACCCCTGCCCTAGACCAAGGGTGGGGCACCTGTGGCCCTCTGAGGGTTGATAGATTTCAGCTGCCATCAGCCACAGGGGTAGTGATCAGCGATGAAGGGGAGTTGTGGTCTAGAAACATTCGGAGGGGTACAGATTCCCTAGCTCTGCCCTTGATCAAGACCTAAATAGGGCTGCAGTTCCACCTCTGCTGGGAGACACCTCTTGTATTAAAATGGTTCCTGCCTATCCTAGGAACTTTGGGATCCAAGAATGCTGGATGTAGTTCTATGCCAAAAATGACTTCTATATTTTAGATCATTCTTCATTAATTAGTTAATTGGAAAAGAAATTGCATTCAAAAATTACCAAACGAGAGTGAACATTTCAGTGAAATTGTCATGGGAAGGGTGCAGGGGTTTTGGTGCACTTGCTTTTCTTCTGAGGTAGCTGAGTGTTCTTTTTCATGTTGTAAACCATCTCTCCAGCAGTCAGCATTCTGCAGCCTCCCCAGGTGACAGCACTTCCTGAAAACTCCATAAAGGCTGGGCTTTCTTGTAGATGTGAGAAGTTGCAGGATCTGGCTGATATACTCTTGACAGCTGTGCTCGTGACAGCTGTTAACTGTTTTTTGTTTTTGTGTATAAAGAAGTGACATCTTTTTACATTTGAATAAATCAGTGCAGAAATATTTTTAAAAGTAAAGAGGATTTCCTTTAAAAACAAAATAAGCAAGCATACTGATCTGAGGCATATGGTAGACAGTCTCCCCAGTTTCCTATGCTTAAATTAAAGCTTAGGGGAAGACCTCAAGAGGTAACGCCTCTGATGGAGCTTTTTCAGTTCAGGAAGTTCAGGCACCTGGGGAGGCTGCAGAATGCTGGAGGGGGAAAAAGTAAGAATATTGGTTGTGTCAAAACAATAAAGTAAGCTCGGCACACACTCACCAAAATTACAAAGAAATTCTAAAGTGCCCAGTGAATGAGGCAGAGTAGCTGAAGTCTCCTTCTAGTGGGTAGGAAACTTTTTGAGAAATTAGACAGCAGGTCTCATAGTAGCACCAATAGGAAGGACTGTGGTCTAACATGGTTTCGCTGGTGGAGCCTTTGGAACCTAAGGACAACGGCAGCATGACCTCCTCAGGCTGGGGAGGTGGTAGCAAAATGGGCTTCTCAGTGCTGGGTCTTCTGGGAGATCTTATCTTACATCTGAACTGGCTCAAGGAGAAGGGCCCGGACTTGGAACCATTGAGAAATTTAACATTTGCAAATTCTGATAAAGACTAACTTGAAATGCACTTTTTGGATTAACCTTTTTAATGTCTGATGTTTTATCATATTATTATTATTATTATTATTATTATTATTATTATTATTATTATCATCATCATCATCATCGTCGTCGTCATCGTCGTCATCAATTCTGTTGGGAGCCACCCGGAGTGGCTGGGGAATTGTTGTTGTTGTTGTTGTTGTTGTTGTTGTTGTTGTTGTTAATGGGTGTTCAGAACTTAACTATCCACTGGATGTTGAACTTCTTCGAGTGTGGCCATCACAGTTCCATGCAGCACATTTCAAATTTTACAATGCATATACGGAGGGAGGGAGAGGGAGAGAGTGGTCAAAAACAAATATTGAATATGTTTTGATGCAAATTTTTGTGTGCACTTTTTTTAAAAAACAACAACCCAGCAACAATTTGAAAATTAACTTGGAAGTGGGATGGAACAAAATTCTACGAGAGTGTTACCCTGGCATTCTTAAATTATGACCAACATGTTGTGGAGGAGGGGAGTGATTGAGATTACACCCCTCCCTAGATTCCACCCAGACCTGCCGTCTTTGTGTTGATTGGACCTTGTGTACAAAACGTCTGTGTGTAGAGGTTCTGAATGCTAGATACGTAGGCTGCAGGCTCTGTAGCTGGAGTCATACCCTACATGGCTTTTGCAAGTTACAGACCCTGCACACCTGCTGCTTCTAAGTGTGCCAAGTCTGATCAATGCACAGAGATTGGGATAGATCCAGCTGGTGTGATCCTGATCCCCCCTCCTACTTCCATGCATTGATGGAACCTGCTTTAGGAACACCTGCGGAAGACTTGAACCACAAGGGATCTCTGAAGCACACCCACAAGGGAAGACCCATTTGTTTCAAAAGTGGCAACGGCATAGGTCAAAATTTAAGTGCTTACAAATCCATCTCTCTCTCTCTCTTTCTTGGACAGCGCTCTGTTGACCAGACTGCGTGCCATATTATGTATGATTGTTTTGATGCTAGTGTGAAATGATGTTTATACGTACTTGTATATGTATACTTGACTACCTTGTCTACCTTGGGCTGAAGATAAAGATAAGCTTGACCCAGAAGCTATTATATAAATAAAATCACTTGGCTTCAGTGGCATCCCGATTCCTGAAACTCAGTGGCCCCCTCCTTGGCTATGACTACTAATCTGGGAACAAGGCAGGAAGAACCAAAGCAGAAGGCGTGGGGTGGGGAGAGCTAGCGTGTCCCACACATTGTTGTGTTTAATGAGGTGACTTCCAGTGGTAAATGAAACAGAGGGCGGGGTACATTGCATGAACTTTGACCACTGCTGTCCATCTCGGCTTTTATCCGGGAGTTTTATGAGCTGCATAAGCTTCTCTGAGAGACCCACCACAGCTTTGGAGCATTGCGGACAGACTGAAAAAAAAAAGGAAAGGGGGGGGGTGGCAAGAGCCCTTGTGAGAAGGGAAGAGGGGGAAGAGGAAAGTGTTGCAGGCTCAGAGGAAAGAGGACAGGGAGGGAAGGTGGCGGGGAGGAGCTGGAGGAGTGAAGAGGCCTCCTCCGACTTGACAATGAACTTGTGTACGCTCCCAGCTAGGGATGGAGAAGAAATCTGTTCTGAATGGGTTTCAACTAGGGATTGGGGAACAGAATGGATTCAGTTCATGTTTAAAGGTGAACTTACATAATTCACACTTCCCCACCCAAACAACGGGCCAACCGAAACTCAGCCATCCTTCAAAATTTGCAGTTCTCTAGATATTTGAATGCAGTTTTCCAGCCAAGCAATGTGTACAAAAATGCACATACTGGGGGTAAAGTGTGCATTAGCAATCCTTAAACTGGTGAAGATAGCTTATAAAATTGTGTTATACAGTGGTACCTCTGGTTACGAACAGGATCCGTTCCGGAGCCCCGTTCGCAACCTGAAAGGTCCGTATCCTGAAGCGCCAAATCTGCGCATGCTGGCCGCACGATTCGGCGCTTCTGCGCATGCGCGCAGCGTCATTTGACGCATCCGCGCATGCGCGAACCGCAGAACCCGGAAGTAACCCATTCTGGTACTTCCGGGTTTGGCGCGTTCGTATCCCGTGACGAACGCAACACGCAGCGTTCGCAACACAAGGTACGACCGTATTAGGCAAGGGTTGGTTTGGGTGCATGCAAAAATGTATTACAAGAAATTTGCAACAATGTGATGATGAATTTTTGTGAGGAGTTTTTTAAAAAAAAATCCAGCACACTAATGTGGGAAAGTTGAGAACTGAATATAGCATTGTAAAAATGAGAAACAAGCTAGCAAACTCCTGCACCCCTGGATACAGTTTTTGACAGTAACTCTCTCAAGCTTTGTCTGCATTGAGCTACCTCTTGCATGGAGGCACCCTGCTTGTACATCATCATTTTGCTTTTTATTTTAATGCCTGGCTAACTATATGCAAAATTATAAACAGAAATTGCACATATTATAGGTATAATGAAGTATATTTCTACAGCATGTTTTTTAAAAAATAAATGTTAATATATAAGTATTTATGTTTCTGTTCACTGTTGTGTTCATTCCTGTTGATGTGCTCATTACTGTAGGAAACCTGAACTCTGTATGCATATATTGTTTGTATAATATTTTGTATACAGTGAGTCTAGTAACACAGCTAATATGCAAGAATTGTTTGTATTTTTTAATATATTTATTAAATTTTATAGAAATATCAATCAACAAATACAAAACAATACAACCAAACAAAGAACAAACCTACAATAAAAACCTCATTACTATCACTAACTTCTGTCCTTTACATTGTATATTGACTTCCTCTCATCTCCCCTTCCTGCATTCCTTAGGAATTGTTTATATTTTTAATTGGGAGGGAACCGAAATTCAGATTTTCAGAAAATTCCATCCCAGCTTTCCAAGTTGTGTATTTCTCCTCCTTAATTTCCCCATGTACAGGGAAATGCTTTCATCCTTGTCTCCTGATGCAGTTTTAGGCTACTAATTATGTTTTGTGTTGATGAGCATTCTGAGCATGTTAAACAGTGTATTTATTAATGTTCAACAAAAATTATAATGCTCCTCTAGCACAGAAGTGAGGAAACTTTTTCAACGCGAGGACCACATTTCCTGGTGGGAAACATTCCGGAGTTCATGAACCAGAGGTGGGTGTGGCCAGAATCAAAGGAGGTGGATCAATGGATGTGACTCTTTGCTGCATTCTGGCCAAGCAAACATCAGAGGGCAGGT
Organism: Lacerta agilis; assembly: GCF_009819535.1. NCBI lineage: Eukaryota > Metazoa > Chordata > Lepidosauria > Squamata > Lacertidae > Lacerta > Lacerta agilis. Next base: position 12,368,127 of record NC_046326.1, on the reverse strand, counting down.
CTATGCCATTCATTTGAAGTGTTGTGCTAGATGCTGTGTGATTCTTAATAGTTTTTTTTCATTGCATGCAAACATGCCATGTAGCCACCTGAATAAACTTGTGGGCAGTGCCAGATTTACGTATAAGCTAAACAAGCTATAGCTTAGGGCCCCACTCTCTTGGGGGGCCCCAAAAAAATTTAAAGGAAAAAAATTCCTGGATGTACATTTCCAAAATATAAGATAAAAACCAAATAATATGGCTTTAGATACCTATTAGGTCCATAAATTACCATATAGAATATATTCAACACAAAAAACAGTGACAATTCGTTGTTGACAAAGGACAGCTGGACATATAAAGGGCCCCCATTGCCTTCAGTAGCTTAGGGCCTCATCAAACCTAAATCCAGCGCTGCTTGTGTTGGCCATTGGTGGGCCATGAACCACAGTTTAGGAACCCCTGGTCTAGAGGGTGCCATGCTGACTCCCCCTGTTCTACTGTATGGTAATGAAAGCTTTGATCCCCTTCCTTCCCCCCACCCAAAAAGTCACAATTTACTGATGAAATTGGGGTATATGCTTGTTTGTTTTCTCCCAAACGTTACCCTAGTACTCTAAGCTCAGTGATGAATGCATGGGGAAAATGTTCTGCTGGTACGCCAAACCTCCCCATTCCTGCCCAATTTCACAGCTGCCTAAAGCAGAGGAGTGCAGGCGCACTTTCTCCACAGCTTTTGTCCCTCCGGTTTAGAAGCTCAGAGAGGGAAAGCTGGTGGCGATTCCCTACAAAGAGTCCTTGGGCGCACAAGGAGTTAAGCGGCTTCACGCATTCATAGATGTCCCTTAATAAAACCAACAGGCGTGATGTGTTCGTCCCCACAATGGGCCAATGCTCCCAATCACACTCGTCTGTCAGAATGAGGAATGATTGAAGTCTCCAGCAGCAGGGGTGGGAGGTGGAAAGGAATTCCTCAGACTCCAACCAGCCATCAAATTCTGGGAAAGACACCAGGCCCTCCTGCCCCCTCTCACTCCTTCTCCTCTCCAAGGACACAGCGGATTTATTTATTTATTTATTTATTTATTAGAAAAGAAGGCATTGCTGAAGTCATAGTCATTGTCCGTTGATGTATATACTGCATTTCCCACAAATATATCTGTGCTCAAAGCTCTTCATATTATTATTATTATTATTATTATTATTATTAATGTTTGATAGTAGGCTTTACAAACAACAGGAGCAGTGCCAATGAAGAAGCAAATGTTGACTTGGATATCATCCTATTTTAAGTGCCTCAGTTTGTGAGGAAAAAAACATAAAACTGAAAAGAGCTCTTTTTGGTTGAAAACAGAGCATCTGGTACAATGGCTGTACAGCTGTGTTGATCCATCAAAAATGTTAATTTTAAAAAAAAAAAAATGCAGTTGGGCTGGAGCAAAATAAACTCGCCACCTGCTGAAATATCATTGCAGAGGGAGAGAAAGAAATTTCTCCTTAACTGACATGGATCTCACTTAAACTTACAAGGTGGCTGAGGGTTTCCCTCTCCCTCCCCACCCCCAACTTTTCAAAATAGCCACGTGCTGCTTGTAGTGGTGTTAAGGCTCCCTTTCTGCAGCTTCCGGCCAACCACACTTCCTGGAATAGCTTGGGCACCTTGCATTGCATCATTCCCAAGGCATACAAGGAAATGTGAAAGCGAAGCTCTTCCTGCAACTTTCTGCAGGCTGCCCTTCTTGTTGAAACCCAGTAGGGCAAGTGGCGTCTCAGAGAAGGCTGCACAAAACATTGTAGGCCTCATTTTAATAAGAATATGGCTTGCCAGATCCAGACCTTGAGTGTGTTTCTGGTGCCTTTGGAAGGGGAAGAGAAAACCACCAGCCACAATTTCTCCTGTGGGGCTATAATGCTGGACCAGCTGAAATTCTGTCTTCTCACTACAATTCTCAAGTGTAGAATTACCCTCTTTCTCTGACCCCACTTACATCTATATCCCAGTGCCTTCATTCATGTTTACAGTGAGAAAGGCAAATACATTTCCATTTTCTAGGTAAGGGCAGCTGCCCTTGTGCTCTGCAAACTCCACCGAATGCTTGCAGAGTCCCAGGGGCAGGAGAGCCAGTGTGGTGTAGTGGTTAAGAGCGGTAGACTTGTAATCTGGTGAACCAAGTTCGCGTCTCTGCTCCTCCACATGCAGCTGCTAGGTGACCTTGGGCTAGTCACACTTTGAAGTCTCTCAGTTCCACTCACCTCACAGAGTTTGTTGTGGGGGAGGAAGGGAAAAGAGAATGTTAGCTACTTTGAGACTCCTTCGGGTAGTGATAAAGCAGGATATCAAATCCAAACTCTTCTCTTCTGTGGTGTTGCGGCGCTCATCTCGCTTTCGGGCCGAAGGAGACAGCGTTTGTCCACAGACAGCTTCCCAGGTCATGTGGCCAGCATGACTAAACCGCTTCTGGCACAACAAAACACCATGATTCAGTGTTTACCTTCCTGCCGCAGCGGTACCTATTTATCTACTTGCACTGGCCTGCTTTTGAACTGCTAGCTTGGCAGGAGCTGGGACAGAGCAACGGGAGCTCTCCCCGTTGCGGGGATTCAAACCGCCGACCTTCTGATCAGCAAGTCCAAGAGGCTCAGTGGTTTAGACCACATCCCCCTTTGAATGTATTTTATGTTCATCTTACTCCAGGTTCATGCAACTGCTCCATTTGACTGCGTAGCCCCTGTCTCACTGCATACTAGCTTCAGACACTAGTAAGTTTATCCTGGGTGTTAGGTGTAGCAACTTTAAATTTATTGCAATGGGACCAACGGGGATAGCCGCATGCATTACAACCCTTGTGCTTATGAACGGCGTTGCAGCAGTCCCGTATGGAATTTTCCCATGGAACTCACGTTTCTCCCTTGGCCTGAGAACTTTCAAGAGTGGGTTACAACAAACGCCTCTCAGGAGGAGGTGAGCAATGATCCTTTGCGGAAACATGAGATCAGTCTCCGTCTACCTCCAAGGAGAACGGACTCCCGTTGCTGGTATGCAGTGAATAGTGGCAGCAGAGGCGGGGATCTGGCTAGAGACAGATCCAGCTCTATGTTATTGTGTGTCCTTGGGATGGCGGGGCTATTGATGGACCAACCTCGTCTCATTTCACCCCTAGACATGTGCCAAGAAAAGAAAAATCCTTATACAAAGTGCTTTCCTCTACCACTACACAACCACCATCAGTGTTAAAGCGTGGGAGACAGGGATAGTCAGTGATTTCCCTCCGGAAATTTTTGCACCACAAATCCCATCATCCTTGCCCACTGGCCAAATTGGCTGGGGCTGATAAGCATTGTAGACTGACAATTTCTGGAGGGCCACAGGTTCCACATCCCTAGCACATGGCAAGGTTTCCATCGTGAACATTGTTAACAGCGACCTCCCCCCCCCCAAACCCAGGAATTGTTATTTGGGTCCACTGGACGTCAGGTTTTTTGCATGTCGATATCCTGACCCCTCCCGTGAATAAATAAGACACAAGACACCGTAAAGTAAGGTTAAATGGAGAATAAAAGGCCACAACTTTATTGGTTCCGGATGTTGAGCGGTATTGGCTTTAGGCATTGGATCTAACTAGACTATATCCGACTCCAGTACGACGTGCTGGCAGTCCAGGAAGGGATAACCACTGTTGGGTGAGCCCTTGCTGCTGCACATCAGCTAAGGACTCACCCTGTGATCACCGATCTGGGGCGTGCCTTAGACCCTCACCAACCACGGCTCCGGACACAGACACGCCCCCCGGACTCCTTTACGAAGTACCCTTCAGCACTTGGGGGGAGGTGTTGGCCCGTCCTCCCCCCCCACCTCCTAACCTTCCTGACCTTATCCAATGCCTAACCAAAGTTGTGACGAGTTGCTACGAGGTAGGCGAAAACCACAAGGCGGAGCCAATTTGCCAGGTGGAAAAAATTCCTACCAGGCCCCTCAACGGCGACCAACCGTGGTCCATAGCAAGGTCAAGGAAAACCTAACCTAAAGGGAGGGTGGGAAGGGAAAGCAGGAACGAATGGGAGCCCGGGAAAAGAGGGCGAGCTCTGGCTGCGAGCCCACTTAAGTGCAGTGGGCACGCCCTAGCCGGCTGCACCGGTTGGTCAGCCAGCTGGGCACCACACCCAGAGCTCACCCAATAGCGCCAGGGGATGCAAGCATCCCCTGTGCACGTGGAGGGCTCGTGCTAACTGCAACCCCCCCTCCTTTCTAAGGGCGAAAGGGGCTATATGAGAGCACAGCTTCAAACAACTACCCTTGTTTAGCTTCAGCAGCAGGGCCACCATTGTCTTTTGGCTTACGCCGTGCGATTTCTGCGCAGGCCATTTTAGGGATTGTGGCACGAGAAGGTGTATTTGTGGGTAAGGAGGGTGTCAGGTCAAGAGAGAGAACTATTGCAGCACCCGGAGAGCGGGGAGGGAAGCTGCATGGTCACGCTGCCTGCACTGAGTAAGCTGCGGCTAACCTAACTACACCGCTGAGTCAATGTAAAATAAACAGAGCCGAGGACAGCTTGCAGGCTCTGTGCAGCAGGAATGGGCACTTGATTGGCTGCCTGCTCTCTCCTATTCCATCTCTCGGGAATGAAAGCTTTGATTCGCTCTCTCTCCCCCCACCCCCGCCCCGGTTTCTTGGCAGTGTTTTTGGAAAGACACTTTGAGAGATTTCACAGTAAATAAACTCTCTTGCTCACAAAGAGCCTCCAAAGAATAATTGAAATAAGATTGCTATCAACTGCCGTAAGGGGCAGGCTGTGTGGTTTGCTGGCAAGTATGGTTCCTGCCGTCTGGCATGAAATGACACCTCTTTTAAGGGGGGGGGGGCCAACCACAGGCCAGGAGGCTGAGCGTGGCCCTCTAAATCCCGCTCTCCTGCCCCTGGGACTCTCAATAGGCCATGCCTTCCCCAGGCCACACATCTTTGCCCAGGGCACGCCTAACCCTGGCCTTGCATCAACCCCCCCCCCTCCTTGAGTGCTTTTGCCTGATTGGAATGTGTCCTTGAATTGGGACCGTGGTTCTTGCATGTGTGGAAGGAGAGATGCATTTGTGTGGGTTGGTGTAAACCAACTCTGACTTTTGTTTTTGCTGGAATGTATGAAGAGTTACATCCATAGACCCATCCACTTCTGCTTCTGGCCACACCCATGTCTGGCATGTGCCCCCCCCCCCCGAAGGTTCCTCTCAAGGGAATGTGGTCCTTGTGCAGAACAAAGTTCTCCACCCCAGCTTATAGCATTGAACTAAGGTTGTAGCTGCAGGGCAGGCATTGAGAGTTCAGCATAGTTGAGCATTTGCCAAGGGGCTCCATCCCAGCAGGAGATTCCACTGATAAAAGCCCTCTGGACCTGCTTCTCAGAGCCTGCACCCCTTCCATTCTGGACCAGACTATGGTAATGATGAGAAAGAGGAGCAGTAGATGCCCCTGTGACATTGGCAAGCAAGCAGGTAGCAGCAATGCTGAGAGGGGAGAGGAATGACAGGATTGGCTGGTGGTGAGGAGGTAGACTAGCTGAGGGACATGAGCCCATGGAGAAAGTCTTGCCCATGAACTCACCAAAAACTGAAGTTGACACCTTGTGAGTGTTTCCTATCTGTCCTTCATCAGTATCAGTGCTTCTGGAGACTGTGAGGTAATGGGTTAGAGACCAGCATTCCTTCAAACATGACAAACATCCCTTGAAATGAGGAGAATCTCTTACTAAGGTTTTCATCTCCATCACACTAAACAGGAACAAGACTCTGATTCACAATGAGCCTTCTAAAATTGGCAACTCTGGCCAGGACAGATCATAGTGGGCGCCACCAATGCCAAGGGGAATTGGCCAGAAAATTAAAGGACACTGAAGAAGTGTGATTCATAACTGGTATGGGCCAGTTGATGGAATGTTATACTTTGAGCCAATGCTCACATACAGGAAATAGTGCATGGCACTGCCTTCTTGGGAAAGAAACTGTAGCTCTGTGGTAGACCACAGGAGTTGTATGCAAAAGTCCAAAGTTTCAGTCCCTTGTAGTACTGGGAGATCTGTGTTTTGTTGTGTTTTGTGTTTTGTTTTGTTTTAATGGAGATGCAAGGGATTAAACCTAGAACCTTCTGTGTTCTACCATTGACCCCATGGTCCTTTCCAGGAGATCTCTACAAATACTTTTTCTGGAATGTGTAGGTTGTGGTGTTTGTTGTTGTTGTTTTAAATAATAACTCAGAGACACACATATTCTGAATGCACAGTCTCAGGTAGGAGTGACAGGAACCCAAATAGATTTTTTGTAGTAAATATAGATACCAGGAGAACTCCAGCTTCATTTTCAGGCAAGAAAGTTGGATGTGTCATCTCTTCCAAAAGAGTCAGAAGGACATTGGGCTGGGGATGACACTCTGTAGGCCCCTCCCTGCAGGAAAAAAAACCCAACAACTGTTAGCCTTTCAGTATATGGAAAGTGCTCCAACATCTTGATTATCTGGGTTATCTTTTCCTGCAGTTTTCCCAGCTCTATGGTTCCTTCCATCCTTCTTTTTCTTTTTCTAAGCTTGGGCAGTAGGAAGGTTATAAACCTGCCCACACTCTTCTTACCAGATCCAGCACAATTGGACAAATGCTGTTTTGCATTGTTTCCCAGTGAAACATATGGGTCCCAAGTGACATTCTCTTCCTTTAAGTATTCTCTTGTAAAACCTTAGCCCCACAATAGCTGCAAAATGATGAGACAGTTGTTCAGCAGGTGGCACCAACTGTGACATTTGCTTGCATCTCCGCTCCTAAATACCTTTCCTCATTCTTTGTATCCACCTGTTGCCTCTTGTTAAACTGTGATTGTAAATTTCTTTGTTCAGTTGTATGTTCTCTCAGGGTCCACCTCTTTCATTCCCACTTGAAATCACTGATGGACTGGCCCAAGGTCACCCAGTGAGCTTCTTAGCTGAGTGGGGATTTGATCCTCAGTCTTTCTAGTCCTAGCCCAATACTCTACCCAATTACACCATGCTGGCTCTTCACAGTTGAATTCCTCACAGATTTTATAGTTCCAGATTACTCTAGTTTACTCTAGTCCTCCTCAGGGGCAACCTAAACATGCAAAGAGGTAACCAGGAGCACATGGGGTTAGCTCTGCCCCATTCAATGGTATTGTGCACACTGGGCACATTCTCTGATTGAGAAGTAATTGCCATCCATCTGAAATTTCAACATGAGGACTCCAGCTATGATCGACCAGGGTAGTCATTCCTATGTTCGAAACAGTCACCTTCAGTCTAATGCAGATTGTGCATTGGTCACCAAACATACCAGTTTGCTGCAACTTTTAGTTCCTTCAGTTCATCTGGGTCCCACTACTGCCACCACATCCCCGATGTAGCTAATACGCTGCATAAAACAATCTACATGTGATTGCATCAATATTCATTTTGTGCTGTGTTTTACCAGTGCACCTAGGCATGTGTCTCCATCAGCAAAGCAGTCTTTTACTGCACCACAACAGCCTTTTCAACCAAGCTTTAGTGCACATCAGAAACGCAGAGGGAGAAAATTCACAGAGACTGAAAACTGCATCAGATTGTGCATGCTCTCATTCTGGAATGAAGTTCCAAAAGTCTCCTAGAACCTAATCAGGCTTCAAGAGGAGCAAAACGGAGGGTAGACTGAACCCATAGAACAATCAGGGGATGGAATGAAAGGAACCCACTTGTCCATCATACCCAGATAAACATTCTTTCAGTTGAGGGGATGGCCTCAAAAGCAGAAAGGGGCAAAAAAAGGAATTATTTGTGGCAACAAACAGGCTTCCGCACAGCAGAATAGCCAGAGCAGCATTGTCTCCCTTACAGGAAGACAACAAGACTTTGTGGAAATCTTAGAAAGGGGAGTTAATCCTAACTGCCTGGTTGGCTCTGCTTGGCTCTGCAACTGTTGCAATAACATAAATCCAGCCTGCTCATGTCTGGCTTATCTCTGACTTGAAACTGTGAGCAATGCCTTGATTGCAATGCTTATGCTCCGCTCCTGATTTACTGCTATCGTGTCTAATGGTGCATCCATCACTGTTGCCTGACGTCAGTTCCAATATATCATTTTCCCTGAAGGATTCTCTTGCTCGCTCGCTCTTGGGAGGACAGTGAGATATCAGCCTGGCTTGCTACCTTTGGGTAAAAAGGTCAGCTGTCTGGCATTGACTGTGAGATGTAGCCAGGCCTGGAATTTCTGGGGATGAAATAACATAAGCTCAGGATATGGGTCTTGCTGTTTTCCACCTCTAAAGGACTTGATTTATGGGAGCTGAAATAATCCTATTGCATTCTCGAGAAACCGAGAGTCTTCAGTTGCAGCTCTCGTGTTAACTCTAGTTCCGATATGATGTTTCAGGCTATTCTGGGTTCCATTCATGCTCTGTAAATAACACTGGTTGAGGGGCTAATGGCATGGGGAAATGGCAGGTCCCCATGTTAGGAATAGAGGAAATAGTTTATACTGAGCCAGACTGCTGGCCCATCCAGTTCAGCATTGCCTATATAGTGATGTATGGAAGTGAGAGCTGGACCATAAAGAAGACTGATTGCCGAAGAATGGATGCTTTTGAATTATGGTGCTGGAGGAGACTCTTGAGAGTCCCGTGGACTGCAAGAAGATCAAACTTATCCATTCTGAAGGAAATCAGCCCTGAGTGCTCACTGGAAGGGCAGATCCTGAAGCTGAGGCTCCAATTCTTTGGCCACCTCATGAGAAAAGAACTCCCTGGAAAAGACCCTGATGTTGGGAAAGATTGAGAGCATAAGGAGAAGGGGACGACAGAGGACGAGATGGTTGGACAGTGTTCTCAAAGCTACCAACATGCGTTTGACCAAACTGCTGGAGGCAGTGGAAGACAGGAGTGCCTGGTGTGCTCTGGTCCAAGGGGCCACAAAGAGTCGAACATGACTAAACGACTAAACAACAGTACTGAATAGCAGCTTTCCATGGTGTCAGGCAGGGGATTTTCTCAGTCCTTTGGAGATGCCAGAGGTTGAAAATGGGAGTAAGGTGCTCTACCACTGAAACCTTCCCAAAGTGTCTTGTCTGGAAACCAAACCTGAGACCTCTGGACCCAAAGTGAGAACTATGGCACTAGACCAGGGTTACTGCACCTGTGGTCCTCTAGTCTAGAGGATGTTGAACCCCAATTCCCATCAACCCAAGCTAGTCTAACAGTCAAGGATGATGGCAGAAGGAGTCCACCACCATCAGAAGGGGATGCAGGTTTTCCCCTCCCTGCAATACTAGACCAACAAGCTAGAAGCTGTGTTAAAAGGCAGGTTGCCACCAAATTAGTATAAAGTAGGCATGGTGTTGGTTGAAAGTGGAACAAAGAACATAGTGTAGAATTCTACCCTTGGCTGATGCTGCCTTTCACTTGCCAACTCCCTCCCACTACCTTGGTTCTCAAACTTAATCCGTTCCGGGAGTCCGTTCCAAAACCAAAGTGTTCCAAAACCAAGGCATGCTTTCCCATAGAAAGTAATGCAAAATCCGATTAATCCGTTCCAGACTTTTAAAACAACCCCCAAACAGCAATTTATTATGATTTTACTATCCAATGAGACCATTGATCCTAAAATGATATCAATAATCAATGTACTGTACTATAAAATAAATAAGACTGCATTGTAGATGATAAAAATTAAAATTAATTTTTTTTCTTACCTGCACTGATGATAGTCATTGTTTGGATGGGAGGCTTTTATCCATTTCCGCAGTAATAATCAGTCAATCAATCAGTAGCTGAACTGGGTTCCATATAGTCACAAAAACAAATTAACTAAAAAAGCCTCAAAAACAAAAACGCAAAATAAATAGCAAAAACAAAAGTGCCAATTCTGAAAGTCCGTTTGACTTCCGAAATGTTTGAAAACCAAGGCGCAGCTTCTGATTGGTGCAGGCGCCCCGGAAACAGTAGCCGACAACCGCATCGGATGTTTGGCGTCCCAAAAACGTCTGAAAACCGAAACACCCACTTTTTGGCGTTTCAGTACCAAGGTACCACTATATTAGCTTTTCTGCTCATGGACCATCAAGATCAACACCAAGCCCCAGCACATTAGGGCATAAAGCAAATCTAAGGCCAATGTGTACAGTCCAACTGAAATAAAAAGAAACATATTCAAAGGCACCTCAACTGCTGCCAAAATAAAGTGATATAGATTACCCAGGTATTGAGAAGGGTGTCCCACATCTCTAAGGTCAGATCTAGATGCTGTGGAACAAACATTGCTACCGCCACAGCAACCAACCTTTCTGCATCTTCCCTCCTCCACTAATGAAGTTGTGAAACAAGGCACCAACAACATTTGGAAGGAGTGACTCCCCACATTTCTGCAGGAATTTGCAATAAACTAAAAATCATGGAAAATCCGTTCAACAGTTTAGAGCGAATTTCTCCTCATATACACATTATTGTATGTAGTTTTGACTAATATACACATCTTTACAAGCAATTTCTCTGCATATCATGTTTTTTACCATTGTTTGGTTGGAGACCGGCATCACAAAATTCAGAGATGTGCAAATCTTGAAGGAGAATTGCATTTCAATTAGCATATTGGTTAGAGAAGTGTGAATCAAGTAATTTCTCATTAAAATGCCAAATTTTAATTGGATTTCTTATCCCCATCCTCACAGAACTGATTTCTGTTCATGAGTTTCCCTGCCAGCATTATTGGCTGCAGGCTTTGCAGGAACAGGAAACTTCACAACACAATGGTGTTGGTTGAAGGTTTTGTAAAAGTTGACATTATGGTTCCCCGCTGCCACCCACCAGTAGGGCTTTTCATTGGCTCCTTCCTTCAGGAGAAGATGGTGCAAAGCCCCATGACACTGCCAGGTGGAAGGGGGAAATATCTCCCCCCCCCAACCCCATGGCAAAGCTGGGTGGTGGAACACCTCCCATCTAGTTGACTTGGCAGGAGGAGAGGCATTCTGCAGAGCTTTGTTGCCAATCTCCCTCTGTCCTTAAGGGTCAAGTTGACCAGGAGAAAAGCTGGGCAGCGGAACAGGATGCCACCCCTTGGGGGACGCTGCCTGAGGCAGCTTCCTCACCCAGCTTCATAGGCTCTGGTGGGGTGGCGGCAGGAGGGGATGTGGGGTATCCTTTTTCGGGGACATCACATCAACCTCTGGCCTAAGTGCCTTTCTCCAGATTTCACCAAAAGCCAGCTCCAAAGCACTCTGAAATTCTGATACACAGGAACAAAACATCAAACAGACAAGTTCCTTCTCAACAAAAATGATCACTGGTTGCTTGCAATGTGGTTTTGCTGCCTCTCCAGGACATTTAAATACAGCAAATCTGTTAAACCAATCTGAACACATCAAGCATTGTCAGTGGTTATCTGTGGGTTTAAGGTTTCAAGACGGAGGAATAGCTGCAAGGAGAACTCATTTCATCTTAAAATCCTTATAACGGGAACCCCACAGCTATAGCTGTGTTTGCCATCCCTGGCAGGAACTGGTCTCAATTACGCTTCAGAGCTGGTTGGTGGGGGAGGAGAAGTGGTGAGAAACTGGATTTTAGACAATTTGGAAATAGATCAACCAACAAAACATAGCCTAGCGATGGATTTTCCACGTTTCCCATCTGGCTCAGAACTCTGTCTGGTTGTCACATGCAGTTGAGATTAACAGGCAAATTCACAAAGCGGGCCGTGCCATTCTGGCTGGCTGTGTGTAACTGAAGAACACAGCGCTTCTTTTGAGCCACACAATCTGGCCTCTTCATTTAGGGGAGGAAAATACGATCCTTACCTCTTGGTTGCCTCTGAAATGATTTATGGTGGAACCTACTTGTGCTGATCCGTTCCTATGGAAGACTGACTCAAGGTGTCTGGCTTATCCACTTTGGTGCGATGGGTAGAATGTTTTGATGAAATTAAAACAGGAAGAATAATCGCCACCATCACAATAATTTATGTTCAAGTGACTCACTTGGAAACACACAAACTCCTTTCAACACAGAACACACGGTAGGACCAGGATCATTTTGGCTTCCCACTTAAGCTGCATTTTATACTTCGGTTGATTTTTTTTTGGGGGGGGGAGGTTATTTATTTGTTTGTTTATCTGGAAATGAGAGGGGGACTTTTGCTACAGGCTTGCAGTCCAAACCATTGTTCTCAACAACATTACCTCATTGAAGTCAGTGGGATTTCCTTCTGGAGAAGCATGGTTAGGGTTGGTTTTCATTCCCAGGGGTTTGTCGCAGTCTCTCCCCCACCCCTCCGGCCCATTAGCATCTGTGGTGATACAAGTTTTGAATACTTTGAAAGATCTGAAGCTTTATAAAAAGATCTGGAAAAGTGTTGCATTAGCCAAGAGATGGTTGTGGGTTGATGGAGGTGGGCTGGGTAACCATGCATATCATGAACAATGATTGCCATCTCATATCACCTGCAACTCTTTGTCTTTGGGTTGGCTCCAGGGTCAAGGAGACCCTGGAGAAATTATTCTCCATGGACCATCTCATCCATCAGTAGGAATGTACCCAACCCCTATACAGTCATACCTCATGTTACGTCCACTTCAGGCTGCGTGTTTTCGTCTTGCGTCCCGCGGCAACCTGGAGGTACCAGAATGGGTTACTTCTGGGTTTCACCACTTGCGCATGCGCAGAAGCGCTAAATTGCACTTCATGCATGCGCAGAAGCACCAAATCGCGCTGCACGCCTGCGCAGATGCAGTGCTTTGAGTTGTGGGCTTTTCACGTTACGGACGGGCCTCCAGAGAAGATCCCGTCCATAACACGAGGTACGACCGTACCCAAAGGGCCACCTTTTCCATATAAATCTGCCCGGACCTTGATATCATCATACAAGGTCCTTCTCTGCATGCCACATCCAAGGGAGGTCTGGGGACTGGTGATGGGAGAAGAGAACCTTCTCTGTAGGAGCCTCCCATTTACGCAATGCTCTCCCCTGGGAGTCCCGCCTGGCACAACCTTGTCGTCCTTTTCATGTTAGGCAAATATATTTATCCCCAGGCATTTGGGCATTTGTATAATATTGTACTGCTAAATATGCCTTTACTGATGTTTATGTGATTTTATTGTATTCCCCCTCCCCCCTTTGGTTGCTTCAGGACTCCTTCTTTTTTTAGTGAGAAGTAATTTATACATTAAATATTCCTAAACCTAATCCCATTTTTGTGGTGATAGCAGCAGCACACCTGGCAGCTGGCTTTTAAACATTCTTCACAAAGTCCCCAACCCCCCTGGTTTATGGCCATATTCTCCAAGATTGTAAGCCTGCAAACAAAACTTGTTTTTTTCCCCATGTGGGGATGTTTCAGAAATCCTCATCTGAGTGGATTTTGGAGTTTCCTGGATTTTGGAGTTCTGAATATTGTGGTTTTTGCTTCCAAAGTAGAACTGTTGCATTAGGTATTCTTAACTGCTGAATTAAAAAAATAAATCCAAGTTTTAAGACTAGACTAATTTTTACAAGTAATTCAGGAACAGAGGACTCGGTGTTCATTGAGTGGCAGCAGTTCTCCAGGAATTCTGACAGGATCTCTCCCAGACCTTTCTCGAGATGCTCCCTCCCCAGCCATATCTGCACAAAGGCGTGTTTCCTTGGAAAAGCCATTGCACTCGCCTGACCAATGGCCTTCTGCTATTCTCATCCCACGTGTTTTGATGATGGTTTAAAAAGCTGCCCGCTGGGCAGCTGGAGCACTCAGAGTATCTCATCCCGAGACACTAGCAGGGAGTTCACCAGCTGAATCTCTTGCAGGCACAATGCATCTTGTTCAGATTTTCTCAGTCGGAGGTCTTGGCAGAAATGCTTCATTTCCGGAGACAGAACGAGCTTTTAATCTACCAAGAGAAAACTTATTTGGGGAGAGAAAAGGAGAGAGGGAAAAGAGAAGTCATAAAATTCTGATAAAGTGAAGCCACATTTTTTTTCCTTTAAGAATCCATGTTTTCTCTTGGAGCAGAGTTGATTGATATGAACAAGTACTTTCCAAAGCTGATTGTCCTGACAGCATCCACAGCAGACAGGGTCTCAGGCTCTTTATCTCTGCAGAGTCCAACCTTTTAGGAAATAGAAGGAACTGTCATTTCATCCTCCTTCCAGACATTCAGAGATGGAGGACTAGAGCATGGGAGGGAAACTAAAGGCCTGGGGGCCGGATCCAGCTCAATCAACTTCTAAATCCGGCCTGCGGACAATCTGGGAATCAGCATGTTTTTACATGAGTTGAATGTGTCCTTTTATTTAAAATGCATCTCTGGATTATTTGTGGGGCCTGCCTGATGTTTTTACATGAGCAGAATGTGTGCTTTTATATAAATGCATCTATGGGTTATTTGTGGGGCATAGGAATTCGTTCATCCCCCCAAATATATAGTCCGGCTCCCCACAAGGTCTGAGGGACAGTGGACCAGCCCCCTGCTGAAAAAAGTTTGACCTAGAGGGTGAGGGAGTAGGCAGCTCAAAATCCCAAAGAGGGTAGTCTGACTTCTTGGCAACAGTCCAAATGCTGTCCTATCAGGGGATTGACCATCGCTCACTGGCAAAGCATCCCCTTTGTACACAAATGGTCCCACAGACAATCCCTGGCATCTTCAGGTAGGGCTGAGAGAGAAACCTTAGAGAGTCATGGCAGGTCTGTGAAGGCAATGCTGAGCTAGGTGAACTCGTGATATGAGGAAACTTTCCATGTTCCTATCAGATGGGATGTAGCATAAGGTTGGACATTTTGAAGAGATGCCAGATGGTTACATTTCAGGAGTGCTGAGTAGTCTCTGAATGTTTATCCTTGAGTGCTTTGGGATTCTGTTTGAGGGAATGTGAGGGAAAGGGGAAAGAGTGTCAACGAGGTTGGCAATGTTTCTTAGAGGTCTTCATCATATCCCTACCTCGTGCTATGCTCTCCATCTACGTGATGACAAGTGAGGGCAAGTGAGAATGGTGGCAATTTAAATGAAGAAGTGCTTTTTTTTTCAAAAGAAAAGTGCCAGCTTTGTTCTGTGAACTGCCCTGAGGCCTCCGGGTATAGGGCAGTATACAAATTCGATAAATAAAATAAAAATAAGCTTTCTACATTGCCAAAAATATTCACATAAAAAGTGAGTAGTTTGAACCCAGCTCTCGTTGCTGCAACATTTCTTCTAAAGCAAAATTGCAATATTGATGTAGGTGGACCGAGAACTAAACACCTGTGTGTGTGGATATGCATGTGCGAGTTCTTGTGAAACTCTCCCCGCCCTGCATGCTCCCTTTCAAGCTGTAAAAAGTTTGAGCCAGAATGCTGAGCTGCTTTTCTCCAAGGCCACACCTACACCATTCATTCAAAGCGTTCTTATACCACCTTAACAGACATGGCTTCCCTCCAAAGCATCCTGGGAGCTGCAGCTAGTTAAGAGTGTGGAGAGTTGTTGGGAGACTGCTATTCCCTTCACAGAGCTACAGTTTCTGTGGGATGTGATCCATGAGAGGCAGTCAAGTACAACATTCTTGTGATGCTAGAGAAGACATGCGAGGGAATGTTTGGTCCAGCCAGTCAAAACTTCCTGTTCCTCCCAGCTGAAGCATCCTTCCTTTTGCATGTGATAGAAGGTGGGCGTGACCTAACCTGTCCAGGTAACAAAAGGATGAGTCACACAGCACAGCTCTCTCTTTTTGACTTCCTTCTTCATTTGACCAGCTTCTAGCTAGGACTGCTTTGCTCGCTCTCAGCTAGCAGAAGCACTGGAATTATTCGCCTTTATGGGGTAAATCCACATGTATATATTTGTAACTAAGTCTGCCTTCAGGAATCCAACTGTGAACTGATGTGAGTAAACTTCTTTTATTGACTTTGAATAAGATTGTCGCATCTTTATTCTTTTAAGAGGGATTCAAGAGAATTTACCAGCAACATACAATTCAATCTGAGACAGATTGAATTGTATAATAGTGAGAGGCTCACATGAGCCTGCAACCGGCTATCTGCTGTGCATATAAAAGGGGAATGTAACTCTGCTACATAAAGGAACTTGCTAGCGCAAGTTAAAAAGGTAAAGGGACCCCTGACCATTAGGTCCAGTCTTGGACGACTCTGGGGTTGCACGCTCATCTCACTCTATAGGCCAAGGGAGCCGGTGTTTGTCCGCAGACAGCTTCCGGGTCATGTGGCCAGCATGACTAAGCCGCTTCTGCCGAACACAGAAATGCTGTTTACCTCCCTGCCGGAGCGGTACCTACTTATCTACTTACACTTGACATGCTTTCAAACTGCTAGGTGGGCAGGAGCTGGGACCAAGCAATGGGAGCTCACCCCATCGCAGGGATTCGAACCGCCGACCTTCTGATTGGCAAGCCCAAGGCTCAGTGGTTTAGACCACAGCGCCACCCGCATCCCTAGCACAAGTTTGGAAGGCTATTAATAAACAATATATCCTCTCCTGCCATCCTGGACATTCCCACAGTTTCCAGCGCGCTTTATCAAATAATCCCAGCAAACTCTGGAAATTGTAGCTTGGTGAGAGGAACTCTCACCACGCTTAACAAACTACAGTTCCCAGAATTGTTGCAGGGGGAGCCATGACTGTTAACATGGCATAAGCATCTTTAAATGCAAGGCATGGATGTGGTCTACTCTGCAGCAAAAAGCTCCTTGCATGCTGACTGGTCTGCAGCCTTCCTTTCTCTGCTCCTGAAGCAATGCCAACCCACTGCTAATCCTCTGTGTGGGCAGGACTAGCTGGAACAACTTAGCAGTGCAGCAAGACAAGCCAGGCACGGGGTGTGCATTATTGTGGGGGAGGCTCAGTGGCGCATCTCCCTGCCTGACACCGCAGAGGATCCAGGAGGAAGGTGAGCCAATTGGAACACTCTGCTATTACCTCTTGGCAGGCAGGTGTGCTTTTTTTCTACATCACTTCCTGTGTTTTCTTTTCCATCCCTGGCTGGCTGACTCTAAATGGCCCAGTTGGAGGTTTTGACAATGTGAGGGGGGCCAAACCCAGCTTTCTTTTCGAGCCTCAAGACTTGCCAATTCACTAGGAAGGTCTTCAACACATAAAGAAAATCCAGGCTGCAGACAGATGATAGAAGTTTAGAAGAGGGGTTTTGTTTTTGTTTTTTTAGGACACACAGAGAAAGGAGTGGGTGGGAGAGGGAGTTGAACATGATGTGCTAGTGCCATAGCTCCATTTGTGCTATGAGCATTACTTTCTGCAATGCTGCAACTGTCTCTGAGCAAATGGGCTTCACAGGTGACTGAAGCATGGCTGAGGTGACCACTGAATGCATTATCCCCAAAAGAAGAAATGCATTTGTTATAAAGAGGTCAAAGGGAGAACAGATCCCTTGCATGTGCTAACTTATATGCATGCATATGCCCTTTTAAAATCTGGCTCTTTGGGGGGGGGGTATTATTGGTTTAGGGACGTGGCTGGCGCTGTAGGTTAAACCACTGTGCCACTTGGGCTTGCCAATCGAAAGGTTGACAATTCGAATCCCCGCGACGGGGTGAGCTCCCATTGTTCGGTCCCAGCTCCTGCCAACCTAGCAGTTCGAAAGCACGCAATGCAAGTAGATAAATAGGTACCACTCCGGCGGGAAGGTAAATGGCGCTTCCGTGCACTGCTCTGCTTTCGCCACATGCAGCTTAGTCATGCTGGCCACATGACCCAGAAAAACTGTCTGCGGAAGCGGACAAACGCCAGCTCCCTTGGCCTGTAAAGCGAGATGAGCGCCACAACCCCAGAGTCGTTCGCAACTGGACTTAATTGTCAGGAGTCCCTTTACCTTTATTAATGGGTTATTGCTTTTATTTTACATACTGTGATCTTTTTATGTGAACCACTCTGAGACCTCCGGGTATTGGGCGGTATAATAATAATAATAATAATAATAATAATAATAATAATAATAATTCAAATTTAGAAAGAATAATTATAGCATTAATAGAAATACATCTCACGATGATAGGGAAGGTTGACTTCACCTCTTGACCATACATCTGAAGCGCTCTTATACCAATTTAAAAGTTATGGCTTCCCCCCAAAGAAACTTGGGGACTCCAGTTTATTATCAGTGCTGGGGATTGTGGCTTTGTGACAAACAAACCGACTAAACATCAGGGGGGAAATTCTGATAGTAACAGCTGTTCAACAATGGAAAGCTCTACCTCAGGAGGTTGTGGATTCTCCTTCCTTTTAAGCCAAGATTGGATGGCCACCTGTCATGGATGCTTTAGCTGAGATTCCTGCATTGTGGGGGGTTGGACTACATTGTGCTCCCTTGTGGTCCCTTCCAGCTCTACAATTCTTTGATTCTAGGAAACCGCAGTTCCCAGGATTCCTTGGAAGAAGCTACGAATGTTAAGGTGGTATGAGAGTGCTTTAAATATGTGGTGCAGTCTGCTGTCCAGGTACTAACCGTTGATGGGCAACAACAAGGTATCTCCTGCTCTCTTCCCTTCTTATGATTCTTTGGACTGGATTCAACTAGCTCAGTGCAGTGGCAAGTCCTTGCCAGTGCAAGGACTCCTGCAAGTGCAACGGGGCTTCCCCACTCTCCTCCCCCCGGCACCCCTGCACTTCCCCCAGATCCACTCTGGGGGGTTGGGAGAACCCCCAGAATAACATGTTGGAGATGAGAAAAGAGAAATGTTTTTGCTGACAGAACAGTCATAATAGCACAGCATTGAATTCCACCCTACAGGTATATCTTTAAATGTAGTTTCAAAGACAGGACTGCCCTCTCTAACTGCCCTCCAAAGACAGGCCTGTCCAGACTAAAATTGGGCACATGGGCATCCTGTGTATAGCAAAACCTTCCAAACAAACCCTTCCAAAAACTGTTTGTCAGACACTAAGTAACTTTTAGTCAGGCCAGTCCAAATTTCTGCAATGTCCCTAGCCATAAACTTAACCAGTGGCAGTTGTGGTAGGTGACAATTTTAATTTCCCTCAATGCCCTTGTGCATTAAAATGGCCGTCGCCACTACTTGTTGTTGTTCAGTCGTTCAGTCGTGTCCGACTCTTCGTGACCCCATGGACCAGAGCACGCCAGGCACGCCTATCCTTCACTGCCTCTCGCAGTTTGGCCAAACTCATGTTAGTAGCTTCGAGAACACTGTCCAACCATCTCATCCTCTGTCGTCCTCTTCTCCTTGTGCCCTCCATCTTTCCCAACATCAGGGTCTTTTCTAGGGAGTCTTCTCTTCTCATGAGGTGGCCAAAGTACTGGAGCCTCAACTTCAGGATCTGTCCTTCTAGTGAGCACTCAGGGCTGATTTCCTTCAGAATGGATAGGTTTGATCTTCTTGCAGTCCATGGGACTCTCAAGAGTCTCCTCCAGCACCATAATTCAAAAGCATCAATTCTTCGGCGATCAGCCTTCTTTATGGTCCAGCTCTCGCCACTACTGCCACTACTTTATGGTCCAGCTCTCGCCACTACTGCCACTTTATGGTCCAGCTCTCGCCACTACTGCCACTGGGTAAACCCAAAACTAGGCTAAACAAACATAGGAAAAGGCAAGCAAGAGAGCAGTTTATGGAAGGCCCCCTTAGACTTGGAAACCTTGGGCCAGTCACTGTCTCTCAAGCTCATGTCAGCCAGAGCAAGAGAAATGGTTCATGTCAGGTGCTGGGTTTAAGGGGGAAATGGCATCATTGCAAAAACTAATGTCATAGAAGCTTGTATTTGCATTTCAAAGCTTCATAAACATTTAATAGGGTCCCCCCCCAAACAAAAATAAAGTTGAAATCGAGAACAATATTAGAACAGATGCTCCAAGCCATTTCTTTCAGCTCCAAGCTGATTTCCTGAGGTAGCCCATGAAGATCGCAGTTGATATAAACTGATGTGTGACATCCACACCTTCCTGTTTCATTATATCCTGTGACTGAAACAAAATGAATAGAACAGAAGAGCATGGAGAATCTTTTAAAATATTGTTACTGGAAGAGAAGCCTGGCACAAAGCTGTGCTTTCCACTGTAACTACAACATGACTTCTCCAAAATAAACTGAGACCTAGAAGAGCGGAATGATTGAAGTGTTACGAAGATACACTACCCAATGGAATATCCAGTGTTTTCTTGTTTCCCGTCCTTTGCTCTTCTTGATCAAAACATTCCCTGGCAGATGAGGAAGAGGAAGAGAGTCTCTTTGTGGGGAAAGTTCAGATAGCATGAAGTTTGTCAGAAGCTGATTGATGGAGAGTGCTGTAACTCATTGAGGAGTGCAGCTGAGAGTCTGGCACAAGTTTATGACTGCGTTTGAGGTGGAATCTCAAAGAAAACAATCCATGGCTACTGTCATTTTTACACCAGACCTTTTCCATCTGCTGAGCATTTGCTTGCTAGCTTGCTAGCTAGCTTGTTTGTTTGCTTGCTTGCACCAAGATGAACTTTTTTTCCTAAGAAGTGGAGGGGAGTGTGGATGATGCCTTCTAACATCCCTAGTTACAGTGGATTTGAGACAATCGCACCAAGGAAACGTCTCAGCTTGTGGATCAAAAAGCATGAAGACTAGGCCTTAAATCAGGATTACTTGTTCAGCCTGAAGGCTCTTGCCTGCCTCTTTCCACCTGGCTTGGGGCGGGGCCTAGAGGGCTCAATAAAGGCCCTCTAGGCCCTTTATGTAAGCCGCCTTGAGCATAGTTTCAACTATTGAAAGGCGGCATACAATCAATCAATCAATCAATCAATCAGGCCGAGGAAGGCATTTTCTAGTTGGTGGAGAAATGCAAAGAGGAACCTAGCATAAATCCAGCTTCATCCCACCTTCCCCTCTTACCTCTTGAGATACGACTCACCAGAGAAAGGCAAACATGAGAACTGAATATACACATTCATTTTAATTAGTAAGAGGGTCTTGGGGACAACCCCCCCCCCCACACACACACTGCCAGGAGCAGCACAATGTTGGCGGTGAAGGAACCTGAACAGAGAGCATGGATCATTTTCAGATTTATACTGTGAGGGAGGCATGGTAAATACTTCCAAGTCCCTGCCAGGCATCTTGGCATAGCTAGTGCAGCTGCTTGAAGGGGAAACTCCCCACCCCCTAGAATGTCACATTCTTTCCTCCCAGATGTGTCCAAGTAAGATATACTCTGAGAATCAGGAGCCAAGGCTGAGGAGGGACCCTACCTACCTGTCATCTGGTTTCAGAGGGGCAGCATCTCAAAGTTGAGCTGGCTGGCTTTCACTTGAAATAATCTGTTTTTTAACCAAAAGCCCCACTGGATTATAAAGCCATCAAAGTTTGCATGAGATGAATAATCCTTTCAAGGGCTTGCTGCTTAATACACACTGGCTGATGATACGGCCAGATTCATTTACTGAGCTCCTCAGGTCGAATGGATCTTAGAAGGTCTACAAGGATACTAATTCCACTCTGTGGCAATGCTAAGGCAACATTGATTGGTCTGTGCTAGTGAGCAGCCTGTAATTATGACCAGCTTTCTGAATTTAATGGAGCCAGGAAAAAGGCACGGAAGACAATTGCTTTTAAACTCTAGGGGGGTGGATTTCTATAGGGAAAGCTCAAATATACATCTCAGGGGACTCATTCAGCAGGCTCTGTCCCAAACAACAATTTTGTGTTGTGAATGCAGTGAGAAGGATACATTAAAGAAAATAACCACAGTCCCTTGCTAATGTTGACATTTATTGGCAATTCTTAAGAGGCCTGGTGGAAAATGTCAGAAAATGATGACATTTATTGGCAAATATCAAGGCATATCAAGTTCCAGGCTGAGAAGCAAAGAGCACCTGACGTTGCACCTTTACTAAAAGCAAAGCAGAGTTGTACACAATCTATTTGTTGGATCAGAGTCCACTGGGAGTCTTGATGCAAGTGCATTAGAAGAAATGATTTTGCAAAGAAAACGAAGTCTAAATTCCATTCTCACTTCCATCCTTCATCAGGAGAGGACAACATTCATCAGAGTACTGCTGTAAATATTGAAAGCAAGTCTCTTGATGTGATCGTTAGTGACATTTATTAATTTATCATCATAATGTTATGTATATACCATTCTCTTGCAAAAAAAACGAAGGTGATGTTTACCATCAAATCTCAAGAGCTACCAAACAGTTTCACTAAATCACCCATTTCTCATATTCCAGTAAAATGTTGTTGTTGTTTATTTTTAATATTTTATTAACTTTGTCCTATTAGTACAAACACCAAACTAAAGAGACACATACAACAACAACAAAACCATAACAACAAAATTAACACAAATTGACAACACAAATTTAAATACAGTAATATCCCTATGCCTACTCCTTGCTTATCACCACTCTCTCCCCTCTCTATTTCCTACTGTTATCCGCCTTGTCACTTAGATAAAATGTTATTTAATAGCGAAGGATGCAAAACATCTAGAATTATGGGGGAAATGTATTGTATTGTTTTTCTGGTATTTTCTTACCTGAGGTAATTATAAATACACTGAATTTCCCCACTAAATATAATTACAAGTACATATGCAATGAACAATATGCAGTTTTAATACAAATATAAAAAATATTGCACAGGAATAAGGATAACCAAAGTATCTGCAATGCACTCATATGTGTTGCATTATCACAAGGATAAGTTGAAAGCCAACCCTAAAGGTCTCCATCCAACTAACTTCTACTCAGAGTAGACGCACTGAAATTAATGATCCAAGGTTAACCATGTCTATTAATTTCAGTAGGTCTGCTCTGAGTATGACGAGCATCAGATACAACTCAAAATATCTAATGAACTTCCTTATAAATACAGTGTTGCAAAATATGACACAGGACAACCACTAGATCTGCAAATCACCTTTTTTCTAGAGTTTTCTTTTCTTAATACACATGTCAGTTACAGGTGAATATAAATCAGGGCTCCCAAACTGAGATCCGTGGACCACCAGCAGTCCTGGAGCTTCATTCAGATGGTCTACAACAAGTCTGGAATTTGGGTTGAAGATAGGGGAGACACATCCCTCACATCCAAAATTCGTATTGAGTTTTAATTGCATTCTTATTGCTAATTTTATTTCTTATATTGTATTCTGTTGTATTCAAATTTGAGTGCTCCAGAACCTCTCTTCATTCAACAGCTGCTTGGTAGAGCAAATCCACACACACTACTCTCAACATTCTCTAAATCTGGAAGTGTTGCATTTCTTTCAAGGGGGTCTTCAGTCCTTGTCTGGCTTCTCAGCCGCAGCCGTTCAAGTGAATTTCAACGAGTGTTGCCTAAGAATCTGAATCCAAAATATGATCTCAACGGATATACAACTGCTTTAACTGAAATCAGAAATTTGGCTCCAGATGCTCAGTTGTACGTTAACCAAACAAGTGCTTTGAGAGTTTCCTGTCTCTACTACAGCAAGGGAAAGTGAGCACAGCAAAACTCCATCCATTAATGATCCAACCCAGCCTATGTCTCATTCATTTCCCTTTCCCAAGGCCAGTTCAATGACAAAGATGCATGCTGCATTATTGCTGTCATGCCGTCTTTATACAGCTTTGAGTGGCAGATGTTGCTTCAGCTGTTTTGGTGGGGAGCTCACACGAAACTTTTGTGTGGCCTGCCTTTTTAATTGCTCTGCACTTTTCCAGGCATGTTACAGTTGCCTCAATTAAACTGGCTAATTTTAGCTGCATCCTGATTGCTCCCATCTGGGATTTGTTAGGAAAATTCACAAAAAAGCTTGAAATTTGGCTCTAGCCTGTAACAGCCCTGTGCTCTTCCTTCTCTGGTTTCCATCTTCATGTTGCCATTTTGTTTTGTTTTGTTTTGTTTTTCCATCACCCCAAAGCAGAGAAAGTACTGGGCCAAGACTGAAATGCAAAGCCAATGTTAATGTGATTTCCCTCTGGAGAAAGACTGGACAAATTATGATGCATTGTGGGGGTGTGGTGTGCATCCAAGCATGTGTGCATCAAGCTGCTTCAGAACTGGATTTAAGGACTCAGCAGATCTGACTCCTCTTCAGGCATAACCAGAATGATTCCTCTCATTGCTATACTAATCCCATTTTTTCCTCGTGGAACAGGGAATGGTGGATTTCTGCAGGCCAGGATCTGAGCAGCATGACCAAGTCTTAGCTACAGCCCAAGCCCAGCAGATCAGGGGTTCTTGAGCCTAATAATCAAAGTCAGTATCTTCAGAATCCAAGCCCACAGATCCTGCCCCCCCTTCACAACAAGGACCCATGTCCCCATTTCAGACTGGCAAAAGCCATGTGCCTAGAAGGACTTGTTGGAATGGAAGAGGAATGCCAGCTTTAGCCCTGCAAACTGATGTGGAAATGTGGAAAAGTGAACTTAAAGACTGGACAAGTAGAAAGTACGGAGAAACTGAAATAGACAAATATACCCATCCCTACAGAGAGATATGTACTGCTTGGATTTTCTCAGAAAGTACCAGGCAACAAGCAATCTATCTGAAAGCAGTCAGCAGTTGTCAAGGACTAGGCAGAGGAGGAATGGTGGAGACCACCTCTCCATCTGGACCCTTCCAGGGAGGAGGAAGAGGAAGTCAGTTTAGAATTACAACAGGGGTTGGAGGGAGGTCACAGCTCAGAGGCAGATGATGGAAAAGC
Organism: Lacerta agilis; assembly: GCF_009819535.1. Taxonomy (NCBI): domain Eukaryota; kingdom Metazoa; phylum Chordata; class Lepidosauria; order Squamata; family Lacertidae; genus Lacerta; species Lacerta agilis. The sequence goes on along the minus strand of NC_046326.1, from coordinate 12,343,553 downwards.
TGGGAAATTGTGGGAGAGGAGGAGGAAGCTCCAGGGGGGCAACAGCTGATGAACACAGTGTCTTTAGAAAGCATTCCACACACCAACACCCCACTCCCAGAACGCGGCAAGCCTTGAAAGTAGGAGAGCAAAGAGCTCAAAGACAGAGGGCACGTAGCAGCACCCGTAGGTGAGACAATGAGATTGACGAATGGGGAAATGGAAGAGAAGGGGTGTGTAGCGATTCACTCGGGACAACGCCATTATCCAAGAGGCTGGGTTCTACAGCCTCTCTCTGTAAACACTGAATCAAAAGCGGACGGTAAGGAATATTTCCTTGTCTTTGTATATTCCTGGGCAACCGGGCGTGGGAATCACTGGCAGCAGCCTGACAGCAGTTGGGGCTGAAACTAGGCCAAAAAAGTCCAGTGTAAATATTAAATAATGCCAATGGATCTGTGGCTGGACTGTCAGATTTATTGGTTGCTAAATTCTATTGCATCTGAAGGCTGGGACCATCTAGCATCCTTGCTCATACCTTGAGGATCTGTTTTATCTGTCAGTTGCTGGCACAAACATTCATATACCTGTAGTATACCATACCCAGGTGACTTTAAATTCCAGGGAGCAAACCATTCATACACAATGGATTGCCATGCAGATCAGTGGGTTTTCTTTGTTCCATTGCAAATTTTATTAAGGCATCATCTGTATGATGAGATGACCAACAGGTTCCACCATGGAAATCACTCCCCAAAGAAGGCACCAACAAGATGGCGCCCACATTCCCCATTTCCATCTATACTGTATATACAAACACACACACACCTGGGCTCGCAGTTGACTCTTAGTCCAGCAATGGCAGTGGGACAAGATCCTCTACTGTAGCTGAGGGCAGCAGGCAGACCACATGGTAGATGTAGCTCTGTCCTCCATCTCCTGCTACTCCTACCCCCAGCATCTGCTGCCTCACTCTGCTAAATGACAGGGCTGGGCTGGCCCTGTTGCCAAGGGAACCACATGTCTGAAAAGCAAAGGAAGTTCCTTGGACCAAGTTGGAGGAAAGGATTCATATAATAGGAAAGGAGATGTGAGGGCTGGGGGAACACAACCAAAACCAATTGGCTTGATTATAACGAATTGCTTGATGACTTGAGGAAAGGGATTCTGCTATATCTCTGGTTCTGGTATGAACAACGTTCAGCACATTGTGGGTGGCCTGAAAGCCTGCCACTGTAAACAAGTAGAAAACAATTCATTGTAAGACATGTAGAGTCCAGCCAAGAGTTTTCCACAAATGATAGACCTGGGTCTGTGGGACGGGGTGTGTGTGAAGAGAAAAGGGAGTAGATTTTCACTTTGTCACTGGTGTTGTGCTTTGGATCACAACATGGCATGTTACTTTTTTGGGTTCGGCATCCTCCAGACCTCCTGTGGTTAAACTGGCATGCCATACTGTATGTCATATTCTGATAAAATCTCCTGAAAGAAAAAAAAGAAAAAAAGAGACATTAAATATACATATATCTCTTTTGCCAGGGAGAACAAAGTTACAAACCATTTTCATTTCTCTGCTTTTCTCAGAATTCATTGGAAGCAAGAAGGACTACTCACTGGAAAATAAGTTAAATTGCACAACAACTTTAGTCCTGGGAGAGTTTCTTCACCAGCCCATAGGCTCCAGCAGGCCTTGGTGTTGGTCGAAGGCAGCTGGAAATCAAAGCACAGCTTAACTTAAAATACATGCAGTAATGTTTTCTATGGATTTGAGAAATGGGTTTGTTGGAAGTATTAAATAGTGGGTGGACATAGCAGACGACACAGTGATTCTCCAAGCAGCTCTTTATTCTCAGGCTGGAATTGAACTGAACTGAAGGGCTCAGCAGCCTGCTTATATAGAACTCAGCTACAAGCAACAGTAACAACTTTCTGTAGTTACCCAATCCCACTTTCAATCCCTCATTTGCATGTGCGGACCTGAGTGAAAACTGCAGCAGAATGAACTATATACACACACACCCCTAGTGGCCTAGGGTGGGAACTTCAATACATAACAGGAAGAATGGGAAACTTACAGCCCTCTGGACGTTGTTGAACTCCAGCTCCCATAAGCTCCAGGCAACATAGTCAATGGTGGTGGGTGATGGGAGTTGTAGTTCACCTACATTTTGAGGGCCAGAGGTCCCCTATCCATAGTGCACAGTAGCCCACTGAGAAATGTTGCTTGGCTTCTCAAAATTATCTTTGCTGCCCTTGAAATTCCTTGAAAGCTTCACCAAAACAGGAGACTTCAAATTTGCCTCGCAAATTTTTTCTTTCTGATTAAATTGTGGAGCAACTGGAGCTAAAATATTTCACCACTTTTTGTAAACAGCAACTGTGCTTACCAAACAACAACAACAACAACAACAAACCCTCACTTTTTCATGTTTTTTCCCTTTTGGCTTTTCTTGCAAAGATGTTCATGCATTCATTACTGATATTAGATAGGCACCTTCACTTTATTTTTTACAGTGGCTGATGAAACCATTCTTGTTTAGATAGGTCTACCCATTAGAAAGTTGATGTGAGGTTTGACCTCTTTTTATTCTATTGTTATTTTAGCAACTGAAAGTCTTAAATTATTGTTGTTGCTTTATTGATAATTTAATTGGGCTTTTTTGTAAACTGCTTTCAGGTGCTGTTGTTTTTTTTAAGAATTAAACAGTGTACATATGTTATGAAATAAACCAAAATTAAAATACTCCCACTTGCTCTCACTTGCTTCACTGTGCTGTCAAATCTAATTGACTATGTAGTATCAGCCTGTTTTCTGTGTGATCCTGTTTTGTGTGGGATCAACTATTTGACTAATCCAGAAAGGGGAAAAGAAAGGGGGGGCAATGAACGAAAAAAGCATCAGCAGCCAAGGAAAACAATGACATCCAAAAGGATTGAAATGAGATGAATATTCACACAATTGAAGGAATGTTAGGCAGAAATTTCTAGTTCACATTTATTTTTTCCCCGGTGATTTTTTTGTGCTTATTGTAACAATTATGAAATTCTCCTCCCTCCCATAAGCCCTCCATAATGTCACTATGTAGCCAAATTTCATTAGTTGCTTAACATTGTGACATCATCCTGTTCTTTGTGATCCCTAATTGGGTGGGATCATGCATGTGACTAATCCAGATTGGAGGGGAAATCTGCAGGGGGAGGGAAGTTTGTTCCAAAAAAATAAGCAGCAGGCGGAGGCAACAAAGGAAACAGCAGGGTTTAAAAGCAGGAACGTTTATACAATCATGCTTTGCCGAACGTTTCACCTACCAAAGTTGCTAATTTTGACCCTTAGACAAAAGATGGTGACAGACGTGATGATGCGAGCCCATAATTTTTTACTTTTTTTCAGACCCAGAACCCACCTTTAACCCAAAGGCGCATTTCTTAACTTTTCACTACGTGTGTTTGTAGGGTGGTCATGCTGCTTTTTGCAACTCACCTTAGATCAGGCCACAACCTGGTGGTGGGCCCCAACTCACCAGATGAAGGCCGATGGTGGAACCTGTGCAAAACAGCAGCCACTTCCCCAATGTATGCTCCATGAATGTTGTTCCCTTGTGCACTGGAAAGCAGGAGTCCAAGGGGAGATAACCCCCACCCCGACATTTCTAAACACAGCCCTTGGCTCTCGTGTTGAGGTTGGTCTTTGGAATCAGGTCAGTGCCTGCATTAGTAACTGCCCTTTCCCCCCCTTTTTGGTTCCCTTCAGCCTAATTGTTTTTCTGAGTTTAATGAGCAAGTATCTGCCAGGAGATGTTAGCAATGGACCGAGAGGAGGACCTAAGAAGGGTGGTTGATTTGTCAGGAACGCTTATGATTACCCGCTTGAAGGATCTGCCGGCTCCTCGCTCACTTGATTGCTTTCTTGCTATCCCTGCCTGTTGCGACAGAGGAGGACCTATAAATGCCCAAGGAGACCAATATGATGCTGAAAATCAGGAGCCTGCCCCAGCAGTAGTTTTGTAGGCCAGAAATTATGCACGGTCAGATTAATTGGAGAATAGTTATGATCGGGGATGTCTGAGAATTTCCAGTGCAATGGAAATGGGCGTAAAAATGGCTGTTGTTCATCTCATGTCTGGCACGGAAATCAATCCAGCAGATATGATTGGTATTCACTGGTATTATGGTTTTCAGTCTGCAGATTATATATAACAATATGGAATTGACCGATTTGCCTTGTGTTTCTTCGCATTGGACTGCATGGTGAACAATAATGTAATGATAATGAAATGAATGGCGGGTGGACTACTAGACCTAATCAGAGTAGACCCATTGAAATTAATGAACATGGCTAAATTAGGTCTATTAATTTAGATAGGCCACTTGGGTTGCAACAGTTGCATTCCACCATTCGTAATTAATCACATAAAATTTCAGCATATCGAACACCAAGACAAACAGTAGCTTTTCTCAGAAGCCAAACTGCAGAGGAATGGAAAGAGGGCTGCATGATTCTCTGATGAATCCAGGTCGACATGGAATAAAATCCTAAGGAAAAGGAGAGAGCAAGACAGAGGAAATAAAATGAAGCTTCTGTTCTTATCAAATGCCCAGCGCATACTCACTCATGAGACGCATACATACACCCCTCTGTCATTTGGAGTGATGCAATCCATCTCACCACTTCTACATGTATATTCAAGCGCAGACCATCTCTCTTGGGAAATGTCTTAACACTTACTGGAATGTTGCGGGTTGCCTTCCTTCCACTCCAGTTAATAGATTTCTTTCCTTTTACCCAGGAATGGGGAACCTATGGCCTTCTTAACGTTGTTGAACTTCAACTCCCACATGCCCCAGCCAGCATAGCCAATGGTGGGGCATGATGGGAATTGTAATTCAGCTGCATCTAAATAGCTACAGGCTCCCCATCCTTGCTTTTATGCCTACACTGATGTGATGCTTGAGGCCCTATAGGGTATCTTGTAGGTTACACCATTTTTAACACCACATATGTGATCATAATCTCCCCATACCTTTTCACTTTAAAGAAAGAATCGACTAAGCTACTTTGGACATATGTCTGCTGAGTTTTTTAAACACACACACACACACACACACATACACACACACACACACACACACCTGGAGCCATTTCAGATCTGGCACAATGAGCTACAGCCAATGGCTAAGAGAACATGAAGTGCTTTTGATCCCCGCTACTTTCAGAAGGAGAGAGGGAGCATGATATCAAGGTGCATAGATAGCTCAGGGACTCAGCTATACAGCTGCATATGAAACGTTTTAAGTGTGTTTTAAGTGCAATATACAATGTGGCACTAGATGGCAATGGTGAGCCTTATGGAAAATTAAATGTATTTTTTTTAAAAAAAAACAACGCTTCTTTTAAAAAAGCATTTTCAGAATGGTTTTTTTATATGTGTGTAGATTCCACCTCAGTTTGTTAGAGCATGGTGCTGATAATGCCAAGGTTGCAGGTTCGATCCTCGTATGGGACAGCTGCATTTTCCTGAATTGCAGGGGGTTGGACTTGATGATCCTCAGGGTGTAAGTATGCTTGAAGGTGCAGCCTTAAACACATGCTTAAAATTGCAGTCCATGTCTACTTGGACATTAGCCCTATTGAGTTCAAACGGGATGTGCTCCCAGGCAAGTGTGCAAATGACTGCAGCCCAAATCACTCCTGCTGACATCAATATGAATAAAAAGCTAGATTTAACTGGCTGGATTTTGCATCATCTCTATCACCACCACCATCCTTACAGGTTGTCTGACATGTAAAAAGGCCTTCTCCCTCCTCACAGCCCTCGGAGGCCTTTGGTCACATCATCAACCCCATTTTTGCTTGCCTCAGTTCATCCCAATTAAGGGGCATTCTCATAATGGGGAACCGAGATGAAACGCAGCGCGATGCTCACTCTGGTGGATGAAATTCCTCTTGCTTACCAAAGTCAGGCTAATGTGCACATATATGCGCAAGCAGATTGCTGGCCCAGCTGCAGTCTTCTGGAGTGTCTCAGCGATCCTTCTGGCTGGGCAGATTCCCAGCATTTAAATAGTAGGTTACTTTGCAGAAACATACTTGCCAGGAGCCAAGCAACAAAGCTCTTTTTATTCTGTCCTTTTTGCAAGGTGGGGTGGGATAGGGGCCAGGAACACCCCCCCTTCCCCCTGTGAACCAATTACTGGGGTCTTTTGGAATTTTTAATTGAATATTTGTATTATAAACAGGAGCAGGACCCGTAGCCTTGATTAGGGGAAGCAGAGAGACAATGGCCAGGGTCTTGTTTGCTTTTCATTCTGGATTAAGGACTTTCCATTGTTTTCAGAGCTCCTAGATGGTGGCTCTGGGGATAATTAGTCTGAATTTTGTTTGCTGTCTGACTCCCTCTCCATGCTTCCCTCCTCTTTTGCCCCTTTTCACCATCACATGGTGGCAGAGACTGAAGCGAAGCCTTAACATTACCAGCCAGGTCTTCTGTTAGACAACTGGGTTTTCTGGAGGCTTTGATACTTCTAGATAAAGCTTAGCTGGGGTAAGTGTGCAGAGCTCATAGAAGTTTAAGTCTTTGGGGCTCACCAGGAAGATAATTTGGGTATATCAGCTTGTATGCTAAATTTTAGCCATATGTTTGTATGGTCTAGCAACTCTTTCCCCCTCAGAACATCCCAATAGAAAGTTTACACCTTGGTAACAAAAAGGCCTGGGCCTCTCATCCCCTTTTAGGGCTGTCTCAACTTAACAGTTCTACTGAGGAAAGTATTCTTCCAAGTTCTGGGTTCTTATTAGGAGGTGTGTACAGACGAAAAGGGACACGGGTGGCACTGTGGGTTAAACCACAGAGCCTAGGGACGCAGGTGGCACTGTGGGTTAAACCACAGAGTCTAGGGCTTGCTGATCAGAAGGTCGGTGGTTTGAATCCCCGTGACGGGGTGAGCTCCTGTTGCTCGGTCCCAGCTCCTGCTCACCTAGCAGTTCGAAAGCACACCCAAAAGTGCAAGTAGATGAATAGGTATCGCTCCAGCAGGAAGGTAAACGGCATTTCCGTGTGCTGCTCTGGTTCGCCAGAAGCCGCTTAGTCATGCTGGCCATGCTGTACGCCGGATCCCTCGGCCAGTAAAGCGAGATGACCGCCGCAACCCCAGAGTCGTCCGCTACTGGACCTAATGGTCAGGGGTCCCTTTACCCTTACAGACAAAAATAGTGCTCAAACTCAAAGTGGTCCACAGTACTGCAAACTTCTTTTTATCTGTTACGTCTGCCTCTAACATGCCAGACGAGAAGGGGTAATAGTAGTTCGATTTCTTACCTCCATTTCCCCATTAGGTCCCAGCAGTGCTTCTCTTCTAGAAAAAAAGGTGCCTGTACTGTGTACTTTTGAGTACCCCAAGAAAAAAGCACCAGGTTGTAGGGTGGATTACAGCTATTTAAGAATAATATAAAAGCAAAAATTCCATATTAGAAACAGTTTAAAATAAATTCCAGTGACACAAATAGGGTGGACCCTGGTGTTATTTACTCTAATGGATTGCTTTGTTGATGCAGTTACTAGTTTGTGCCATTTTTAAAACCAGTGCAATTTCTATTATCACATCATTGCGCTACATTTCTTTAAGCTGCTGGGGGTGGGGAAGGGTTGGCAGACAGGTTTGTTGGGTAGGGTAGCCTCAAAGAGTGAAAGGCCCAAGGTGAATTTCCTGGCTGATCAGGGATGCAAATGCTGATCTCAGCAGCCAGAGTCCAAAAGGCAAACCACCACACCACCCTTTGTCAGTTCAGTATTCCATGACTGGCACTGATAAAAGGGATATTATGCTATGTTTGCTGCTATTTGGGAGATGATAGATAGATAGATAGATAGATAGATAGATAGATAATCTCTTTCTCTATGTATCTATGCAAGGTAAAAGGTAAAGGACCCCTGGACAGTTAAGTCCAGTCAAAGGTGACTATGGTGTTGTTGCGCTCATCTCGCTTTCAGGCCGAGGAGCCGGCATTTATCCACAGACAACTTTCCAGGTCATGTGGCCAGCAGGACTAAACCACTTCTGGTGCAATGGAACACCGTGACAGAAACCAGCACACACAAAAATGCTGTTTACCTTCCCACCACAGCGGTACCTATTTATCTACGTCCACTGGTGTGCTTTCGAACTGCTAAGTTGGCAGGAGCTGGGACAGAGCAACAGGAGCTCACCCCGTCGCGGGATTTGAACCACTGACCTTTCGATCGGCAAGCCCAAGAGGCTCAGTGGTTTAGACCCCAGCACCACTCATGATCTGTCTGTCTGTCTGTCTGTCTGTCTGTCTCTCTGTCTGTCTATCATCCAGCCAGCCTGCCAGCCAACCATCTCTTAGTGTTCTTGTACTTTAGGTCCCAATACACTGTTGAATTATAACTCATATCATCTCTGACCACTGGCTAAGCCATCTGGGGATGATAAAATGTTAGCAGGGTTGGAGTAAATTCAGCAGGATAAATTAAGCTGAAATATAATGAATAATTAGATTATGCAGTAGGAATGGATAACTAAAATGAACCATGGAAGGGGGTGCGAAGGGAAGTTGATAATTAATGTATGGTTGTATTGGTTAATGTATGAGTGTGAAAATTTGTAGTAGAAAAAATAATAAATAACAATTATTTTTAAAAGCCGCTGAGGGTGATGGGAGTTGTAGTCCAGCAACACTGGGGACGCAAGGTTCAAGAACACTGTTGTAAAGTAGCCTTAACCACCAACAGCTACCTGCATATTTTGGACTCTCCTTGAAGGCATGGCTATGAACTCTCATTGGAGGTGTTAAGTATTACGTATTATGTGCTATTGGGTATAATATCTACTCTCAAACTGATTTTAATAAGGAGTGAGTTATATATTGCCCAGAAAATGCCATGATGAGCTTCTACACCTTATTTATCACTGCACTACCTCTCATCAGAGCTAATAAAGGCACAGAGGGCAGGTGGATACCAGAGACAGCAAGGAGGAAAAGGATTGAGACCAGGAGGTTCCAGAAATCAGCGTGGGTCTCGGCAGGGCACTGATGATGCTGATCCCTGATGCTCCTCTGTACAATCCATATAGCAAGGATCGGGAAACTGGGGCCCTCCAGGTGCTGCTAAACCACACCTCCCATCTTTCCTGACCACTGGCCCTGCTTGCTGGGTCTCATTAGAGTTGGAATCCAACAGGTTTCCCACGCCTCTATGCAGAAAACGACCGTACCAGCGAGAAGGATTTCAGCCAAAGCTTCCTGACATGCTCGTCTCTGCTCAACAGGGAATTGTTTTACATATGAGAGGTGCATTCAGACATGTGATCCCCGTACATGCAGTCCATAATAGGCTAGAGCAGAGCTGACAGGGGCAACCTGTAGCTCTCCAGACACTGCTGGACCATGACTCCCCATCACTCTTACATGGCTGGGGATGATGAGAACTGGGGTTCACCATCATTTGGAGGGCCACGGGTACCCCATCCATGCCCTGGAGTAGACAAAGGCTTTTCTTCTTAGTGAGAATGAAACCTCATCTGGAAGTCCTGCTGCTTCCTCGACTTGTGGTACGGGAAGAAGACTTCAGCGATCCTGCTTAATAATGTGATGTCTTTCTATGAGAAAATATTTGCCAAGCTGTCTTATCCCCCACTATTTGATTTACTCCAACATATGCATTTCGGTGGATTTATGCTCCAAACAAAATAAGCTGGAGCATTTCCCAAACGTCTGGAGCCCAATGAATACTTTCTTCAATTACACCGAATGAGATCATGGAATAATTGGTATGTCGTGATGAATGCTCTGCTAGGTAATGCACACACACACAGAGAGAGGGGGGGCAGGCTTTGCTTTACCTCTCTTGTGATAAAATGGCATTCTGTCCAATATATTTGTTCTCTTCCCTTGTTGCTTTCTGCTTTGTAAAAACCTTCACTTTGATGGCTAATGTATCTGAAAGCTGAGAGGCGTCATGCTAGCCATGTGACTGTGTCCTCGTCGGCCATGCTTATGATGCACAACCTGTTAACCAGCAACAAGACTCACAACCAGTGTTGCTGAGTTCAGCATATGGAAAGCACAGCCTCAGAAAAGCCGGAGTGGTTTCAACGGAATGCAAGTGTCTCCTACAGTGACAGCACCCTGTAAATAATATCACTGTGGTTTGGCATGGTGCATTCCCCGCATCTCCCCCCCCCCCATGATGACAGCTAGTATTATTAAGTCACTAGAAATCTGCTCCAAAAATCCAGGTGAGCAAGTTGCAACTTCAGACTCAGATACTGAGAGCAAATAAAACTTTCTCCTTTTGATTAACCCATGGGCCATCTTTGACAGGTCATATAATGATATCAGGTGACTGACACCTGTCGACAGTCAAAGGATGTCACTGTAACCACTGATCAGTTGTTTGGAGTCCCTTTGGCAGAAACAGCTTGGGTTCAAGCCGTTTCCTCCAAATGGTAGAAGGGCAAGAACTCAGGCCACAGAAGTAAAATAATACTGGACAGTAGTTCAAATAATACAATTGTTTCAAATGAAGAAAGTTGATTGTATCCAACCAAGGCCTATTGAAATGCATGGACTTAAGTCAGTCATGTTTGTTAAATGGACCTACTTTGAGTAGACTAGCATTGGCTACGAACCTGTGAGTGCCTTTGGCTACAGTAGGGAGTTCCTAATGGTGGACTCCTTGGCATAACCAATTCTAATTGGGCTCCCTTGTCAACACCAGTCAGCTGGTTTGTGCTAACAGGGAATCCTGCTTGCAAAGGAGCATTTGGGAGCTCACTTTAGACACCCAATTGTTCCTTTGTAGACCCACATCCATACCTGGCCCACCCACCAACACAGTTGATGCCAGGTGTGGGGAAGTTGGGCGGAGGTTGTATGGAATGGCTTCAGAGGCCAAACAGGGACCCATGAAGGGCCAAATTAAGCCTGCCGAATGGAGGTTCCTCACCATTGCTCTAGTGAAAAGTGAGAAGCTTGAAGCCACTGAAGAATAAAACTTGTGTTGCTTCAAGGTGGAGCATGTTGGTTGTTTGCCCTACTTGCCAATTCAGATTGCTATCTGTTCTTTGGAACTAACCACAGAACAGCAGGAGATGGAACAAGATTTTGTTTGTCCCTCATTTTAATGTGACCTGACTTCATTCACATACCCCTAGACTCTAATTCACAAATCAGTATACCAGTCTTCTTCAGATTTCACACTTTTCCAAATCTTTCACTACAATTCCCAGCTGGAAAAAAGGTATGAAATGAACAAAGAATGTGTGCTTTAGCATTAAATGGGTTTACAAATATACATAAGTACCTTTTATGCAATGAAATACATTTTTAAATTTGAATTTTGGCTGCAGATTTTTTTATTTTTTATTTTTAAAAAACCAAAATCACCCATTACAGAGGAAAGGGAATGGAATGGCATTATGACTGAGCACATCTGAAGTTGAAATGAACTGCAAATAGACTGATCTGCCAATCCCATACACAGCAAATATCCCCTTCCATGAATATATTTTATGATCTGTCCGTTCATTATTATTAAGTGGGCAGGGAAACAGGAGAGAAAATAGCCCATAAATGGAAGAGAGGAGGGCAACTCCTGGCCTCTTAATGGTGATTCATGGTGTACAAGCTGTTGGGAGTGCAGGTGTGTGCTTAGAAAATATCCTGCTAATTACCTCAACCTGCTGGTTGTATTGTCTGTGTATGTAGGTCTGTGATTTATGAAGCTCTGAAAAGCTAGGTAAGATCATCTGTGTGCCCTGAGGCCAGAAGAAGCAAATCTGGCTGCAGCAAACATTTCTGCTTGGCCCCCTCATCCCCATCTGCCTTTGCATTCAGGGCTGCTCAATAAACTGAAGGTTCATGCTTTGCAGATACTGAAAGAACCACAGAGGAACCTAACCAAAAGGCAGATTCCTGCCCTGAGGAGCCTAAATGTAGTCTAAATGTAGACTACATAAAGGGAGAAGAAGAGCAGGGGTGGGAGAGGAGAAAATGATAAAGTTGAGGATTAGAATGGGAAATGTGCACAATGGCTTAGTTTCAGCCATGGACTAGGTTACCTACAGTTCATATGCTATAACTCCAAGAAAGCAATGTGTGAATGGGCCAGAGGACATCATGGGGATGCTGTTAGATTCTACACAAAGAGGATATCATTGTGAAATCACCAAATTTACATAAGTAAATGCTCAGGGCACACCTTCAAAATTTCACAGGCAACAACATCTAGGAGAAACAAAATAGGAAATTCTTTCCAGTAGCACCTTAGAGAGCAACTCAGTTGGTCTCTAAGGTGCTACTGGAAAGAATTTCCTATTTTGTTTCGACTATGGCAGACCAACACGGCTACCCACCTGTAACTGGAACATCTAGGAGAGAAATGGTTGGGGACAGGAAGGCAGCATATTCAGACATCTCCAAGCTTCCCCAAATAACAGAGAATGCCTTCAAAAGTATGGGTAGAGTGGAGAATGGGACTGCACATGTTTCCTTCACCAGCAACTTGAGCACTCTGAACAGAGCCATCTGAACTGAAGGTCTGAACAGAGCCATATGTGCCTGCCCTTCTGCAGACACCTCACTGGCACATACCACTCTATGCACATATTAGACTCTTCAGCATGATTGGGAACCCTGGGAAAAACAACAACATTCCCCGAGTTCACATTGTGCTGCAACTTTATCGAAGGGCCAGGTCTGGTCAGGGACTGGATACGGGAATGAATTTTATGGTGGAAGAAAAGGTAGGGTACATAGGCAATAAGTTAAATGTGTCTACAATTGAAATCCGCTCATCTAGGAAAACATGAAGCTGTCTTATACTGAGTCAGACTGTTGGGTCATCTAGTTCAGAATTGTGTACATTGATGGGCAGCAGCTCGGCAGTGTTTCACACTAGGGTCTCTCCCAGTCCTGCCTGGGGATGCTGAGGATTGAACCTGGGACCTTTCCATGCAGAGCAGATGCTGTACCAAGCCTTTCCTCCAAATGGGCAGACATCCACAGCTTGAAATATTTCTATAAGACTGTTTTCCCTACCCCTTCACGCTGATCACGTTTTCCAAAGCTCAGTATTCGGAAGCATGAACAGCAGTTACGCATTTGAATGCAAAAACCCTGGTCTCTGGTTCTGTATTCTGTGTTAGCAAAGAAGTCGTGCCTGCAAGTAACTGATTATCTAAGTGTAACAGAAAGAGAGCCATTTCCCAGATACTCCAAAAGTGCAAATTTCTGCCACACACACCTGAAATGACTTGTGATTGGCAGGAAACTGCTGGCTGCCAATCACATCCTGTCTGAGTACCCAAAACCCTTAAAAGGGGACCTTATTCCTCTTCATTCCCACAACCTTCAACCAACACCTGAGGCTGCCAGCTTCAGAGGTGACCACCGAGAGCAAGTTTTGCAATGTCCTTTTGAATTACTATAAAATTAATTACACAAATATCTGGAATGGTGTTTTATATAACCTTTGAGGTGCATTCTTGTAATTTCACCACCTCTTCATCATTACATATGCTCTTTTGAATAAAGTGTTGAATTGGATTTCTGGGCTAGGCTGATTTCTGAAGGCACTCGTTGTCTTAGGCTGCTTGGATTATACAACTAGTTGTTAAAGTGCCCAGGACATCAGGAGAGGAGATGGGCTGCAGGGACCACTACATTAAGAAGCACTTGAACCACCTGAGAAGCCCTGGTGATCCCGTCTATGAAAAAGGAGTGCTGAAAGGTGAATCTGCTTCTATCTTTCACACTTGCAAGCCTGACCTTCTCCTAGAAAAACACAAGGAGTTTGCAAACCATGGCCTCTGACCCACAGCTGTGTGCCTCTAGCTGCTGCCAATGGCAATCCATCAGCATCAGCCATGTCTTTGGGTGCTTACGCTGATACTCTGCTAACAGAGCAGCTTATTAAAAAAAGAGAGGTCCTCCCCCCCTTCCATCAGATTTCGTTCGCCTTTAGATTCTGTTTCAAGAATCAAAGTTCATCAGCAGTGCAAGATGACCTGGCCTCTTTCAAGCTCAACTGGGTGGCCTGACAAGGCTCCAGTTTTGCTTCAGATCTTTGCCACTGGAACTCAGTATTGGCTGTGGATGCTTCCCTCCTTGCAATTCAATGTGGGGAAGCATTCCAGAAAAGGAATTCTCAGCATCCCGCTTGTTCTTTCACATTCCTCCATGGACCTGCTCTTGCAAAGCACTGCTGCTCCACCTAAGCTAACTGTTTGCAGAACCTCTGGACTCTTCCTGACCTTCTCATTTGTTAAAATAAAATTAAGGGGATTCTGCACACATGCAAGTTGACTCACGAGCTTCAGATTCAGCCTTGACTCTACACAACAAATGGCTAGATCAGAGAAGGATAACCTCTCAGGTCTGGAGGCCAATTGTGACCCTTGAAGCTCTCTCTGGACAATGCTTCCTTTGCAGATCACATCCCTTCTCCTTGGGGCACAACACCCATTGCCCCTACTCTATCACTTCAAGTATCTGGCTGCCTGACTGCAATGGAGACTGGTCTGTTAGGACTTCTGGGGCTACAAAGACAATGGCAAGCAATTTAACATCACACACACAAGGGGGGGGAGAGAGAGAGAGAGAGAGAGAGAGAGATCAAAACCATACAGTCTTTCCTGTCCCAAACACATTTTATACATGCATATGAACTCAGAGAAGCTCTGCAAACATTTTTGTCAATCTACCAATCTCTGGCCAACTAGACCTCCACAGCACTCAACCAATTCTAATCCAAAAGCATAGTTGTAACAAAGAAGGTCCCTCCCATGTGTCTTTAACTGGAAAAGCCATGTTGCTGACATTTTTATTGTAGAGAGACCACCTTTTTTCCACCCCCTGCTGTAAAGGCTCCTTGTTGTTATGAGTGCTAACCAGCCATCTCAATCTTGGCTGCCTTGAAGAGCACTCTAAGCATGCTCAGAACCGTTTTCTTGAAAGCTGCACCTCAAAATACATTATTTGTAGCTAGTCAGAAGAAGAGTGCAGTTCCAATGTGAGCAGCTGGGCTTTTTATTAATATTTATTAAGAGAGAGAAATGGAGGACAGAATGCATGCATAACTTCATAATGCAACTTTCAATAGTTGTGTACTAATGAAATTGTGGAGTGTGTGTAATACCAAAAATGATTGGTTTGTAAGCAAACCAATTTGTAAGCAAACACCTTTCACCAGCTGCCAAGGGTTCATTGTGCAGTGAGGTGTTTTCTCTCCACAATGCCCTGCAACAAGGCAACAAGGAGATCATGGACCAGATGATTATCTCTCCCACTCCCTGTGGGTCAACTTGGTAGGTAGGTAGGACCACCCACCAGTCAATCACATGACAGCATAATGATGTCAGGCAACTGACACCTGTGTAAGTTAAAAAAAGATACCTGTAACCACCAAGCAGCTCATCAACAGTTACAGAAACCTCCTTTGAAGATGCACTTTCAGTGCCAGTCAGGTGATCAGCAGTTGCAGGGAGCCCATTAACATCTCTGTAGAGGGAGGAGTGCTTCTTAAAAATGGAGCATTTCCCCCTCTGCAGAAAAAGTGTTTTGGATTCAGAGCACCGGGGGGGGGGGGGAGTGCTTTAAATCCAAACTGCTTCCTCCAGCGGCCTCAGTAGCACTAGGGAGTTCCTGACAAGGAATTATCTAGGGCAGCCAATCCAAGCAGATCGTTTGGGCTGCCTTCGAAGCTCAAACAATCATCCGCTTGTCAACGGTGGAAGGCTCTCTTTTCTCAAGCACCATCCATCAGCTGGGGTCATGTAGATATTATGTGGCAACAAAGGACAGCATTTCATGCATTTGATAAAGTGGGCAGCCAGACGTTTTGTGGTGAGGAGACCTAAGATGAGGGGATGTGGGAAATTAAGGGGGTGCACAGGCCCAAAGATTCACCCTGCATCTGTGCCTTAAAAATAATAATAATTCTGATCTGCTTCTGAGTTGCTCTGTGCTCTCTCCACTTCAAACTCTAATTTGGTTTCTGAGTCTTGTGTTCCCTGTTCAGTCGTTTAGTCATGTCCGACTCTTCGTGAGCCCATGGGCCAGAACACGCCAGGCACGCCTATCTTTCACTGCCTCCCACAGTTTGGCCAAACTCATGCTAGTCACTTCGAGAACACTGTCCAACCATCTCATCCTCTGTCGTCCCCTTCTCCTTGTGCCCTCCATCTTTCCCAACATCAGGGTCTTTTCTAGGGAGTCTTCTCTTCTCATGAGGTGGCCAAAGTACTGTCACTCTGTTTCAAATGAAGCTCTGTGTTCTGCATTCACTATAATAGGGAATCTAAAAATGGTTATAACCCTTTTCCCCAGTTTGGCCAATGTGGATGAAATTGACAGGTATAGGAGCTGCTCCAGGGTAGATTAAGCCTGTCCAATTGCAGGGGATTCACTTTTGTCCATAATTCCTTGGGAGAATTCCTCTTGCTCTTTCTTACCATGAAATAATTAAAAGGTGGTCAAGTGCTGTGTATTCTTACTTGTACATTATTTAAAGTTTTGTAGTTTCATGCCTGCCTTTCCTTTCCGTTGCTTGTTTATGTCCTTTAATTGGCGTTACAGCATGAGGGTGTCTAGACTACAGCCCAAGGAGTTCTGAAGAGTTGTGTGTTTGTTTTTGTTAAAGCAATGTAATGTAGGATTTTAGAGGGTGGGCAGGACTTAAATGAAGCTTTTAACTTACAAAATGTCAACTGCTGCGTTTTAACAAAAACAAAACAAGCAAAGCAACCCAGAGCTCTTAAATGCCCCACAGTCAACATTTTGGACAGCCTCACTTCTTGCAAAACCAATGGACCTGGGCAAACATGTGCAGGGAAACATAGAGCTATATAGGACAGAAAAGAACAGAAACAACAGGCTGACTGGAGGCTTTGTGTGGGCAGTCTGTGATGTAACTTGGGCATTTATTGACACATGCTTGACTCAGGAGAAGGAGAAGCCCCTTCTCTCCCCAAAACAACACATTGCTTAATCTTATTAGTCTGACCACACACAGAGCTGACACACACTCCTAGTGCAGAATTGATGCAGAATAACCAGAACTTAAATACAATTAGCCAGTAGTGGTTGGTGCCCATTGGGACTGGTGGGGCAGAAGGCATGGTGCTAAAAGGCAGATAGGTGGCAGCCGGCCAAGGGAAGACTGGCAATTGGTGATGGTGGGGTGCCCCCATTCACTCTCATGGGCCAGCCTCCACTGCAAAGGTTCATAAAATGAAATTATAACCATTTTAATGTGTCTATTGCTTATTCGTTATCTCAGTGCCCTTGTACTCATTTGTCAGGACACGGGAAGGTACACAAAAATGCACATATCAAAATATACAAAATGCAATTATATTACAGGGAAATGCTTGCAAAAATGTGTAGATTTGTCAAGACTGCAAAGAATAATGTTTTTACTGCAAGTGATTTGCACTAAAATGCTGACAAATTTTCCTTATTATTATTTTTTTAAATCACAGATTGCTGCAGAAATATGGAGAACTGGAGATTGGAGAAAACAGAAACTGAGAGAACCAAAAATCGACAAATTCATCCACCCCTTAATAGATGGGGAACCAATGGCCCTTCAGATATTGGTAAACTACAGCTCCCACCAACCATAGTTAGCATGCCTTATTGTCAAGGATAATGCGAGTTGTAGTCCAACAACATTGGGAGGATCACAGCTTTCCCCAACCATTCTATGCATGGACCCTTACTGGGGAACAAAAATGAACTGAGTTTTGAGCGAAAGTTCTAGCTAGTTGAAACTATTATCCACCCCCCCCCCTTTCTCCCTCTCCCTCTCCCTTCTTCTCATTCTCTCTCCAGATTTCCCATCTCTGAACTCGTCTCCACCCCTCGCTCTTTCTGGTGTTTGTCCTTATACTGCCCTCTCGTTCGGCGCACAAGAGAAGGCAGCTGACCGCGTTGTCAGCCTGGAGCCATGGCTTTGGTGTTTATTAGAAGAGACACCGAATTTTCAGTTTTATTTACTACAATTCTTCATGCCTTGTTTCACAGAGGCTGTTTGTGTAGGAGCTGCAGGGGCCGTAATGAGTTGCTGATGTTCTGCAGCTGGCTTGCATTTTGGAGATGGTAACAGTAGCCATACTTTCCCCCCTCTGCCGCTACCTGATGAATGGAGTAGAAGCCTAGAAACTTCCCATCACACAACAGCAAGTGACATAAGCAGCAACGGTCTCAACAACTCAGTCAGAGTGCCCCAGTTGCCAGATCAAGAGCCGTAATGGGGAACCTTAGGGCTGGTAGCAAAACGCAGAACCCGCCTCTCTGTCTGGTCCTTGAGATCTTCCACAGGCCACACCCCATCCCAAAGCCACATCCTTTCTATCCAGACCACAGCCTTCATTGCTCCTGCTTTGCACCCACATTGTGTGTCCTTACTTGGCTGGAAAGTATCCTTCGGTTCTAATCATGCTTTTTGCTTCCTTTCTGACAATCAACCCCCTGGACTGTGTGTTGTAGATGGATTTTTATCAGACAAGCTAGGTCAACATGAAGAACACATCAGGGCCAAGGCTTGAAAGAGCGAGACCGCAGCAACTGATCCTCATGAACAGACAGCTAATTTCTTTCCTGCTCACATAAGGAGGCCGAGAGAAGGGTTTCAGAGGTCAATACAATCAATAGCCCTCCAAAAAAGCTTGAAGAGGAAGTACTGGCAGGAATAGCCTCTTGCCTGCAGAGCGCCAGGCTACAACACACCCCTCCTGGGGTGCTAGAAGGTGGTCAGTAGAGCTGGCTCTTCAGTTGTTGCAGGACGCCAATCACAATGTCCCGTAGGGTCTGTGGCTTGCAGTGCTCTTCTATCCAGCTGAAGATACATGCCGAGAGCTCCTGAAAGCTTGTCACGGAGATGGAGGCGTTGAAGGACTGGAACAAGGAATCCATGATACCCTGGAAAACGTTGAACTTCACCTGGTCAGAGACCTGGTTCTTCCCTTCATTGGGATTGTCCTGGTGAGCTTTGACAATCTGTTTGTAGTTTATTGTATGGAAGATAAAGTGAAGTGTGTGTGGAGACTATTCTACACTAGTTAAATTTCCATTTGTTGCTCCAAGGGATACAAAGCGGAGCTAGTAAGGGGTCTTGCTTGGGAATATCTGTGGCTATGGGAGAGTTCAAAGGGCCATATAGAGAGACCTGGGGAAGAGCACTTGAGCACCAGGTTGAAGGCTCACCATCCGTGCTCCAGATGAAAACTAGAACACCATGAAAAGAAATCAGGTCATTTGGAACGGAAAACACTGAAATCAGCCGAAAACTGCCTGGGCCTTCCAATCAAATAAATGAGGGTACAAATTGGGATAAAGTCTAGGGCTGCCACACATTTCCCCTGATGTATACTCATCCATAGGAAATAGCATCCAGTCAGAATTTCCAAAAATTGTTAAAACCCAGACGTAGGGCAACCCATGTTGGAACAACTCTGCCCAAAATATGTTTGATGACTTTTGTGTCCAGATTTTCACTTCAGCGGGGGGTGCGGTCTGCCCTGGATGTCATCCTTGAGGGGGGTGACAAAATGGCACACCGCCGGGGGTGGGGGGAGTGGCACTTACCGTGGGGCCTGGCCTGCAGCACGCCTGAGCCATGCGTCTCTCCTGGGAGTGACACAGTGGCTCGGGGGCCCGCGCTGCCCAAAATGGCAGCATTGGGCTTGCGTCTGCTAGGCAGACTCTGTGGGCAGCTTGCTGTGGTGCCCCTGTGCGTGGATCGCCGCGGCACCCCTGTGCAGTGCCCCCGTGGGTGGATTGCCCCACCCCCACCGCTCCAGGTGCCGGAGCAGCTAGCTATACCCCTGGTTACCTGCAGGGCAGGGCAGCCGGTCCTCTCATGATGTGGTGTGGAGTGTCTGTCTCAGGAGGTGAAAGTGCAAGAGGCAGCACCCTGCCTGACCCATCAATTCTGCCGGTGGCTGAATGCCTCCTCTTGTTTGATTGTTCCGGTGTGCGCTGTTGCTGTTCATCTTCCCCATCCATCATGCAGAGAAGATGGGCATGAAAGCCTTACAGAATGCTCCTCTTCTCTCTGAGTTCAGCGAGAGGTGGGGGCACTCTGGCAAGCCACTTTGCCACTCATCTTTCCCACCCCTGGGGCAGCGAAGGCAAGGGTCAAAGACTCGCAGAATGCCCCTCCACTCGCCAGTTTCAGGGAGGGGATGTTCCAGCACGCAATGGGGGTGGAGTGAGGGGTCAGGGAGAAGCACATTCATATTTCGCCTCAGGTGGTAAAGCGGGATGGGCCTGCAGGGCTGGTAGATCAGCCCATGTTGCACCCATATTGCAAGCCTTCTCTGTGCAAGTCGTGGAGCATACATTTGCATGAAAAGGTCACAGGGTTAATTCCTGTTATCTACCCTTAAAGGATCTCAAGCGGCAGGGCCTGGACTCTGTCAAATAGTGTCCAAAGACAGTTACAGACTGATGTTCCCCAAAGTTAGGATTTCAGATTGACAACAAAAAAGAGTACTGCTTTCTTTTTTTAGAACCACTTTAAAAACAACAACAACTAAGATTGAATCACTCCCCTTCCAGAATGAAGCATTACCCTGGTCCACTTTCCCTTTTCTTTTGATTATGGGAGACAATAATTCCCTGTGGTTTTTGGTTTGGTTTGTGCTGATGCCTTCTGCATCCATGGTGAAGTCTTGTCGAAAAGTCAATGATGGGCCAGGGAGGATTAAAGATACCTGCTGCTTGCTCCCTTCGAGCTCCAATTAAGCATGACTGAGGCTTCTGGACACCCCTTGACTTCTTTTAATTGCAGTTGCTTTGGGGGATTATATGCTATTGCTAAATCATGGAGGGGGGGGGGGAGAGACTCTGTGAGCTTTTCTAATACCATAGAGAAAAGAGATACCATGTCACTTTTCCTTTGCATTTAATGGTCATGTGTTTGTGTTCATACACAGCTGCCACTCATACAAGTTAATGGAATAGTTATTCTACAGGTGAGTGGGGACCTCGGGCGCAGGTACCAAATGTGACCCTCTTGGCCTTTCTGTCTAGCCCTTGGCATTTTCCTCAAGACACACCTCCTCTCTCCACAGACCACACCCCTCAATGGCCCTGCATTGCGCCCCAAGTTTTTTTTGCATAGCTTGAATGTGTCCTTGACCTCTTATAATGGCAGTCACTCCTACAGTCACAGGCCCTCTCCCTCTCCCTTTGGGTCTAGTCTGTAACACTGCCCAGAAAAAGAAGGAAAGACAAGTGGAGGCAGTTTCTCCTTCTGCTGACAGACTTGGAGATGGCAATTGATCAGGCAGTGGCAGAAGAAAGGAAGAGGAGAGGCAGAATTAGATGGCTCTGGGGTTCAGCACTGAACTGGGTCAACAGTGCTGGCCTTCAGTTCTCTCTTGTTTCTCATTTATACAATCCTAAATTCAGTTTTCCACATTTCTGCAGCAATTTGCACTTTTAAAAAATCCTCATAAAAAACTCATCAGTGTTTGTGTGAAATTTTCCTAATGAATGCATGTTTGTTGGCAGTTTTGACTAATATACACATTTTTCCAATCAATTTACCCTAATAAAATACTCTTTTGCTTGCTATTCTAACTAATACATGCATTTCTATGCACATCTTTGCTTAACATATGCATTTTTGCACCTGCTGTTTGGATGGAACACTGCATTGCAAAATTCGGAGAAGTGCACGTTTTGAAGATTTGCTGTTTTGGAGTTCACATATTGTTTCAAAAAGTGCAATACAAATTCATTAAAATGCAAAAACCCCACAACAACCTTTGATTTTCTCCCCCATCCCTAAATGCTACTGGTTTGAATTAGCTGCCTTTGAGACTTTTTCCCATGTGCTCCAATGTTCGGCATAAGGTAAATATTATATGCATGTGTAAATGAGCTATGCCCTTCATGAGGTGTGACTGCATTGACAGCCATTGCCAACCTGGTGCCTTCCTGGTGCCTTTGACTAAAACTCCCATCACCCTAGCCAGCATGGTCAATGGTTAAGTTACAATGGCAGTTGTAGTCCAAACCAGGTGCGCAGACTGGGAGTCATTTTGGACTCACAGCTGCCCATGTGTCCAGGGAGGCTGTCTACCAGCTCCATCTGGTACACAGGCTGAGACCCTACCTGCCCGCAGACTGTCTCACCAGAGTGGTGCATGCTCTGGTTATCTCCTGCTTTGACTAGTGCAATGCGCTCTACGTGGGGCTACCTTTGAAGGTGACCCAGAAACTGCAATTAATCCAGAATGCAGCAGCTAGACTGGTGACTGGGAGTAGCCGCCAGGACCATATAATACTGGTCCTGATAGATCTGCCTTGGCTCCCAGTACGTTTCTGAGCACAATTCAAAATGTTGGTGCTGACCTTTAAAGCCCTAAGTGGCCTGGGTCCGGTATACCTGAAGGAGTGTCTCCACCCCCATTGTTCAGCCCGGACACTGAGATCCAGCGCTGAGGGCCTTCTGGTGGTTCCCTTACTACAAGAAGCAAAGCTACAGGGAACCAGGCAGAGGGCCTTCTTGGAAGTGGCGCCTGCCCTGTGGAACGCCCTCCCATCAGATGTCAAGGAAATAAGCAACTATCCTATTTTTAAAAGACATCTGAAGGCAGCCCTGTTTAGGGAAGTTTTTAATATTTAATGCTGCATTGTTTTTGATAATTGATTTGGAGCCGCCCAGAATGGTTGGTGAAACTCAGCCAGATGGGTGGGGTATAAATAAGCCCTGTTCAGGGAAGTTTTTAATGTGTGATATTTTCATGTATTTTAATCTCTGTTGGAAGCCACCCAGAGTGGCTGGGGCGGGGTACCCCACCCAGATGGGCAGGGTACAAATAAATTATTTCAAAAATTCTTTCCAGTAGCACCTTAGAGACCAACTGAGTTTGTTCCTCAGTTGGTCTCTAAGGTGCTACTGGAAAGAATTTTTGATTTTGTTTTGACTATGGCAGACCAACACGGCTACCCACCTGTAAATAAATTATTATTATTATTATTATTATTATTATTATTATTGTTATTATCATCATCATCATCATCTGGAGGGCATCCGGTTGGCCATGGGATGTGATAATGAGATTTTGCAGTCAGCGGGTGACATCATGGAGTAGATATTTCATGGATTATGTGGGGTGGGCAGACAGGTCCTCCAACAAAAGGGAAGGAGACTGGCTTGGGTTGCATCCCTGTCTTCCTCACAATAGCAGAAGGAAGGAGATTTCTTTTGAGAGGCTTGTTGGAAAGCAATCATCAGATTAAGGGTGAAAATAAACCTTTGATGGGACGATTGATGGGATTTAGGTGCTGTTGTTCTGGAAAGACAAATAATCCAGTTGAACACAGGAATGCCCCGGCAATTAAATCAACAGGCAACACTGCCTAATGCTAAATAAATAAGGGGGCAGCAGGCGGGGGAGCTGTGTCCTGGTCTGTACAAGGGTGTTGAAATAGAGGCCAGAAGCTCCTTCTCCTCTTTGTACATTGGACAGAGAAGTCTTGCTGCTGTAATGGAACACAACTTCCAGAAGTTGCAGCATGTTGGACAAAAGGAAGAACAAAGGATATGCTCACATTACCGTTTACCCCACATCCACTGTGCTCCAACTGCAGGTGTTTGAAGCCACATTCACACGACATTAGCCACAGTCCATATCAACCCTGTGGCTCCTTGACAGATACTGCTGTTGGATGCAGTTTTTCCTTAAACCGGTTTCAATCTGACTAAAAGCCTGAAGCCACATTGACTTTGTACATGGTCATGAGCCCTGGGGACAACCATTGTGTATGCACAGAGGAGCACACATGCACAAATAACATCTTATTGAATAAGAGCTGGGAGGTGCAGTGGGGGGACGGGACCAAACAGGCCATGCGCATTGGGTGAAGACAAGCTTTTACAGAATAAATTGATACAATTTACAGTAGACAGAGAAGAAGCAGTATGCTGATGTGGGTCAAGTTTGTATCCTTAGTGTGGGTAGGGCATTAAATACTAGAGTGTCCTATATGTGAAATGCTGGGGGTAGGGATGAACCGAAATGGCCAGACTGGAATTCTTCTAACCAGTTAGGGAGCAATCCAAACCCCAGAATTACCAGGAAGAGCAGGATAAGATCCAAAGGATCTCTGGATCTGCAGTGTGTATAACAAGGTTAGGCTACTAATTCCTCATGTTTGCATAAATGAATTTTTGTTTACCGTGTTCATAAAGCAGGACCTGTGTTTATAGTGCAGATGAACCCACATAACTATAGCCTCACCTGGATTCATTAATATTTCTCTAGATCTTCTGATGCTCAGCTATATTTAATGAAATGTTTGTAATGGAGGGTTATTCGGTGTCCTGGTATTATTCCCATTTTATTAATTTATCTACTGTATTGCTGTGTATTGCTGTGTATTATAATTATAAGATCATTATGGTGTAATTCTTGATGGAATGTTTGTAAAAAAAAAATTAGTACTTAAAACTGTTCATATTTATTATTCAGTGTTGTTTGATACAATGAGCTTTTTTCGAACTGATATACAGTGGTGCCTCGCAAGAAATTAATTCGTTCCGCGAGTCGCTTCGTATTGCGAAAATTTCGTCTTGCGAAGCGCGGTTTCCCATAGGAATGCATTGTGCATTGGGGGGGAATCGCAAAACATTTTCATGAAGCACAACCATAGAAAAATTCGTCTTGCGAGTCACCTGAAAAACTGCAAAACCCTTTCGTCTAGTGAGTTTTTCATTGCGCGAGGCATTCGTCTTGCGAGGTACCACTGTATATATCAGTGTGTGTGTGTGTGTGTGTGTGTGTGTGTGTGTGTGGATCCATTCCTTTTATTGCTGTTATTTCTGTCACTTAAAAGAAATTTAAACTTCAGCATAATATAAATGGAAAGGCAGTATTTAAATATAACAACAATGGCACCAAGCTGGATCTGAGCATTGAAAGTCATCACATCTTGTTTCAATTGAAATAAATGCAGCACTTTGCCATGACATAACAAGGTTGAGGGCTGGGACGGGGGGAGGGGAGGAATATCAGAGTTTATTGAATTCGTTAACTTCATCCATGGACCAAAGGATGAGGAGGTGGGCTGGGAATAGAATGGAATTCATTTCATTGCTTTAAATGAAATAAAACATTGCGTCGTGGAAATTCATTCCAGCCTAACATCAAACACATAATAAAGCCTTCAAAAGCAGCATCGACAAGGCTGGGGAATGGGAAGGCCTGCTTTGGGTCCTGCTCATTTGGGAGTTTTTGGAGTGGTTTTGTTTTGTTTCGTGGCAATATTTTTGAAAAAAAAAATTATGAATGAGTTGAGTCAATAGTCTCTGTTTTGTCCAAGACATTTATTTATTCATTGGCTGAAATCCTTAATTTATTGGCTGAAATCATTACTTCCACACTCCTGGGAATAAGCCCCATTCAGCAAGATGGGATTTGTTTTGAGGCGGTATGGATAGGATTGTGCTTTTCGAAGAAGGTGGTTGTGGGAGGAGACCCATCTCCCTCTTGGAGAGTACATATATTGTATGCTAATGGCCCCAGAGTCAATCTCTGGCAACTCCAGGTCTGGCAACCTACTGGCTGGAAGAGACTCCTGTTCAAAACCCTAGGGAGCCAGTGGCAGTGAACTAGATGGACCAACACTCTAACTTGTTATAAGGCAGCTTATTATGTTTAAAAGAACAACGGTGAAAAGAAGGTGGGCTTCTCTTGGCAGTGGGTGACACAAACTAGGTATGATGACAAAGGAGGCCCTCTCACATATTCTAGGCATTCATATCTTTGAAATCCAGACATGGAGAAGAACGTCTTCAGCAGATCTTAATGCATGGGCAAATTTATATGGGTGTAAGCAATGCTTTTTTCTGGGTGGAATCTTTGTGAATCTTTGTACTTTTGTCCATTTACTGTATTTATTTTTCCTGATTTGAACTATAAAATGGTGATTTTCTTGAGTCAAAATGAGAGTACCCCTAAACATTTTTCTTTAAGAAGAAAAAAGCACTGGGTGTAAGTAGTTCTTTAGATGACCTGACCCTAAATACATAGGGCTTTAAAGGGGTCCACCAACCCTTTGAATTGACCCCAGGAACAAATCAGAAGCTGGTGACGCTGTTGCAACAGGAGGGTCCTGATAATTGACTCATCAGCTAGGTACGGAGGAACCAGTCAATTTCTGTTCTCTACGTTTCCCATTTTTCCAGTCTTAAATTCAGTTTGCCACATATCATTAGCAGTCCAAAAGGCTGAGTGTGATTACTTGATGCATATTTGATAACCCTTCCCTTGCTTAGGTTATCCGATCTTTTCCTCCCTGCACGTGCCCCCAGGTGAATGAAGAAGGAGAAGTGGTGATTGCAATTTTGGTGTACACCAAGTGGCCACAACATCACCGGGGAGGTGCGGATGCACCACTTCCCCATTGCTGGGACCACCTACATCTGTTTTCATGTAGACATTCTGTGGGGTGATGCAATATCAATCTGCACATGTCTTTTATTTTTCAAATAAAGTGAGTTCTCCTTCATGGAGAGCACGTGTTGCGGTGGGGGCTAACAAGACATCCCTCTGTTGCTGGGCGCGATCGTATAGATGGCCAAGGAGTGTGATTGGGTTTTGAGGGTTGTTGGGGAGATTTTAACGTTGCAAGTTTTGATGGACAGCCCAGAGGCTATATATATGTTTCTGGCATGCAGCGTGAGACCCTCTCCGCTGTGTGCATCGGGTCACCCGCCCTCCCTCCCTATAATTTAGGCTTCTGCGTTGACCTTGCTATGCCTGTCATGGGGTCATCTGCTTTTGGGACAGGCGCCTGGTAGGAATTTTTCCATTTGGCTGATTGGCTGGTGCCATTTGGTTTTCGCCTACTTTGTAGCAATTAGTAACAACTTGTAAGGTTGCGGTTAGACATTGGTTATTAAATTGGTTGGTGGAGGGGTAAGGGTTGGCTGTGCCTGCCCCTCCAATGCTGCTGCTGCGCGGGGAATTCCATTAAAGGAATCCAGGGGCTCACCATGCTTTTTTCCGTTCCCCCTGGCAAGGGGCTATGGCCACACAAGAGCCCCTGGGAACTTTAGGGGAGATGCGGGGGTCAGACCCCCAGCTCCCATTCTCTCCCCAAAGTGTTTTCCCTTTACTGACCAGTGGGCCGGCGGATGTCAGTTCTGTCCCCAGGCGGGGACAGATAGTCGGAACCAATGCCTAAGCAACCAGTCACATTTAGTATTTTAATAAAGCTGTGGCCAAAATTATACCAAAAACCTTAAACTTAAATTTCTGTGTGAAGTGTGTGTTATTTGATGGGTGGCTTGGGGACCTCGACACACAAAACCAGATTCTCAAAAGTGCTTTTTTGGGACAAAAACAAAATTGCAAGAGATGTAGATTATTTTTGGACTACATAGCAGGGGGTGGAACAAGAACTCAGTCTCTGTTGATTCTACAATAAAAATATTGTGCAGATAGAAAGGTGGGCATTTGCAATCAATCACTCAGTGACTTGGAGTCTTACACACCTGTTGTCCTCTGCTGAGTAACCCAATTCTTGCAGAGGATCTGCTTCCTACATGCCCATAAATACAAATAAGGGATTTGAGGGTCTTGCAATGCTGGAGAAACGCATACCACAGGACGAGGGCCCGTTAATGAGGTATGACTTGAAACTGATTAGATGAGGCTGCTGAGCAAAAGAGATTTATATTCGGCTCTGAGCATCAAACCAGTGGAGCCTAACCGCTTTAATAAGGATAAACCCAGGTTAGCGATGATTAATATAGGCTGGCTGGGCATGGTGGAGGAAAAGCTGGCGAGCCGGACGGTGGGTTTGATTACCTTACTCAGTTGGAGAGAAAGAACTTTAGTTGAACCATTGTCCACCATTTCATCAAATTCGCCCAGTGTCTCCTGGGGATACCTAGAGTTTGACCTTAAACACTCGGACCAAAGTTCTTTTCTTTGTCTCCTAATAAACAGGCCCTGATGACTGCAAGGCTCCTGCTGTTCCTCAGCTCCCAGCTTCCTGAAAGAGATGACTTCTCCATGTGACGTCTCATTAATGTGGACTTAGGGCCAGGTTGGGCTCTCGACAGCCGCCTCTCTCCTCATTATAGGCCCTGACTAGTTAGAGCAATCATTTTCAGCTCTTTACTTGACGGGAAAGTGGCTCTTGGGTATGAACCAGCTTTCATAGAAGCCCATTGTATGAAAAGTTCAGGCCTCCTGTTTTGACAGCACTGAGGAGAAAGGAGGGGGGGAAGGTTCCCACTTAGCATGACATTTTAAAACATTTTGACAGATCCCCCCCCTTTTTTTTCCTTTGGTGTCTGCCTGAGTTGTATCAACTCCTCTCAAAGACAACTTGTACTAAGGAACTAATGGCCTACGAACATATGTGTGCATGTAGGCAGGTATAATTTTGCAGTGGGGCAGCTTGGTTGTCATTCTTTGACAGAAAATAGATCAAAAGCAGCTGCTCAGAACAGCAATTCACAAAATTCAAAGGCATTCCCATGCATACATGCAGACAGATGCACAACATCCAGCCCTCGTCCCTTCATCTGGGGCAACAGGCATTTTACGTGTGTGTGTGTGTGTGTGTGTGTGTGTGTGTGCCAGGTTCTCTTTAGGTGTGCAAGACCCGTGGTCTTCTAATGGTCCAAACCTGAAACCCATCACTCACTCCCAACCTGCAACATGGACCCACTTTCATTTATTCACTTCCAATTTATACTGAATAGCACTAATAAGGCACATTGCTAAGCCGAAAATGGCAGTTCACAGAGCAATATGCATATTCTTAATTTTGCATTGCTATAAGATGGGAACCAACCTGATTTCAGGTTGTAGGGCAGGCATCCCCAAACTCAGCCCTCCAGATGTTTTGGGACTACAATTCCCATCATCCCTGACACTGGTCCTGTTAGCTAGGGATGATGGGAGTTGTAGTCTCAAAACATCTGGAGGGCCGAGTCCAGGGATGCCTGTTGTAGGGAGTGAGGATGGTGTGGCACCCCTGCTCCTTTAAACTCTCACTTCGTGTAGCGAGACTAATGCTTTCATTTCCGTGGTCCCCGGCTGCTGCCATGATGGCAACCACTGGGCAACCAAGCTCCCCATCCCAGTGGACGCTTCTGCATTCTAGTCCAGAACATGCTTCCATTCTGCGAGAAGTCTACAGAGCCATAGAAACAGACTGGAAAGCGTACAGAGTATCGCTACTCCATAGAGTGCTCCCTCACTACAAATATAGCTATAGGAAGGCCAGAAATATATTTCTTAGTGAAAAGGGCTCTTGCCTTTCTTCTGCCCTGTTGCAGTACTCATGGAAATTGATAAAATGAGTTTCAGGTCCCCAGATCAAGCAAGGTGCTGGGTCTCAGTAAGCAGCAGGAACGCCAGGTCCCTCTGATGGGTGGATGGCATTTCGCCATCCTCGAAAGTGGTGGCCTGGGAGAGGCTGTTCTCTGCAGCAGCCTCTAATTGCTCTAGTCCCTCCCCCAGAGGTGCTAGAGGTGCTGCAAGCAGAATCCCTGATCTTGGACCTTGTGCAGAATAGAAATGATTTTGCTCTCAACAGCAGGAGTGTGTTCCAATGCTTTACTGAAACAGGCTTAAGATAGTTACAAATAAATGTTACGAAACACAAAGCAACACACTGCTCTTAAATAAACTAACACTGAGGTCCAGTCTTCTTTTTAGTCCTTATTACAGTTCAATGAGTTTCCTCTCTCTGTTCTTAGAGACCGATCCTTAGCACTGTTGAACAATGCTGAGCTGAGTTCCTCCTCCTCCTGCTGCTGCTGCTGGCTCCATCCCTTGCTGTGATGCTGAGTTCTCTAGTTTCCCCAGGGATGAGTAATCACTTAGCATACTCACTGAAACAGAAAATACCCAGCCTCTCCTTGCCGCATTTACCTAGAGTTCAACCTCTTGCCTAATACAAACTTCTCTTTATAAAATATTTTCAAACACAATGGATACAAACTTTACATTTTATGTATATTAAACTCATATCTTTAACAAGAGGTGCATCAAACATCTTCATTTTTTAGTTTCCATTATGTTCTGAAGTTGCAGCCCTGTAGCCTGACCTTTGATAGTGAAGATATTTTCTTTTGTGGGGCCACCTCTTTTGCTGAATCTATACCATTCTGTTTTGGTCATTATCATATCACTATTTACTTGTTCTTATAACTGTATATATTGTATTGTTGTAATGTGCGCTGGAGCCTTGCAGTGAAAGACAGGTTTTGTTGTTCAGTCGTTCAGTCGTGTCCGACTCTTCGTGACCCCATGAACCAGAGCATGCCAGGCACGCCTAGCTTTCACTGCCTCCCGCAGTTTGGCCAAACTCTCTTTGTCCATGGAGTTTTCTTGGCAGGGATACTGGAGTGGCTTGCCAGTTCCTTCTCCAGGTGGATCACATTTAGTCTAAACTCTCTGCTATGACCTGTCCATCTTGGGTGGCCCTGCATAGCATAGCTCATAGCTTCCCTGAGTTATTCAAGCCCCTTCGCCATGACAAGGCAGTGATCCATGAAGGAGGAAAGACAGGTAGGTAAAGGTAAAGGTACCCCTGGCCCTTAGGTCCAGTCGCGGACGACTCTGGGGTTGTGTGCTCATCTCACTCTATAGGCCGAGGGAGCCAGCGTTTGTCCACAGACAGTTTCCGGGTCATGTGGCCAGCATGAAAAAGCCGCTTCTGGCAAACCAGAACAGCACACGGAAACACCGTTTACCTTCCCGCCGGAGCGGTACCTATTTATCTACTTGCACTTGACGTGCTTTCGAACTGCTAGGTGGGCAGGAGCTGGGACTGAACAATGGGAGCTCACCCCGTCGTGGGGATTCGAACCGCTGTAAGAAATCTTATAAATAAACAATCCAACAAACGAACCCTCATGGAAGCACAGGGAATTATTTCCCACCCCCACCCCCCAAAAAATAAACAGCAGAGATCAAAGTCTTCATGCAGTGGCAGACCTTGGCGTCTCAACTTGAAAATTACTCTTCTTTAGCTATTTAGAGAAAAATTAAGGAGAGTAAACAAAGTTCAAGATGCAGGTTCTTTGTTCTTATTTAATTTCAGTTTAAAAAAACAGCTGCTGAAGAACAGGACATTAGAATCAGAATGAAAGTATGAAAGTGTCTCCCTTAGACAACTAATATGGGTAGATGCAGACATCATGATAAACCATACCATAAGTTCATCATGATGGAATTAAGTCTAGACTTCCCTAGGATTCACACATACAAACACTCTCTCCTTTTCCAGTATGGCTGCAAGGAAGTGACTGAAAGCTTTTAACCTCAATTGACCATAGTTCAGCATTAAGTCAAATCTTAAACTGTTGCTAATCATAACTATGGTTTGTTGAAGCAAGCCAACTTTGTAAACCCTGGTTTGAAGTTGACTCCATTCAAACAAACCATAGTTACAATTAACCACCATTTTTCATAGGAACAAAGAAGACTTATACAGAGTCAGAATATTGGTCCATCTATCTCAGTAAACACCGACTGGCCGTGGCTCCAAGTTTCAGACAGGGGTCTCTCCCTGGAAACACCAGGGATTGACCTTCTGTATGCAAAAAAGCACTACCACTGAGCTCTGACCCTTCCCCAGTTTTGTCAGGTTCACAATGATGGCAAGCTGTGGTTGATCAGAAATATAAGGGAAAGCTCCTCAACTCCTCATGCCCATACCAGAGGAGGAGGAGAAACACATAAGCCTGGGGAGCAAGGGCTAGGCTCACCCTCATTGCAATAAACCATGGTATATCAATACGCCCAAACACAGACTATGAGTCAATGACATTTTCCAATTTCCGCTGTTTGGGGGCTGATGTACACAACTCTGTGTGCTTTTGATTTTCACATTTTTTGTGTGTGATCTGGTAGCAGCATCTTTCCCTATCGGGAATAAACTAGATATACTGAAAGGTGTTTCTGTCTCCTTGCATAGCTCAAGCGTGCCTCTGCCTCCAGAGGTGCGTTGATTCTCGCCGTATAATATCAAGTCTTGGTATAAAGGGCTTAACATTTATATGGTGCTATTTACTGGTGTTTTCCCAGTTAGCGCCACTCTGAAATTTTCCTATATTACATACTGCTGTTCCAACAATAAACAAGTCATTACTAAGGTCAGAGGGCAAACTCTGGCTGTTTTATATTCATTGTTTTACGAATTGACTCGATCCTCTCATTAAAATGCTTGTATACACTCTGGACTGTTTTGCAAGCAAAGTGGATACTGAAGGTCTACGGCTTCACCAGGTGAATTAAGGCTTTGCTTCAGAGCAAAGCAGAGATTCATCTCACTCCCCACCCCTCCCGTCACACACTTGCGCACCCACACATTGCCATCTGAGCCATTTCCAGCAGAGAAAGAGCTGTGCAATTAATTGTGGGATCACAGCTCCACAGAGCTTTGGTGAGTTTTATTTCCATTTTAGCCTGCAAACAAACATCAGGGGCAGGGGCAGACTTTGGATCAATGCCCATCCTAAATGAATCCATGATCTGCAATAAACAGCCATGCTGAGCAATGTAATCACACCTATGCACCTGGAGAAGCTAGTAAAAACCGTTGAAAGCTTCTGAAACAAAAGCCATAGGCCTGTGGTGCAATTGAAGCCAGAAAGGGGTTTGTTGCACCCTCACGCAGGGGTGTAGGAAGGGGGTTGCGGGGGGTGAGGTCTACCCTGGGTGTCACCCCGATGGGGTTGACAAAATGGTGGGCGGCACCCGTTACCAAGGGGCCTTCAGTGTGCACGAGCCACACGTCTCCGTGCCCGCAGGCTCCACACTGTCCGCCCGCTGCCTCCCCCCAGCTGTAGGGCGGCCGAGGCCCCGCCACAGCACCCTGTCCCTATGGGTGCCACATGCCCCATCTCGTGCAAAAGGACGGCATGGGGCACGCAGTGCCCATAGGGATGGTGTGTGCCGCAGTGCCCACAGAGATGGCACAGGATGCCGAGTGCCCTGTTCCGTCCCTATGGGAGCCACGTGCCCCGCCCCTATAGGCACCACGCCCCGCCCCTGGGCACACTGCCCCAGGAGCCTGAAAGGCTTCCTCTGCAGCTGCCCTCATGGTGCAATCCTAGGCA
The DNA here is from genome assembly GCF_009819535.1 of Lacerta agilis. Taxonomy (NCBI): domain Eukaryota; kingdom Metazoa; phylum Chordata; class Lepidosauria; order Squamata; family Lacertidae; genus Lacerta; species Lacerta agilis. The sequence goes on along the minus strand of NC_046326.1, from coordinate 12,310,446 downwards.
TGCCTACTCAGAAGTAGGCCCCATTGGCTTACACCCAGGCAAATGGGCAAAGAGTTGCAGCCTTAAAGACTCACAATTCGTGCAATAAGTGTTATTACAATTGATAGACTTTCTTTTACATGGGACAGTGCTCTGTAAGATCTGGGCGCGGCTGCTAAGGTCACTTGTTGGGGCTGGCAGGGAAGAGCAGAGTAAGATTTGAGATTGCTGTATGACTTGCAGAGTCACTCCACAGATTGGCAGTGCAATCTTGGCATGTCCACTCAGAAGGAAGTCCCGTGGAGTCCACTGAGACTTACACCCTACTAATCGTGTATAATCTAAGGTTGTAATCAGGGAACCCCAGGAAGCGAGGTGAGACCATTGGCTCAGGTGGAAGATCTCGGCCACTGCCACCGCCATGTCCAGGCTGTTGTCTCAACTGCTATGCCCAGACTGCCACATCTGCATAGTGCCCAGACCAATGCCATGGCTGCAGCCACACCACTGTGAGGCATAGGGGCAGTGCAAGTGGTGTGGGCATGGAGGCACAGGCAGGACAGGGGCGGGGAGGGTCCAGGGGGTGGGCCCAGATCTGCAGCAGTGGCAAAACATCCTGGGCCAGCCCTAGTTGCAATCCTATATACATTTTCCTGGGAGTAATCTTCACTTAACCCAGTGGGCTCTTTTTAGTTCTGCTCCCCCCCCAACAGGGTACCCCAATTGATACTTCCCTCTTCTATGTGGGTGGTGCTGTTTTGGCTATATAAGGATCACCATCTGAACACCAGAAATAGCTGAGTGAGATGCCAGGACACCAAGGTCACAAGCATACCATTCATTTATAGCACATAAATGGCCTCGGCCCAGTATACCTGAAGGAGCATCTCCACCCTCATTGATCAGCCCGGACACAGAGGTCCAGTGCTGAGGGCCTTCTGGTGGTTCCCTCACTGCAAGATGTGAGGTTACAGAGAACCAGGCAGAGGGCCTTCTCAGTAGTGGTGCCCGCTCTGTGGAATGCCCTCCTGTCAGGTGTCAAGGAAGTAAACTACCTGACTTTTAGAAGACATCTGAAGGCAACCCTGTTTAGGGAAGTTTTTTATGTCTGATGTTTTATTGTGCTTTTAATTCTGTTCAGAGCCTCCCAGAGTGGCTAGGGAAACCCAGCCAGATGGGCAGGGTAATAATAATAATAATAATAATAATAATAATAATAATAATAATAATAATAACAACAACAACCTCACACAGCTTCCTCCAAAGAATCCTGGGAACTGTGGTGCCTAGAATTATGACTCTAGTGAGGATTAAACTACAGCTCCCAAGATTCTTTGGGGCAAGTCATGTGCTTTAAATATATGGTGTGGATGTGTGGCCTCATCTAAACAACCAGAACAAAAAGATGTTTGTTTCTAAAACTCTCTGGCTTTCCCACATGCCCTCACACCATTGCAAGAGTCTTAGAGTTCCTTTGTAGTGGTTCATTATACAAGGCACAGACAGCTTCCTTTATGTTGGCTCGTGGAGTAGCCTTCTTGGAGATATTATTGCTGCGACCTGCAAACTTTCACTCTCTCAGGAGTAGAGGAATCAAGGCAAACTTGGTGGGGCTTACTTCCAAGTAGACATGTGTTAGATTGCACCATTAGCCACGGCAGTTTGCAGATAGAATGCCTTCAGCCAGGACCCAGTCCACACATTTCTAGTGGGATGGGTTAGTTAGGGAAGGAGAGGAAGACAGGTCTGGAAGTCAAATAGATGACTCATATGCTCCCATCTGACCTTCAATCTGGATTTGGAGTTCAGGGTTCTTTTATTTCCACATTTTATAGATTACTTTGCATGCATGGTTTGGGGTTCCTGCTGTTTCTTCATGTCTTTTTACTCTGTGTGCCAGCACCAAGCTTTGGGATGACTGGGCATCTGACAACTGTCAACACACTAGAAGAAAGCCCACCGACAAGAGCCCCCTGGATGATCTATGCCTCTGACTGGACTTAACCATCCAGGGGTCCTTATGTATATATATATACACACACACACACACACGTGCGCACGTGTGTGTGTGTATATATATAGGGTAAAGGACCCCTGGATGGTTAAGTCCAGTCAGAAACGCCATTTACCTTCCCGCCACAGTGGTACCTATTTATCTACTTGCACTGGCATGCTTTCAAACTGCTAGGTTGGCAGGAGCTGGGACAGAGCAATGGGAGCTCACCCCGTCAAGGAGATTCAAACCACCGACGTTCTGATTGGCAACCCCCAGAGGCTCAGTGGTTTAGACCACAGTGCCACCAACGTACCATTACACTATAGCAACTGGCTTGCTCACCTACCACTCAGTCTGGCCCAGACAGTGGTGAAGCTAAAGAGAAAGAAAGCTCGAGAGATGCTACCATCTTGACTGCTTGACTCTTTGCCAGGGATTGAACCAGTGTCCAAAAAAGGGTATTTTGTCCAAAATTTTAGAAATGTGAAAACCAATTTCAAGAGGAACAGAAAGCAGGGCAGAGAAAACCCAAAGACTGGTTATAGGACTGGAACAGGTGATATTCTCTGAGCCCTGTCCTTTCTTGTGGATCTGGAGCAGGGGTCAGCAAACTTTTTCAGCCGGGGGCTGGTCCACTGTCCCTCAGACCTTGTGGGGGGCTGGACTACATTTTGAAAAATAACGAATTCCTATGCCCCACAAATAACTCAGAGATGCATTTTAAATAAAAGGACACGTTCTGCTCATGTAAAAACACGCTGTTTCCTGGACCATCTGTGGGCCGGATTTAGAAGGCGATGGGGCCAGATCCAGCCCCGGGGCCTTAGTTTGCCTACCCATGATCTGGAGGGTAGAGGGGGGTGTCTAGTTGTCTTATTTCCACAAGCATCCCATCTGTGCTTCTGATGTGCAGGCAGATGACAACCAAAGTTTCACTTTCCCCTGCCCTGTAGGGCATGGATGGAGAAATCTGTGGCCCTCCAGATGTTGCTGAACTCCAATTCCCATCATCCCCAGCCATCAATGGTCAATGGACAGGAAAGATGGAGGTTGTAGTCCAACAGTATCTAGAAGACCACATGTTCCCTACCTTTGCAGGAGGGGAGACTCAACTTAGGAGCAGCTTTTCTCTCCAGACTGTTGTCCCTGCAGGACCAGTGGGTAAGTGGGACAATGCTCTTCCACATCTGCTTTTTGTTAACAAAGCAACAGCTTCATTTGGGGACCTGGGGAGAGGGGATGGTAATTGGCTCATGAAAGCTGCATTTTGCTGGAGGGTTCAGGAAGGGGCTGGGAGGGGGCTGCAGTGAGAGCAGTGAAAGGGGACTTAATGGGAACCAAATGCAGCCTGCAGAGCAATACCCCCTGCCATCACTCCCCCCCTCCCATCCATTAGCATTCCTCAGACACCTGTAGGCACTTAAAACCTTGGCAGCCGACAGAAAACATTTTCTTTTTCTTCTGTGCCATGTTTGTTCACAAAAAAGACGCACAAGTTTGGTTTCAATTAAGGGAGCTGCCAACTACGAGGAGCTCCTTATAAATCCATTGCGGAGAGCAGGCGAGGAGGAGGAGGAGGGCAGGGAGGAGAGGAGAGGGCCCTTTTTCGGCAGAGTGTTTTGAAAGGCAGGGACTGGAGGGAATCCTCCCAGTGATGTCCTTAGGGGTGTTGGAGCTTGATCTGATCTGCCACAGGGGTAGCAGGAGGTGTAAGTAAAGGCCCATCAAGGTGGCTTCTTGTGTACCAGAAGCTGATGTATTAGCAGAATTTAAGGCACCTGCCAGATGTTCTTTGTGCATCCTACAGTGCTTGGTGGGCATGTGTCTGCCTTCTTCAATCTGGCACCCGCCAGATGTTTAGGGATTACAATTCCCATCATCTCCAGCCAGAGAGGAACTGCAGTCCAAAATATGTAGAGAGCCTGGGGTGGGCAAAGGCTGGCCTATTGTCCAAAGGAAATGGACGAAACCGTCCCTTTTTGGTGAGGTGCAACAGGGAAATTCATCTTCATTTCTGAGTCCTTACAATGGCTGAGCCAAATCAGCCTTCCTGACTTCATTCTTTTATCAAAATGCACCATCCACAGTGGATTTTCTGTAATAGTAAACATATCCACATTTTTTTGTGACTATGTTCTTCCTTGTCGCTGTTTCTCTTACAGTGGATGACACAGTAGAGGAGTGGTCCTGCTCATGCTCACATGTCCTGCATTCAGTTGTGTTGCTGCTGCTTACCGAGATGTAGAGGGTGATGGGGCAAGGGAGCAGTGAGATTGGTTTATCTGGTATGTATGCAGCATGCTAACCTGTCCATCACCTCATTCCTCCCCTTGTGGCTCCTGGTAAGCAGCAGCAAAGCAACCGACTTGAGGTCAGGTGAACATTGTCCCACCATACCATCCAACCTTGCATTGTCCTTCTGGCTTTGTTTCTCATTTGCCCCTATGGCTACTTAATCTACTTGGCTGATGGTGTGATCCATGTCACCTTGCCAAGGAAGCTGTGGTGCTCCATCTGCTTTGATGTCATGAAAGGGAAGCAACAGGCTATGGGGAGGAGAAGGAGGAGGGTGGAAGGAGGGAACTGAGGTGGCAAATGTGGGTTGGAAGAAGAGAGGCAAAAGGTTAGGAGATGGAATGAAGGCAAGCACAGGTGAAAGTTTTGAAGAGGGGGTGGTCCAAGGAATGAAACGAGGAATGAGAATGACAAGTGGGGAAAGATGTAAGGAAGGCATGGGAAAGGGATGGTGTTGACAAAGCAGAGAGTCTGGTGGGGAAGGGAAGCTGGGAGAACTGGCCTGCGAGAAGAGATGCAGATCCCTTTAAAAAGGTGGCAAATTTTCTTTTAAAGTTGGCAAACTTTCTTGCTTGCTTTCGATGCGGGAAGCAGACATACAGACATTCAGTTCTGTTGTTTATTAGTTAGCATATCTATAGATACATGGTGCTTTGCACCATAAGATCATAGCAGATCACTGCTCAAATTAGTATGGCCCAAATCACTTTGTGAGCTTTTAAGCTGGTTCTCCTTGGTTGTAGCCTGCCATGTTTTTGTCTACGCTACAATTTCAGGTCGAGGGCCTGATGACAGCCCTGTAGCCTCAAACCACACCCAACATTGTTCCTTCATCACACCTTTAATGTATTTGCCTGGCTGGACTGTCTCCTTGAACTCTGGAAATACCTCAGGCTTGTCTGGGTGGAGGGCAGAGAGGGGTGTGGGTGGTTGCAGAAACTAGCTCACCATACAAAGGTAAAATTAATGTGCATAGCTTCTCCTACTTCTGCCTCTGGCCTCCTTCATCACTGGCATGTGGCCAAAAGTTGGAGAAAGGAGGAGGGCTGAGTATCTTGTCATAGCCTGCCAAATCTGTGACTGTGGTCCTTTGAGGTGACGGCAATTTAGGCTGTGTACACACCAGACATTTAAACCACATGACTTTCCCCCAAGAGTCCTGGCAACTGCAGTTTGCCCCTCACAGAGCTACAATTCCCAGCACCCTTAACAAATTACAGTTCCCGGGATTCTTTGGGCGGAAACCATGTGGTTTAAACATATGGGAGTGATTATCAACTAAGTTTTACTCAGACCCACTGAAATTAACAAACATGGCTAAGTTAGGTCCATTCATTTCAATGTGTCTGCTCTGTGTAAAACCTAGTTGAATACCGCTTCATGGTGTGTTCAAAGCCTTGATTAAATGATTGCACCATTCATTGTCATTTATGACGTGTCTCCAAAGGCCAAGCTACACATTACATTAAAACTCTCAATGCAATTTTCTTCAAAAGGCAGCTGGTGGTGGGATTTGGATCAGGGTCACAATGAGGAGAGGGAACACTGCTACTTTTTTTGAAGAAGAAAATGGTGTCAGTAGTTTTAGTACACAACTGTGGTTTGTCCCTATATAGTGAAACGTCTGTTTTCTTTCATGGGATCTGAGCCAGGTTAGCTAATGGTTATTTTCTATCTGTGTTGTGAGAGAGCCGTCCCACTCAGGAAGTAGAGTCATAAGCCCTGAAGACATGCAGAAAGACAGCAAGTGAAACTGGAGATGAAATCATGGTGAGAGCGTGACATGTTGAATTTTTGCCTGACATGCAGCTGGTAATGCAGAGGTTGGGAACTTCAGGTGAAGGGGCCAAATGTGCCCCTCCAAAATGCTCCATCTGGCCCTTAGGACTCTCCCTAGGCCACACCCTTTACTGGCCCTGCAATACACCCTCCTCCAGTTCATTTACCTGGCTGGAATGTGTCCTTGAACTGTAAGAAAGCTTCTCACTTCCCTGAATGGAGGGGTATATGTGTGTAAAGACACCTCTGACTTGGTACAATAGGCTGCAGTTCAGCCATGTGAAAGTGTGACATTCTGTGCCTCATTCACCACTCACATGTGGCACACAGAAGGTTGCTCATGGGGGAACGTGGCCCTCAGACTGAAAGAGTTTCCCCATCCCTGTGCTAAAGGCACACATGATCTGCCTGGGGATGGGAGGAGGAGAGAGAAAACTGGCAACCACACAGGGTCGAGCCATCTGGCCGTAGGTGGACCTTACTTTGCAAGAAACAAGGAAGGTCCTTAAGTTCCTCAGAGACCCGCTTCTACCCCCACAGTTATGTAATTTCATGACGGACTGTGGGAATGGAAATTAAAGTCCAAGGACACAGCGGGAAAGAGTCGCCTTTGAGTGGGAAGGCCCGCTCTCCTTTGGTGGAAATATGTTTTATGAGCTGAAGCAGAGACACAGCTGGCAGCTCAGGAATTAAAACAGCCAGCCCTTTTCCGCCCCCACCTTTAGCATGTCTTGGCAAGGCAAACATTGTGCTCCATGGTCCCTTGCTTGACAACCACGTCTGCAATGGCTAAGGATATCAGAGAATTCAGCCGGAAACACAGAAATTGCTACAATTTGCCTGTCTGCCCAAGGTCAAGAATGGACCTTTGTTTTTGTCAATGAACATTACATATATAACTGCATTGTTTTCTGCGTTGTTTTTGACATTTCCTTACTATTGAAATGCACTGAAGTTAATTGCATGGTTAATTACATTGGTTTCAGCCATAACGGACAGCAAGACGTATAACATAGGTTTCAGCAGAAGCTGAACTGCAGTGGAATGGAAACAGCACCGACTGCAACAAGCACCACGACTTTGAAGAACATTTCTCGTGAATCATGTCAGACCACACAAAGTGCATACCTTCCAATGGAGGATGACAATGTGTATTTGCCAGAGAGCAGAGGGAGGATAGATAGCCAGTTAGTTGGATAGATAGATATTTGCATCAGCCACAAGACATTGAAATCTGTGTACAAAGTACAGCATATATAAACACAACCACACAGATAACATTGCCACACTAAATGAACAGGCATGCAATTTAAACTCAAAGCATCACGGTGGCCCTTATGCTAAGGGCAGTCATTGGAAACAATGAGGTGCTTATCCTGGGGCCCCTACTGGACTTAATCGCCTGCCTGTGAGTCTTGAAGGCCGCTCCCTACAAGGCCTTTTCCACCTGGCCTAGGGATGTGGGGCCCAGACTCACCCAGTTCTACTAAAGAGGCCCCTGGGGAGACATGGCTATGCCTGACAACAAATCCTAAGTATTGGATTCTTTTGCCCCATCTTTTCGTGCCTGCCAAACAGCCGTGTCATGCTTATAATATTTTATTATCTTGTTAATTATGCTGTTTTAAATGTGCATGCTATATTTGACTTCACTTAGCAATGTTTTCTTTTGAAATGTTTAAGATTTTGTTTTTGTTTTTTTTTGTTAACCCTGTGTTAAGTATGTATTCTGTAGTTGACCTCCTTTGTAATGTTGTAACCCGCACGTGATCCGCGCATGCGCGGAAGCGTTCTGTGCATTTCACGCATGCGCAAAACACATTGTTTGGGTTACGTACGTTTTGGGTTACGTACAGCGACCCGGAACCAATTAAGTATGTAACCCGAGGTACGACTGTAACAACAACAACAACAACAACAACAACAACAACAACAACCCAGGCTGGATTGACTGGTAGGGTTGCCAATATTTGCAATGACTCTGCAGGCCCACAGAGAAATTTGGCAAGGATGCTTTCCCTGGCATGAAGATCAAAGTGGAGGGGAAAGTTTAACCTACTTGACTTCTGTAAGCTGAGCTGCTGCTAAAAACATAGGAGCTGGGTCAATTTTAAAAGGTGGCAAACTTTCTTGCTTGCTTTCGCTGCAGGGAGCAGGCATACAGACATTCAGTTCTGTTGTTTATTAGTTAGCATATCTATAGATACATGGTGCTTTGCACCATAAGATCATAGCAGAACACTGCTCAAATTATTATGGTCCAAATCACTTTGTGAGCTTTTAAGCTGGTTCTCCTTGGTTGTACAAAACAATCTCAGGTCCAGGGCCTGATGGCAGCCCTCCAGCCTCAAACCACACCAAACATTGTCCCTTCATCACACCTTTGATGTATTTGCCTGGCTGTACTGTGTCCTTGAACTCTGCCAATACCTCTTGCTTGTCTGGATGGAGGGGAGAGAGCGGTGTGGGTGGGTGCAGAAACTAGCTCACCATACAAAGGTAAAATTTAATATGTGTTGCTCTTCCCACTTCTCCCTCTGGCCTCCTTCACCACTGGCACATGGCCCTCAGAAGGTTGCCCAGAACACTTCTCCACCATTGGTCCACACCACACTGGCTCTAAGGAGAAAGGGTCAGCAAGAGATGATTGGAAAAGCTCAGCCTTTAGAGAGATCTGAATGAAAAGATGGTGTGGACACTTGTATAATTTAGCCATAAGGCAACCCTGGACTTAGTTGTATCAGGAATTCCCTGTACTGTTCTTCTTTCAGAGGGACAATAAAGTTCTTGTCTAACTTCCCGACTGGTGCCTCCACAAAGCCTTCAGTGAGAAGGTGTTCTCAAATGGATCTTCAGAGATAATGGACAGCAACGAGGTGGAATCGTTAAGAAAGCTGGGGACCTAAGGGCAGTCAAGAATAGTGGGAGTTCATTTATCCACCATTTCACCCTGCCCCGACTGCAAAAATAAAAATAAAAAATATATAATAGGAGGAACCAGGCTCAGCTGCTGTAGGAACTATTGCAGGCTTGCCAAAATGCCTAAACCTTGCCAAGGGGGAGAGCGAGGGGAGTTGAAAGAGGCCATTCCAACACCCACATGTAGCTGAACAGTTTGAGAAGCCCCAGAGAACAAGTGCAGACCTCAGCAGCTTTTCCCTGCTGGCTGGGCTTTCTTTATTTTAACGGGCTCCCTGAATGATGGCAAACTCCATTCTCACCTGCTCCCCAGCTGTCTTTCTCTACAAAGTCTTATTCCACCCTGCTCAACTGTAAATTCTCACAGGCTTCTTAAAAATCATCCACCCAAATGCGAGACATCTGTAAGACGGATTTGCAGATTAGTGTTAAGTGGAACTATTTATATTGTTATCTTTGGGATGGTTCGTTTCTCCTCCCTCTTTCTCTCTTTCTTTCTCTCTTTCTTTTTAAATTGGCCTGTTTATTTTATTTTCACTAATGAGGCAACAGTTAGTTTTAGTAATATCCTACATGTGTAATATTAGCTCATTTGCTCCTTTCCCCCAAACAGAGCTACTACAAGCATGTGGGACTTAGTTTTAAGACTACCAGCAAAATCCTAGTTAGCTGTAGGACAAATCTTATAGATTCTGAAGCAAAGCATTCAGAAGGTCTTGAATCAGCCACAAAATGGAAGGGAGCGGAGAGAAGCACCTTCAGGAACAAGAAACCCCAGGTTCTACAACTGGTATGCATTATTTCAATGAGCCTATTGATACTGGAGTCTTAAATTGCTTTAAAAGGCATTCCTTCACCCCAAGGATTACTGGGAACTGTGCTTTTATGAGGCAGACTAGGGCTCACTGCACCAAACTATAACAGTTATTCCCTCTGTTTCCGATATCCTGGTGTGAGTGCCATCACTTAGGTGATCACCAATGGCATCATCTGCACACAAGGGGGAGCTATCAGTGGGGTTTGGGGGGGATCCCAAGGCAGCTATTTCTGGCCTGTTTTCTGCTTTCTGCAATCAGCACCATTTCTGTTCCACTGCACTTTGGTTTCTACCTATGTTATTGATCTCACTATCAACTATGGCCAAAACAAACATAATTACATAATAAACCTCAATACATTTCAGTAAAAGGGGAACATCAAAAATATGTATTTTTGGAATATAAAGGTAAAGGAACCCCTGACCATTAGGTCCAGTCGTGTCCGACTCTGGGGTTGCGGTGCTCATCTCGCGTTACTGGCCGAGGGAGCCGGCATACGGCTTCCGGGTCATGCTACCCACCCAAGCCACCCAAGCACCACCTATTGGTAATCAAGAGAACTCCAGCATGATGACACATTTATATTTTTATTACAGTATATAGTAAGAAATATATAATATCTCTCTCCCCCTCTTTCTCTCACATACAATACCCATCATCAGCTACCTGATTCTTTTTAACTGGTTTGAACCAGGGGTGTCAGGCATGTAAAACTTGTGCTTTATGCATAGAGTTCCCAGTTTGCATGCGGTGTATAATTTTAGCAGTGCAAGAGAAGTAGGAGCTGACTTGGCAAAGCATGCTTCAGAGACAAAGGGATCTGGGTGAAATAGGATTGAAGAAGCTCTGGTTGTCAAGTAACCTGACAACTCAAAAGAGGGACAGAAAGAACAGGGGGGAAAACAGCTACATGTAACAAAACCATCCTCATTCCCTGGCTATGCAATACCTCACATTTCTAGCCTCTTAGCAGAGATTGCTGACTTTGTTTCAGTCTAGAAACACACTGAATTTCCACATGACCTGTTTATTGAGCATTCATCCTGATTGGTTTGCAAGGAAATTCGATGATGTTGGCTATTTAATGAGCATTCATTCCTGTTTGGTTTCAGATAAGCTTGAAGTTGTGACATCAAAGCAAGCATTATCCCACAATTTCCACTGCATTGTCCTGCAACTTTCCTTATCACAAACCAACATGAGCTTGTTGCACAAGAGCTCCAAATTGACGAGGAGGCTGGAAACTTGCAATAATAATAATAATGCCACTGGCAAAGTAACCAGAACCCATGTGCATATACCTGATTCTTGGCAAGATCACTGCTATGCAGATTTACAGCCCTTTAGCACAATATGTTTTGATAGGGCTTCAGTGTCAGTGTCAATGCAATAAGGAAGGGGTTCAGTATGTAACTTTACAAATGGCGAAATTTTTAACTTCCATTTTGACATACAAGAGACGTAATGGGCTGCTGTTTAGGAGCTGAAATCTCCTTATAATATTTATCTAATTTTATATGCTTAATAAGTCTTTTATTGCTACCAATTTTAAATCATACAGTGCGTGTGTATTTGCCTTGTATTTGCTTTGTTTTGTATGAGCTTAAAGCTGAAATAAAGTTGATTGATAATAAGGAAGGGGACCCGGGGGCGTAGCAAGGGGGGCGGACGCCCCATGTTCCATAATGGAGGGGGTGACAAATTATCAAGGAACAATTACTGCCCTACTAGGGTGGTTCATAAAAAAAAACTTTTTTAAAAAAATGCCTGCTCCAAAGGTCTTATCTTACTATACTAGGGATTATATAGCTATATATGAAATTTCATTCATATTGGTTAATATTTTGACCCTCCTCCACCAAAATAGCTGTTTACTTGGCTGTTTTCCTATGTCGTGAAGGCTGAAATTTCAGTTCAGTGGAGCACTTACTGTTCCCAACCCTAACCCTGTGGAAAGCCATCTAATTAGACTTTAATTTGATTCTGAGATGTTTTTAGGAGGTAATTTAATTATTGTTTGATTTTATACCAGTGTTATGTATCTGATGTTAGCCACCCTGAGCCCGACTTCAGCTGGGGAGGGTGGGATATAAATAAAAGTTTTATTATTATTATTATTACTTGTTATTATTCCTTTGTAAGAAAATATGAAATAATGTAAAACCATTTTTGTGGGGGGGATCAATGGGGGGGGGGGTGACAAGAAATTTTCCGCTCCGGCTACCACCTGACCTTCCTATGCCTCTGCCAGGTGACCTTGTGGATTTACCCTAGGAGGTTGTTCCACAATTTTTATTTTAAAGGTTTTTTATTATTTTCCAATAAAACAGAGTGAAAAAACAACATTACACAAACATAAACACAATAAAACATAATACATAATAGACAATAAACAAAATACAAAATACAATAAAAAATCACATACAAACCTTATTCAACACCTATCTTTGTTTTTTTTTTTCCTCTTGTCTTTAACTTCAGGGGACTTCCCCTGTTCCCTCCACTGCCTTTAAAATCATATATATTCTTTAGGTAACTTTATTTCTTTTTCAATTAACCTTTACCAAATCTCTTAATAATCTTTAAATTTACTTATCCAATATATATCTTCCCTTATATTCTATATCTTAAAATACTCTTATACCATTAAATCATTCACATCTCACATTTCTTCTAAGCAATTATATCTTACATTAACCTGCTAAAGCCATTTCTTCCAATTAGTTCTGCTCAAATACTCAAACATTCAGTTTTACACATGTGTAAAAAAAAATGGTTGTTCCACAATTTAGGGGCCAAGGCAGGAAGGCTCTGCCTGTTATACCTGCCCACCAGGCTCCCTAAGTCAAAAGATCCACAGGACAGAACACAAAGCCTTCAGTCTTGAGGCTCAGAAAGGTTTTTATGGGGAAAGGTATTTCTTAAAACCCGTATACCGCAAGATAAGAGTTAGCATGTGTGCAAACTCTGAGTCATTACAATAACTAGAAAAATGGAGTTTGACATTCCCGGGGAGGGCTTGGTTGCGGCTGATAAATAAAAAGAGAACATCAATGTTCAATACCTTTCTTCAGCTTCTTCTTCTTTTGGTTGAAAGATGAAAGTGGAGAGGGGGGAAATGAAGGAAGAGATGTATGGAACAGAATGGAGATAGATCCTCTAATTGTTGGCAGGTGCTCTTCAACGTGGCTGGGAAAATTCCCCTAATGATTTCAGGCCAAGCTGCTCGTAATCTTAGGGGAAGGGCATCTCGGAGTCCTTTGGACTTCAGGAGGTCAAAGGGTCATTTGCAAAGCAGCCATACTGGCTGCCAAAGGGTAGGGAAAGTCTCTCATTAGTTTGAAATCCCGGTTTGCTCTCCCCCCCCCCCAGCAAATAATTTAGTCAAAAAATGTTCATGGCTTTTGTCTGTAGCCTAATTGCTCCCTTGCTTGAACTTTATCTTGTGTAGCCTGGAAAGAAGGGGATGTGTGGAGAGAGAACAGAGCAACTTACAGTGACAGCTGCTCTTTAAAAAAAATGATGCTATCATGATTCTCAGATGAAGGTGTTTAATCTTCATCAGGCCATCAATTTATTGCATTATTTAAATGGCCTTTCCCCCAGTTTGGAAAGTGTGGAACCTGTGGTGTGGATCAGGCCAGTTCGTGCTGAAATCTGCAAAGCTCAAATTCCTCAAGCATTGCTGTAGATGAGGTGGCCTGATCCTGCAGACCTCTTACGTAAGGAGCCCCAGCAGCATCAGCTGTGTGAGCACAGCAGCTCTGCATTCAGCTTCCAGAGCTCTTTGGGGATGCTCCTGGGTCCAGTCTGGAAGTTTCAGCTAGAGCAGAATGTTGTGGCTAGACTGGTGATGGGAACAGACGACCGCAAACACATGACAATGGTATTAACAGGCCAGGACGGGCTTCCCACCTGCTACCAAGCAAGGTTCAGGGTTCTTGTAGCAGTGTACAAAGCCCTGAAAAACTTAGACCCGATACCTTAAGGACCACTTTGTCCAGCATGTCCCAAGCCCACCACTGAGATCATCCAGGGGAGCTCTATTGGTGGTGCTTTTCCAGGGGGAAGTGTGGATAAGCCCCAAATTGCTTTCAGGAACACATTTACTAGACGAAACCATGTACAAACATGCATAGGGCAGATGCACATAAAAAAACTGAACTGTCGCTGAAATGTGCAGACCAGAATACCCAGACAACGGAGAAGGTAGCCAGATTTGTTGAGAGGGCCATGAAATTGAGGGCTGCCAGCTGAATAACAGTGCCCCCTCATAATTAAGATCTCATTTATTCTTGTTTTAATTGTGCCGAATCCCGATTCAGCTCATTTTATTGGTTATATATGGTTTTATCAGTATTGTATCTGTAATATGTGTTTTGTTTTTTTGTTTTTTTGTTTTGTTTTTTGATGCAACGGCCTGTGGGCTATGCAAATAAATAAAGTTTGTTGTTGAAATGTGCAGATTAAAAAAAGAAAAACAAATTGATGCAGAAATGGGCAAGCTGGACTCAAGGTTGTAAAAAACGGCAGATGAAAAGGAACCAGAATGGAGAGATTCCTCCATTAAGCCACTCTGGTCTCTTAAATACGCACCATTCAGGTTCTCTAAGCTGAGTCGTGCATGCTGTGCACATAGGTATGTATATGTGCGTGTTATCTAGATAGCCTCTCCTCTGTCTGACTTTGCTCAAGCCTCCCAGTCAGGGCAGCAAGTGAGAAGGCCGGTGCTTCCGGTGCCCAGGGTACCTGACGCTTTTGCTCTCCCATTGGCCACCCTGACAGAGAAAGGCTGCAAGTCAATCCTCAGCAGTAATGAAGTCGGGACCAGCGAAGTGTGTGTGCGTTTGGTGGAAGGAAGGGGAGGGGAGAGAAACAGCTGAGGTTAGCCCTGTCTGGGAGTAAACTTGACCTGTCCTCTCTTAAAAGGGCCATTAGTTTTTGCCACCGCCAAGCGGGAGAGCACAAGGAACGAGCCTGCTTCAAGCTGAACTCCAACTTTGGCGGACTCGGCGGGGTTAGGATGCAGAAAAGACAAGCACTCCATAGACTGCCAGGCCCCTGAAAGCGACTATTGTTAAGGGCTTTGGCATGAGGGAGCCCAGAGCAAAAGAGACTTGTTAGAGAGGCCCGGGCTGAATACAAGACGCTCTCAGAAAGCCACTGAACCATGCTAAATTACTTAAACCAACACTATTGACATTGCACCCAGCTCTCCTTGAAGGGGGCAGTTTCTCCTTCTGTTCATCAAAAATTCATAGTAAAACCCTCCGGCGCTTCTTTCTCTGCTCTTGTTATTCACTGAGGAGGGCTCCCCCCCCCCCACAAACACACACACACACACACACACACACACACAAACACCCCATTCCTTTCCAGTCCCCTGGCTCTGAAAGGAAGACGGGGAAGCCTGCTATGGGAGATCAAGAGGGTTTTTGATGCAAAAACAACAACCCAACCCTTTCAGAGTTTATTAAATCAGAGTACAAGGCCAAGCAAACCTGGTTTGTTGCAGCCAACTGGATGTCAGAACAGTCGTGCTCCCACCACCGGGGTCTGTTGCAAACAAGTTCTTCTGTCGTGTTCTGTGTACAGCCCCCCAGATTCCCCCATCAGTCAAGGCTGACAATTTCGAATTTCCAGAGGGCTAGTAGCCGTGTTATTCTACCGCAGCAGCAGCGGTAACAACAAAGAGTCTTGTGGCACCTTAAAGACTTGCACGTGTATCACGGCATGTGCTTGAGGGTCTGCTTCAGCAAAGCGTTTTCCCAAATTGGGATGCTTACTTCGTTCATCTAGCCCCTGAAAGCTTATGGCATAACAAGAAATTTGTTAACAATTTAGAAGCGGTGTCTCAGGTTGAAACGCTGAAATTGTTCCAAGGTCCCTTCGCCAGAGCAAGTCTTGGAAGGCAAACGGAGCCACAGTCTTCAAGCTGATATTGGGAGGAGGTGTGTCATTTGTTTGTTTTTTGTTGCTATTATTTGTGCTTCTTACGTGCCCTTCACAAAGAAGGTCCAGGGCAAGTTCAAGCATTAAAAAAAAAAATGAAACAGTAAAAAGAAAACTAAGCCAAACCATCAACCCCAAATGAATGACTCATGAGGGACATTACAGGGAGGGTACCAAAATCCATTCTTCTGTTTTCAACGATAGATGAACATGGGAAATCCTGAGTCTTTCGCTCACTCGCACGCCCTGAGATGACCCCACCCATTTTCCATTGCTGCCCCTTATGCCTAGACCTGTCTCCCAGATCTCTTGATATGACCACCCAATTTCCTTTTAGGCTCCTCCTAAAGCTCATCTTTTCCAGGAAGGCTGTGGACCATTCCCCCAAGTCCCTGTACCTTGCTGTAACTAAGCCAAAGTATGGGTAATTGAAATAACCACATCTCCTGCCTAACCATGTCTCCATTTCATCTCTCGCAGGGGTAGTTGATGTTGGGCTCTCCAGATGTTGTTGGACTACAACACCCATCAGCCCCAGCCAGCATGGCCAGAGGTGATGGGTGTTATAGTCCAACAACATCTGGAGGCCGCCTCTTCTATGGTTTCCCTGTATCTGTTTTCAGATTGTAAGCATCTTTGGAGGAGAGTTTGTCATACCTGCTTCTTTGTAAAGTGTCATGTGGATGTCAGAACAATAGATAATGATTCATTTAGGATAGACCAATAGGCATGATAACCTAAAATGAGTTGCTTCATCAGCCACATTTGGATGTCGGCCTGTCAACTGATGCTGCCTGCCTCTCACAATCTACTGCCTTTCAGATGTTTTGGACTCCAGCTCCCAGTATCCCTGAGATTAGCAATACTCATTGGGACTATGGGAGTCCCAAAACATCAGGAGGGCACCTAGTTAAGGAAGGCTGCCCTAAATTGTAACAAAAACAAGACCTGGATCTGAAGATATGGGAACTTAGAACTGCTTTATAAGCCATTTTGGCATATAAGCAGCATATAAATCAAATTAATCTATTATTACAGTATTGTATCTGTAATGGGCCGGCCCCTCAAATTCTCTTGCTGAGTCTAATCTGTTGAGTTGAGGGTTTGTGCAAAATCGTTTCCCGAATCTCACCTCTGACACTGGGATGCCCTAATCCGGCTGCTCTGCCCTCCTGGATTCAATCAAAGGAGGCGAATGGCATAGCAAAAGCTGAGCATTTCTGTATATGAAGTGTGAAGAGGATCTCCCATGGTTCAGTGACTCTCTGCTAACTCAGTGGGAAGGAAATGATAAACATACTAAAGAGCTGCTGATTTGGTGCTGTGTAAACTCAGCCTGACACCGTTTACTTTGCTGTCAGAAGCCCCTTTGCTTGGCGCAGAACAGAGCACTTTCATGGGCAGGCAGCCCCCTCAAGCAAGCACAGGAGTTTCCCATGTCCACTGTTGTTAAGAAGAGCCCTGCTGGATCAGGCCAAAGGCACGTCTAGTCCAGCACCCTGATCTCACCATGGCCAACCAGATGCCTCTGAGAATCGTGCAAGCAGGACCAGAGTCAACAGCAACCTCCCCACTTGTGATTCCCAGCAACTGTTATTTGGAGAAATTCTGCTTCTGGCAGTGAACACTGCAGATCTTGGGAGGGAGAAGCAAGGCGAAAGCTATTTTTCCACTGCCAAGGCATCTTTCCCTGATTTTGAGCATGTTTTTCTGGCCTTTCTTTCTTGGAAAAAGTCACCAAGAGGTAAACATCAAGGGTGAAATTTAACTAAATAGTTGTGCTAGCGCAAGGATTAACACAATGGGATTTCCCCCTTCTCCCCCTATGCATTCCCCATGCACTAACCAAATCTGTTCAGGATGATTTGGGGAACTCAGATTTAGGGGGTGCATGGTGGGGGAGGAGAGGAGGAGATTGTTCCATTATGCAAGGAGAATTCCTTGCGATGATGGGATGATCTGCCTAACCAGAGCTCTTTTTCTCTCTCAGCCAGAGCTCATGGGAGCTCAGCTGCGGTACCTCTCAGGTGGGTGCCATTGCCATTCTAAGAGAACAAGGGAGAAATTTGTGGTGAGCTCCGGCACCTCTTTTTCTAGAAAAATTGCACTGTGCCTAACCCTAAGTTGAACACAACCCCAAATAAACCAAGAGGCAAAACTCACCATAATAGATCTGTTTTTAAAGCATACAAAAACGAGGGGAATGATTCTGCACTGGAGACCAGTAAGAAGGAGAGCCCTGAGATATCCATGAAAACAGTCTCATCAAGTGACACCAGTCTCTGCTCTGCCCTTTGGCTCCTGGTCTCACCCTGCATTCTGCCCTCAGGCTGAAGAGGACTGGCAAACCTACTACCCATGTTCTATTTGGGATAGCAGTTTGATGGGGCACAGAATCCTACTGGTAGCTTATAGCTGAGCAGCATCTGCTGCAGACGATCTTCAAGGTTCTGGTTAACATCAAAGTCTGTTTGCGAAATTTGCAGTGGTATAGGGTGTCCATGAAAACAGTAACCATGAAAGCACCTTCCTTCATCAGCCAGTCAGCATTCCTGTCCAGCAGGGAGAAGGTTATATTGGAAATAAAAAGGAATATATTGCTAGCTGTCTATCAACAGCAGTGTCTGGAATGCAAGCAGAAGATTCTTAGCAGGCTCCAAACCCTCCCTCTCTTTAACTCTGTAAAATAAATAACAGAAATCAAATCAATTTGTATATGCTTTTGTACTATTGCTTCTATTTGTTAAGGAGTGGGGAAAGCAGCAACCTTCATCTCCTCTTTCAACCCACCCACTACCTCCATTAAATGCCCTACGCTTGTCCCTGATGGGTTTGAGGAGTCCATCGTTTGAGGCTGTCAAATGAATTCACAGAACTCTGTGAACATTTTCTGCAGTGGCCCCAAACACTTTCCATTTGCAGCTATTTTTCAGCACTTTGTGCAAACAGATGTGCATCTTCATTCATGTTGCCCTCAGTAACAGCATTGTGTTGGTCAGATCCTCTTATCTGGCTGTCATTGTGACATCATCCCACTCAACTGTATGAAGAACAAGTTGCTCAGCTGGACCATTCCATGCAACCACCAATAATCCGTAATCGAGAGCAGTAGGTTGACTAAGACCCACTTCCTTCCTTTCACAATACAGTGACAGCTCCAGGTTTTTGATGCCCCCTGGACAAAGCATCACCCATGGGTTTCAAGAAGAACTAGGTTACTATTTTTGTTAGGGTGCCTCTTGCTCAAGGTGCTTCCTGTTCACCTTCCTGTATTGCTGCTACTGTTGCTAAGAAAAGATTGCTTGAGGAATATCTCCCAGTGGTTGACCTTGTAACAACCACAACAAAGCAAGTGATGGTTTTCCCCCACATTGACTTATCTGCTCATATTATGAGAAGTTCATCTCTCTCAAAACTTAGTACAAGGATAGCCAGCATGGTGCCCTCCAGATGTTGCTGTAGTAAAAATCTCATTGTCTCTGGGGGTGATGGGACTTGGAGGGCACCCCACTGTCCACCCCAATTTTAGAGAAATCATTGGTACAACATATAATAACACTCTTAAAAGTGAAATCCACATCTCAAGCCATCAGCAGTCCACCAATATCACTTCAGAGGCATCTGTGCAAGGTGGGCTATAATTATGAACCAGAATGGGTTTACTTTTCAGATTTCAGAAGCTCAGGAGAGATTTGTTACTAGAGTCTGGGACTGAAGTAGGATTTTCACTAATGGAGTGTAGAATTCACTCTCCCTCCCCCTTCGCTCATGGTTAAAATCATTCTGGCTTAGTTCTGCTCCTTCTACCACCATCCACGTTCCTATGAGCCAAAAATGCATGAACTTTATGCTAATAACTCAACTCTGGCTCCAATTTGAGACAAAGTTCTTGCAAGTCTGAGATGAAACACATGCCTTTCTGTCAGGCCGGTAATAAGAGGCAGAGAGGTCGGAGATGACCCAGGGCAATCGGAAACTATTTGGGGTGAGAGGAAGGAAACAAGGCTGTGATGTCCAATTCTAGATGATAGGACAGATCCATACTTCCAACTGTCCCAGTTGTCATTTCAAGCTAATATAGAACCAAAATGTTATCTTGATGAGGCCTAGTCAGGTTTGGTTTGGTTTGGTTTTGAACTCAAATTAGAGAAAGCAAGAACTTTTATTGTAAAAGTATTGTTGTGTTAGTAAGAGAATCCCATTCCAGCGCTCTCTCCAGAAAACTTCTCCTCTGAAGCCTCCTTTCATAAGCCCATACAAAAGTCTGAATAACCTGGGGCTGAACAGTCTAACTTTAGGGTCATTCAGTTGTTTATTATCCATTCTGTCTGCCAAGCAGTGAGGAGAATTTCACCACACACCTACTCATTTGTGTAGAAGGTCTGGTAAAACAGGCATTCATATAAGCTCAAAGATTCTGCAGAATCACAGGGAAACTTTGATTTGTCACATGATAAAGAACAGACAATATTTTTTTAAGATGCACCAAGATCCAGCCAATCAGTTGCTTTGACTCTTCCAAAACATGTGTTTAGCTCAGTGACGGGGAAACTACGGTCCTCCAAATACGGTTGGCCTTCAACTCCCATCATCTCTTACCATTGGCAATGCTGGTTAGGACTGAGGGGAGTTGGAGTCTGACATCTGGAGTGCCGCAGGTTCCCAGTCTGTTTTAAAAGATGACTGTTCTTCTAAAAAGCAATGAAATTTTCTGGGCTCATGAAAGCCTCATTAGAAAGCACCTCTATTTTATTGCAACACTCATTTTCAAGGCTCCTTCTCGGCCAGGGACAAGCTCACGTGTGTTTCCTCAAATGAAAGCAGCTTCTTTCCTGATTATTTTTAAAGAAATATATTGCTTCCTCCCAAAGGCAGAACCTGTTACTTGGCAAGAGTTCAGACAGTCTGGATCTTTTGGAGGAAGAGACATCAGTTCCTGTAATACAAAAGGATTTTCCTCTCAACTTGTAATTGTCTTCTTGGAGAAGTCCTCTCCTCTTCTAAGTCGTCATTGGGAAGAGGGCCATACACAGCATAGTGCCAGAGCATGTTCTCTGAATATTTGAGCCCCATTCAAAAGTGTTAGTTGTGGACTTGAGATGATGCATGGAGGACGGGTGAGGATTGTTTGTGTAGGTGCAAAAATAGAATCCTGTTTACATGGAAAATATAATCCCTGCACCAAATGAAGGAAATGGTGAAGCTGGCACACAAAGTCCGTCCTATAATTTCAAAGGAAAAGGTCACCAATCCGCTTTAAATTCTTTAATTGCAATGTTTCTGCGGCTAGCCATTTCTTAGGAAACACAGGGAGTTTTGATTCCTTTATTGTAAATGGAGCCTTGCTCTGTCTACTCAGAAGTAAGTCCCACTGTATTCAATGGAGCTTATTCCCAGGTAACTGGATAAATACTGGGCAGCCGTACACTGCAATCTGAAGCATTTTTACTCAGAACTAGGTCCCACTCAGTTCAATATGATTTACTGTCTGGTATGTTCCTGATCATTCTCACAGTTTCTTCTTCTTCTTCTTCTTCTTCTTCTTCTTCTTCTTCTTCTTCTTCTTCTTCTTCTTCTTCTATTATTTGAGTCTCCCTGACAGACACTCAAAGCAACTTACAGGTAAAATTTTATTTCATTCCATTTATCTGTGGGAGGTCTTGTACATGATCCTTTCCCTCACACATTTTTTCTTTACAACCATCCCGTGAGGTAGGTGAGGCATAGAGGTTGTAATTGGCTCAAGATGACAGGTGTGTGTGGAAAGATCAAACATGAGAGAAGCTTCCTGGTGTGGAATATAACATCCCTATTTTCATTGGGAAAATGTTGGAGGGTACATAAAAATCACAGGCCTTTAAATTGTCCATCAGTGGTGAGCACCTGGGCAGCAGACTGAGCAGCAACAATGGTTACCTGGTCGCAGTGGTCCTCTGCACTGTGATGAGATGCATCTTTATTTCTAAATTTTATCCTTGTATTTGTAGTACCTGTAGCAGCAAAACCAGGTGCCTTCATCTGCCCCACCTGCAATAACCCATCTCTCTACTGTATTGGCCACAGCAGGCACTCTCCAGCGGTTTGACTTGACCCCAGAAGGCACACTCTTCCATTATCTCCAAATGGAGGCCTTGTGAAAAGTGGCTACCCTACCTCAACCTCAGAAACTCTTGTGTCTGAGAACACAGTTTCCATGTCTGGATTTGGTTATGACTGCCTATAGCTGCAGCTTAGCTGTGATGGTGCACACATTATAAATCCCACTCAGCAGACTTTGGGCCCATACAGAACCAGCAATTGATACAAACTGTTGCATATCGTTGGTGGTATAGTGGTGAGCATAGCTACCTTCCAATCTGTTGCATAAATTCCAGGAAGGCAATACCAATGGAGTACTCAATGGTGTAACGTTGGAAAACGTCGATCACTTCTCCTACCTAGGCAGTTATCTTTCCACAAGGGCCAACATTGATGCTGAAATCCAGCATCGCCTGAGCTCTGCGAGTGCGGCTTTCTCCCGACTGAAGTGCAGAGGTTTGAGGACTGGGACATTCACAGGGAAACCAAAATGCTTGTTTACAAAGCTATTGTACTTCCAACCTTACTATACGCTTGTGAAACATGGACCACTTATAAATGCCATCTCCGACTCCTCGAAAGATTCCATCAACGGTGTCTCCGAAAAATTTTACACATCTCTGGGGAAGACAGGCAAACTAATATCAGTGTTCTGGAAGAAGCAAAGATCACCAGTGTTGAAGCAATGATTCTTCAACATCAACTTAGTTGGTCTGGTCATGTTGTGCGGATGCCTGATGATCATCTTCCAAAGCAACTACTCTATTCCAAATTTAAAAATGGAAAGCGTAATGCTGGTGGTCAATGAAAGAGGTTTAAAGACTGTCTCAAGGCGAATCTTTAAAAAGTAGTATAAATACTGACAACTGGGAAACAATGGCCTGCGAGCGCTCCAGTTGGAGAACAGCCTTTACCAAAGGTGTCATGGGCTTTGAAGACACTCAAACTCAGGACACAAAGGAGAAACGTGCTAATAGGAAGGCACACTTGGCAAATCCACACCGTGATCAACTCCTGCCCGGAAACCTATGTCCCCACTGTGGAAGGACGTGTGGATCCAGAATTGGCCTCCACAATCACTTACGGACTCATTGTTAAAACCGTATTTATGGAAGACAATCTTACTCGGCTACGAGTGATCGCCAAAGATAGTGGTGAGCATAGCTGCCTTCCAATCTGTTGCATAAATTCCAGGAAGGCAATACCAATGGAGTACTTAAAGCATGCAGGTTGGATGTGCATTGGATACATGCCTAGCCTTTCAAAACCTCCCCATAGAAGCTGCATTCCTAAGGAAAGTGCATCCCTTCTTTTCCAGACCCAGTGGCCTGGCAATCACAAGCTATTTCATGTAGCACTAGTGCACTGATATACATAAAATATCAGTACCAACACCAACATGGATAGCAACACGCATGGCTTCATTTTGCTGCATTTCCCACTTAGGCATACCTGGCTTCCAGTCCTAAGAATTCTGGGTAATATAATGTGACATGTATTTCCTGCAGTAAGAAATACGAAACTGTCACAGTTGCCACTAGAGGGCATGCCAACGACCTGTGCGCCTGTGCGCCTGAACATTACTTGTTCCGTTTGTTAATTTATGGCGTGAAGCTTGGGTAGATATCTCACTAGCTCAGATACAAACCCTCTGTTATTCTTTGTGTAAATGGTTTCAGCCTGCTAAGCCCCTGTTTAGTCACAGAATGGCCGGCTCTCACAACAGTCCTCCAGATGTGTCATAATAAGCTGCCATGAATGTGCAAGGAGGCAGCTGGGACAGCGTTAATTCAAAAATAGCATGGTTTTGGAGTTCCAGCTCTTGGTCTTGGTGGTATTTTATTGCAGGCTTCTTTCTTTTTTTGGAGACGTGGCGGGGGGAACAACACATTTTGCTCCAAGTGCATTGATTTAACAGGACAAAGATATCTCCTTTTTAAAAAATGCACATTCTTCCCGTTTTCCCTCTAGAGTCTTATATAGGGGTGCAGCTGCTATATAGTCCCCTGAAGCGCATAAGAAGATGGAGGCCTTTTGGAAGGGAAGTGTCCAATTTCTGTGGCTCCCAGCTGGGAGCAGTGAGTCACTTCCTTGCAGGAGAGGAAAAGCAAAAAACAAGACAGAGAGAGAGAGAGAGAGAAGTATCCCGAACTAAAAGCAGGGTTATCATTTGGTTAACAAAATGGAAGCAAGTTGACAAGGTGTGTAGTTCAGCAAATCACAAGATAACCTCTTGGCCGTACGCTAGGGTAGTTTTCTGTATTTTCATTTTGTTTGCAGATTGCAGCCTGTTTTTCCTTCCCAAGGGAAGTCCAAGGCAGCTAAAAAGAAAATAAAGGTGAGTTGCAAATATCAAAATGATAGCAGACCGTCCAAGTGTCCCTATTTTCTAGGGACAGTCCCAGATTTACAGAAGCTGTCCCGGTTTCTGATTTGATCCCAGAATGTCCCAGTTTTCCTTAGGACGTCTCTGTTTTCGTTGGAGAAATGTTGGAGGGTATGGAGTTATGCTACCCTTGAGCCAAGAAGATAACTTTACAATCTTTATAAATAAAAAAAATTAAATAATTGTCCAGTAGCACCTTAGAGACCAACTAAGTTTGTTCTGGGTATAAGCTTTCGTGTGCATGCACACTTCTTCAGATGCCAATATACCTACAATCTTTAGAAGACATTTGAAGGCAGCCCTGTATAGGGAAGAGTTTTTTTGGGTTTTTTTAAGTTTAATGATTTATTACTGGTATGTTTTTTATATATGTTGGAAGCTGTCCAGAGTGGCTGGGGCAACTCAGTCAGATGTGTGGGGCATAACTATAATAATAATGATCATCATCCTCTTCTATTATGCCTCAATTTTCATCAGAGAAATGTTGGAGAAATGTTGATATTCAATGGGACAAATCTATTGAAAGGCAGAACCATTTTTAAAAACCAATTTTCATATCCAAACAGTACTGACAAATAATTAAGTAAAACTGTTAACTTAATGAGAGTGATTTCAATAACTCTTCCCATTGGCTGTAAAATTCAGCTAATTTTCAATAGCTGTTCTATCAACGTGTACTGTGACACAGTGATGAAACTGATACCCTCCTAGCTTGAGAACTCCAGGTTAAGTCCTACTTTACAGAGGACTGACCCCTATTTGAAGGGGCTGTGAAGTTGCCTATCAGCCGTAATCACCTGGGCAGCAAAGGGAGCAGGAACACAGATCACATCATCACAGTCTGACCCATTTTGCCACTTCTGCATCGTCCATCAGTTTAATCTTCTCTGGTAGGGTCTACGCCTTCTTTCCAACTGCAGTTTCTTAAGAGTGTTGAGAGTAATTAGGCGACCCCTATTCCTTTCCCAGAGTGGATTTACAATCAATCCCTCGTCTCAGGGAATTCTGGGAATTGCAGCCCTGGAAGGGGAAAATGTGTTTCATAACAATTCTCGGCACCTGCAAGAAAACCACAGTTCCATTACAGTTGAAAGCAGTATGATCTTGCTTTAAATCTATAGTGCAGGTGGGACAGTACTGGACCAATGGCTCAGTCTTACTTTATCCCTAGTGATGGGGCAGCATCTCACACTATACCTGAGGGTAGCAGGTAAACCTAGGAGACAGAGGGTGGGCCCCATGACTTACACACCGCTCCGTCCTGCAACACCTCACCTATGCTCCCCAACACCACCCAGGCAGCTGCCTCAGCCTCATTGGGCCTACCTAACGGTAGGACCGGCCCCCTCCTGCCAAAATGGAATGAAAACATTGAGGAAATTGACAGCTGTGTTGAATCTCAGAATAGTAACACTTTGGGTTGATAAGAGAGATGTGATATTGTCACGCCTACACGTTTCGTTTAAAAAAAGAAGGGAAAATCAGGAACGGAGCAATTTGCTAATGGGACTCATGGGATTTTTGCAAACAGCAGCCGAGGAAGTAAACCTAAGTCTTTGGAATGAACCACTTTGGAATGCAGGTGGAGGTGGGGAAACATGACAAAATGTTTCCCCATGGAAAGGAGTCTGATACACAGAAAACTAACCTTTCTGGAAGATGATTAGGCTACAAACCCTTCTCCCGGATGTCTGGTTTTCTGTGTTCAGGAAAGAAGGGGAGTTGGGGGTATGGAGAAGCATTTAGTTACACGAGCCCCCCTCCCAATGTGAAGTAGTACAGTCCAGACAAAGACTGACTATGCTGTCTGCTGTTTGTGAAAACTAGGCTGTAGTTAATCTTTGGAGTAGGAAAATACATATCCCCCCCCCCCTGCTTCCTAATGAGAAACACAAACTCAGCATTCAGGGGGACAGACAGTTGTTCCAAATCCAGGAAAATGAAGCGGAGGAAGGAGGAGAGAGAAAACACGCAATGGAATTGGGGGCTGGGAAGCAGAGATTGTAGCTCTGAGTAAACTGTTGATTTAAAAAAAATGCAATAAATGAGTGATGGCGTCAGACCCAGGAGAGGTGCAGAAGGAAAATTGAAAATGAGCAGGCTCTTTCCTAAGTAAGGACAGCTGCCGGGGTGGAAGGGGAACAGCATTTTAATAAACAGTCAAGGTACAGCACCTGGGAGCAGATCAGAGGCACTGAATCCACTGAGTTGGGGGGGGGGGGCGGAGGGGATGTGACTCTCAGCCTAAATGAGAAGAGAGCAGGAAGACTTTAGGAATATATTTATGTAGACAAACCTTTTATTTGTCTACATTTGGGAGACGTAGTTCCTTTAGGGCAGCAGCACCTGTGCTCTGGGAACTCCTTGCCTGCGGAGATTAGGCAGACACCTCCACTAAACTGGTTTGGAAGCCTGCCAAAAACTTTTTCTCTTCCATCAAGCCTGTCTGGACACATGATGTAGTTGCATTTGTTTTAAATTTTCATTTGCTTGTTTTAAAAAATGAGGGTTTCATGTATATTTGTTTTTCATTGGTTTGTGGGTTTGGGTTAGGTTTATATATATATAATTGTACTTGGAAAATTGATTTTTGAGCAAGCGGTTTATACATTTTCTAAATAAATAAATAATGCAAAATAGTTTGTTTGTTTTTAAGAAAACTGTGCATTGTTATCATAGAGTCGGTCACTACCACTCAGCTGAGTCTACTTCAGAGGACCCCTGTGAGGATACAATGGCCGAGGGTGGGGTGGATTGTAGCCAGCTAAGCTCTACTCAGAGAAGACCCACTGAAATTAATGAGCCTAAGTTAGGCCCAATCTCCACTATACATACAGTCATACCTCGGGTTTCAGCCACTTCAGGTTGCACACAGGGAAGGCAGTGTGAGGGCTGGGGCAGGGGTTATATTTTGGCCACACTCCCCTCCTCCCATGTGACAAGGAAGGGTGTGGCCCACAGGTTCCATGTAGAAATACTCCTGCGGCCCACTTGGTATGAGAGGCTGGACCACCCTGCATTATAGCATCCCCTAGCTAGAAGATTGCCTCCGTCCATCCAGCGGCAGAACAAGCTGATTGGGTGCCTGGGGCGGCACGCATGCCCTGCGCCCAGGGGCGGGGCCAGACACCCATGGAGGCAGGGCCAGCTGGCCATGGGGTGGGGCCAGCCGGGGCAGGAATCTCCGTGGGGCCTCTAAGGAGTCTGCCTGTCTCCTCCCGCTCAGCCACCCTACGGCTGAGGGGGAGGCAGTGGGCAGACCATTTGGGGCAGTGCAGAGCCTGCGGGCGCCCAAGCCACCGCGTCACTCCCAGGAGAAACGCGTGGCTCAGGTGCGCTGCAGGCCCCGCAGTGAATGCCGCCTGGCATTTTGTCACCCCCCCCCAGTGGGTGACACCCAGGGTGGCCTGCCCCGCCCACACCACACACCCCTTCCTCCGCCCCTGCATCCATCTGCCGATCTACCTTCTCCAAGTGGAAGAAGTCAAGGCAACATCACAGCTGTTTCCTGCTTTTTTGCTGTCAGGGAAGAGGAAAAGTCTCGCCTTTATATCCACTCAGCTGCCATGTTCTCTTGTGACATCACACATAGTCTGTAGCCAACAGCAACAGCTGGCCAAGCATCATCATCATCTCATACCTCACAAATGCGGGTTTGGCTCAATGGTGATTTAGTGGCTGCATACCATGGCTGGTTGAGGGTTTGAGATAAAGGGGAGCAGCCAACCTGACTCTTATCTTTGTACAGTATGCTATTCCACCTATGCAAAAGCCAGAGGTTTCTACACCCCACATCTTTTAATCCGCTTACACAAGAAGAATCATCAAAGTTGTGGGATGTGAAACACAAGAGCAGTCAAGTACAACATGCCTATACACTTGCACTATATAAAACCCTACTCAACAGGAAGAAATATGATTTAGAATATGATAGACAAAAATGGAGTGAAGAGTTAGGGGTACAGATAACAAATGATATATGGGAGTCAAGTATAAAATCAACAGAAATAGCCCCTATGGATCATGCTAAGACTAAGACTTATTCAACAGAAAATAATATTCAGAGTCCACTGGACTCCAGCAAAACTATACCAGAAGAAAATAACAAGTGCAGACAACTGCTGTAGATGTGGGAGTAAAAATGCGAACTTAGGACATATGTTGATTAACTGCACAATGATAAGATCATTTTGGTGCGAGGTGAGAATATTTATAGCAAGAGTAATAAAAAGAAATTGATATTTAGGGGAACTGAATTTAATTCTAAATTATATGCCAGAAACATGGGAGATTTCAAGGGTAAAAAAAATAAAATGGATGTATTGTGCTATATTAGAAGCAAAAAGACTTGTTTTGATGAATTGGAAGAGCCGCAAAAAGATTCCATTGAGCACATGGATTGATAATATGGACAGAATAGCTACATAGGAACGAATTGCATGTCGACGCAAAATAAGAATGTATAAATATGAAGAAAAACTTGGAAAACTCAGCAGTGGCCAGAGGATTGGAGAAAATCAGTCTACATCCCAATCCCAAAGAAGGGCAGTGACAAAGAATGCCCCAACTACCGAACAATTGTGCTCATTTCACACACTAGCAAGGTTATGCTTAAATTTTTACAAGGCAGGCTTAAGCAGTATGTGGACCAAGAACTCCCAGAAGTGCAAGCTGGATTTCGAAGGGGCAGAGGAACCAGAGACCAAATTGCAAACATGCGCTGGATTATGGAGAAAACTAGAGAGTTCCAGAAAAACATCTACTTCTGTTTCATTGACTACGCAAAAGCATTTGACTGTGTCCACCACAGCAAACTATGGCAAGTTCTTAAAGAAATGCGAGTGCCTGATCACCTCATTTGTCTCCTGAGAAATCTCTACGTGGGACAAGAAGCTACAGTTAGAACTGGATATGGAATAACTGATTGGTTCAAAATTGGGAAAGGCGTACGACAAGGCTGTATATCGTCTCCCTGCTTATTTAACTTATATGCAGAATTCATCATGCGAAAGGCTGGACTGGATGAATCCCAAGCCAGAATTAAGATTGCTGGAAGAAATATCAACAACCTCAGATGTGCTGATGACCCATGCTTGGTGGCAGAAAGTGAGGAGGAATTAAAGAACCTTTTAATGAGGTTGAAAGTAAAAGGTAAAGGGACCCCTGACCATCAGGTCCAGTCATGTCCAACTCTGGGGTTGCGGCGCTCATCTCGCTCTATAGGCCAAGGGAGCCGGCGTTTGTCCACAGACAGCTTCCGGGTCATGTGGCCAGCATGACAAAGCCGCTTAGAGTGCAAAATATGGTCTGAAGCTCAACATCAAAAAAACTAAGATCATGGCCACTGGTCCCATCACCTCCTGGCAAATAGAAGGGGAAGAAATGGAGGCAGTGAGAGATTTTACTTTCTTGGGCTCCATCATCGCTGCAGATGGTGACAGCAGTCATGAAATTAAAAGATGCCTGCTTCTTGGGAGAAAAGCAATGACAAACCTAAACAGCATCTTAAAAAGCAGAGATATCACCTTGCTGACAAAGGTCCATATAGTTAAAGCTATGGTTTTCCCAGTAGTGATGTATGGAAGTGAGAGCTGGACCATAAAGAAGACTGATCACCGAAGAATTGATGCTTTCGAATTATGGTGCTGGAGGAGACTCTTGAGAGTCCCATGGACTGCAAGAAGATCAAACCTATCCATTCTTAAGGAAATCAGGCCTGAGTGCTCACTGGAAGGACACATCCTGAAGCTGAGGCTTCAATACTTTGGCCACCTCATGAGAAGAGAAGACTCCCTGGAAAAGACCCTGGTGTTGGGAAAGATGGAGGGCAGAAGGAGAAGGGGACGACAGAGGACGAGATGGTTGGACAGTGTTCTTGAAGCTACCAACATGAGTCTGACCAAACTGCAGGAGGCAGTGGAAGACAGGAGTGCCTGGTGTGCTCTGGTCCATGGAGTCACGAAGAGTCGGACACGGCTAAACAACTGAACAACAAAAAATATGAAGAAATCTGGAACGAATATTTAAGCGTTAAGGCAGATAGTGGTGGGAAGGAGGAGAGAGAGGTGGGGAAATATTATTTAAAAAGGTGTAGCCATAGGTATATCAGTGTATTCAAATCTGAATTGTTGATTTGTGTTATTGTTGTTATTATGATTTTTGTTGTATGTGTCTTTTGCGATTGATGTTTGTATCAAAAAAATGATTATCTACACTAATAAAGTGCAAGTGTCTCTGCGTCCAGTCCCTGTGTCCGTGGGATTGCGCTACTGCACATGTGCCCCACAGACAGCCGTTGGGACTTGGAACGCAGCAACGCTCTGCGCGTGTTCCCAATGTTGCTAGGGCAACAGGGACGCTATGCGCAGAGCTGGCTTGCGGCTCTCGCGTTGTTGTTGTGTGTGTGACACAGAAAGGAAACTTATTGGGGGGGAGAGGGCACCTGGCCGGGGAAGACAACAAGCCTGGCGCGCGTGTGAGGCATTGTTTTGAGGGGCGGCGGCAAAGGCAGGCGGGGAAAGAGGCGGAGGCTGTTTCGAGGGGTGGAGGCGGGCAAGCTGAGGCACCTGAGCGGCATCCGCCTCCTCTTCCTCCTCCCTCTCTCCACCCTCTCGGTGGTTTCGTCTTTCTTTCTTTCCTCCGCCCGGAAACTCACAGGCGAAGCAGCCACGTTGCCTCAGCCCGAAGGACCTGGGCCGGGTTCGGCGGCAGCGGCGGGTCCCCTGAGGAGAGCCAGGAGCCCGTGCTTTTCCTTGGCGCCTTTCCCGCCCTCCCGCGGGTCTGAGGAGCCCTCTCCCCCGCGCCTTACCTCCACCAGGTGAGTCCGCCTCCCTCCTTCTCCTCCCTCCTCCTCCTTCTCCCGAGCTGCCGTGGGATTGAGACGTGCCGGATTTTGTAAACTGCAATTGCCATGGTAATGGCCAAAGCAGCAATGACTGTTATTGAGATTCCAGCGATGGAACCTCCTGAGAGTTTAGAATGATCCTGGCCTTCCAAAAGCAGAGCTATCTCTTTCTTATCAGTGGCTTTGGCCAGCCTCCAGCTCCCACTTTCATATGTGTGCGTGGGCACGCGGCAGGTGTGCGCTCGCATGGACGTACTTCTAAGCGGCAGCGGCCGTTACAAGTGGCGGCGGGCGAGCAGTCTGTTTTTAAAAATGTTTCACCACATATGTTCTAGCGCCCGTTAATTTAACGGGTTTAAAGCACTGGTGTGTGTGTGTGTGTGTGTGTGTGTGTGTGTGGAATGCTATTCCACCTATGCAAAAGCCAGAGTTTTCTACACCCCACATCTTCCAATCTGCTTACACAAGAAGAATCATCAAAGTTGTGGGATGTGAAACACAAGAGCAGTCAATTACAACATCCCTAGAGTGGACATAAAAGGGGATGTCTGGACCAGCCAGTCGGAACTTCCTGTTTTTCCTAGGCTGGGACAGGCTTCCTCTGCATGTGACTAGAGGTGGGCGTGCCAGGAGCGGTACGCATGCCCTGCGCCCAGGGGCGGGGCCAGCCACCCATGGAGGCAGGGCCAGCTGGCCATGGGGTGGGGCCAGCCGGGGTAGGATTCTCCATGGGGCCTCCTCCCGCTCAGCCACCCTACAGCTGAGGGGGAGGCAGTGGGCAGACCATTTGGGGCAGTGCAGAGCCTGCGGGTGCCCAAGCCACCGTGTCACTCCCAGGAGAAACGCATGGCTCGGGTGCGCTGCAGGCCCCGCAGTGAATGCCACCTGACATTTTGTCAACCCCCACCCCAGTGGGTGACACCCAGGGTGGCCCACCCTGCCCACACCACACACCCCTTCCTCCACCCCTGCATCTATCTGCCAATCTACCTTCTCCAAGTGGAAGAAGTCAAGGCAACATCACAGCTGTTGCCTGCTTTTTTGCTGTCAGGGAAGAGGAAAAGTCTCGCCTTTATATCCACTCAGCTGCCATGTTCTCTTGTGACATCACACATAGTCTGTAGCCAACAGCAACAGCTGGCCAAGCATCATCATCATCTCATACCTCACAATTGCGGGTTTGGCTCAATGGTGATTTAGTGGCTGCATACCATGGCTAGTTGAGGGTTTGAGATAAAGGGGAGCAGCCAACCTGACTCTTATCTTTGTACAGTATGCTATTCCACCTATGCAAAAGCCAGAGGTTTCTACACCCCACATCTTTTAATCCACTTATACAAGAAGAATCATCAAAGTTGTGGGATGTGAAACACAAGAGCAGTCAAGTACAACATCCCTAGAATGGACATAAAAGGGGATGTCTGGACCAGCCAGTCGGAACTTCCTGTTTCTCCTAGGCTGGGACAGACTTCCTCTGCATGTGACTAGAGGTGGGCGTGACCTCACCTGCCCAGGTAACAAAAGAGCAGGACTGGTCAGCCATTTCTCTCTCTTTGACCACATTCGCCAAAGAAGCAACATCTGCTTAGCCTAAGATGCTCTCTTGGCATCTTAGGAGGCATTAAGAGAGGACAAAGGGGCTGTCTCCTTATGGTTTAGTTTCCAGGTATATTACTTTTCTAACTTAAGTCTGGCTTCTGGGATCCAATTGTGAACAGAATGTGTGAGTAAACTGTTTTTATACTTTTATAGAAGACTGTGTTGTGTGAGGGACTCAAGGGGAAATTACCAACAAAACTTATTATAGAGGTTTCAGCAAGCCTGAGCAAACGCATCTGCTGTGCAAGTTTAAAAAGGGGAATGTTACTCTGTTAAATTGTAGAACTTGTTAACACAAGTTGGAAAGGATATAATCAAACAATATATCCTCTCCTGCATCCCTGAACCTTCCCACAAAAGTTCAAGAAAACATTCCACCAGATGAAAGCACATAAAGGTGTGCAGGAGCAGACTTTGATATTTCAAATTTCAGTGGTGCCCTGGCTTCTGTTCTACTCAATTCACCATGTCATAGCTGCAACACCCTACAGTGCCCCCCTGGGCTGTGTGTCCAGTGAAGCAGAACTGGTTTCCCTGCCCTAAATCCACCTCTGGGGTATGGAGTACAGCTCGTGAGGGGAAGGACCTGGAGAGAGTCTGTAGGGCTGTACTTATCTCATGGGCTGGAGGTTCCTCACCCCTGGCATAAAAGCCAAGAGTTATCTCCAACAATAGTTGTATTCAGAGTAGACCTATTGAATCAATAGACCTAGTAACTTGAATCCATTGATTTCAGTGGGTCTATTCTGAGTATGAAGTATTTGGCTATCCAATTATTAAAAACAACAGAATGCAAAGACGCTAAAAAATTAAAACAAAGGAGAAGGATAAAATCCTTAGCCTGAGGACAATTTCAGCTAGGATTGCAGGTCAGGTGTATCCCCTAGCCTGGTGTAGGCAACCTAAGGCCCGTGGGCCAGATGCGGCCCAATCACCTTCTAAATCCGGCCCACGGACAGTCCAGAAATCAGTTTGCTTCTACAGGAGTAGAATGTGTCCTTTTATTTAAAATGTATCTCTGGGTTATTTGTGGGGCATAGGAATTCATTCATCTCCCCCCCCCCACTTCAAAATATAGTCTGGCCCACCACATGGTCTGAGGGATGGTGGACCGGCCCATGGCTGAAAAAGGTTGCTGATCCCTGCCCTAGCCCAAACCTGAGACCTAGGGGTGGGCCCTTGGTGATGTCATTAAGTACAGCACCCGAGCAGGAGGACCTCGCCACCTACTGTATGTTTGTTGTGAACTGCTCTTGTGAACAGCCCCTGTTAATCATCCTGCCCAGGAAACTTCGTCATGCACCAAGTTAGGGATGAATAGAAGTCCCCATTTGTTTCTCTGGGGTCACTTTTGCAGATGGCCCATGAATCATTTTGTGTTACCCCCCCCTTCCCCCGTGCTTTTGAACGAAGCTCCATTGACACGCAGCAAAATAATAAAAAATTGAGGTGTGGTGGATCTGTGTCCCCTGATTTCCTTGGTTAGAGGAGGGGGGGAATTAAAGCCACAATATTATTCTTACCTAACCTGCAGTGCACAAGGCTTGTGCAGAAACGTTAGATTATTCTGCATCGCCTATGCCGTCAGAGGAAATTTATTTGAAATGTCTGCATTCAAATATTAATAAAGCTTGCTTGCTTAGGAATATATTTTCCACGGTGCTTGCTGTAAAAGGCACCTTGCGTGTCATTGCCATTGCTTTAAAATATATATAAAGGGATTTTAAAGTGGAAAAAATGAATAATTTTAACTTTATAAGGCTGCACAAAATATATAAAGTATGCAACCAGAGGGGGAAAAAGAGAGATTCCATTGTCTAATGTATACAGCTTTAAAATAGATTTAAGCAATTCTTGCCAGACTTTCCAAAAGTACTCTTTGTTCAGCAGGGGAAAAAAATACAATGATTGATGTGGTGGGATGGTTTCTGCTCAGAATTGTGAGATAGAGATTGATACCTTTTGTTTTATCTGTCTGTCTATGTATCTTTTTAAAAAATCCCTCTAATAATGATCTCAGGTGGTTGAGTGCTAACTAGGAATGGGAAGAACTTCAGTTTGGCTGGCATTTTAATTCACCCTTCCAAAACAATATGTAAAAAGAAACGCAGTAAATCATTTGAATGTCTCTAAATTTTCTGATGCAGTTCTCAAACTAGCACATGTGTAAGAAAATGAGTATATTGGGGAAAGTTTGCATTGAAATGCATATATTAAAAATTACACATTTTTGAAGTGGCTTTCATTGACGGGGTTAAAGTATTTTTTTTAGAGTTGCCTTGTTTTCAATCATTATTCTCTGTCTTTTGTGGTTGCTCTGTTGTATTTATTGCTGCTAAACTGATTAAGGAAAAAAATTAAGTTGCTGTTTTAATTTACGTTGTTATTTGCTAGCCACCTTGGGCTCATTGATGCAAGGTGGGGGTATAAATGGCTTTAATAGATTTTTAAAAAATAAAATGTTACTGTGAGAAACTCTGTTTCCTCTCCATTCCTGGAAATTGCTCCCCCTACTCCCCAATGTGCCTTAAAACATGAACCCAGAGAGCAGAAAGCGTCTTGGTATACCTACCCAAGCCTTTGCGCTTCCGATTGTGAGCACTGGATGTGATGTGGAAAAGAAGCAAATTGACCAGTTACTTATTAAGTGAGCTCACATCCACATCATCCATTTAAAAGAAGAAGAAGAAGAGGAGTTTGGATTTGATATCCCGCTTTTCACTACCCGAAGGAGTCTCAAAGCGGCTAACATTCACCTTTCCCTTCCTCCCCCACAACAAACACTCTGTGAGGTGAGTGAGGCCGAGAGACTTCAGAGAAGTGTGACTAGCCCAAGGTCACCCAGCAGCTGCATGTGGAGGAGCGGGGACGCGAACCTGGTTCCCCAGATTACGAGTCTACCGCTCTTAACCACTACACCACACTGGCTCTCTGGATACCATGGCTTCCCCCAAAGAAACCTGGCAACTGTGATTTGCTAAGGAGCTTCCAGAGCTAAAATTCGCAGCACCCTTAACAAACTTCCTGTTCCCAGGATTTGCCATGACTGTTAAAGTGGTTCAGTTGTGCCTTAGACGGATCGGGCTGCAGGATCGTGCTACGGTTCCCAACAACCCTGACCGCTGGCTATCCTGACTGAGGCTGATGGGACTTGTAGTCCAACAATATCTGGATGGCATCATGTTGGCTACCCCTGAGTTATGGAGTGGGGCCAGTAAGCAGATCACCAAATTATTTCTTGCAGGGAGGTCACTCGTAATTTCTCTTTTTTAAAAAAAATCATGAATGGTTTTAATGCAACCTCTTATGACTGATATTAGGTTCATGCAGCTAATCTTTCTTGCTGGGACCTAGTTCTTTGATCACGCAAACTGAATTCTGCTCTTGCCATGGAGCTTGTACTTAATAGGCACATATTCAATTGTTCACCTTCTGACATCAGACCAAACATCTCCTCTGGTCCAGCCATGTCCATTGCCATGTCCCTGAGAGTTTACAAGTACAGCGTGGTATAGACATCCCCTGTGTCTGTTTGAGGCCAGATATTCACTGCTTTTGTACACAGAAGTTCATTCTTAGCATTCGTGATGCTTCTACAGATTACTTTTGCCTAAAAAGAGAGCGCAAAGGGTTTCAGCCTCTGATGGTTTCAGTTATGGGCTTATGTTTCCGCGTATCTTGCAAGTAGTACACACCATACCTCTTTGTTCTCTCGTTTCATATGATGGTATTCTCCTGTCTGTATCTTATCGCAAATATTTGAATAAGGTGTTTCATCATTTCTGCTTGTGAAGCTAACATCCCATGCCAACCTTGGTTCAATTCGGTTTTTGTGCATTTGTCCCATGAAGTTTTGTTCTCTTTCTAAAATTCAATTTAAAAAATACTTTTTTAAAAAGGGGGGGGGGGGTTGAACTACCAGCTCTCCCACTGAAAGTTTAAACCCAGCAGTAAAAACGGGAACATCTCCTAAACTCAAGACATCTTTGAGAGCAAGGCATCCATTATTATTTTTTAATCCATTGTCTCTTCCTGCTCCCCAGACATACCTGAAGCCTCTGAACAGTTGCTGGGAACCACATTTTGAGCTCATTTTATTCCCAAGACTGGAGAAGCCCTTTGATTTGAACGAGTCTACTCTGATGGTGGCTAATGGATATCAAACATTACTGTATATTCTGGCGTATAAGACTACTTTTTAATCCCGGAAAATCTTCTCAAAAGTCGGGGGTCGTCTTGTACGCCGGGTGGAGAATCTGCAGTCGAGTATATCTCAAACTCTATATTTTAACTGGAAAAGTTAAAGTCTTATACGCCCAGTCGTCTTATATGCCTGAAAATACGGTATTTCTAAATTTGCACCTATACATAGAAAGTGGTACCTGCAAACTTTATGCATCTCTGTGCCTTCATTTGCCCTCTTTCTTTTTTTGGGGGGGGGTATGTTTACTCTCTCGTTTCGGCAGTGCCTATGTGATCACTGTAATACAGAGTGGCTGGTACTACTTCAGATTGAAAAACTGAAGCAGAGAAGACAGACTGAAGAAGAAATTGAGGGGCCCTTGGCCAGAAAATCCAACCTGACACTGATTATCTGAAGAATGCTTTAAACCGGAGGTCCTGGAAACTAATTCTTCGCCCTGCCCAATGGAATGTGGCTTTGGCCAGGATCAGGAGAGTATTTCAGATAAAGTCTTGCTCCTCATAAATAATCTGGCCTTGGTGCTCATAGTCCTCATTTAAACCCAGTCAATATAACAGAAATGCAACTTCCATGAGGATCAAACCAACACGAGTGTTTCAGAGTGATCTATACATTAAATATAACAATTAACTGGCAGATGGTTCAGATTTCCCTTTCTGATGGCAGGGAGTGAAGTCCACCATTGAAGAGGACAGGTTGACCTTGCAAACCTCCTGCCTATGACTACAGAAAGATCTGCAGCTCATGCTTTATCAACATCTATCTGTACTCCAGTGTTGGAGGTCCAAAGCATGCATGTTGGGGGGGTGCCAGCGATATGCCAGAGGCATGCCAGAAGACGCTGTGCATCTGCAGGATCCAAACCCCAATCATTCCCCCTGCACAGACCCTGAATGAGGGTAAAAATATATATACCTGCAGTTGGTGTAGTTTATTTAGCAAGGGAGGGGAAACTTGTCCTGGATAAATTAGCACTGTGCCAAAATCTGCTTCCTATCATCCCAGACATTTCTTCCTTCCTTTCTGAGGTTTCAAAAAAAAAAAATGGCCTCATGGTCAGGATACTTGGGATTTGCAAGGTGGCTGAGGGTGGTGTGTGTTTTCTTTCCAGCAGGCATTTATCTATGACTCTGCAGCCTCCCTCCCCCACTTCCTGATCTGAGAAAGCCCCGTGGGAGGAGTCATCCCATGACGTCTTCCTTTAATTGAAGTGTGGGCACCCAGGAAGGCTGCTGAGCACTGCAGATCACTGGTGAGGTACATAGAAACATAGCAAGCTGCCTAACACCACATCAGACCACTGGTCCATCTAGCTCAGTATTGTCTACATTGAGAGGCAGCAGCTCTCCAGGATTTCAGGCAGGGCTCTCTCTAAGCCCTACCTGGAGATGCCAGGGGTTGAACTGGGGCCTTTCTGCATGCAACACAGGTGCTCTGCCGTTTATAGAAATGAAATAAGGTACCTTTACTAACAGCCCTCAAGCCACCTCTAAAGTAAGGTAAGTCGAACAAAGGTCCTGCACCCCAACCTTGAGAATTTCACCGACATTTTCTCTCCTCTTTGGCAATTTCCAAAAGTGGTTTCTCTTCTCATTAATTGGGGGAGAATGGCTAGACACAGAC
Source organism: Lacerta agilis (assembly GCF_009819535.1). Taxonomy (NCBI): domain Eukaryota; kingdom Metazoa; phylum Chordata; class Lepidosauria; order Squamata; family Lacertidae; genus Lacerta; species Lacerta agilis. Next base: position 12,271,974 of record NC_046326.1, on the reverse strand, counting down.
ACAGGAGGAATCTTCAACACAGCATGAGAAAAAAATGCCTCTGAAAGGACCAGGGGAGGAGGAAGGAGCAAAAGCTCAGTAGGATTTTAGACATTGAAAGCTCATCTCCCTTTGATTACCCAGCATTGCTCTGTCAGTCTTGAACTCATCGAAAAACACTAGCCCTTGAATCTGATTTTTAGACTGGCTCTTGCCCTTTAACATTTTGTTATTTTTTATTTTGCTTTGCCCCCACACTCCATACTCTTAAACACTGAATGGTGTTCCTCTTGGCCGATGCCCTAGAAAGGAAGTCCTTTTCTTATTGTCACAAATGACTGTTTAATATTGCTGAAGAATGCCAGGAAAGCCTCCAGAAGAAGATAGGATCCATGGAAAAATGTGTCATCTCCCACTCCTCTTTCCTGTGATCGTGAGTCATGTAAATTTGACCTTTAAGGAGGCTTTTAAATAAAATCTCAGCACTTCATTCTTTCTCCCATCTGGAAGGCAGGATCTGGCTCTGACATGGCGAGGCCCATGTGCAGCCCAGATGTCGAAAGCCTGACAAGAGTTACAACAGCTCAGCTGCATTTTGAACTGTTCCTTGACCTCTTGACATGTGGAAATTCCATATAACCTTCGAGTCCTCACACCTGAAAGAGAGAGGCTTCACCCCTGCCAATGGGAAAGGGCTGCAGCTTAGTGAGGGAGCATGTGCTATGCACACAGAAGCTCCATGGTCCAATATCCAGAATACCTAGGCAGAACTGGGGAAAACTCCCATCTGTAATTCTGGGAAGCCACTGCCAATCAATGTAGAAACTGTATTGAACAAGATGGACCAAGGCTGCATCCACACCATCCACTGAAAGTACAATGATACCACTGTAAAACAGTCAGTGCTTCCCCCAAGAAATGCTGGGAGCTGTGGTTTGTTAAACGTGCTGAGAGCTGTTAGGAGACCCCTACCCCCCTCACAGCTCCCAAAGCATAGCGTGAGAGATGCCAAGGGGGCCATGGCCCCGGGTGCACAGTTTTCTGAGGGGGTGCAAACCAGGTGCCCCCAGACAGGCGACCCCAGCACAACTTGGAATGGTGCTCCTCTCCTCCCTTCAAGGGCTGCATCAGCTGGCCGGACTCCCCCCCCCCCGTGTGGGTGGACAGGCAGCTCAGCATGGCCCCACTTTGCTCCAGTGGAAGTAGGGCCGCTCAAGTGGTGTAGGTAGTGAGGGCTGAGCTGGCGTCCTCCTGCCCCGTGCAGCAGCAACCAACGCTATGCCACTTCCCAGAGTGCCTTAGTAGTAGGGATTGATTGTTAAGTCACTCTGGGAATTGTAGTTCTGGGGAGGGAATAGGGGTCTCCTAACAATTCTCAGCAGCCTTAACAAGCTACACTTTCCAGAATTCTTCAGGAGACGCCATGGCTGCTTAAAGTGAACTCGCAATGCCTTAAATGTATGGTGTGAAAGTTGCCTGAGTATAAGACAGCTTACATATGGTCCTCATCAATTTCTGTGGGAAATGGGGCGTGGAGCTGGGAGGACAAAGGAATGGTGATTATGATACTACTGGCTAGCCAAGTATTTGTCCTCTGACTTTTGCACCTTCTTGTGAAATGGTTCGTGGGATAATGGCGGAGGGCATTCCAGCATGCTTTGGAACAGCTACTTGCCACAATCCCAGAGAAGAGATAAGAAAGCAATACAAATGCTGAACAATTCTATGTCCTATGTTATGTATCCAGTGGTCTGTGTTTGCCTGAGCTTGAGTCTGGACTAAGGATTCTGAGCTACTGTGTTCTGATTCAATACATGATGTCCCATCACAGAACATTTCAGGATTTGGGCTTCTGCCATTGGCCCTTGAACTCTGAGTTGTGATTCGCAGCATGGAAGTTTAGACAGCCAATCATGTTGAGAGTGGGAGTGGCCCAGGCTTTGAGGAATGTATCTAAGCAGTTGCTTTGTTTCCCAGTTATGTAGTTCAATGAAGGTTCTTGCTGTTAACACTGTGTCTTGCCTCATGTGAACCCACCTACACTTCACTGGCAACGAGGATGGGATGCTAGGCTAGATATGCAGCCCTGGCTAGCTTCCAGAAGCTGAAATCACTACTGGGGAACTGTCGCCTCAGCAGAGCTGAAATCCTAAGCCCACAAGGGCTTGGTCTAGGTGTTGTCTGAGTTTACGCACATTCTGCAATGGAGAAAGAAGTCTGCTATAGGGTGGCCATATGCCCTACACTGCACTCTGTTTGAAGGGTTAGGAACATTGGAAGCTGCCTTAAACCAAGTCAGATCCATCTATCTCAGTACTGCCTACACTGACTGTCAGCAGCTCTCTAGGATTTCAGGCAGGAGTCTTTTCCATCTCTACCTAGAGATGTTGGGGATTGAACCTGGGACCTTCTGCAAGCAAACCATGAGCTCTACCGCCGAGTCAGAGCTCTCTGCTCCAAGTCTGGTTTAAACATTTTTAAAATGTGAGAAGGAAGAGCAAGGATGATGTGGTGAGATTGGGGTCACATATGTGCCCCAGTGGGACCAATGCCCTGCCTCAGCCCTGTCCAGGTATGCAGCAAAGATGCCTGTGTCGGGAGGCCAGCTCCACCACGCAACTACTGGACTTACTTTTTGGGCCTGGCTCATGGGTTGTCCTTTGATTCATGGTCCCTGGCTCACTACGGACTGTTGCATGTGGTCTTCCCATAGCCATCTGGGTTGGCCACTGTGAGGCTGGTGTCAGTGGGCCACTGAATCTGGCTCATCATTGCCCATGGGTGAGAAATATGAATGTCACCCTCATCTCTGTTGAGGAAGGGGACAGTGAAGGCTAGTCTATTAGGACAAATGGGGCACACCCCACCAACCTCAGTCTGCCAGCGCCCACCTGCATGTGTCCTTACATCCAGTCCAAACAGGTAGCCCTGCCTGCCAGCTTCCTCTCCCTCCTTGGTCTCAGGATTGCCCTTGTAGAACCTAGCAAGGAAGAGGATGGGATGAAGGCTAGAATTAGCTGGCTCTGCCTGTAGCTGACTCTTGCTCTGATTATCATTTGCTCAGACTCTACCTACCATTCGGGTTTCTTGGTTTCTGCCCCACCAGTCCCAATGGGTACCAACTGCCCCTGGAAGGGTGGGGGTTTGTTTTATGTAACTAATAAATAATATGACATCATTTTGCTTCAACAACCACCCAATGTTCTGCAGGGTCTTTGCTCTTGGTTCCTCCACCAGCCACCAACCCATTCTGGTGATCTCTTTGAAACACAAATAAAAATGCTTAATTGAAGTGGAAGAATGTGGCATTTCTGAATGGTAACTTACTGGAAACTAGGGCAAAAATAGCAAATACACTTTCCCTTTGGCAAATAATACAGAAGGTTTTTTCCCTCTTCTTCTTCTTTAAAAAACAACTTTAATAATATTACCAGGATTTTTTTTTCATGGGGACAGAAACTATCAAATCCAAATCAATGCAATAAGTGAAAACACACCCAGCGTCATAAAAGGCTTTGGGAAAGATGCCATGTTAATAAAGGGGGAAATGTGAAGGAGTCTATGAAGAGAAAGCAGTTAAGAAAAACTCAGGCACTTGTAAAAAAACCACTCCAACAAAAACTGCAGGCAAGATTTATTTTTAATTTGTAGGGAGGGGGCTTTTTCTTTGGTCTCACCGGATTTTTGATTTAGGAGATGATGGAGACGTTTATTTGCAATTGAAACAATTGGTTTATAAAGAGGAATCGAGGCGGCCTTGTAAAAAAGAAAACAGATCTTAAATCAATAGGACATATTCTGTGATTACTTCAAAACATTGGCCTCCTATCATCATCCCACTCCAAACATAAGGCAGGCACAGTGAAATCGCTAAGAACACAAGAGCCCTAGTGGATCAAGCCAAAGGCCCATCTAGTCTAGCAATCTCTTCTCACTGTGGCTAATCAGATGCTCATGGGAGGTCCACAAGCAGGACACGAGAGCAACAGCACTCTCCCAACATGCAGTTCCCAGTGACTGGTATTCATAGGCATTCAACCTAGCCATAACTACAACCTTCACCAGTCTCCAGACTCATCCTTCTTCTCCTTCTCAATTGGCTTAGCAGAAACCTTGCTGCAACTACCGTAAGAGTCCTGCCAAGGAGCTGCATAGCTTCAAAGACAACACCTGCGTGGAGCTGGAATTCAGCAGACAAGGTTCAAAATGCAGTGCTCACACACACATGTATGCTTATTATGAATGACTGCAAACATGAAGTGTTGACTGCTTTGTGTGAATGTTCAGTCGCAGATCTAACACCATGGGTGGGACTTTTCCTATCATCTCAAATGACAGTGCTTTTCAGCGGGGTTCTAATTCTCACATTTAACTTCCAGTCCCAAGGCCTGTTTCACATGTGCAAAGGCACATCATTTGGTTTGACTGTGCTCAATTATTGCACCCTTGATGACTGGCTCTCTTCAGGTTGCCATTCATTCTAAAGCATTCTGTCATGCATGCTTTAGTTGAGATTTCTGCATTGTGGGGTGTTGGACTCAATGGGCCTCAGAGTCCCTTCCAGCTCTACAATTCTATCATTCTATGACTAGAGCTATCAAAATGTATTCAAGCTGGGCTTATCTTACATTGACTAGTTTGTAAGTATTTTATGTCATTATCCAGACCAAGATCAGCACTTTCAAATCCTCTGGTTTTCTAAGGGCATCTGAGGGGATACTTGCTTCTCTCATTCAATTTCAAGCTCTGATCCTAATCTTACTTACTTCAAAGTTAATCCCGCCAAAATCTCTTGGACTTCTTAAATAAACAAGCAGGTTGCAACACGGTTTAACTTTGGTTGAAAGATGTCCTTGCTTATTATGTGTGCAGGTTTCTGCTTGTGAGTAGCGAGTTTCTCTCTGCCAGCTCTGCCTGTTTCACCTGGCACAACATTGTCTAACCACTAGAGACTGAATGTCATCAAATTTCTAGTGCATCTCAAGTTCTGACAAAGGGATCCTGGTTATAGGAAGCCAGCAGGACCTAGATCTTTAAGCTAAGTTAATATAAGTGACCCCTGTTCCAAACTCCATTCAGAACTGGGGCCCTTAAAACAGAGTTTGACTTACACAACCTTTCCTTTAGGTTGCCAGGTCACATGACAAAGCTGAAGGAGGATTGGAAGAGGTGTAAATCACCCCTTGCCCTTTGCATGTTGCCCAACTGGGGCGCACCAAAGCTCATTGTGTGGGCGGGTTCTTTGACATGTGTGGTGACATCCCACTCAACACCATTCATCACCAGGCCCCCATACTTCCATTTTGTTTCCAAAGAAACAAAAAGATGCAGCTTTCATTTTTCGGCCAGTTGTTGCAGTATCCCGTGCACTCGTTCCATTAGCGCACAGACTTACACTTATGCAATGGGACTTTCCACCTCTCTTCCCCCTGCCCACACCCTATCCCATTCCTCGATCTGCTCCAGATGGTTGGGGAGTCCCCAGAACAGATTTAGAGGGTATGCAGGTGGAGGAGAGTGGGGCAGGTTCTGTTGTGCAAGTGGAAATCCTTGTGCTAATGGAATGGGTTCCCAAGTGCGACATTGTATTCAGCCCAATTTGTCCATCCCCCACTGTCAAATGTTGGTTGCATATTGCTGGAATGCAACCACCACCCCCTTCTTTCTTATGGCAAAAGTTTAGTGGTGTTTAAGGGAGGGAAATTCCAATATTATTTCAGTTTCTGGAAACACCTTTACCGGTAATTTCCAACACCCTTTTGTTGGGTGAGACTCCAAATAGCCAGGTGCTTCAGAACCAGACCACACCAATGTCTGGAAGGAATTTTGCAGGGATAGCCCAACGACTGACACCCTCCGCCCTCTTCCCCTTTCCCTGGCTCTCATCAAGAGCAGCTATTCACATTTATATATGGAACTATGTTTCATTATTTCGTAGATTTTCAAATAATGAGGGCCTTCGCTGTTTCAAGTGCTTCCTATTTTTGTCTTTCATGTTTGTTTCGGGAATACATTTGTGAAAATCAGACCTAAATCCTCCTACGCTTGTTTTATTAGTTTTATTAGTGTCAAGCTCACTCATCACTAGGGTGATGAACCTGACAATTCACTAGGGTGAACCTGAAAATTTCATCTTCTTTCATATCCTCAATTTTCCATTCTTCCATTTTCCATGTTTCCATCTCAATTTGTGATTTTTAAAAGCCTTCATGAGAAATCATCAGGATGTCCCCTAATAAAAACATTTGTATACAATTCCTCCAAACATACACACATTTCCAAAATAAACTTCCCCTAATATGATGCATGTTCACTAATATATGCAATTATATGCACATTTTATCCTTGTATATGCATTTTTGAATATGTAACTTGGCTTGGGAACTGCATTGCAAAATTCAAAGCACTCCAGAAATTTCAAAAGATGAAAGTGTTTCTGTTTGCATATTGTTTCTGAAAGTACAAATGAGGGAAGATGGTATTAAAATGTGAACTGAATTGAATCTCTCCCCAATCCCTACTCATCGCCAGCTGCCTCATTAAATATTGATATCTTTGAAAGGTACAATGGAAACAGGGGGCATCTATCTGGATTCCAGCCTTGGAGAGGAGGAAGAAAGAGATGGGCTTATGTTCACATCTTTACATGACATGTGACCATCTTCAGTGCAATTTGTTGGCATAACACAGACCTAGTCCCATTATTAGAGCAAGAGCTACTTTGGAAGAACAGCTAAGCACTTCCTCCCTTGGATCCATAAACTGTACCTCAACCATTTGTTGGCTTCTGGGTGTCTCAGGAGACCATTGGAAGAGTGTGCCTTTGCAGGTAAAGTCAAAGCATTAGAGTTGCAGCGCCTGCTGTGGCTGTAGAGGTTGATATGGGAAAGACGTATTTTATTGCAGGTGGGGCTGATGGAGGCAGACGGTTTTGCTGCTATAGGTGCACCATGGCATTCCTTCTCCCTGTGCTCCTCCCAGTCCACCAGTAAATCTATTTGTTTCTTCAAGTTTGATTTGCTGTCAGATTTATACCAGTGTATGAGAATGTTAGCAGGGTTAACCATTAGACTAAGAACCCTACCCAGTGGGACCTCGGTGGAACTGGGGGTGGGGAACCTGCAGCCCATGGGACTAATTAGGTCCCACCATTTGGCCCGTAAGGTTGTTTTGGCAATGCCATATCAATCTGCCGTACACTTGATGTCATCTATGGTGTAAGTGAGGGGCAGATAAAGGCAGGGCTTGGATGAAAAAAGCTTTGTAATTAGCTGATTGCCAGTGCTTTGGAATCACTATGCAAGGGGCGTTGCAAATCTTGTGTAGCTGAAGTGTAATTTTACAAGAGTGTTTCAGTATAGGGAGGGAAGCAATGTTCCCTGTCGTGGGCAAAAGATGTATCTTTATCATATGAACCTAGCATTCCCCTTTACTGCCTTCCGGTCTTCCCTAAATGAGGAGCACTGCTGCACCAATGATGCAATGGGATAGGATGCCTATAAGAGGAAGCTTGTGGATGCTCGGGGCCAACGTGCTGTTTAACCAGGCCATTGAAAGAGCACTAGTTCAAGTCAAACACAAATCAATTTCATCCAAGGATGGGTCTGGAGGGATTTGGGCTGGTTTATCCCTCCCAAGGGAATGGCATCCTAGCTCCAGCTGTGAGTGACTTGTGCATTCCAATCACACTACACCTCCTTTGCTAACCCACTTTCCTGTGACATCAAACTTCCCAGCTTTACTGGTATCTTATTGGCTGGGCTCCAGGGCTAGGACCACCCCCCGCCCCCTGCAACCTGATGTTGGGTCTTGGGTTTCCTATAGGACTGAGTGCAGAAGAAGACAGACAGCTCTCTTCTATAACTCTTTCGCCCTCTTTTTTGTTCCTTGCTTACCATTATCAAGTCATGCTGCATGTATAAATGTCAGCCCATCAAGTGGTGTGTGTGTGTGTGTGTGTGTGTGTGTGTGTGTGTGTGTGTAAGAATTTGTGCACTTGCACACCAAGAAAAGAAAAGAGAGCAGCGAGGGTATATGCAGCAAGCCCCTCGCAAGGAGCTGGATTCATAGACTCTACATGCAGCAGAACACTCACCTTCTTTAATGATCTATGGTTCTGTAAGCAACACTTTGAGAGTTTGTGCTTTCTTTGGTCAAGATCCAAGGCAAAGTGGAAGCCCACACATAATAACCAACTGTTGAAAGTGAGAATTAGCAGCAGCCAATTCCATTTTCAGGCTCTTCAACCCCTCTGAAAGCTCCCTGCCTCTCCTTTTATGGAGGCTAGAAATTCCATGTTGACTTGGCTCTGTTACAGGACAGCAGGAGGCCCGGCTGAAAAGGCCAACCCCCCCCCCCCCGCCAGCCCCCTCCCCAAAGTGGAGATCATTTCTTTTCTTCTTATATATTTCTAAATCAGGATAGGAAGTGCTGCTTTGCTAATTGTGGGCCCCCTAAATGAATCAAGACCACATTAGATGCCATATTTGGTACAAATGAGCACACATATATATATATATTTCTTCACTTACTGAAAGAACCCCAGCTGGTTGTTACATATACACACACACTCACGTACACACAACTATTTAAAATAGTAAAACCTCAGAAATACAGTATGAGGTCATTTTTTGGCACAAGTGCCCATTTTGTACCAAAGTTTTAAGATCTGTTTTAATATCTGCTAAAAAAGCATTCCTGAGCATGGTGGAGAGGAGTCATTTGGGACGAGCAGTTTCTTAATCAGGAATGACCCTCAGTTTACAGGCATTTTTTGGTACTCCATTGCCAGGAGCAATCAACAGGCAGCTGTTCCGTACTGGACCAACTAGGAAAGCTATACAGATTCCAGGGGGGGGGAATAAAGATATTTGAAATGCATGTACATTCTTGGAATGCAGAAGGGTCAAAGGAGATAGCATTTGCCTGCACAAGATGTGACTTCTAAGGACACTCATTACAGACATAAGTACATAAGCTCTGCTAGATTAAGCCCAATGCCTACCTATGCCAACATCCTTTTTTTTCCAATGGCCAACCAGATGCCCATGGAAAGCCTGCAAGAAGGACCTGAGTGAAACAGCACTGGTACCCAGCAAGTGGTACCCAGAGGCATACAGCCAACACATTTCAGACTCCCAGCTCCAGGAAACAATCCTTCTCTTCTTCTGTACATCATATGTAAGGTGGGCACAACTTTTAATGGACAACATATGGCCATCGCAGAAGCCGTCAACTCCTCATCTCCTCTGGTCTAGTGGTCTCAGGGGCCATGACCACAAAGAGAAGGAGCCTGGGATGGGACAAAGACATGCTCGAGAAATGAGAAAAGGCTAATAAAACACAAACAAAACAATCAAGCAGAACAAAACCCAGCTGGCCAGGATAAATTTGGGCACCCTGGCATTGAGTCAGAAGCCGTGGCAGCTTTAGGAATTCCAGGGCTGTCCCAGCAAAATTGGGACCATTGAAGGATATGTCCTTGAAGCATGCACTGCAGAGGGGGCCTAAATCAGGATTGGGGAACCTCAGGGAGCCAAATGCAGCCCCCCAGGCCTCTCTGTCTGTCAAGGCTCTATCAAGACTTTGCGGAATTACGATCCCTCCCCCAGTGGCAGTCGAAAGGCAGATAACCAAAAGAGCTCTTACCACGTAATTTATTCAGTATTGACTGAGAGAGAGAAAATAATGTTGTCTCTACAATAATGATGTTGCTCCAACTGTGCTCCTCCCCCCTCCCTTCCCAGCAACAGCACTTCTCTTTACGGTGGCTGCCAGAGGCTAATTGTCTCTGAGTCCTTCGCTCTTCCACTTTCAATGCACGTCGAGTTCTGGGAGAAGGGGGTGGGTCAGAAATGCTCTCCAGTGATATCGTGTCAGCTGGCTGCTCTGTCTCTGTCTCCCCCTTCTCTTCTCCCAACACCTCTCCACTCTTCTGTTCACTTGTTTCTGAGCTGTGACCTTCCTCAAACCATAGGGGAATTCAGCACTGCCTTCCTCTTCTCTAGAAGGTTCGGGAGGCAGTCTCCACCATTCCTCCTCAGTCTCGTCCCCCTCAGTCCAGTCCCTGACATCATCTGGCCCTCAGTAGGCCACACTTGCTGCCCAGGCCATAGATGCTTTCCCCAAGCTACACTTCTCACCAGCCCTACTCTGCAACTTCCTAGAAGGATTTCAGCCTGAGTGGACAACATCAGTTTGGAATGTTGTTTATTAAGGAGGCACCCACCTGCAGTTCCATGATTCACAGGAACTGCAGGACACTTACACAGAGTTCACCAGCTCCTGACAAGAAGGTGTGGCTTTGTTGGCCAGAAGAAATAAAGATGGCTTGGATCGAGCTGCTGAGAACAGAACTGGGAATCTACAGCTCACAGTGAGCTGCCCCATATGGAGAAGTCTTCTCATGCTCTAGAGTGGTGCTGCCTACCCCTGCTTGCCATTGTGCACCTCTGAACAGGAAGGACTATAAAGGGTTTCCTGTTTGAGCCCGGACTCTTCCTGAGCAACAGTGGTCAGCCTTGCTGGCTCTGAAGTTCTTTGATGTGTTCTTTGGCTCTGACTTATGGCTTTGTTCTTCAGCTCTGACTTTCCGGCAAAGCTCCTGGCATCTTGTTGTGGCTCAGTCTTGACCGCTAGGCTCATAGTGAACATGCTACGCTTGGCCAATCCAGAGACCTTGTGCTGCCTGCCAATTGCTGAAGTCAATGCACCCCTATTTCCATCTATAGCCGAAGAACACTGGAAGCTGCCTTATACCGAATCAGACCAATGGCCCATTTGTCTGTGCTGACTGGAAGCAGCTCTCCAGAGTTCCAGGCAGGGGACGTTCTCAACCTGACCTGAAGATGCAAGGGATTGAACCTGGGACCTTCTGTGTACAAAGTAGATGCTCCATCATGAAGCTATGGCTTGAGAGTGAAAGTTACCAATAGCTCCCTAGTCTTGGACCCAGACTTATTCTAAAGCTATAGATACAAATAAACATGCTCCTGGGGAAGGAAAAGTAAGTCTCATGATTTGAGAGAAAGTCAAAATAAATTTAAACAATTCTTTAAAAAGATAGCTAAAAAGACTCTTCTTAAAAACCTTAAAACTCCCTTAAAAGAAACAAGTCTTCAAAAAAGTTATATGCTCTAAGAAAGTCTTTAAAAGAATCCTTCCAAAAGAATTTAAAAATTATAATGTAGCACTTTAGAGACCAAATGAGTAGTTTTAGGTATAAGCTTTCGTGTGCATGCACACTTCTTCAGATAGGAACATAGGGGATGCTTTAGCTGAGATTCCTGCATTGCAGGGGGTTGGACTAGAGGACCTTTGGGGGTTCCCCTTCCAACTCTACCATTCTATGATTCTACGTTCCTACAGAGAAAGTATTAGACTCGGCTTCATGGTTGCATTAGGTAGATATATTCTGAAGCCCTGGATGTTTTAAACAAAGCGACACTCTGAGTTTATGTTGCAAGCTGGACCTAGTCAACCTCTCAAATGCACGTGTGCGTCTCTTGTGATAAATTCCCTCCAGGGACATGTTATGTCATTCCCTGATGGGCGGTAGAATGGAAACGCTGGGACGAGCCTTTGAAGGATTTAATTCGCTTCTTAATTGCACAAGCCGGAGGATAAATGTCCTACGGCCAAAGAAGATGGAAGGCTTGCTTGCGCAGAATAGCTTGAACCTGAGTGATTTAGCACCAGCTAAATCTGACAAATTACAGTAGCAATGACAGCTTTACAGTTTTGTCAACAGCAGGCCCCACCTCATTTCAGAGCTCTCCGTGGAGAGATCATAGGAGTCTCCTGGCTCCATGGACGAGCTCTTGGCGCTAAAGGGTTTCATCTCCGAACGAAGCTGATATTATGTCTTGCAACAAGGCTCCCAGAAAGCTGTAGAAAAGCACACGGGGCTTTAGGCTCACCTGTCAGGTTCTTGAAAGCTCCCTCATATACTGAAATGACTTTCTGAAGAGCATTGAATGGTTTTTGGTCCTGCTGTGTGGATCACACACCCATCGGATGTACTGAAAATGGAAACAACTTATTTTGTAGATTAGGTCTCTGTGGAGGTGTTCTGGGTGCAAAAAAAGAAATCATTAGCTGCAGTTCAAAAGAATGAGAAAAGAATGGCTTAAACCCATCAGGCACTGAAGCTAGCATTACGGTAGTTTTTTCTGTAACAATATTTAATAACCTTTTTGTTTATTTCCTTATTTTTCCATTGCCTTCCAATGTACAAAATGCTATTAAAATCATTAAAATAACAGCAGATAAATGTTAAAAGAATGCCAAGTAGACACCTATGGCAGAGAACTACTCAACCACCTGGGAAAGCTTATCTGGACAAAAACGTATTCAATTGATTCCAGAAAGTGCAGATAGTGAGGGTTTTGTCATAAAAATGCTCCCTGTGCCTGTTGGAGAGGCTTGCCTGGTGAAGTAGAGTCACACCAGCAAAGTCACTGCTGCTTACCAGGGTGGGAGAGAGGTGACAGAGAGGACAAGGCCACATGGGAGCACTAGATTGACACCTCTGTTTCACCTGTGAAGCCCCACTCTTGCCATTGTCTCAGGTCTCCACATCCCAGGAAGCAGCAGTGATGCTGCTATCAGGAAACTATTGCTCTGGCTCCACCCCTCCAGGCGAGACACGCCTGCTTTGCTCAGGGTGCTTTGCTGTAGCAGAAACCCTCGCTGTTGCCCAGTGCTGCTGTTTTAACTTTTCCACCGTCCTACCAGAGTGATGCACTATGGAGCACTATGGAGAATTTTAAATGGTGGCCTGTAGCCAGGCACCAGCGCTGCAAGGTAAGCCTGTTACCTGATCTTTACTGACACAGAAGGCCAACCAGAGGGATCCACTCCAACCTAGAGCCGGCCCTGCAAATTGGACCTCCTCATTGCCTTGAATGGAATGAGAACACCCCCTAGGACACTTTCTGCTATGGCTAAGAATTGCAGGTGACAACGTCCTTCAGGAAAATATGCTCAGCATTGCTGATCTTCTTACTGAGCATCCCTGGGGTTTTCTGGAATACGGTGTACAAGTTCCTGTTTTCAAATAAAGCTGCCCCTTGCCACTCTAAAGAGTAGAGTCTTGGCCTTCAAAAGCAGGTTTAAGAATTGCCATGGGTAGATGAGTTAATTTTTGCCCACCAGCTTCATCTTTGTTATACGTCCCACCCCCATGTAGCCACAAGGAAGCTCACGCTGCGAGCTTCACATCTGCGGCGAACGTTTTTGTAAAATAAATACTGGCACTTAGCAGCACAACATCTGCCGTCTTGCAAAACCAGATTCAGGCTTCTCCTTAGATTTGTCTGCTCGCAAGTGCGCAACCTCACCAAATGCAGCCAAGATAGCTGCCCCCACCTGGCTCAGCTAGCATATGGTCCCTATAAGATCAGTAAGATATGAGGCGTGCTTATCTTGAAGCAAAGAGGTTTTCATTAGCAGGTCAGCCAAGAACCAGTGGTGAGGGAGACCGAGATACCACAACACGTAGAGTTATTTACTGCTATCAAAACATCAGTGTAAAAAGGTTTTGCAGGCAATTCTGTAAGGGCATTTTGGTTTCCGAAAGTTTTCTTTAAGAATCACTTGATGGGTATCATTCAAACTCCCCATCTCCTTGGCTTCTTTTGGGATAAATGCATCCCCTGGCATTTGTACATGCTCTGTCAGGAATGCTTTGATGGTGTTTCCTGCTTGGCAGGGGGTTGGACTGGATGGCCCTTGTGGTCTCTTCCAACTCTGTGATTCTATGATTCTGCATCCGATATAACACACTAGGCAATAAGAGTTGCTCTGTCCCCTACACCTTGGTATCCACTGAAGTGCATCTTAAAAATATACATATACCTCAAGTGTCAAAAACCAGGGGGAGGAGATGCATCTTCAGTATTTGCAGGAAGCTGTATAAGGAAGATGCCAGATGCACCTCTGCAGGGCGGGAGTCCCACAACTTAGTGGCTGCAAGTACTCTGAGCCTCTGAGGGCAGAGGAACTACAAAGAGGGCCCCTTTCCCGTGTGTGTGTGTGTGTGTGTGTGTGTGTGTGTCTAGATACCAAGATCGAGGTTTGGGGCAAGGGCTCTTTGGTGAGAGAACCCCAGCAGAAATTTAGAGTCACAAAATATGCAGCAAAGTGTGGAAATATAGGCTGTTAGGCCTTTAAACTATGCCAACTGAAGTTTCCGAGTCTTCAAGGGAAGCCCAATTTATCATCCCATCAGTCCTGTAAGGTACATTCATCATCATTAGTGCAACAGGGCTTTCCCCCCTCTCCCTCCCATGCCTCCCTCAAATCTGCTCTGCGGGCTCAGGAGAATGCCTAGAAGAGCACATAGGGTGAGGAGAAAGATCATTCCATTTGGCAAGCAGAAATGCTTGCACTGATGGAAAGGAATTCTTAGCACTACATTAAATTCCACCCCAGGTCTCCAATATGGCCACCTTCCTTCCACCTTGTCCAATGCATATACTGTAGAACATCATAGACCTTGTGCATACATGTGAGATTTCTAGCCCTTTTTGAGATCAGAGTCAATTGCACACATTTCCCTCCCGTATCCCACAATAGGTGAAATCAAAACTCCAGGGCACTTTGACATATAATACCATGCCAATATCTGCACCATATAATATGTTCATTTTGTTTTGTTCCTCGGTCTGTTGCCTCCACACTTTCCACCATCTGTGGCTGCTTTGCCTTGCCTTGAACTACTTCTGATCTTGGCGGGAGAGGAATTCTTTTGCCCGGGCCCAGATGGTTTGCTTTCTGTCTTGTTCTCCATCTTCATTATCAAACTCATTTTCTAAACCTGTCTTGAAAGTAACTCAGGAATGACTGCAAAATCTCATCCAGAAGTACTCCTTTGCTTCTGGCCCAATTTTCTGGGGAAAGTGTTAATCACCCCCTACCATCATCAAATACCCACATACCCACATACAATGCCACTTTTCTCCTCTCAATTCTTTCCACCCCAAGTGATTTTTCTTAAAACAAATGGTATCAGGGCACTGGGGTGCATGTTTGCACCTCACACGTCATTAGCCCCTGAAGTCTGGAAGAAGGGGTAAGAGAACCGTGTTTCTACAGAAATGTAATCAGTAAATGTTCATGGCGACACTTTGCCTTGGCTGCATCTCAATGTCCTAATGATATTTTGTCATCACATTGAAAATGCAGGTTGAATGAATCCATGTACAGTTATATATGGCCATGTGATTGTTTCAGCATGGCCTTGCCTTACAACATGAGCCTTTTTTAGCTAGGCAGGGAAATTGCCATTCCTGCTCACCCCCCCCAAAAAAAAAATAATAAACTGAGCTGTTTAAGTGATTTTTCAAGCGCCTCCTAGTTATTGAATAGGACTACTTTCCACAGTGCCTGCCACAGAATCATCATCTCTTCCTCTTCCTCTTCCTCTTCCTCCTCCTCTTCCATTTAGTCTCTTAAAAGTCTTACTATTTCTATTGTATGTTAATTTAAGTTACTATGAGCTAAAACATGGCCGCTCAACTGCTTCAACCACATAATGTTCATTTGGTAAGGAACCAAACTTTTAGTGTGGCAGCTCCCATACTCTGGAAATTTAACTGAGAACCTATACTTTTAATTGCTGACTTTATTCATTTTGTTTGTTTGTTGTTGTTTTTCAATGTTGAATTTTATTGAAAAGTTTGATGTATATTTTATATTCTATAGGTGAGCTGATTTTGGGGAGGGGGTTATCAACCACTTTGGAGACCTACTATCAAGCAAGAGAGAAGGTGAGAAATATTGTGAGTGAATGAATGAATGAATGAATGAATGAATGAATGAATGAATTGAAGAGCAGTATGAGATTACTCCTTGGGAAAGTGTCCCCCATGCAACTGTTCCATATTTATGAAATCTCAGGGTTGTAGTCAATGTAGTGTTAAGTTAAAGTCACTTGAAAGTGTACTTGTTCCTCTGGTGAAATGTTTTGCACTACTGCAAGATAGTTGCATTAGCAGGTAGCTGGTAAATTTGTCGCGCAATAGATTGCTCAGTCTGTTGCGCGACGAGTTTCCGCTAGCGCAGATGGTGCACTGAATTCCTGTGTTGCGCAACATTAAATCTCACTTGGCTGCTAGAGCAAGAGTTCTTCTGTTAGCAAATGGAGAACCCTGGAATCATCCCTACATGTAAACATGTTGAGGAGGCCCTGGTACTTTGAGTACGGAAGCATTGGTGGGAACAGGTGACGAGACATGAACATGCTTGAATTAACGGAAGGTAGTTGACTCACCACATTGGACCACAAGCGTCTGGTCAAGACCGTGAGCAAACCAGGGCACTCTTTCTCATTGTCCCACATCTGGGGTAGATTGTCTTCGGCCACCTTCTTTAGCCTCACTTAATGCTTTCCTTTTGATCATGTTGGTTTAGAACGTTGAAGTGTAACTTTCCGAAAAACAACACAGCTGGGCCGAGATCTGAGCATGTGGATTTCCTGAAATCCCACTTTCTTTTTATCAGACACTTGAGGAGATTATTTCATTTGCCTTCCCCCGGCTGGGTGCAGCTGTTGCGGAGGCTGATGGAGCTCCTTACACTTTGGCCTTCATCAGCTCTTGCTTGATCCTTCTTTTGTGAAATCCAAACCTTGGGCAAGCCTCAGATTTCAGCCCCACTGCTAAAGTCTTTAGGCTTGTTGGGCCTGGCTGGAATTCCATTGTAACTGTATCTTTTGGCCTTGTCTCTGGGCAGTCTGAATAATGCTGGGAATGCAGCACTGCTGAAAACAGTGCCGTCAACAAGTTGCCAAGCAGAGATCCAGTCTAACAATGGCTGTGTTTGTCTTGGGATGTTGGGCACAGTATTGTGGTTCTACAGAACTCCTGCTGAGGTCTTTGCCCAGAACTCATGCACAGCTGAAATAAGCTTTCCTAGAAGGGTATTTGGATTTTTGTCCTGTTGTTTGCTTTCTAGTTGAATATTTATATCCTGCCTTTCTTCCGCTGTGGAACCCAAGATGCCATATCTACAGTTCCCAGGCAGTCAACCATCCAAACACTGAGTGGACTCAAACTAGCTTAGAGTCAGCACAGTGGTGGTTTCCTGTACCTTACGACTAGAGACAAGCGCATCTGACAATCTCAGTTTCTCATTTTTCCAATCTTCAGTTCACATTTCAGTTCGTAATTATTTTTTAAGTCTGCATGAAAATTCACCTGCGTTTTAGCACAAATTTTCCCCAATACACACGTTTTTGTATCTAATTTATCTTGATATACACTTTTTTGCAAAGCACATTTTCCCCAATATAACACTTTTTTTTGGTATGTTATGCATTGATTGGTCAGCGAGCTGCTCTGTGAAATTTGGAGAACTGCAAATTTCAAAGGATGTCTGTGTTTTGATTTGTGTGTTGTTTCAGGAAGTACAAATTTCGTAGGCTTACCTTTAAACAAAAACTGAATTGAATTGCTACCCCATCGCTACTTCAGACCATACACTGGAACTCAAGCTTATGATAAAATACCAGGAAGCAGTCTTTCCTAGCAATAGCCCCTTTCACACATTCATTCATTCATTCATTCATTGAATGCATGGAGAAGGGAGATTTCATTCAGTGACCTGTCACAAAAATGTGCTGGTAAGTAATTAAACTGCATTTAACTCTTTATTAGCAAAAACACAATCTTCACAGACTTAGTTGAGTGTCAGGCCTAGTGAGCAGAGCATCTCATTCCTGGTGGTCTTCCTCCATGAAAATCAGTTGCCAAGACTGAAAGTCCTTGCCTCCTCACAGCTGTCTATGACTCCTCCTCTCCAGGACTTTTTTCAAAGGAATCAGAGACTGTGTCTGCATGCACCCCCCCTCTCCTCTGCCCTTTTCATGCTTCTTTCAGTTCTGAGAGACCAGGGGGAGAGGAGCTTATCACAACTGGAGGGGAGATACTGGTGACTCTTCACCAGCCTGAATCATCTCTGCCTCTTGAGCCTTCCTCCTCCCATGCTCCTGATTCTGGACTTCTCTCTGCCACAGACTTTCCCAGCTCACTAAGCCCTGTTACCTCTTTAGCTTCCAACACCTCCTCTTCCAAGTTTTCTCCCTCTTCTCCCTCTGGCCACTGATCAATGCCCCACCACCAGTCCCTGAGCTCTGAGCCTTCTTTCCTTGGGGGTTCCCCAGTTGGTTCCTCCCACCATTCCTGTGCATCCAACCAGTCCATGACATGATCCTCGTTTCCACTTCCACACAGTCAGACAAATGTGTGAACAGACCCTACTTGCACACAAGTTGGACATGCATAGATTCTCTGCGTGTGATCAGGAACCCTTCAAAAGGCATAGTTCCCATCCCAATCACATTTATGTAGGATTGCATGTCCTTTGGGCAGTGTCCAACCAACACATCCCATTAGTGCAAGGTTTTCTGTGCACACAACAGGCCTTCCCCTCCTCTCTTCCCCTCCCCATGCATATCCCTTCCCAAATCTGTTCTGGAAAGTTGGGGGAACCCCTAAAACAGATTTAGGGAGCACTGGAAGGCAGGAGTATGTCCCATTGCACAATTGAAAATCCTTGTGCTTACAGGAAAATCCTTGTGCTGCTACTTTAGAAGCAGCCCTCTAGCTCTGCTCAGATATTCCCAGGGAAGGCTTGGAATGACTTGCTCTGAACTCTGAATGAATTGTGAGCCGAGCTGAATTTGAGAGACATGTACCTGTTTTTTAAAACTGGGGGAGTTTCATTCCACCCCCATCCCAATTCTGACACTCAACACCACCCTTACCAACCATCTCCCTTCGATGCTTAACATCCATAAAACTGGCTGGGAAAGAGCTGCAGTCAGGACACAAGAGACCAGAAACTCTTTTGCCAAACTGAATATTTGCAAGGAAGTGAGTCATACTGTTTTAATTTAGTGGGTTCAGATGGCTAAACACACACACACACAGACACACACACACACACACACACCCCAACATGCAATGTGCTCTCTAATTTGCAAGCAAAACTCCCTGAAGTGTTCGTTAAAGAAAAACAGCCAAACAAAACAGACACAATGCCTGAACAAAAGAACAAACATCCAAGTTCTGATTGGTTGAAGATGACTCATGTGATGACAGAACACAATTAGCAAGGAAATGAATCAAGGCAATACAGACACGGCTAATCAACGAGAAGTTCTCTTCTCTCTGGAGGTCTGAAGAGAAACTCCATGATTCATCAGTGACAGTATAAGCTAGCAACTTCCTACACTGAAATCAGTTGATACTTAGGGCCAAATGACTCTAGGGATGCCATCTTCTGATTTACAAAACACTGGCTGTCTGGGTGAGGTATTGGAGACCTTTGGCCCATTAGATGCTGCTGAACCATGACTCCCATCATCCCTGGCCATTGGGCTTACGGGAGTTGTCATTCAACAACATCTAGAGGGCACCACATTGGGTGCACCTGCTTCAGGTGGACCAGGGGGGAAATCCAGTAAAATATCTGGTCTAGAGGTTGTACTTCTGTTAATTCTAATACATGGACAGGGAACCTGTGGCTCTGCAAGTGTTGTTGGACTCCAACTCCCATCCTCCCCAGCCAATGGTCAGCGACGATGGAAGTTGTAGGCAGTAACACCTGGAGGACTGTCAGTTCTCCAAAGGGATGAACAAATCTTTTAGTTTTGGTTTCTCTCAGTTTCTCATTTTTCCAATCTTAAATTCAGTTCTTCACATTTTCACATCAGTGAGCGTTTTCTTCTTCTTCTTTTTAATAAAATAAAATAAAAAGTCTTCTTGAAAATTCATTAGCATTTTAAAGGTGAATTCTCCAAATACTGTACGTACAGCTTTGTATGCAATTTGGCCTAATATGCACATTTTTCCAACACAATGTCCCCTGATATAAGGCATTTTTCTATGTCATCTTCAGTAATACATGCATTTTAATGCACACTTTAACCTAGTATATGCATTTTTGCACACATTACATGACTAGAGATTCAGAAAGGGGTGAATTTTGAAGGACTGTTTCAGATCTCAGATTGTTTCGGAAAATGCAAATTAGGAAGGTTCGCCTTTAAATGCGAACTGAGCCAAATTTCTCCCCCATCCTAGTTCTTCATTTCTGTTCCCATGGGGCAGAACAATGATGTTACATGGTGTGTCATGTGCAAAGCCTGGCAGAAACCAAAGGTTACTAGATTTTCAGGCCATATTACTGTTTTCCCTGCAGAACTCAGTTTTACTGCTAGGACAAATAAATTACTGGCTGGTTGGAAGCCCTAATTAACACATTACTTAACACCATTGGTGGTGATTATATCAATATCCTGCTTTCCTCCATGGAGCTCAATGCAGTGTTTGTGCTTCCTCTCTCCCGCACTTTATCCTCATAGTAACCATGTGAGGTAGGTTAGGCTGAGAGAGCAAGACTGACTGGTGAAATATCAACCAAGGAGCTTCATAGTGGAATAGTGTATGGAGTCTGGGCATCCCAGTGCTAGCTCAGTGCTCTACTCACCACATTAGACTGTGTCATGGTCTAGCCAGATCCCATGGAGAAAGCTGCAAGGTTGGTCAGAGGTTGCCATGCCTTGAATAGCTCTGAGGGAGGTACTTCCTCTAACAAAGCTTGGGAGCAGACTGTGGACTGTTAAGCCTCTGTCTCCTCCAGGCTCCACCCTTTCTGGAATGTTCCTCTGGGAGCTTCTGTCCAACAGCCTCAGGCCCAATGGTCTTCTTAAGTTCAGCAGTCAGCTTTGAGCCCAGAACCTGACCTGGCTCTCCACCTGATGCTCCCATATTATCAAGTAAAGGACATCTGGATGATTAAGTCCAGTCAAAGGTGACCATGGGGTTGCGGTGCTCATCTCACTTTCAGGCCAACGGAGCCGGAGTTCGTCCACAGACAGTTTTCCAGATCATGTGGCCAGCATGACTAAACCACTACTGGCACAACGGAACACCATGACGGAAGCCAGAGCGCACAGAAATGCCATTTACCTTTCCACCACAGAGGTACCTATTTATCTACTTGCACTGGTGTGCTTTCTAACTGCTAGGTAGGCAGGAGCTGGGACAGAGCAATGGGAGCTCACTCCATCACCAACCTTCCAATTGGCAAGCCCAAGAGGCTCAGTGGTTTAGACCACAGCACCACCCATGTCCTTCCCATATAGTGTCCAGATCACTGCTGGATTTTGGGGTCATGCCATACTGGCTCTTAAAGAATAGCTATTTCCCATGGTTTTAGCAGCAACCTTGAGTGGTGGTGGCAGGTAACATTTAACATTGGCCTTCTTCATTCAAGTTATGAAAGTTCAGTGTCACCCAGAGGGCTCATCAGTGCTGGTTCTTGGGGTCTCAAATGTGTGAAATTTGCACTAAAATGCTGGTGAATTTTCATGCAGATTTCTTTTTTTAAGAAAGCAAAATGCTGCAGACATGTGGAGAACTGAAGTTTTAAACCGGAAAACTGAGGAAACTGAAATGAAACAACTTGTTCATCTTTAGTTTCAGGTCCCACTACTCCATCCCTATTGCTAGATGAAAGGCTATATATTTCTGCTGTGAAGCATAGTTCTTGGACTGCACGGTGCAGCTCTTGGAGGCTGCCAAAATGTCCTAAACCCTCCTTGATTGTCACGGAGGCAGAATGCCATTCTGGGGCAAGAGCAGTCAGCCTGTACTCATTTATAGCCCTTCAAACAACACTGAGATCTCTAGGTCAGCGAGAGCTTTCTGTGTCTCTCTGCAAAGTTCACGATAGCAAGATGATCGCTGAAAATCTCCTTAAAAGTCTAATGTAAAGTATAGGAAGTTCTGTTTTGGGGAGGGTTCTGCGTTGCTTCAACAAGCAAGTGAGGCTTTCCAAACTCTTTAAACAGAGGCGGGATCCTTCGCTGGAATTTGGCAGGAGACTCACATTTTTAACATCCATTTCAGAGTTTTTTATCTCTTTTCTGTCCCATACTGATTTATGCTTCTCAAGGTTTTATCTAAGCTGTTGCATCTCTCCTCCCTATGATTTATTCCAACTTCTCAGCTCAGCAAATAAATGTAGTTCATGTTCAGCCATGCAAAGCAAGCTACCCTGCCAGTGGTTGGTGGGGGGTGTCTCGTTTCTCTTGGCATTAGAGAATGGTTCCCCACCCCCTTTACATTTTGGCTCTGGGACAGTTGAATTGACATGTCACCCAGAGATCAATGCCTTTAGGGAGATGATGAAGTGTTGAGGGACCCCAAGGGTCTTCTGGTTCAACCCCTGCAATGCAGGAAACACATAATTATAATCTTAACAGGTTTGCACCTCCACCTACTCAGTATCATTGTGTGATCCCTGATTGGGTGGGATCGCCCATGTAACCACACAATCTAAGTGGAGGAGGGTTGGCAGGGATTCTTACCCCACTGAATTTGCTAGGTTCTACCTGAAAATCAGATTTGGAGAATATTCAGCACAACTCTACCTATTTGTGGGCAGGAGAATGAATATTGATTTAAAATCTTGTAGCAAGTGACTTGTTTTACCTGTGGGAGGGGGCATGTAATACTGTTAGATTTGTCAACATGTCATTTCTAATTAGTCCCATCTTCCCCAAGGGAAGTTGTACTCAAGGAGACTGACCCAATGTTTGTGGTTCAACAGTTTTGGCTGCTATTATTTAAATAGTTTTATGATCCTCTGGGAGACACAATAAAATTCTTGGGGACATCTGCTATTAATATTGCTTTGTCCATATGTATTTATGTTGTGTTCTTTGATTTATTTGGTGGCATAATTGGGTATGCAAACTGTTTGGTTTTTTCCAGGGATGTTAGATCTCCAGGGATAAGGGTCACAATGAGAAATTTAATTTAAATTTTACTGTAACTTTTTAACATAGTTTTCACCCATTTAACCCCAAGAGTTGTTTCTTGATTGGATAGATATATGACCTAGTACAGGGGGTAGGCAACCTAAGGCCCAGGGGCCAGATGCGGGCATAGGAATTTGTTCATTTCCCCCCAAAAAATATATCTGGCCCACCACATGGTCTGGGGGACGGTGGACCGGCCCATGGCTGAAAAAGGTTGCTGACCTCTGACCTAGTACAAAACCATTGTGTAAATCCCAAGACAGCAAACAGATACTGATAAAAGTTAACTGCTACTGAAAAACCACTACAGTGGTACCCCGGGTTACGTCCTTAATTCGTTCCGGGTTACAGTACGTAACCTGAAAAGGACGTAACCCGAAGTGCACGTAACCCGAGGTACGACTGTACTGGAAATGAAAATTGATTTATTTATTTAGATGTCCATTTTGAATATTATTCATTCATTCATTCATTCATTCATTATTAAGACTTAAATCCAACTTTTTCTCCAATATGGGATCTAAGGTGACTTGCAAAAACAAACATGTTAGGCCAAGGCTAGCCGTACACAGAGTAGACCCAATAAAATTAATAGACATGATGAACCTAGGGTCCATTAATTTTAGTAGGTCTATTCTGAATAGAAGTTAGTTGGATTTGAATATATATAGAATCATGGAATTGTAGAGTTGGAAGTGACCACAAGCGCCATCTAGTCTAACCCCCTGCAGTGCAGGAAACTTTTGCCCAACATGAGGCTCAAACCTACGACCCTGAGATTAAGCATTTCATGCTCTACCAACCGAGCTCCTCTCACTCTATATTCCACAAAAAAGAAATACAAATAAAACCATTAGAAAACCCCAATAAAATTCCTTAAGCTGCATAGCAAACAGCAGGGTAATGGATCAGTTAAAACAGAAGAGTAAAAAAAACTCTTCAAGAAAATGCCTGGTGAAATAAATAAAAGTCTTTACACACTTCTTAAAACTATCCACTTTGGGGAACAGCTGTATTTATAGCAAGGAGATAGATCAAAGATTGGGAGACCACTATGAAGAAGGTTCTGGCAATGCATCCAGAAGTGAGTCAGCTTGGTGCTGTGAGTAGAGTGTTTGACTACGAAGAGGTAGCTGCGCTTCCTTATGTTTTTCCAACTCCCATGCTAGCTGGGGCTGATGGGAGCTGGAGTCCAACAACATCTGGAGGGCAACAGATTCCCCATCCCTTGACTAGGACCAGGAGATGCTCGTGTTTAAATACAGTGGTACCTTGTGTTACAGACAGGTTCCATTCCAGAGGCCCGTCCTATAACGTAAAACACCCGCAACTCAAAGTGCTGCATCTGCGCAGGCATGTGGCACAATCTGGCACTTCTGCGCAGGCGCGAGTGGCGAAACCCGGAAGTAACCCGTTTTGGTACTTCTGAGTTGCCGTGGGACGTAACGCAAAAAGACGCAACATGAAGCAGACGCAACACAAGGTATGACTGTATGGGCTCAACCAGGACGCTTGCTCCATGGGGGCCAAATATAATAAACTAGTGGTTTAAGCCCGTTAAAAAAACGGGCGCTAGAACATATGTGGAGGGGGCTGGCGCCCCACCCCCACCCCCTGCCAAAGCCTGCTTTAGCGGGTGGTCGGGGGGTAGAGGAGAGGCAAGCAGGGCTTTCTCTGCATTAGCGGAGAAGCCCTGCTTGCCCGCCCCGCCCCCCGCCCGCCCGCCAAAGCCTGCTTTAGCGGGTGGTCGGGGGGTGGAGGAGAGGCAAGCAGGGATTTCTCTGCATTAGCGGAGAAGCCCTGCTTGCCCGCCCCGCCCCCCGCCCGCCCGCCAAAGCCTGCTTTAGCGGGTGGTCGGGGGGTGGAGGAGAGGCAAGCAGGGATTTCTCTGCATTAGCGGAGAAGCCCTGCTTGCCCGCCCCGCCCCCCGCCCGCCCGCCAAAGCCTGCTTTAGCGGGTGGTCGGGGGGTGGAGGAGAGGCAAGCAGGGCTTTCTCTGCATTAGCGGAGAAGCCCTGCTTGCCCGCCCCGCCCTGCCCCCCACCCGCCCGCCCGCCAAAGCCTGCTTTAGCGGGAGGTGTGGGGGGTGGAGGAGAGGCAGCAGCGCCATGCAGACCAACGGGGCAGGAGGGGGTCAGCAGCAACAGGCTCTCCTTGTAGCGGCGGGAGCAGCAGCGTGACCTCCCTCTTCGGCTTCCCCTCGTCCTCTGCAGTGCCGGCGTTCCATTTCAACCGCCCCGCTTGAACTGCCGACGCTGCTCGTGGCCCGATGTCTCTCTGCTCCAATCCCTGTGTCTCTGGGGCACATGCTCAGTTGCGCAAACCCAGAGACACACGGACTGGACGCAGAGACACTTGCATTTTATATATATAGATGCAAACACTTGTAATACAAATATTCACTTTCACCATTCACAGAGAGGAAATTTGTGAATGTTTGTGGACAAACTCATTTCACCTCTCTCTGTCTTCCTGCTTGATGTGGAAACACTACACTCAAGGCATCTCTCTGTTTGAGTTACAGCTCCCTTGCACCAGGCCCCACAAATTCTGCTTCTGCTGCTATTTACTCACATAGCCCTGAGATCTTTCTTTGCTTCTTGGAGAGGACCACCACTGACGTCAATTGGGTGTTACACCAACTTTCAGCGGATGGTTTATGGGGCAGTTAAATCTCTCTCCTCCATACATCTTTTTTCTCTTATCAGTGATGTGTGTTCACACTGGTACCTCTGTCTTTCTACCAGTCTAGATGCATAGGAATGAAATAATTTACTCAAATGAACTCTCCAAAATTGCGTGGAATAATGCAATCTATTGGTTGTAACAGTTGCAGGGCTGCATCCAGGGCTTAAAGCCCTCCTGGTGTTGCACACTCCATTGGGGAAAAATCCACTAAACCCACCCACTCCAGCTAAATGAAAGTCAGAGATTTAGACACACCAAATGACATCTCTCCATCCTCCATTCAAGCAAACGTGAGACATTATCACAATTCAAGGACACATTCCATTGAGACAAAAAGCCTGATCTAGAGTCTTGCATTTGGTCCACAGGCTGGAAGCTCCCTACTCCTTCCTTGGACTCTAAGATATAGGTCATTAAGACAGCGACCCAGTTTAGACACTTATGTGGGAGTAGGTTTCACTGGAAGACAGGAGTGCCTGGCGTGCTCTGGTCCATGGGGTCACGAAGAGTCGGACACAACTAAACAACTAAACAACAACAAGGTTTAACTGAACTCAGTGGAGCTTACTCCTGAATAGGCACATATAAATTTGCACTGTAATATTGCATATGCCCATGTTGCTTCTGCTGCTGTTGTTGTCACCCATCTATCTTGAGAGATAATGGAGTGCATCTCTGGAGGTGAAGTCAAACCACTGTGTTAGCAGCACCGAAGCAACCTCCCTGGGGCACCAGCCTGCGCAGTGTGTATGAAGGTCCTGGGCTGCTTAGACAACAAGACCCCCTGTCAGCCTCACTGATGTGGTCCAAAGGAAAGCAGAGCAATACATTTGGCACCAGTCAGATCCTCTGTCCAATCCTCTTAGGAATTCCACTCCAGATTTGTGTAGGGTTTACTCCTTAGCCTCTCTTGAAACTATTCCACAAGGCAGTATAAATTTAGGATCAGAGTTTTTCTTCTCCTAGATGGGCTGCCTTCCCAGGTTGATAAATCTCATCTGCCCCTTACTTTCCTCTGCAGCACATGCAGAAGCCACCTTCTTGACCTTTGGACCAATTATTGGTCTCTTCCGCTCAATCCACCGGAGCCTGTCTTCACATGCAGAGGAAGTTCCTAACTCATCAAGTGTTCAAGACCCATTGGCTACCCTCATCTGGTTTAACCAGTCAGTTGAAGCCGTTTCCTGGGGTAAGGCAGCTGTCGCATGCTGAACGCTTCAGGGGGCCACAGGTGAGAGCTGAGTGCAGGGTGGGGACCAAGGATGGACAAGCTATCCCAGAATGATCACAACATGTCCCTCACCAGAGATACTACCCCTTCCCTAATACCCCATACACCCCACCCCATGTTGCAGACCTTCCCAATTTTACCCATGACAGCTGGCTTAGTTACCCCACCTACAGCTACTTAGCACTAAACTGCTTGTCTGGTGTTGCCTTAAAGCAGAAACGTCCCTTGACATGACCTTAACATTATGATGGAATCTTCATTTTTCTCCTTGAACTTCACACCTATTGTTGTTGCTCAACTCAGAATACACCTCTGTATACCACCACATCAACATACTGTTAGATTACACCCTCTTTTTCTCCTCCAGCCCTTGGAAATTCAATACAGGTTCCACCACTGCTACCCTGGGAAAATGAGCATACCTTGTTTTTCAATTTAGTCTCTCTGCTTTTAAGCAATCTGCCATTTCAGGCCGCTCTAGATGGCCAATTCCCATACGTCCGCAGTTCCTGCTACTTGTGAATGCGGGCCTGTGCAACATACTTCATCAGAGTCTGGGAAGGTTATCAGGCAAACAGATGCCTTTTAATCTCATGTACCAGGAGGTACCTGGGTCATTTGTAAACTGACAATCCTGGAGGAGAGTAAATCTCAGCCAGGAGGAGCCAGAACCGAACATTCTTGGCGAGAGTTTGTAGTCCCATGATGGAAACATTGGAATATCCATTTAATAAAGACCATCTGGGAGGCTCATCTGAGCAGCAACTGCATGAGGAGGAGACACAGAAGCAGAAACAGCAGCACACACTCCTGGCTGAACTGGCAGCTTCACCAATATAGTTGGCTATGCACAGATGATAACGTTTCAGAGTATGAAGGAAGCATTTGCAGAGCTGTTGTTCCTGTTTGTTTTACCCCCATCGCCTCATTTTCTCCGCTAGTCAATATATATACACATATATATGCATTTTGGGTGGGAGGGTGTGATTACTTTAGTTTTGTAAGGTAAAAGGTAAAGGTAAAGGACCCCTGGACAATTAAGTCTAGTCAAAGGCAACTATGGGGTTTCGGTGCTCATCTTGCTTTCAGGCCAAGGGAGCCAGGATTTGTCCACAGACAGCTTTCTGGGTCATGTGGCCAGCACGACTAAACCGCTTCTGGCGCAACGGAACACCGTGATGGAAACCAGAATGCACGGAAACGCTATTTACCTTCCTGCCGCAGTGGTACCTATTTAACTACTTGCACTGGCGTGCTTTTGAACTGCCAGGTTGGCAGGAGCTGGGACACAGCAACAGGAGCTCACTCCATTGCAGGGATTTGAACCACTGATCTTCTGATCGGCAAGCCCAAGAGGCTCAGTGGTTCACCTTTACTTTTTTATCACAGCACAGCTCTGACCTCAAAGCTGCCTTGCCCCAGCCCTGGCCAGGTAAGCAGCCATGATGTCAGGCCTGGTAGGTAGCTCCACACCCACCCACACCCCACCATGCACACTGCCACTGTAACTTGCACCATTTCTCCAATAGAAACAATTCTCTTTCAAAGGCCACTATTTGTTGTCCTGATGCCCATATTGCAATTGTGTGTTTCCCTCCTGTTCCTCTACTACAAGGAAGACCTCAGGCCCCATTTGAATCCTTGTGAGACTAGAGAAGCGAGTCTGTTTCACTTGTTTTATTATGCTGACTGTTTTATATAGAGATCAGACTGCAGTTACTGACAGAATCTTTGAGTGGGCTCATTAGGCACCTTATTTCTGTCCATGATATAAGCTTGAAGTTTTTGCCAAAAAGAAAAGTTAAATGCAAAAAGAATCTGATTTGAAAATTTCAAGTATGATGTTTTCTTCTAGTAAAAAAGAAAGAAAGAAAGAAAGAAAGAAAGAAAGAAAGAAAGAAAGAAAGAGCAATATGGGATTGCATCCAATCAAGTCCTACTAAGAGTAGACCTATTAGAATTGAAAAACCTAAGTTAAGGCTCTTCCACACTTCTGCTTTTCCCATACCTAGAAAGAATGTGTCCTAGAGATTTTGTGCTTATCCTGTGCTTTCTAGGCACGGGACAGAGTGGTTTTGCCTTTGCTCTGCCAATTCCCCCCTGAAAACCTGCTCATTAGTGCCAAATCAGAACAAATGGAAATCCACAGAAAACCCAATTGCCATTTGTTCAGCGCTAAAGATTGGGTTTCCCCAGGGAAAAGTGACAGAGCAAACAAAGGTGTGTACAAGCCTTTAGTCATGTCCATAAACTTCAGCGGGTCTACTCTGCGTAGGACTAGCATTGGATGCATCTCATCCAATTGAGGTTTTTGCCATTTTTAAAAATTTTAGTTTTATTTTGTAAATGCAAATACAGTTACAGAAATGCTTATATAATGTTTTCCAGTCTAAGCTCTTGTTTCATAAATGATGATCTGTGGCCGGAATAAATCTTTGTTCCCACAATGGTGTCTCAGCTTTGTTTCACCCTTCCAGAGAAAGGTCAGTTGGCCAAAGACGTTAATGGCTGGTGAGCGTGCCATTCTTGCTACTAGGCCTGCAATACCCCACCGAAGAAGTCTCAGCGGAAGCTTCTCAAACAAAATGCATCAGTGTTTCCTTTGCCCCCCCCCCGGCCTTCATTATAAACTCTTGTCTCTGACTCAGAGACCCCCGCCCCCCTGCTGGTTTAGATGAAGGCTGTCATCCATCCTGAGAAGCAGGGAAAGCAAAACCGACCCTTAACTAAATAACTCCCAGAGATGGGGAGTTCTGGCCACTCTCCATCATGCCTGAGCCCCTCTGCTAATCTGTTATGTCTTTTTCGGTAATTTAGCACATTAGGACAGTCCCGGCTATGTTCTGTTTATTTTTCTGATCCTCACATAAACCATATTATAGCTGTAGGCTGGGGCAGGGGAGTGTGTGTGGGGGGGGGAGATGTCTTGTAGTTAATACTTGGGGCAGGGTGGAGGGAGGGAATACGAAAGCAGAGGAGAAAGTCCCAAGCTTGTGTTTTCTGCTCTCCATCTGCCGTACAGCTGTTAAAATTAATGTCTCTGTTTAATGAAGTGATTGTTGATTTTGCAACCCCAGGGCCTGAGGTTTGGAAGAACTCATGAAATCACTTGTGCTTTTCAAGCAAAGCATTTGGACCTGGCTTGCTTGCTTATTATTTATTTGTTAAATTTGTTAGCCACTTTCCCACCCAAATGGTGCTCACGAAGTTCTCAGAGATGGTGATGGGTGAGGGCAGAGCTAGGGTGCCCATCCTCATTGCCCCTGCTCCAGGGATGCCTTAAACCTTATTGGTAGCAGCTGGAGAGGACTACAGCCTAGAGTCAACGGTCAAAGCCTTGATGATGTAGGTCAGCAATGGGGAGCCTGTTGTTGGACTCCATTTCTCATCAGCCCCATCCCAGCATGGGCAGTGGTGGGAGCTGTTGTTCAGTAACAGCCAGAGGGCCAAAGTTTTCCCATCCCTAATGCATGGTTTTGGGCAAACAGAAAGAGTATGAGGAAGATTAACTTTGGAGAAAGCTGCATTTCTATATAAAGTGGTACCTCGGTTCTTGAACGAAGTCCGTTCCGGAAGCCTGTTCAGCTTCTGAAACATTCAAAAACTGAGGCGCGGCTTCCCATTGGTTGCAAGAGCTTCTTGCACTCAGCGGAAGCTGCGTCGCACGTTTGGGTTCCAAAAAACATTCGAAAACGGAAGCATTTATGTCCGGATTCTCGGCATTCGAGAATCGAAACATACGACAACAAAGGCATTCAGGAACTGAGGTTCTACTGTAGACACACACTTGTCTGTAAATTCATTCTGCTGAACTCAGTGGAGTTTAGTTCAGAGTAGCCATATAAAAGGCTGCACTTCTACGTACGGTGATTGTTTAATATGGTTGCAAACCGGCAATTGTTCTGCAGCATATTGATGAGCATTTCAATAACAAGGTTGAAAATGCACATAATACCAAATGGTGTAGAGGAAAATCAAGATAAAAAAGAAAAGAAATTACCTTCAGTAGCCATGAAGTCTGTACCAACAGTTGCACACACGTACTTTGTTCTTTTGAGAATGCAGCACAAAGTTAGCTTTTGGAGAGAGGAAGTGTGTTTACATTAGAGATTAATGTCAGATAAATGGGATTGTTGATCCACGGTCCTCCCCCACCCCCCACCCCAGCCTGTCTTTTCTCCTGTCCTGCATACCCTTGTCCCCTTATGCTTATTAATATCAGACATATGGGAGAGACACTTGTGAAATGACAGTCACTTCCTCTCCATCCTTTAGATTTGCCAGTAAGTCCTGGGGAACTAGAAGGGGAAGGTTGGTTTCCACACCCACCCACACACACCATGAATTCTTTTATAAGAAAACTACTTTGTTTGGACTTTTTTTGAACAAAAGAAAAGAAAAAAGGAGAGCTGATGTTCTGCAAATACAATAATCAATTTAGACTCACCCATCTCATGAGGAGAGGTTTTCTCACACACACACAAAACACATAATGTTTACTGCAATGGTTCCAAGCCAAAGATCTCTTCCAGACTGGTTGTGGGGCGCAGTGTGGTTGTGTTCTGCAACTTGCCATTGATGCAAAAGTAGAGCATTCATGGCTGGTTTATACTGGGCCTTCCACACATCCTCTGCTTTCATTACTTGCTGTGGGATGCTTTTTCCAATATTACCTCCTTACTGCTGGAGGGGCATATGGTGTTGGACTACCATCATCCTTGATCATTGGCTACGTGGTTGGCTTGGGCAGATGATTGCTGGATGACTCCACATTGGCTACCCCTAATTTATACCAAGTGGAAGCAGGTCTTCATGGTTTCAGAGAGGCACATTCCCTGGGGCCTTCAACATGCAAAGCATGTACTTTCTTCACCAGATGTGTCTGGGGTTGCTGTGGGTCAAAGCCCCATTCCTGTTTCTGCAGCAGGGTCCCCGTCTCCAGCAGCCTAGAGCTGCCCAATCAGCATGAAAGGTGAGCGTTTTTTAGCCATTGAGAAGAAATCTTCTTAACCATCGTGCTGATTGGAGCCAACCAGAGCGAAAGATGGTGAGTCAGCCACTGAAGATTGGCTCCTAGGGCCATGCTGAAGAAGGTGTGCAGGAAGAACGCCAAGGAGTTATTGTTTATGCTCCAAAACTAAGCATTTAGGAGCACTGAAAACACAAGGTGCTACGATTTCGAGAGAATGATGTTACATAAAATGGAATGTCAAGCAAAACACAGCTTAAGACACCCTGGAAAAATATATTGGAGAATTACAAATCTTTTGTCCATGGACACACATAGCAAATAGCAGATATAGCTGAAAGGCATCACATGGAGATCTGCATTGACCACTCCAATGCATTCACAATTATTATTATTATTGTATAATTATAAGATTATTGTATAATCATAGAAGGTTGTATAATAATTTGGGGGTGTGGCAGTGAGGGAGCTTGGCTCATGAAGAGGTTCTGCACTTCTGAATCTGCCAGTACACCGCGGATCTTCACCGAGCAATAGCCTTTCCCTATTTCTACCCAGAGTCCTCAAACCTGTTCCATCAGTTTCCAAAGTTGCATTCCAAGTCAAACCACCTCTTCTCAAGATCATCACAGTCCCCAAAGGATTCTTTAGCCCTAGCTCACATTTTGCTTTCTCCCAAGGATTTCCAAAAGAAACTCCATCAACCTTGCTTGATGACAACAATGCCCCATTGTCAGAGGTGCAGCTCCTAATATCCCATTCAGTCTCCAGTTGGCATGGCAGTCTCAGAGTTCAATGAGGCACAGCTGCATGTTCCTTTAATGATGAACAAACATCTGGAAGAGCTAAGGAGCAGCAATAATAGAAAACTTTTCACCTCGGTTTGTAGGGCTCTAAGCTGACTGAAGTATTCATGATCAGCACATTTGCGCCACATTGATCCTGCACAATAAATAGTACATAATGCTTTTAATTTGCACGGCAAGATGTTTTACTGTTTCTGCCTTCCATGCTCAATCCTTCCGACAACCATGCTCCAATGTTATATACCTGTATCTTCGGGCTGAAATTGCATGATTCGCCCCTTTTGATCGCCCAGCTTGCAATCTCTGGTGCACGGGACACCACGTGGCAGCAATGAAGCCGCAACAGAAGAAACAGCCTCTACATCACCAGCACGTTCATGCGACTCATGACTCTTTCTGCCGAGACCTTTTTGGAGTTCATAACCATTCAGAAATAAAATGTCGCATTGCAAAACAGCAGGGGATAGAAATCAGAACAACTCCATCATTCTGTCTTGGGGAGTTAATGTTCTGCCTAGGAAGGGAAAACACACTTTGAGATTCTGTCTGTCTTGGCCAGGCTGCCAAGCTAAACGGCGCTCCACTCTGAGTAGTGATTCCTCTGTTTCTCTCGAGAGACCTCTGTGAGTTCTGAGAGGGTGGTGGCTTCCTGCTCCAAGAGCCCTTTAGACTCTGTTCCTTGTAATGGAAAAAGAAAGGGAGGGGGGAGAGATGTGGCACTGGGGCTCTGCTGCCCCTATTATTTTAGTGCTAATACTTCCAGCCTGTGTTTATTTTCGGAGAGCGGCCAGTGTCTCCACTGCCGGGGATCCTGCACACATTGCACTAGTATGAGGGAGGAGGGGATCTCTGGTAACTGCATTCAGCAGCAGCGAGTGCATGTGAGCGTGTTTGTTTTAGAAGTGTTGCTAGACTGGGGGCTGGACGAGGGAGATTGCCAACAGAGCAGCTTGCGAACAGGACAAGTGCTGTGTTTGTTTACTTAGCTGAGTGGAGCTGGGCTTGGGGCAGAGGGAAGAGAGAGGAAGGCAGGTGCAGCCCTGACAAGTCCTCTCTCTAAACCAGAATTAAAATAAATGACAGCAAAGGGAAGCCATGGGCTTCAGGGTGCGAATCGTCTTCCACCATCTGGTAGGGTGCTGGGCTGCGTTAATTCCTAGGCCGGGGGGTGGGGGGAGACCTTTTTCAGCCCAAAAGTGGCACACTACCTTCTAAGGCAAGCTTCTGAGGGCCACTCGGTGGGCAGAGCGACTCGTGTGAAAATGACCTGTGTGCAGTAGGCTCGTTTCAACACACGCTCACACAAGCTTCCGTATCCCCCATCACAATGGGCAACAAGCATTACCAGATTCAAGGGCACATTCTAGACAGGCAAAAAGACTCCAGGAGTGAAGCATGACCAGCGAGAGGTGTGGCCTTGGGAGAGTTCAGGAGACCAGACAGAGAGAACTCGAAGGCATACCCTCCAACATTTCTCCGATAGAAATAGGGACGTCCTATTATTCCATACCCTCCAACATATCTCTGAAGAAAATAGGGAAAACCAGAGGCTTTTTTGTTAGGCATTCTAGGTACAGAGATTATGAAGGAGCAGAAACGGCTATTCATGTATGCAACGACAGCAGCGAGGATACTACTGGCCCAGAGATAGAAAGAAGACAAAGTTCCAACAAATGGCTGATGAAGATGATGGACTCTTTCAAATTGACAAAAGTGACTGGGAAAATCAGAAACCAGGAAAAGAAGAATTTTAAGAAGGAATGGGGAAAAGATATAATGTATTTAAGAGAAAACTGTAAACAACTAAAAACTTATGTGTTTTTTTTTAGTAGCTTGGTCCTTGCTCGACTCCCTTGGTAAACCTTTGTCTCGGTCATAGTTTATACATCCGACATGGTGGCTGAACTCTTAACACACAGGTAGGTAGCCGAGTTGGTCTGCCATAATCAAAACAAAATAAAAAATAAAAAAAAATCCTTCCAGTAGCACCTTAGAGACCAACTAAGTTTGTTCTTGGTATGAGCTTCCGTGTGCATGCACACTTCTTCAGATACTGTAAGCGATGGACATGCTATGCTACTTTAAGGGTGGTGGCATTCTGGATAATGCATTTTGTCTGGCCCACCTTCAAGCCAACCCTTATGCACACTTGTCCCCGTTGATTTGGTGTTACTTGAGACTCCCTTCCTTCTGCTTGTTCGGCCACTCGTTCGGATTACTTGTTCAGATTACAATAGAAACTCGCCCTGGTGGGATGTTGTCCTTCCTGCTGCTAAGCTGTTTTTGCAGGTGAGAGAATAAAAGAGGCAGGGGAGGGCTTACTGGATTTTTGTACATTATTGAGGCAGGAAGTTAAGAGGCAGTTGAGAGTTTCACTCCCCCACCCCACCCCACCCTCACCACACGCACAGCTTTTTTTCTTTTTCATTTGAGGGCAAAAGTGAATTGCACAAAGATCCTTTTCTTTCCTGTCTGGGATCCTTTCAAAGTGTCCTGGGGCTGCGGGAATAGCAGCTTGGCTGCAGGTAAATGGTTCCTTGGATCCTGCTGCTCGGAGTTGATCTGCAGGTGCACTTTAAGCCCTGGAAACTTTGCTCTGTGCACAGTAACTGGAGACAGAGGATGAGGCAGCAATCCTTGTTCCTGCAGATGTTTCGTTCTACCTGCCTTCTCACTGTGCACTTCTTTGCCTTTTGCTCATTTACCAAATAAATTCGGCTTTTTGGGACATCCCTCTCCCCATTCCAATTGTAAGAGTATTGTTTCATCTTTGAAATTTAGTTTTAGGGCCCCTGCAGACTTTTTTGCAGGTACATTCTGCATCGTGTCCTTGACATAATAATACTATGTTAGTAATGGGTTTATAGTGGAAACAGCCCTGGTGTGGGGCACGCTTGCCAGAAAGATTGCTGACTACTGACCTACCCACTTTTTAAGCAGAAAGGAGGAAGGGAGTGGCACATTGGAAGGTTGGAAGGGAGTTAAGAACTAAGGAGGATTCCTACACTGGCCCTGATAGACTAGGGTCAGGTAGTAGAGAAAGATAGATTGCTCCCTGAAAACATTGGCAAATGTAAGCAATGGCTAGTACTGGTCTGTGAAAGAGCAGGGCTTTTTACCATTTTGTGCCAAGATTATAGCTGTAAAACCTAGGTTGTGAAATGATTGCTTTTTCCTTTCAAATAACTCCTGTATAGGAGAGTCAAAAGTTCACAGGAAGGTTAAAAGTACAGGGGGTGTTTTGTTCAGGAAGAGTCGACAATACTAAGATGATGTTTTGCACAGAAGGGCTAAAGGATCGTCCTAATAACCTGGCAATTGGGGGAGATAGAAAGTTCACCAAGACCCTTCTCTTCTTATGATTGGCTGAAAGATTGAGAGGGGAAGTGAAAATACAGCATGTAAGTTGAGTTACAAATAGAATACTGTAGTTAGAAAGATGAGGAGTTGAAGAAACCTGTGGAGTCAAAAATATACAAGAGATGAAAAGGACTGAAACACTTTTTTAAAAGTTAGAATACTGGAACGTGTTCAAGGGAACAGATGAGTAGTGCAGCAAAACCCAGGGAAAACCAAAAGATGCCCAGAAGCTCAGTTGAGGAATGCAAATGACAAGTGTTGCCTTGTCTAGGCACACTGTCTAGAATAGGTATAGCTGGATGCATTTAGCTCGATTTATGTTTAACTTATGGGTCTAAATTAACTTCCCCAAAGTGGCTGACATTGCCATTTCTAGACTCCATAAGAAATAAACACAGCTTTTGCTGGGCCAATCTGGTTTGAGTCCTTGTTATTCGGCCCATGCCTAAGTGCCACAATACTCCACTCAATATAGAGAGTAGGTTGGGCCAGTTAAAATCCGAAAGGTCAAACAGCTGTTCAGTGGAGGCAGATAGAGGGGGGCATTTACTTGGTGGCTGTGGAAAAGTTAAGAAGGAAGAGGAATTGGTTTAACTTGTCTCCTTGCCTCCCTTACACTTGTAGTTCAGGGTACACCCCCATTTTACTGCCTGGCACGAAGGACAAGATGGAGCTCTCTCTCTCTCTCTCTCTCTCTCTCTCTCTTTCTCTCCCCCCCCCCAATTCTGTGTATAAGAACCCACCAGATTTTCAACTGAATCTTCCTTCAACTCTGGTGATGGAACAGCATCTGCCACTGCACCTGAGGACAGTAGGCTAGCCTGAGAAGCACAGAGCAGGCCCCGTGGTGCACACAGTTCTCTTCTCCAACAAGTCACCATTGCTTCCCATCACCTGCTTCTGCCACCTAAGGCAGTTTCCTCACTCTCTCTAATGGTAATGCCAGCCATGGGGAGTGGTCTCCAACAGAGATCCACAAACAAATATGAATCACTCTGGCTTGGTGTCCATTTGTTTTCCATATTTGCTGCAGATTAGGAGAAAGTATGCAGCTCAATGAGCAGCTTTGTGTTTTGAGCTGGAATATCACTTTCCCAGATCTATTTTAATGGGACTTGAGCAGGGTGTTGTTGTTTTTCCCAGACTCTTTGATCCAGTTCATTGCTTGTTGCATCTAAACTGAGATGCCTGAAAATGCATCTTGAGTTTTTGGAGAGTTATGGCTCCCGTCTTATTCATTAGCCACTTGGCTTGTAGCCAGAGGAGATGTTCTGGCTTCTTTGCATGCCAGATGTGATGAGGGAAAAATGGAGGGGTGTGTGTGTCTTGATCCTTGAGAAGAAAAGGTCTTGGGTAAATCAAAAGGAAATGTTTGTAATGGGTTACTGAGGCCAATAGAAGTCGATCCATCTTTATAAGGCTAACTCATCCCAGGAGAGAACTTGTGAGATTAAACCATTCGTTTGCATTCTGCTACAGCTGTTGCAGGCTTTCATCTTGCAAACGATGCTCCAATCTGTGGAAAACTTCCCTTCTCACCACCGCTTCAATCTTTCTCACTTTCCTCCGTTCTCTTTCGCAGATACACGCAAGCACACGCCTTTTCAACCTCATGTTTCAATGGCTTTACCAAATATTTTCATCCAAACCTAACGTCAAATTGTGGAAGAAATGAAACTGGGATGAAGGGTTTAGAGTTCAAATGCTAAGGAATGGCTCAGATCCATTTGTCCCTTTGGGAGCAGGGAAAGGTCTCAAGAGATGAACCCAGCCATAATGTCTAGGGCCAATCTGCTGTGGAAGAAACCTACTTGAAAACAGAAGGAAGAACATTGGGATCACCATGAGCAAGGAGATGGAGAAGGCCCTTTTTATCCACCCATTGTAATCCACAGGCTCTTTCTACTCCTACCTGTCACATGTCAATATTTCCACTTTTATTGGCAGGTAGGGGCAGTGGCAGAGCTTCATGTTCTGGCACCAGGGGGCGGAGAGCAGGCGGGTGCGGGGCTGGCACGTGTCCCAGGGGCATGGGGCACGTCCTGGGGGTGTAGCATACCAGCTGCAGGGGCGTGGCGCCCAGCGCGGGCAGGGCGGCAGCCACGATGGCACCCCACCGGGATCGTACTGCCGGGGGTGGTGCGCTCCCCCCGCACTCCTCTTCCTCCGCCAGTGGGTAGGGGTTTGTGTGTGTATCTTCTCTTATCGGATGAATTCCCACAAGTGTTTATTGCAAACATTTCACATGGGATTCACTCCCCATTCAAAGCTAGAGCAGCTCTTGTTCCTAGAGAAAGCGGGGCTGGGAGAAAGGGCTGCTTAGGTTCCAAGCAACTCTCTTCCATGGCTGGCAATGGGGAACTGCAATTCCCAGGGTGCAATACAATAAAGTGTTCTTCTTGCAAGCTCACAGAGGGGGAGCTCAGAAAGCAGACACATTCAAGATATTTGAATTGATAAGTGTTTACCCTTTCCTAATTTATGTAGTGTTGTTATTTTGCAGTGGTGTTATTGAGAAATTTGAATTCCAATGAGCTCTCATTTTATGAGTTTCCAGAGTTGACAATTAGTCCTGGACTTATTGTAATGCCATTTCTGGTAGCACATATCTAGATGGTCCAAATGGACTCTTTTACAATACACTCTCAGTCGTTCCTCTCTGGCAGGACTTCTCTACTAGTTCCACCATTTTTTCTGCATCCCCACTCAACCACTGCCAGTGGCTTGAGTTCCTCTAAGGATTTAAGAAAGCATTGTTAGCCCAAGTACAAAGGGTATATTTATCCCGGGGCTTTCCAAAAGACCAGGTGCTATCCTCTTTAATCTTCTGGGTCAGAGGTCAGAGTTTTTGACACTGCCGTGATCAAGCAGGAGGTGGACTCTGAGAATGATCCCCAGGAACATGTGTGGTTTTGGCTCAGAAACGATAACTTTCTTTCCTCCCATGTTTTTCAATACAATAGTAAATTCAATGCTCTCTTCGTTTAGAGCTCTTCTTCCTCAGGGGCAAAACCTGAAAAATAGTGTATCACCAATCAATACAAATCTGCCTTCTAAGAAAAGATACAGAAAGATGTACTCATTTCAGCCACCTGGATGTGTGCAGAATTTTCTCAGGAAATCTGTGGGGCCAGCCAACCCACCCTTCCCCATGGTTTTAGGGCTCCCTCCCAACTGAGATTCAGCTGTCCTCCACATGGCCAAGGTTTAGGCATCAGCTCAAAACATGTTCCAAGAAAATGATCTAATCATTATTATTTTATTTGTTTAGAGCTTTTCAGCCCCAAAAGGCTCCCAGATTAGCTTGCATACAATCAATAAAAAATAAGACAAGACAAGACAATCCCTGCTGCCTGTCTTTATTTATATAAAACTACTACAACAACAACACACAAGACAAAGGGACCAAGGAGGAAGAAAAATCGAACTCAAGTACCAATTATTAAACAAATTGCAATGTAAACTGGATACCATTCTCCTTATTAGCATTGCTGGAGAGATGTGATGGTCCAAAAGAGGCTGATTTGGATAAAGAAGCAATTCAATATTTATTGTTAGCCACCAGGATGATTGTTGCATTAACATGGAAATATTAAGAGGGATTAAATAAGGAATTATGGTATAGTCAAATCTGGTCCGTAATTATTGCTCAAAAATCAAGGTATACTAGAGGACAAACGAAAGAAATGTTCATAATTTTTTTTTACTATGCAGC
Organism: Lacerta agilis; assembly: GCF_009819535.1. Lineage (NCBI taxonomy): Eukaryota > Metazoa > Chordata > Lepidosauria > Squamata > Lacertidae > Lacerta > Lacerta agilis. Next base: position 12,232,396 of record NC_046326.1, on the reverse strand, counting down.
GAAATTTTATACAATAATGATGATAACAGTGTTCAAATGATTCCTGTTAAATAAATATGCTACTACTGGGAAGATGCAATTGTTATCATTTCATTATTTATTCAATTTCCCACCCACCCTGTTGCGTCATGGGACAGTGCCTTTTTAATCAATATACCACCATTTCATGCTAAAGTTCAAGTGATGGTAAAGAACTGTATGCTGGGATAGGGCCCCAAATTCCATCACATGAAATTGCAGTGCAAAACTCCCACAATTTTCTAAATTAATGAGGCTGAAAAAATGACTTTTTTTCTCCTAGAAGCTGATTGTTAATGAGATGGAAATGTTTGCGAAGCTCCCACTAGATTTCACCAGATATCTAGAAGTGGCTTTTGTGTCTTTCTTGTGAAAGATCACATAAGGAATAGAAATGACCAGGTAAGGAAATTTCAGGAAAATGGAAAAGGACCCTAAAGCGAAACTAGGTAGAACCCAACCGGTTCTGCTCTGGGCATACAGAATTCATATGTCGTTTTAACAGAGAGCAAGCAGAGCCTCAGCCCTACAGAGCAGCAACACAGTTGATTCCTCATTGTGAGCCCTGAGCATCCTGGAAAGTGTTGCTTTGCTTAAAGGGGCCCAGCCCTTTCCATGATTTTCTTAACGCAACAGAGCAGGGGATTCTCCAGTCACACCGACTCCTCCATGGAGTTCTCCAAGTCCAAGGATAGCAGTACTAAGGGGACACAGGCTCTGTAGGCTCATTAGGTGGCTACACTTCTAGAAGGCACTTCTTTGTACCTTCCCCCTCTGTTTCAGAGCCCTCCGCTTCCTCACGTGAAGAGGACTCTGACAACGGGTGCCTTCCAGAAGTTGTTGAACTACAATCATCATCCGTGAGCATGGCCAAATGCATTTCTTAGTACAGAAAGTGTTGATCTGATTTGTAGAGATCTTTCCTGTTCTTATTAATTCAAGAGGGTTTTGGAAGCTTCTGGAAGCTTCTCCGTGTGAAAGAAGCTTCATGTTTGGGTTATTCCTTCAGAGAAGCTGAGTGCAGCTGGTTTAAACTGGTTCTCTTATCTCTTTCTATCAAGGTCATGTTGACTATACAGGGTAATAGCGAGGCCAGAAGGAGCCTGGGTTTTTCTCTCTTCTTTCGAACTCTCTTTCTTTCTGGTGTGGTGTTCTATATATAGTGTTAACATTTAGTCTTATTATAAGTTATTGTAAGTTTAAGTTAAGTCTGCTGCAACTGGGCTTCATATGGACAGGTCCAATCCTGAATGTATTGGATTTGTGGCCATTATGCTCATTTGCCTTCAGTAGCAGTAAAGCTCTGCTAGATGAAATACAATTGCCTCTGGTCTATTTTTGGGGAATCCTGCAAAGTGTTTTTACTCTGCTAACTATACATTGGAATGTACTCTGGATCAATATTGAGAAGAATTTAAATGACACAAATATTTGGTGGATAGCTGTTTGGGGAAGACTCCTCTAACCTACAGGGTCCTGAGCTGCTTTGGGTTGGATGAGGAGCAGCAGTTGATGGAAGGACCAAACAACTTCCAGTCCTTGTCCTTGTCTCTTTCACATGTGTTCATTTATAGGTCCACTCCATGTCATTAATTTTAGATACATATTTAAATATGTATTTTTGAATTTATTTGCTCACAAAGCATGGATTCCTAAATGAGTTTCTTTCCTCGAAATACACATTTCTAAGCAGGTTCTGTCCCAAAATACATATTGGTATATGCATTGTGGTATTTCTCAGTGCTGAAAACTGTTTTGTGAAATTTAGAAAAGCGCAAAATCCAAAGGTTTGTTATATTCTCATCCGCACATTAGTCAAAGGGGTGTGAATCAGGTGAGTCCGCATTAGAATTTGTGAAGAGAGCATTCCTCAAGTATCTCTGGCTTTGCCATTATGTAAGAATCTGGATTCGCAGGAGAGAATTCCCCTACCAAAGAGCCAGAATCCCGGAGTCCAGGCTGTTTCCTGACAACGCTGTAGCCAAAGCACAGGCATGACTGAACAAACCTGGAAATGGGAGCACTTTGCCCCCCGTGATCTATGTCAGCATGCTGGAGAATGAACAGTAGGAAGGAATGCAAATGTATGGTTTCACTCTCACCACTTTGCAGAAGTGGCTAGAAAATAATAAATTGGTATTTCTAAAGCAACTACTGAGGCGCAAGCAGATAGGGAGATAGACAATAACAAAAGCATTTAAACAGTGCTTCAGACAGTTGCTAAACACTTGAATTATGAGAACCACAGCCTGTCAGACTTATTGGCAAATGCTCTAGAGGTTCCAACCGATCCTACAATGTTAGCAATATTAATTATTATGATCTGACTGGGTTGCCATGCCCTCCAACATTTCTCTGATGAAAATAGAGATGTCCTCCTCCAAAATTTATCGGGTGAAAAAAGGAATGTCCTATTCCATGCCCTCCAACATTTCTCCAATGAAAATAGGGACGTCCTAAGGAAAAGTGGGACATTTAGGATCAAATCAGAAACTGGGATGGCTTCTGTAAATCCGGGACTGTTCTTGGTAAATAGGGACACTTGGAGAGTCTGGGTTGCCCCAGCCACTCTGGCTCCTAAAAGCAAAAAGGGAGAACTTCTGGGTGTACACATTAACACTGCATGGCCTCAACCAAGAGGATAGTATGGCTTAGCGTCAACGAATGAAGTGAACATCCCATTCTCATAGCTCTATAACAGCCCCCTTAGAAACGGCATCACTTTTATGATGAAGGCGGAAGCCAAAATGTTTTGCCACGAGAATTTTTAAATTTCCCTTTCGTTATTCACTGTGATATATATACCGGTACATTCATTCCGTATATATGAAAGAGGGACATCTTCTACAGGCACCGAAAGGACAATGCAGAAGGCACCAAATATGAAATGCATGGGTGGGGAACCTGAGACCCGGGGGGGTCAAATACAGCCCCAAACCCTCTCTATTTAGCTGTTTAGCCCTCAGACCCCTCCCCAGGCCACACTGCCTGTTTTTCCCTGGCTGGAATGTGGCCTGGAGCTCTGATAATGCCTCCTGTTTGCCTGGCTGGGAGATAGTGTGTTTGAAACTAGCCCACTGTACAAAGATAAAAGTCACATCCAATACCTCTGGCTCCACTTAAAACTGGCATGTGGAACCCAGATGGGTCCCAGAAGGGGATGTGGCCCTTGAGAAGAGGGCTTCCCTCCCCTAATCTAATGCCTGTCCAATAAATGATATTACCTGATCTACCTCCTTCCCCCTTCCTATGCCACGAGAACATGACAAAGCTGAATGAGTACCACATGCCCTTTAAGCCATCCACCGTGTCCATAATTTCCAGCTGTGCTAAAACACGACTTCTGCTGCAAACAGATATTCTGGATTCAAATACCTTCCAGCTACAAAACTCCCCCACCGCCCTAGGGAATTTGTTCCAGAGGTTAGTTACTCTCCTTGTTCGTATCATGTGTGCCAAATCATAGTCTGCCTGGCTTCAGTTTCAGATACAGGATCTCGTTCTGCTTTTTGTCCTCTTCAGACATCTTTGAACATTCCCCACTTTGCCCTTTGCTGTACGTTTTGAGTCTGCTACTTAACCCTCTCTGGGTATGTCTCATAAGTTCCTCCCGAGGTTAGATGTGAACATTTAAAAGATGAGTCACCTGTCTACGCTGTACATATGGCAAAGCTGTATACTCTGCTAGTTAAATATGCATTTCAAGGCACCATCTGGGTTCTGAAGAGCATGGCAGATGTTTCTCTTTCTCCATCCTTACCGTACTCCCGACACCTCGCATGCACAGATGCCTAAACCTGGCCCTTTCCCCCCCATAAACAAGCCCATAAATTAAACTTCCATGGGAAGGGTGTCCTGGCTCCCACTCAGTGAAGAACCCAAACTCAGATGATGAGTCTTTCCGAAACTTTTTATGCTCAGATCAGTGTGATACATATGCTAAACAATATCTCAAAAGCACATTAGGCAATACACATCTTTACCCAAAGGTATAGCAGGTAATATGGCTACTCAAGAGAATACATTGATACGTGTGCATAGCCAGGATTTATGTTGGGGGGGGGCAGGACACCCACCTGTCATCATCCTTTGTCTGGCTCTGCCTAGCAGATTCAGAATGAAATATCTCAACAACAATTGTTTTAAATTACAGTCGTACCTTGGAAGTCGGACAGAATCCATTCCAGAAGTCCGTTCGACTTCCAAAACGTTTGAAAACCAAAGCACGGCTTCTGATTGGCTGCAGGAAGCTCCTGCAGCCAATCAGAAGCCATGGAAGCCCCATCAGATGTTTGGGTTCCAAAGAATGTTTGCAAACCAGAACACTCACTTCTGGGTTTGCGGCGTTCGGGAGCCAAAACGTTTGACTTTCAAGGTGTTTGGGATCCAAGGTACAACTGTACTTTCTTTTGACCCCAAGTGCTAGAAAACTCTGTCAAAATCTTTCTAAACAAAATAGAAAATTCTTTCCAGTAGCACCTTAGAGACCAACTGTGTTTTTGTTTCGACTATGGCAGACCAACACGGCTACCCACCTGTAACTAAAATCTTTCTACTTTTAGGTAAGTATTTTTATTTATTTATTTATTTATTTACTTGATTTGTGGGGTGGGCAGCTGCCCCCTGCCCCCCCCCATTCCCATGCATTGATCCAACAATGACGCATCCCTTGCACTCCTGTGCACGCAACAACGCAGGCAAAACCTAGAGTAGCAAACTATTTCTTAGCAAGCAATCTAACACTCCACCTGGAAAGCTGGACCATCTGTTCAAGCCTCTACTTGTGTCTCCAGGATCTAGGTGAAAGATGGGGGTACCTGTGTCTCCTGAGAGACAGGGGGTGGGCACAGCATCCTCCTCTAAAAAGGCAGGGGTAGACCTGGTGTCTGAAAGCTAGACTAAAACTCTCACAATCCCTTGGGGGAAAGGTGCTGGCAGCATGACTACGCTGGTAACATGGCAATGCAAGAAGCTACCTTATATTTTTCGACCACTTGATTCCAAATGGCATCTAATCGTATCCAAACATAGAAAGGAAACCTTGATCTCAGGAACCATCACACACAATTTGGTTATGATATCATAAGAGGTGTCTAAACGCATAGAGAACAAACAAATTTCTGAAATATATAGTAGATTTTTGTATGCTGTTTCTGCTGCTGTGGGCACCCTTTGCCCTAACACAGGCATTTAAACCAACCAACCAACCTTATCACTTTGCTGGAGAACTGCATTGCAAAATTCAGAGACATGTGAATTTCAGCAGATGGCTGCATTTTGGTTCCTGTGTTATTTTGCTAAGTGCAACTTAGGTCAGCTCAGCTTTAAATGTGAGCTGAATTGAATTTCTCCCCTATCCTTAAAGTGATCCTTTCAAGAGAACTGTAGCCACTGGCCATATTGTCTCAACAGCATTGGTATATAGCAGGCATGTCCAAAGTCTGTTTCGGGGATGTAATCTGGCCTGCCGGTCGGTTTAATCTGGTTCCTGTGGCAGTTTATTTCCTGGGCTAAAATCATAAAAGAAGCTAAACAACTTTGATCCTAAAAAAAAGGTCAACAACTTTGGCCGGCCCTCTGGCCGGCCCTCACAGCTCTTCACTTCATCAAATCTGGCCCTCTTTGAAAAAAGTTTAGACACCACTGGTATATAGTGTAATTCACAAGGTTTGGGGGGGGGGGCGTTGTGGAAAGATAAAGTACCAGTTTGGGTGTGGTTTGTTTAAAAAATAAAATTTTTATATGTAATAAAAGACAAAAGACTCCATCTGCAATGCAGTTGTTTCTGCATCTCAGCTTCAGGGAGAAATTCTGCTCCGATTTCTGTTCCCTTTTAACAATACCTAATCTGAAAAGCAGTTGGAGCTTGGCACCAACAACCTTCACAGCTGGAAGAGACCCCTTCTTCTCCGGAACACCCTCCAAATCTACCCAGAAGGTGGCAAAACTTGACTGTGTGGGGCGTCAGCGAGGAGCCGGACTGGTGTGAGGTATCTGTTCTCAGTTCCGGAGCCATAAATCCTGGGCTGATAGGGTAGCCAGATGTGAAAGAGGGCAAGGATGCACCTGCTGAAATTCCATCTTCTACACGGCTATGGAAAGGCCACGTTGGTCTGTATGTGTGTCGGGAGGGGAGGGGTCCCTCCAAAATCCACATGCCTTTATCAGGACCAACCTGAAAGAAGAGAATTACACAAGGAAGTGAAGGCTTATACAGAAATAAAAGTAGGTACAGGGGTACCTCGGGTTAAGAACTTAATTCGTTCTGGAGGTCCGTTCTTAACCTGAAACCGTTCTTAACCTGAGGTAACACTTTAGCTAATGGGGCCTCCCGTTGCCACTGCACGATTTCTGTTCTCATCCTGAAGCAAAGTTCTTAACCTGAGGTACTATTTCTTGGTTAGTGGAGTCTGTAACCTGAAGCGACTGTAACCTGAAGCGTCTGTAAACCGAGGTACCACTGTAGTTCAGTGCAGTACATCTGCTTTGCATGCAAAAATTCCCAGATTCAATCTGTGGCATCTCCAGGAAGGGCTAGGAATGCATCCAGTCTGAAACCTTGAGAATCTTCTTGCACCCCCTGCCCTCTACAGGCCTGTTACGGCACGGGGGGTGGAGACCCTCACAGCGGCAAATGGAGCCACTTGGCTGCCCAGGGCACCAAACGCGGAGGCACCCCCGGGGCAGGGCGCTGCTCTACAGCGTGCGTGCGTCATAATGTCATGACGCATGATGCGTGGGTGTGACACCCCTCGCTGCCCCGACCCTCACCTCCGCGACTCCGCCCAGGGCCCGCCAGCAGCAGGAAGGGAGAACTTTGCAAAGCTCCAGCCAGGCGAGCGAGCCCAGCCCAACCCTGCCGAGTGAGGTTTTTGCCAGGCAGTGGGGCTCGGCTTGCTCGCTTGGCCAGCGCTTTGTGAAGTTCTCCCTTCCTGCTGCTGGGCCCTGGGCAGAGCCGGAGGCGAGGGGCGGGCCAGTGACGGGCGTCACACCAGCCACAAGCGTGATGCCTCGCTGACCCGTCCCTTGCCTCCGCAACTCCAGGGCCCGCCAGCAGCAGGAAGGGAGAACTTCACAAAGCGCCAGCCAAGCGAGCGAGCCCAGCGCAGCGAGGTTTTTGCCAGGTGGCAGGGCTCGGCTTGGGAGTTGCCAGTCGCGGGGGCGGGGCCCTGAGTGTCACCCCCTCCAGGGTGGAACACGGGGCGGACCGCCCCCAACACCCTGGCCTTGCTCCGGCCCTGGACCCTCACCTTGGGAGTGAAGATATGGTAGTCTGCGTCTCCTGTACTCCTCCCGCGACTGTTTGCAAATTGAAGGTGCTTGAAGGAAGGCCCCAGTTTCAGCCCTTGTCATCTCAAGGTCTGGCTCATCATGAGGGGGCTTCCTGAGTTCCTAAGCATGCAGGCGCATGGCTTGTTCTCTGGCAAATAAATTGCAGTTTAGCAGCCAAGGATTTTTATAACAGGGCTGGGATAGAAATTGAACTTTCAGGTTGCAATCCTAAAAAATTTTTTACTTAGGAGTAAGACCCAATGGGATAGGTGGCCATGTCAATTCTGGTTTCTCTGTTTGGAACAGGAGTGGTAAACCTGATTTTAAGAAATTGTATTAAATTAAATTAATTTGGTTTGATTTTTTTTAAAAGTCCTAATGAAAATACATCGGTATTCTATTCCAATTTCTTCTGATACACACTTTTTTGCTAGCAATCTTGCCCAATACACATGGATTATTTTTTTTGCCAGCAATTTCCCCAAATGTATGATATTTTTGCCTGTTGATTTTCCCTAATATAGGCATTTTTATGCACACTTTATCCTGGTACATGCATTTTTCTAGATGTTACTTGGTTGTGATTTTCAAAGATGACTCCATTTTGGTTCAGTATTATTACCGGATGAGAAAATTATTTCTATCTCTAGAAGTAAATGTGCAAAGAATGGTGCTGGCACTAGAGTTAGAACGGTAGATGCTAATATCTGGAGAATGGCAAATAAAGTAACTCATATTAACAATACTCTAGAGGTGTTCACACATTACATTTAATAAGCATACAATCTGTTTACCTGTGCACACAATAACCTATAGCTGGGCTGCACAAAAGGTGTACACTCTTTCATACAAACATTTGTGCAAGAGTAGAGGTACCTTCTACCTGTGTTCAGTGCAAACATGTGTGTGTGTGAGAGAGAGATTATATTCCATCCTTCTTCCAGAAGAAGCCAAAGGTGGCAAACATACCCAGAATTTAAAAACAAAACAATTTTAAAAAAATTCTAAAAACAATTAAAGTTAAAAACATTATTCTATCCAGTGATCTCAGGATTGCCAGGAACAGTATTCCTCCGCTACCAAATGACTGGGTAAACAAGAATGTTTTCTAATTCCTCCTGAAAGTTAGTAACGATGGACTCAGGCTTACCATACTAGGAAGGGCAAGACAAAACTGGAGAACCACCACTGAAAAGGCCCTGCTATGGGTCAACACCAACCAGGCAGCCCCCTAGTGGCAGCACCATCAACAAGGCATTGCCTGTTGATTGTAGGATCCAAGATGGTTGGTTAAAGTGCATTCTCCAAATCTCCAGGGAAGAAGAAGAAGAAGAAGAAGAAGAAGAAGAAGAAGAAGAAGAAGAAGAAGAAGAAGAAGAAGAAGAAGAAGAAGAAGAAGAAACGGGCAGGTTAGGGGGACTCGTGTTGTTTTTTTCATGTGTTTGTTTTAACCAGGAACAGATTCCCAAAAAATGTTTCATTTGCCTGGTAAATAGGAACGATTGGAACACATTGTATTTGCAAACTATGATACTGCTTAGAAGGTATAGCCAGACAGTTTAGCTCACTCTGAACACCTATATGATATATGCCGTGTTGGTCAAAGAGTGGGAGAACCAGAGAGAGAGAGAGAGAGAGAGAGAGAGAGAGAGAGAGAGAGAGAGAGAGCCATGAGTAACTCTCTGCAGAGCTGTCTGGACCGAATGAGGTTTTTTCCAGAGGTAAAATTACAGGCAGGGTTTTAATTGGGATCATAAATAAAGAGAGAGAAATGTGTCAGTCTAAGACATTTGGGGAGCGTGGGGCGGCGGCAGGGGGCTTTCAGCATAAACATCATGGAAAGTTAGGTCTACATTAAAAATAAAATAAAAAATCAGAATGGCCAAGCAGAGCCTTAAGAACTCAGCTGCACTGGACTGGTCCCTCTAGGGGAAAGGAAGAGGACAGCTAGCAAAATCAGGTTGGGGAGAAAGAATAAAATCGTTATCACGTCTAAAGGAACCAGAAGTGCAAATGGGAGCAGAGTTTCGTAACTGTCTAGGTGTATCGATAGTTGCACTCATGCTGAGGATGCTGATAATTTAGCAGAAGCAGATTTGCTTGCTTGTTTATTCCATCTCAGGCTGAGCAAGATCCAATGGGTACAATGGGATTTCTGAAAGTAGGAAAAATTCAATCTTCTAGTGAAATAGGGCTGTATCCCAGTGGGTCAAGTAAAGGTTAGCTGGCTGCCACCCACAGTTTGAGAGTCGATGGATTCCTTAAAAAGAAAGCTCAACAATTATGTGCTCTTCCTATTAAAAAAAAAAAAGCCTTATTTCCCATGCCCTGAGTGTGATCATACACACCCAGGCAACAGCATACTCTCCAACATTTCTCTGATGCAAATATGGATGTACTATTCTATTGATATTATTATTATTATTATTATTATTATTATTATTATTATTATTATTATTACCTGCCCATCTGACTGGGTTACCCAGCCACTCTGAGCAGCTTCCAACATATATAAAAACATAACAAAACATTAAAGATTAAGGAACTTCCCTATACAGGGTTGCCTTCAGATGTCTTCTAAAGGTTGTATAGTTACTTATCTCCTCTGCTCGGGGGGGGGGGTGTCACATAACTCCATACCCTCCAACATTTCTCTGATGAAAATAGGGACGTCATAAGGAAAAGCAAGACATCAAACCAGAAATAGGGATCACTTCTGTAAGTGCAAGAAAATAGGGACACTTGGAGAGTCCGTAACAGTTATTTAGTAAGCAAAAACCCAGCACCCAAAGTCCAATCCAGGGATGGCTCTACCATTAGTCTCTGCCTCAGGCGGCAGATCCTTAGGGAAGCAGCAGTGCAGCCACCTCTGACTGTTTCTCCTAAGCCCCCAGCCTTTCCCCTCAGCTACCATATTGACTCTCCTGCACCACCTAATCTGGCCTGCTGTCTCAGGTGTGGTGGGGGATGCTACCCCATGTCAAAATAAGATTCGACTGCAGTGCAGTTGGCTTCTGACAAGAGAGATGGGAGGGAATGCAGTTTTGTCCTTTGCCTCATACGGCAAAATGTCTTGGACCAGCCCTGGTGCAATCTTTTTTTTTTTTTTTTTTAACAAAATTTATTAGCATTTTCATAATATAACACAAACCCAACCCCACACCTACAAATACAAAAACAAATACAAATACACATAATGTCAGGATTCTTCTTATTATTTATATACCTTACAAAAAAAAATTTCTATTTCTAAATCTTGACGTTTGACTTCCCCCGCCTATTCACCTTCGGTTTTAAATCAATATACTATTTCCTTAACAACTTTTCTCTATAAAAAAATTTAACTTTACTTAACGAAAAAAAGAAAACATGCTTATCTTAATCTTTGCATTATAACCTAAATCATAACCAAATATTCTTATAGCTAAACTTATTTCTTCTATCCTTTATCATGCTGCTTTTAACTTAAAATTCAATATCTCCTTACTTATTTAAAATAGACTTGTAATTAACAGACTTCACACTCCGATTTCGGATACCATGGCAGACCATTTAAATTATACATTTAATACTTCAACCCACTCCCCCTCTGTCCATTGTCTTTTTCTGTCTTTCTCCAGAACCAAATCTCCAATTGTCTTCCTCTGAGTGTCCACAGATCCAGGCAGCATCCACAACAAACCCCGCATCGAGCCTCAGGGTGCTCATCATCTCCATTCTGGGCTCCTCCGTTCCTTTTTCTTCTTCTTCTTGTAAAAATCTTAATTCCATGTCCCTTGCCCCCGAGCTGCCACCTCGGAGTCTGGATATTGTAAATTTTCCCGTTTCAGGTTCCTTTTCCCGGATTTGCCCAACCATTTCAGACCATCCTTGAAGCACCCCTCCCAGCTCTTTGTCAAGGCTTGATTCCATTGTGTAAAACTTTTGAAAAGCCTCCTCTGTGGAAAGTAAATCCTTTTTATGAATAATTCCACTCAAAACTTGTAGTTTCCGATTAAGCAATTCCATCTGCAAGACAGTGAGCATTTCCTCATCCTTTAAACTAGAGTTCGATGCCAGTGCGAGCACAAAGTCCAGCATTTTAGGAGAGAGAGTGAGTATCAGATTTCAGTTCCTGTCTCTTCCTTCCTTTGTTTCAATTTTTTCCCACGACAAACCAAGTCGCCGCCATTTCTCCGAGGCCAGAGTATAAAGACCAAAACTTCAAGTGGAGATATTTTTTCCCCAGTTAACCCCCAAAGGGAAATCTCAACAGACTCAGTTTTCAATTTCCAGGTACTTTCTATTGATTGTTGTAGCAGCAGTCACTTAAAGAGTTAATTTCTTTCACCACCCGAAGGGAGGGAGGCGGGCTGCCTTTCTTCTTTCCCCCAGATCGTTCCAAGAATACAAAGAGTCAATCAATTACTCACAGCCTCTGGGTTCTTATCAGTTCCTTGAAAACAGGTAGAACTTAGACGCTCATCACAGGCTTTGTCGCCGCATTTACATCCCGGTTGGGGCATGTCCCCTATAGCCCGGCTCCGTCGTCCCTTCACCCCCACTCCCCCTTTACAGGGGGAGCGAGGGAAGGGTTCGGAGCCACAACGGGCACAGCCGGGGAGCCCAGGGTGCGGGACGCTCTTCCCGCACCCCAACCGGAGCCCCGCTATGCGGCTGCAGGGCTCCTGACCCCCGGGATGAACTGGGTGCTTCGCAGCCGAAGCATCCCACGACCACCCATAATGGCGTCAGCCGCCGGAAGTCCCAGCCCTGGTGCAATCTTAATGCCACATCTGGCTAGGCTGCCAGGTGTCATATAGAGCACAGCCTGGCCTTTCAGATACATTGCAGCTACTGCAGTATATTTCAGGGATGAGGCAGATCCTTAGGGTCTCCACATGTTGGTGGACTCCAGACCTCATCAGCCCCAACCACCACAACTAGTGGTCCAGAATGATGGGAGTTTTAGTCTGACAGCATCTGGAGGAGAACAAGTTATTCATCCACTGGAGTAGAGGCAGGTAACATTCACAGCAAAGTAAGGGAGGTCAGGATGTGGCCGTTCCGTATAGGGTTGTCACATGTCTGGAATTTCCTGGACATAGCCAGAATACCGGAGTCGGAAGCAGTGTCCGGGTGAAAATTGCAAAATTTAGACATATGGCAACCCATGTTGGCAGTGTTGTTTGGGGTGATTTTCCTTAAAAGTAGCTCAAAACCTTATTCTTTTCTCTCTCTCTCTCTCTTGCAATTTTGCCATAGAAGCTCAACAATTTTGGGCAAAACTAAAAAAACAAAACTCAATAACTTTGGCCAAAAAAGAGAGGAAAAGACAAAAAAGCTCAACAGAACTTTTGTGTCCAGATTTACACTTTTCAAAATATGGCAACCCTAAATTAGAAGCTTTCCCAGACTTTGCCTATAACATTCCCACTGCAGGGTGTGTGTTTGTAAATGACGTCATCTGCTTCAAATCTAAATCATATTTTACTGGAGACAAATGGCCAGGGCTCATGCCAGAGAACTCTGCTGGTTAGGGCCTGATCAAAGACTTTAGGACTGGGCTCAAGATCAATGGGAAGGAGACAGAGAGAGAGAATCAGCTTTATTGCCTTCAGATGGTCATTAGCTGCAGGTGGAAGAAGGCATCTCCCTCACACCTGTTGTGTTGGCCCAGTGATGGAGTTGGCATCAGCAGACCCAGCCAAGACACTAATGATTCCAGGCTGCCTTTCATCTAGAAAATGCAGGGCCAAGCTGACAGATTGCCCTGATAGCCCTTTCCCTTGCCTCTTACACATATGGCCATTATTTGAGCATGCATTTACTTAAAACATCCATGCTTATGCCAGGCAGCCCGCTACAGTGCCCAAATTTTAAAGCAGATGTGATGACCACAAGGAATGGCAGTGATCCATTAGACAGGGTCCTTTTCGATTACAGCCGATTGACAAAGCTTCAACAGAAGTCCTTTACACTTCCAGATTAAAAATTCTTTAGGGCTTTGAAGAAATGCTCTATCTCTGAGATCCCTGCATCTCTTCATCAAAAATACCCTTTCTCTGGATAACTGGTGCTTGTGGAGACAATCTGAGACTTCTTTCCCAACCTTTTCTTCCTGCTTTCACCTATGGGTGTGAGCAGTGCTTTTTTTCTGGGAGGACGCAGGGGTACGCATACCCCTAAACGTTTTGTGAATCTAAGTTTGGCCTCATTGAGGGGCAGCATTTCAATATGAGTAGGAAAATGAGAGCACCCCTATACACTGTTCTAGAGTGGGGGGAAAGCACTGGGTGTGAGAGTGGGGAAAGGAGAGATTTTTCAAACATTCATTAATAATCTGTACTTACGTATGTTTATAGTCAGCTGGGCTGGGCTGGTGCCAACAATGTGGATTTTTAATGCAGCTGAGTTCATGAGTGCAAAATGCACTCAAAAATTAGTTACATACCTAGTTATGCACTGTTTGTCTATGCTTATTAAACAGCTGTTTTGTGTGGCTTTTATCATACACGTTTGTTGTGTCAACAGTGAATGCATTACAGATTGATTTCCTATATATATATATATATATATACACACACACACACACACACACACACACACACACAAACACACACACATTGCACTCCCAGTGGTTTCCCATCCAGGTCATTGACTAGATCTTCACTGGCTTAACTTCACAAAAACAACAGTCTGATTTGCACATAATGCTAAGCCAAACCCCAGCTTAGTGTGAACAAGCAAACATGTAGCTCCCAGGGAGGAGATGGTGGTCATTTTGCTCCTGCCCTGTCAACTTTCTGCTGTGCTGTACTGAGCTAAGCCATGGGTTAGCTTGGTGTGTGATCCAAACCCAGACTCATGCTTCAACTCTCACCAGACTGACCATGAGCTGTAACAAAAGTTTGACCTTCAGTTTGCATCTTGTGGTTTTTTCTGGAAGAGGTAAACCACAAGGCCAGGTTCAGATGACATGCTAAGGCACACCATGTATTTGCACAGCAGCACAAGAACCTAGGAGGAGCAAAGGAGCCCACGATCTACTTTCGGGGAACCAACATGTTTGCTTGTTCACACTAACCCATAGTTTGGCTTAGCGTTGTGTGTGAACGAGGGCTGTGTGCTCTTGGACAATTCATTAAGCACAAACTGATGCCATTATAAAGACAGGGCTTATCAGTTACACCATGCTGGGTGCCATGTCGATTGTTATTCTTGGAATGCTACAAAAAACCAGAAACCTGCATCTACCCCAGCTGCAACAAAACATGTCTCTCCCATATCGGTTTCTACAGCCATAGCACATGCTGTAACTCTCCAGTGGTTTGACTTCACCCACAAAGGCACACTCCTCCATGGTCTCCTGAGACAGATGGATGGCAGCTATTTAAAAAAATGGTCCTACCTTCAGGGTTACAGTTTAGTAAAGCACAACACATGATAGGAAAGGAATTAGGGAGGAAAAATGACAACATGCCAGTCAAGGGTGTGTTGGGACATTTTCAATGCCATCTTAAATGGAAGAAAGAAGAAAGCAGGTGGATCAATGGTGGAAGAGAATTCAGGCAAAGAAAGTAAAAATAACAAAGCAGAAAGGTGAAAATGAAGGATGAAGAATATCTTAAAGGGGGAAAGACCAAGAAGGAGTATGAAGAGACAGTAGAGGTGATAGATGGCAAGAACTAAGGTCACGGAACTTATAAGCAAAATAATCTTAAACTTACCTGGATGAAGAACAGAGAGATGGTTTAAAGAAAAATGTGTAATTAAAGAAGAAAGATGATCAAACAAGAAGCAAGAAAGAAATATTACAACAATCAATTCTAGGAAATGTCAAAGTAAGTGTTTTAGAAGAAGCAACACAGAGAAATGGATAGATACTGGAAATATTGTGACGGGAAAGGGTATGTTTCAGCAAGGGCAGATCTTTGCAGAGCAAAAGAAAGAAAACTGTTAGAAATATGACCAACATTGTCCTAGAAGCCAAATTTAGCCCAAGTACAGAACTTTTAATATACAAGAATTAGCCATTAAAGAGAAAACTAAAAGGCATTAGTAAGATAACACCAGGGATGGAGGAGAAAATCAGTTGTTTAATTAGCATTTGAAGATGAACTTAGGTAATAATTTGCACTTTTTTAAACAATACATGAACTGTATTCTTTCAAACTCACGCATATCAGAATTCTGCAATGTGGATTTCCAGCCAAGTAATGTGTATATTAAATTTGGGAAAATGTAAACAATATGCAAAATTACTGAAAAAATGTGTATATTAAGAGAAATTTGCACTAAAAAGTTGGTGCACTTTCATGGGAATCTTTGCTCAAGTTTGACCATCCATGAAGAGCTAGCACCTGAAAAACACCCTCCTAGCACCCTCCCAAAAATAAAAATAACAAGTATATAAGCTGGTCATCTCTGGTTACATAAAGATCTCTCCTTGAAAAACACTCTTACACCACTCTTTAACAGTCATGGCTTCCTGCAAAGAATCCCGGGAACTGTAGCTTGTAAAGGGTTCGGAGAGTTGATGGGAGAACATAATAATAATAATAATAATAATAATAATAATAATAATAATTATTTATTTATTTATTTATTTATTTATACCCTGCCCATTTGGCTGGGTTTCCCCAGCCACTCTAGGCAGCTTCCAGAAAAATATTAAAATACAATAATTCATCAAATATTAAAAGCTTCCCTAAACAGGGCTGCCTACAGATGTCTTCTAAAATTCAGATATTTGTTTATTTCTTTGACATCTGGTGGGAGGGCATTCCACAGGGCGGGTGCCACTACCGAGAAGACCCTCTGCCTGGTTCCCTGTAACCTCACTTCTCGCAAGGAGGGAACCACCAGAAGGCCCTTGGCGCTGGACCTCAGTGTCTGGGCTGAACGATGGGGGTGGAGACGCTCCTTCATGTATACTGGGCCGAGGTAGCTTAGGGCTTTTAAGGTCAGCACCAACACTTTGAATTGTGCCCAGAAACGTACTGGGAGCCAATGTAGGTCTTTCAGGACCGGTGTTATGTGGTCTCGGCGGCCACTCCCAGTCACCAGTCTAGGTGCCACATTCTGGATTAGTTCTAGTTTCCAGGTCACCGTCAAAGGTAGCCCCACGTAGAGTGCATTGCAGTAGTCCAAGCGAGAGATAACTAGAGCATGCACCACTCTGGCAGGACAGTCCGCAGACATGTAGGGTCTCAGCCTGCGTCCCAGATGGAGCTGGTAGACAGCTGCCCTGGACACAGAATTGACCTGCACAAAATGAGACCCTAGCAGACTACAGTTCTCAGTTTTCTTTGGGAGAAGCCATGACTATTAAAGTTGTATAGGAGTGCTTTAAATGGGTGGTGTGGGTGTGGCCTTCAATATCCATGACACATCAAAGACCATGCAGGGTTCCAAAGCGGAACTCATTGTTGGCCAATTATGGCAGCAGTGGCCAATGTGATGTCTTCCAGCTCTTCTTCAACTCCAATTCCCATGGGCCTCATCCAGCATGGCCAATGGTTGGGGATGGTGGGAGTTGTCCCCCAACAACATCACATTGGCTGTCTCGGCCCTAGGAATCACAAGGTTCTCTTCTATATGCGCAGGAGTCAAGTATCCAAAGAGAATCTCCTCTGAGAGTTTCCCAGCAAGCATCTTTGTTCAATTTCATCTGAAGACAAGGGGCGGCAGGAAGAAACCTCTATTTCTTTTTCTCCCCTGGAGAAAAAAACATGGGTCTCATCTTCCTAGTTGCGGCAAAGGTTAGCCTCTGACCCCTGCCAGACACAAGGAAGGTGTCTGCCCTGAAAGGCAAGCTTGTGTGGAGCAGCCGAATGAATAAAGCCATGGGAGAAAGGGGGGTGCTTTATCCAAAACACATGTTTTTTGCCACTATTCTAGTTATCTGGAATATTTCCTGCATGTTTGTTGCCGTGGTAACTGGCCCAGCATGAAAGACCTATTTACTAGGCCCTAGGATAAGAAACAGCCATGTGTTGTCAATTTTAGAGCTCTCTTTCTCTCTCCCCAACACCCCTGTCTCTCTCTCTCTCCCCCCCCCCCCTTATACAGTCCCCCTCTGCTGTATACCCGGATGGTACGGAGCCTAAAAACCCAAGACGAGAACCATCCCTCCTGCTCGCATCATTCCCAAGTAATTTTGTTTTCTCCTTGAGTGAGGTTTTCTTGGCTCCGCATGGAGAACGACTGGGCAAAGAGCCATGGTGGGCTGGGGGGGTGGGTTCTGCTTTGAAGGAAACGTTAAGAAAAAGTGTCTGGTGCCTTAGAGGCATGATTTGAACAGGAGAGGCTCTGAGACTGGACAAGAATTCACCGACAGAGCAGGAGGTAAGTGAGCACTTCAGCTTTCAGACGGGAAAGCCGCTGAGTTAGCTGAGGTAAATTCGTCCCCTCTTCCTTCTTTCTCTTTCTCTCTCTCTCTTTGCACCTTCTTTCCCCGGTTTCCTCAGGGTGGTCAACCTGAGCTGAAGCTCTTTCACCTCGCTGCTTTCCCCGGTCCCTCTTTTTTTTTTTTTTCCTGTGAAGCGAGCAGCCTGTCGACAAGCAAACCTGTAGGAAAATATTTGCTCTTCAAACTGCAACAGGAGAGCTGCACTGAGCTGCCTTTCTTATGCTTCAGTTCAGAAGAGCAAAAGGGGAGACATTGATGAGAGCATCTAGATTGTGTGGTCGGAGTCTCTCCGTAAAACGGCAGAAAGGTGTAGTCCCCGAGGGACCATGAGACCCTCTCAGAAGGGCTCTGGGGACCCAGAATTGTTGCTGGCCTGTTTTACAGTCTAAGTCTCCACATGTTCCTTCTGTGAGAAAGTCTTGCAGCTCTACGAGGGATTCCTCCAGTCACCAAGGGGCTCTGATCATACTAAAACCAATGTGTCATATGCTGGACAGAGCCCCAAGCTTCTGTCTGCAGTTTAGGATTCAGAGAAGTTGCTTCTGGTTGTCCCTGGGGACAGATCTGCTGCCTGAAGTCAGACAGGTGCAAGCTCGTTTGAGATATTTCAGTAATTAAAACCAGTCCAGGTAATTTGCCTGAATTAATTATCCTAATAAAAGACAAATGTCTCCTCTTGTTTATTCCTCGATGTCTCTTTGCTGGACAAATCAGAGTGTGCTTAGAGGTGCGGGTGAGCTGAGAGGAGGAAGGTGTGATCTGTCTTTGCACAGGTGTTGCCAAGACACTCCTTGGAGAATGTTTGTTTCCCTGGGCTGTGGGATCTCTGGTGCAGTATTGCCTTGGATATATATTATAGTTCCTATGAAGGATAATGGGTTGTGTTGTGATGTATGCTGTTGCAGCTGTGTGAGCATTCAAAGTAGAGGTGAATAGGAAAAGGATACATTGTAATGGCGTGTCAGTGGCCCTAACCTGTGCCCAGGTGTGTGCAATACCTGAGCACAAAACATTGCTGCTTTGGGATCCATAATAATGCCTGAACATCAAACCAGCTGATGTAGGCATACCTATGGTTGACTGACATATCCGTTTCCTATATTTCATAAGGTGTAGCAAGCGGGGTTGAATGGTTAGGAGTTTGGGTTTTGTTTCTTCTTATTTTTGTCCAAATGCTCTATGTTGAGATCAGTGTAGGAAGCTGGTCCATTTAGCTCGGTTACATCTACACCAGGGATAGCCAACGTGGTTGTTGGACTATAAACTCCCATCATCTCTGAGCATTGGCCATGCTGCTTGGGGCAGCCGAGAATGGTAGGCATGGAAAAAAGCGTAAACTTCCGCATATTGGGCATTTGTGCATTCCTGCCATAAATTCAACAATGTCTGGAGGGCAATACTTTAGCTACCCTCAGTCTCCACTGGCTGGAAGTGGTTCATCAGCATTTCAGACAAGGAACTTGCTCAGCTCCACCTGAATATGACAGGGGTGGAACATAGGATCTTCTGCATATAAAGCATTTACTCTACCACCTTGGTCCCTTCCCAAGGGTGCACATGGCAAAACTCAAAAATTACGCATCCCAGCTATGTTATGGCAAGGGGAGCCCACAGCATCACGTACCTGCTCCAACATATAGATGTTAAGATAGGACTGTTCACCCCTAATATTTTGTGCCTTCCCTCTGCTCAGCTTTCCTCTAAAGCAGTAGAAGTAAGACCAGTATGAGACAGGATAACGGACAGGGTGAACTTGCACAAAGACCTGAGAACTCTTTCTTACATCGTTTAATGTACACATTCCCATTGTAATTGCACATATGCATGTGCATAAACTCTGCAGTGCTGCATGCATAGAATTTCCTGCAGAAATACATGTTGCTGTATGGATTCCTGACACTACCACCACCCATGATTTTTAAAAACACATGCAATATAATTCTAGTCCTCAAGGAAATTGAAATAATGTTTTAAACCATGTGCTGTATCTGCCAGAGGCTGCAGTGTTGTAATGATAGTTTTGGTGCTTGTCCTTCCCTGTTCACATATCCCACAACTCACGACTGACCCATGCCTTGCCTCCTGCCACCCTACTGCTGCTTCCCCAAAATAGTTATGTTTTGCTAAAAGGTAATGCATGGGTCTCAGAAGAAAGTTGAGCCCCATGCTTTACCTTCATACTTCATACTGAATTAACAATATGATTATAATAAGGAAGCATGTTTACAAAAAAATAAAAAGATTATTTATTTACATGATTGAACTCAAGATGTGGGGTAGATGCCATTATTTCTTCCTGATTTAGAACCTGATTTCTAGAACACATTCACTACTTTCCCAATCCCATCAAGTATCCCGGGATTAACAAGAGTTGGTGTTCTCAACAGAGAAGTTGTGAGGCTGCATCTACAGAATTGAAGTTTGGCACATTATAGAAATGTGGGGAAGGAATATAGCTCAGTGGTACAATGGCACATGCTTTGCATATAAGAGGTCCCAGATTCACCTCCTGACATCTCCAGGTAGGCAGGAGCTTGAGAAGACCCCTGTCTGGAACCCTGGAGAGCTGCTGCTGGTCATTGTAGATCAGAGATGGGGAACCCTCTAGCCTTCCAGATGTTGGTGGACTCCTGCCCCCTCCATCACCATGGTCCATGGTCAGATATGGTGATCCAATGACATCTGGAGGGCCACAGGTTCTCAATCCCTAGTGCAGACTATACTGAGCTAGAAGAACCAATGGTCTGACTCTGTTTAAGGCAGCATCCTATGTTCCTGGATATATTCTATGGGGCACAGCCATCCAGCCCACTCAATGGCAGCATTATAGTCAACTTGATCATGTGTTCATATTCCAACATGCTTTCAATCTACCCCCAGTGCATATAGGTCATTCTCCCATGCCCCTGGCAGAAATTTCACACATCTAACAACTGTATGGCAGACACAAATACTGTCCCATTGCTGAATCTGCTTTCAAGGAAAGGCTTTGCCTGGTTTCTGCCTTTCATACAGAAGTAAAAGCCACAGCAGTCTTGCTGGTGGGGAGAAGCAACCCTATTCAGTTAGCAGGCTGCATTTTTCACCAGCCTTGACATTCTGTGAATTTGCTGAAAGTCCCAAGACGTGTTGAAATTCCATCAGAAATGGCTGGAAGTGAAGGTTGGAGTGGTAAATGAAACATCTCTGATAGGAGGGCAAACTAGGTCACCATTGTGGTTCTCTCTAGCCTGTAGATTTGTGTTACAGACAGCTAGGCTCCCCTTTTGAAGCAAAGCATTCTTTCATATGGATGTGAAGTGACTGTTTCCATACCTTTGGCCAAAACAATACCTCCTGCCATCCCCTAAGAGCAAAAAATGCCAAGAACATTCATTCTGGCATGTGAACTATATGGCAACAGCAGAGCGCGCTGTCGTGAGCCAAGGAAAATACCTCCTGACATTCCCTTAGAAAAATAAAAGCCTAGGTTTCCTCGCAATATGAAATAACTTGAATATTAAAAACAAACAGAGGCCCAGTAACAGGGTCGAGATACAAAGAGTAATTCCTCATACAAATGAAGTTTTGCATGCAAAGATGTGCCATTGCTATGGGAGCCTCGCTTGTGGTAGCTTCACCCACATACAACCAGAAGTAAGTAGAAGGAGATATGATGGCACTGGCACTGGCCAATAGGCAACCACAATACTAATACAGCGGCCATCCACCCCCCACACATGCTATTTCATCTGCAATACTTCTACTCCCTGGGCAAATTGATCACTCAATCCATCCTTGAAGTGCTAGCATCTTTCTCACCTGTATGGATGTATATGCTGCATGGCAGGGCCTGACTTTTGCATGGCCGGACCTTAGCTCCAGTACAGAGGTAAACCCGCACTGATGGGTCTGCACACTTTGCCTTTGGCCCCATCCACCACTTACACGAGGGCCCTGGGAAGTTCAGACTAAGGGAAAGAAATGGTTGGGTTAAAGAAGTTCCCCACCCCACGGGGACAGATAGAAGAGGACACCTTCATCCCAGTATGGCTCCCCTTTATCACATGCACGGCTCAACAAGACAACCCACGGACAGCATACGAATCAATATGGCTTACCTGACCCAACAATCCCACCCACCACCTTCACAAATGCAAACAAACCTAACTTCAGCCAACTACAGACAACCAACCACACCCCGGGGCCCCCAATCCCTCTCACTACCAAGGAAAGGTAAGAAGCAAATAGAAAGAGAACCTACCCAGTTGACACTGACCAACCCTGCCCCCCCAAAAAACCCCACATGTATACTATACAAAATAATATAAGTTTCACCACCCCACACCTCTTCTTCTCCCTCTCTTCTCCCCTGACTCCATACTGAATACAAAACTAATGTTTCATATATAATGCAACTGATTTGTAGAAAAGTCTTTAAACCAGAAAAAGACGCACATGCTTTTGTAAACCAAGAAAATCTTTAATGATAATGATAATGGAGTTCCCTGCTCCTGTTGTAAAGGTTACAGCGCAATGATTTGGAGATCGTTAAACAACCTGCAGTGCTAAAAGCTAAATACTTATTCTGAGATCCAAATGGATGCATGGAAGATGGGCACCCTCAATTCCCCAAGCTTATCTTCCCCTCGCGACAGTTATCTTCCCACTCTTCTCAGAGTCAGAGGCCGACTGGGCAAAGAGGAGTTCTGGTGATGGACTGTGGGAAGGCAAGCCATGGGAACGGTGTGGGATCTTCTCAAATGCACACCCACTTTCCAAAACACTGAGCCCCACCCCACATTTTGAACATGATGGGGGCAGACCTAGGCTTAAACCAAGGGATGGAGAACCTTTTTTTTAGCCTGAGGGCCACATTCTTCTGTGAGCAACTTTCTGGGGGCCACATGCCAGTGGTGGGTGCGGTCAAAGGGTGTGGCTTTCATCTTTGCTACGTTGTGGCCACACAGGTGCTAGAGGTTTGTATGCAAGTGCCCATATCTCTCTATTCAGTCAGGCAGCAGGTATTATCGCATATTCCAGCCAGGCAAAAGCACACAAGGAGTGGCTCAGAGTGTGGTTGGTGGCCTAGGGAGAGTTCTGAGGGCCAGAGAGATATTGAGGGCCACGGGCTCCCCATTCCTGACTTTCTGCAAACATCACTGGTAATTTGATCTTCAGTTTTCCTATACCAGATATGCATATGTAACCGTAATATACCTGTAAATCCTTGCATTTCCCTTTGCCTTCGGTCTGCTGAGCTGAAGAGAGTTTTGTTGACGAAAAGCTGTGAAATGCCAGGGCTGGGTCACATGCCCTTTGCAAGGTGCTCTGCGTAAGGGTAACACTGCGGTTTGTTTTGGAGCAGCCATGGCATGTGCCAGTGGCCAGGATGCCCAGACGACCAGGGCTATGTTTATAATAACAGTGTTATGTGTGTAGTAAAAGCAGCCTATAAAAGGCAATGCAGGCTGGTGGTTGTAGAGGAGAAATGTAAACATATAGCTGAAAGTTAGAGGCAGACCTTCTGGGCTATGAAGAAACTTGCTTGTGAGATAGAGATGGGATTGAGACTAGAGGAAGCCTAGCGTGGAGGCAGTTTAAGGAGCTCTCTGTCTGCCAAGCATAAAAACCTCAAAACCTGACAATATTAGGAGTCAGGTCACACAGTCCTTGACTCTGTCCGTTTGGAATATTGCTGTGAAAACGACGACAGCCTTGTAGAAATTTCATAAAGCTTTTTCTTAAAATCTGACAGAGCATTTAATCTTGCACCTTTAGTCTCCTGCTTTCAGATCCACGGCATTACACACTTTTTACTTGGGTGCTATCGGCCGACGGTTGACGTTTCTGTGTACTTGTCAAGGATATTTTCACAATATGCTGACCTGTCGTGCCACTTGCAGTCTGATCCTCTGACCGCCATCATGTTGCACCGAAAAGATCCATTTAAGTTATTGAATGTGCCCCCGGTTTACAACTTTTCCATTCTAACTGAGAAGAATGGAACGTTTAAGACTACAAAGTCAATGGTTCAGTGTTGCACTGAGCAAGAAAAGGAAAGAAAGGAACACATGTGACACCACTCAGGGCCTAAATTAATTTAACCAAGTACAGTAACTGAGAAAGTATAGAAGTTGATTGCTTGGGGCCAGTGAAGTGGAATGTATCTTGTATTTGGACTAATCTCTTGTACCTCAGTTTACGAACTTAATCCATTACGGAAGTCCATTCTTAAACTGAAACCATTCTTAAACCGAGCTGCGCCCTTCCACCATTCAGCTTCCATTCTTAGACCGAGGTAAAGTTTGCAAACCGGGACACTACTTCCGGTTTTGCGGAGTTCGTAAACCCAATAGTTCGTAAACAGGGCTGTTCTTAAACCGAGGTAGCACTGTAATAGTTTATTTTATTAAAAAAAATTTGGATGGGGTAAAATGCAGTTTGGAGGTGGAGGCAATCATTGGAACCAGAAGCCTCTCTGAGCCATGGACACACATACAAGTGGTGCGCCTCTTTGGCTAGTTATCACATGCCTAGAATTCTCCATCAGATCACCTGGACACTCACAGCTCCCACTGCCCCTCGCTCAAGAATCTGCCTCTAAAATGCCAAGAATGAGCCCATCTCAAACAAGGGAGGAGGCTGGAGGCCACTATTCCTTTGCACAGGTGTCAAAGCAGAGTGCCTTGAGTGGGATCTCCCCAGATTGACAACACAACATTACATAGAGCAGCATCTGCCATCATTCCTGAGCGCGGAGCACAATGTGCGGCCCGGAGGCAATCCACAAGGTCAGAGCCCTGACCTCCAAAGACACAGCCCCACGGGCTGGAATGTGTTTCCACAGCAACCTGTTGGGTTTGGATTTCCCCACCCCACCCCAACCGCCTCACTTATCAAGGGGACAGTTTCTGTTTTGGCAGCTAATGGAGCAGCCTGGGAGTGTAACTGGATCCACAGCTGGAATTAAAGTAATGGCCTGGCTTGTTTAAGAAGTTTGATGGATGGGGAACCCCTTGGGGTGAGTGGAGGAGGGGGCTGGATGCTCAAGGCCGAGTCTCAGGAGCTGGTGCTGAAAGCAGAAGGCCACCTGCCCTTGTTGCTCCAGAGCCCTCCTTCTAATTTGAGTCCCTCCTGGGTTGTTTGTGGTCTGGTGGGTGGTTAGATGCTAACCGGAGAGATCTGATGAGTGGCAGAGCCAAGCTGTTTGCTTTAGCTTGGAGTACTTGCTCGCTCTTTGGTTTCCCCCCCTTTCAAGTGGCAACTGAGGTTGTGTTGTGGGGAATGTGGGCAAACAGGGGTCCGGACAAAGAGGAAGCTGCCATCGAGCCTCAGCGCGGCGGAAGGAGCTGCTTGTTCAGCATCTCATATTTCCAGCCAGGGCCTTTGCAGGAGATGAATTTATTTATATTGGGCCATTTCAATGCCACGCCCATGATAAATGATAAATGAACACCGCAGTGCCTAATTGATTCTCCCTGGCCACTGCTATTCTGCTATTGAGAAGGTTCACTGTGCTAGTCCATTTCTGGAGGGAAATGCATAATGTTATCTGCAAGATCCTCCTCAATTTTAGTCCAATCACAAACATGGTAGCCTTGTTAAAAACAGTAGCTGAGAAGGCCAGCACAGAAGGGAAAGGGGCTGGGTCCCCTCTGTCCCTCCTTATTATTTAAGTCATATGCCTATTTTATGTATATTTGATCTTCCCGGCCTGCACCTTTTGGCATGTCATGGTCATGTGGTCTTAGGCCTACTCTTGACCAGTTTCCCATAATTGTGGGCATCTGTAAACACAGCATCTCTCTGGATTACAGTAGCCAGTTGGGCATCACCAAAAGCAAGAGCAAAAGAGGAGTCAATTTTGCATAACATTTGCATATTGTAATGTACAGCCACAAGCTGACAAACTATGGGTTGCATCCAATACAGCACTAAGCTGACATCACTTGTCCCACCAGCAAAATGTTTTGTGTGAGAGAAATGTTGTGGCGCAATAGAAGGCTGTTTGCTGGTAATTGTGTTGTGCAGCAGATTGTGCAATCTGTTGTACAATGACTTTCCACCAGTGCAGTTGATGCGATGGGTTCCTCTGTTGCACAACATTAAAACTCACCTGTCTGCTAGTGCATTGGCCTTTAATAACAATAAAACCAAATCCATTGCAGGTGAGTAGCTCTAGTTTCTCTGTACTCCAAGAGCCTTGCAGCATTCAGGCCTGACAACAGTTCAGAGGCAACGAGGGTCTTCTCACCAGGCTGAGTGGTTCACAGCAACCAACTTTCACAGTGAGAAAACTGATACTTCACCTATGAGTTCAGGCCCTATGCAACCCTCTGTCTCCCTTCACTGTTGTGTGTGTCAGCCTGAAGGATGCTATGGGAAAGTCTCGGTCTTCTGTGGGAACCTCACTGCAAAGCTCTGTTCCCCCCACCACCACTTCCCAACCCCCTGTGTTGTGTCCCGAAGGAGCACCTGGACCTGTGCCCCTATGAAGCAGAGAGCGGGGAGCTGTTGTCCTGCAAAAACTGCTCCCCCAGCCCTGTTTGCATGCAAAAGTCTTGCAGCAGGAGACTCTGTAGGCGTGGACCCAGCCCAGCCGACAGTGGGATTTGCATACATCAAAGCTGCAGACAAGGAGCCTCCCATGTGTTTGTCAGCCTGAGTTAGAGATGATACGGGCCGGAGCTATTGTCTGCCCTTAAGCCATCCCTGAAAAGATCCACTTTCAATATCTGAAATAATTTCTCCCTCGGTTATTAAGAGACGAGTGGCGGCCGCTTACTGAGAGGTCTCCAGCTGTGTAGCCAATGGGGTTTTCATGGCCTTTGGAAGCGAGGCTGGTCCTTTATGAGAAAAGAGAGAGGTTTCCTGTGGGAAGAAAGGTTGGCCAGGGCATATGTATGTCACTGTGGGTACTGTGGACCTTGAGCAGGTTCTGTCACACTTGTCTTGCACTAAGGAGAGGCGTGCTGTCATTTCCCAGGCTTGTGGGCGATTCAGATGCATCGCGAGCAAAACCAATATGCATCATAAACATAAGCTGTTTGTCTAGGGAACAGCCATATGGCCCTAGTTTGAGGAGCTGGGCAAACTGATTCAGCCCTTCCAATGCCCACAGAGGTGTAGTGTAGCACAAACTGCATGAGCCCTCTTTGGGTTCCACAGAGCTGAAGGAAGCCCACATGGGACCACTGGGGGTTGCATCCCCTGCCTAGCTGACTCGGGGTAAGCATTTGCACATCACCAAGAAAAGAGGGGTGGCGCTGTGGTCTAAACCACTGGGCCTGCCGATCGGAAGGTCGGTGGTTTGAATCCCGGTGACGGGGTGAGCTCCCGTTGCTCGGTCCCAGCTTCTGCCAACCTAGCAGTTCCAAAGCACTTCAAAGTGCAAGTAGATAAATAGGTGAGAAGGTAAGTGGCGTTTCCGTGTGCTGCTCTGGTTTCGCCAGAAGTGGCTTAGTCATGCTGGCCACATGACCCAGAAAAACTGTCTGCAGACAAACGTCAGCTCCCTTGGCCAATAAAGCGAGATGAGCGCCACAACCCCAGAGTCATTCGCAACTGGACTTAACTGTAAGGGGTCCTTTACCTTTTTTAAGAAGTGAGGGAGAGGGAAATAGGGTGCAGAGCTGCATAAAATTCACATATGTGAATCTATGTATATAATGACTGTGAAATAATGACTATGACTGAAATACCTTTTCCCATAGCAAGGAACATGGAGACCAGCTGACCTGCTCAGTATGTTCTCCAGATACTAACTGTAAATGGGCAACTTGGGCACAATTAGGTACATCCACACCATTAAAAGCACTGTTATACCACTTAAACAGTCATGGCTTGAGTTTGTTGAGGGTGCTGAGAGTTCTTAAGACTCCCTCAGAGAGCTACAATTCTCAGCACCTTTAACAACTTGCCAACAAACTTGGACCAGCCAGACAGTCCTTCAGGTGAAAGATGCCTTCAGATATGGAGCAGTGGTCTGTCAATTAGGATCCATGGACCCCGCTAAGACAACTCCAAGCCACGGAGCTAGGTATGCCCCATTTGCCCTTTCATGAGATGCTCCAGCATCCTTGTGGAGTGCCTGCCTTGATTCCAGCTAAAGATAAACGGGGCCCTTACTGAAACCATCTGGGACAGGCACATGTTAGCTAGGGAATTAGTTGCCAAATGTATAACTGGCCTTTCCATCTTGAGCTGAAGGCCTCAAGGGGTCTCCCAGCAAATCCGCAAAAGCAACAAGCTGGGGCATAAGTAAGTGGCCAACGTGTGTGTGTGTGTGTGTGTGTAGTATCAAAATAACTTGAAAGGGCTTGGGTGCTTTGAATTTCAGTTTGTGGGATAAGACACCATATGCTGTTTTGTCCTAAAGAGCAGAATACGTCGGGCCAGCTTTGGAAACAAACAGACTCTGGGCTGGTGGTTGAGGCTAATGGCTAATGCTAAGCAGAACAGGAATTCCATCTTTGATTCCATAACTGAATTACACCAGAATGCCCAGTCTCCCAATCCCCTTGGCAACCAGCTGCTGTTCCAACTGGGCAGTGGCTGACAGGTAAAGAATGGGAAGGAAGTGTGCTTCAGTGCAAAAAGGTTATCAGTCCAGTACTGTGACAGTCAGCAGAAACCTGCCTTGGTCAGAGGCTATGCCAGAGACAAAGGGAAGATGGCCCAGGGGTGAGGAGCTAGAGAATAAGGGAGGCCTGGAGGTGAGGCTTTGTTACCATGGCTACCAGGATGCAAACACCGCTGGGCACGAAGATGCTGGAGGCAAGGAGCAGCTTCTTAAGAAACCATTTTTTTGTGTGTGTGGCCTTTTTGGCTGCGTAATGTGCCTGTTGAATAAATATTTCTCTTTCGCTACAATCCAGTGACACTTTCATTGTTTTTACTTCATAAACAAGAAGGCTGAGTTTCTATAACTTTTGTTTGTTTGACTTGTCTCCTTCGCTGCGCTAAAGGCAATGGAAGGGAAAGAGCAGAACACTCCTATTTGGGGCTGGGAAGCATAATGCCATGTCAGCCTTCCCCAACCTGGAGCCCTCCAGATGTTTCAGACAACAGCAGCTGGGCTGGCTGGAGCTGATGAGAGCTGTGGTCTAAAACATCTGTGTGGCACCGGGTTGCAGGAGGCGGAGCTATTCTGAGGCTGCCACTAGGGCCAAACTGAAAATTGACTTGGAAGCTTGGGGCCCTGAAGTTGGGGAGGCTTTTTTAACTGTTTGGGAGTGATGTTTACCATGCTTTGTACACAGAACATCATTTGACAGAGGAAGTTGAGCTAAAGGGAGAATGAATTTTAAAGACAGGTTGTCAGAATGCCCAGCAGGGAAGAGAGACAGGTCCCCAAAAGCCACAAAAGAGATGTCATTTCTGCACACATTGCAATATGTTGTAAATAAATGCCAATTACATGTGCACTTGATGGATCGTTGCAGTGGAGGTACAAACTTCTTGCTGATCTTGGTTTGCAATTTGGCTCGGAGTCTCACAGCTTCTTTTCATGAATGTACTGCATTATGTTATCTGTTGAGGCAGTGAGAGATTTTACTTTCTTGGGATCCATGATCACTGCAGATGGTGACAGCAGTCATGAAATTAAAAGACGCCTGCTTCTTGGAAGAAAAGCAATGACAAACCTAGACAACATCTTAAAAAGCAGAGACATCACCTTGCCAACAAAGGTCCATATAGTTAAAGCTATGGTTTTCCCAGTAGTGATGTATGGAAGTGAGAGCTGGACCATAAAGAAGGCTGATCAGTGGAAAATTGATGCTTTTGAATTATGGTGCTGGAGGAGACTCTTGAAAGTCCCATGGACTGCAAGATGATCAAACCTATCCATTCTGAAGGATATCAGCCCTGAGTGCTCACTGGAAGGACAGATCCTGAAGCTGAGACTTCAATACTTTGGCCACCTCATGAGAAGAGAAGAATCCCTGGAAAAGACCCTGATGTTGGGAAAAATGGAGGGCACAAGGAGAAGGGGACGACAGAGGACGAGATGGTTGGACAGTGTTCTCGAAGCTACCAACATGAGTCTGACCAAAATGCGAGAGGCAGTGGAAGACAGGAGTGCCTGGTGTGCTCTGGTCCATGGGGTCACGAAGAGTCGGACATGACTAAACAACAACAACAAATGTTATCTGTTAATCAGTAATGGCTAGCGCCCCTTGGGACTGGTAGGGTGGAAGACCGGGAGACCAACAGTAGATGGCGCTACAGCAGACGACAGGCAGGTCCAACTAATTATGGATTTGTCCCCATCCTATTATTATTATTATTATTATTATTATTATTATTATTATTATTTATTAAATTTGTATACCGCCCTGTACCCACAGGTACTGAACCTAAGGAGGAGGGCTAGCTGGCAGCCAGTGTGTCCGTCCCCCCCCCCCCAGACTGGTTGTCAGAAAGAAGGCAGGTGCGGGGGGAGGGGGACTTGTTGGTGGCAGACTGAAGTTGGTGGGGCAATGCCCCATTTGCCCAAATACACCCGCCTTCACTGCTATTTATTAATTTTAAGCATTTATAGTCTACCGTACAGGCGTCTGACCTCCCAAAGCAGTTTACGGAATATTGAAAGGATACATTCTCTTTAGAGCTGAATTAAACATGACAGATTAGAAACCAGATTAAAACCATCACGTGAGTTCAACAGATGAATCCAGCCATTGGGGAAAATGCAGATGTTTTATCCAAAGGTCTCACAATATTTTGAACACTGGTGGCCTCTTTAAGAGATCAGCATTAAATCATAGGATTTTAGAGTTGGATGAGACCATGAGTTTCATCTCATCCAACACCCTGCAATGCAGAAATCTTTAGCCCAACAACAAACCATGGCTTCAAATTGTGGTTTGGTGATGGCAAACAAACCATATGCTGGAGAATGCTGCAAGTGTGTCTGGGATAGTTTCTAAACACAGTCATGGGGAATCAAGCTGAACTAAGGTGGCCATGTGCCCTGTTTTACAGAGGTCAGTCCTTTGTTTGCTGTAGGTGTCCTCTTTCATTTTGAAGGCTTGTCTGGCCCAGATCTGGTTTAAAGATAAATATAAGGAGAGATGGCAGGAGGGGCCTTGCAGTTCAGACCCTCCAAGTGTCCCTATTTTCCTTTTTTTTTAATGAGATTTTATTATTTTCCAATAAGACAAAGAAAAAACAAAATACAACATCAACACAAAACATAATAAACAATAAACATAGTCAACATACAAACAATAACAACAATAAAAGCATAAAAAGAACATATACAAACCTTAACCTCTATCTATCTTTATACATTTCTTGTTTCTAACTTCTCTATTTGGGGGACTTCCCCCGTTCCCTCCCCTGTCTTCAAAAAACGAATACTTCTTCAAGGTAGCTTTATATATTGTTCAATTAACATTTGCCCAAATTTTAATATACTTAACTTTTACTTAGTCAAATATCTTAATAACTATGTATCTTATCTTAACAACCTATCTTCACATATTTTGACACATACATCTTTCACATAACAATAATTCCTCTTACCATTTATATCTAACACATATCTACCAAAGCCGATATTCTGTCTAATTCTGCTCAAATATTCAGTTTGACTGATTTAACTAAATAATCTTTGAATTTTTTCCACTCCTGTGACACCTTCCCCTCCCTCTGGTCCCGGACTCTGGCGGTCAGTTCTGCGAGTTCCATATATTCCATCATCTTCATCTGCCATTCCTCCACCGTTGGTATCTCTTCTCCTTTCCATGTTCTTGCCAATAGAATTCTAGCTGCTGTTGTGGCATACATGAAAAACACTCT
This sequence comes from Lacerta agilis, assembly GCF_009819535.1. NCBI lineage: Eukaryota > Metazoa > Chordata > Lepidosauria > Squamata > Lacertidae > Lacerta > Lacerta agilis. The sequence goes on along the minus strand of NC_046326.1, from coordinate 12,200,925 downwards.
ATCCTGACTGGGTATCTCTTCATTGGTTATGCTCAGGAGAAATGCCTCTGGTTTCTTACAAAAGGTAACTTTCATTACCTTCTTGAGCTCATTATAAATCTTATCCCAGAAAGCACTTACCGCTGGGCACAACCACCACATATGAAAAAAGGTACCTTTCGCATGTTTACATTTCCAACATACATCTGACATTTTGGTATTCATCTTGGTCAATCTTAACTGGTGTCAAATACCATCTATAAACCATTTTCATTATGTTTTCTCTTAAACCATGACAAGCAGTAAATTTAATACCTTTCTGCCACAATCTCTCCCAGTCATCCATCATAATATTGTGTCCTACATCTTTTGCCCATTCTATCATTGACGATTTAACCAATTCATCTTTTGTATGCCACTCTAGCAAAAGATGTACATTTTGGAAAGGTTTTTAAAGTTTGATTCTATCAGTTCTGTTTCCAGTTTTGATTTTCTACTTGAAAAACCAACTTTTTTGTCCATTTTGAATATTTCATGAACCTGGTGATAATGCAGCCAGTCGGGGACCTGACTTTTTATTGGTCATAGCTTTTTAGCTTAAAAGAGTCCCCTTCCTGCTGCAATATGTCCATATATCTTAACCAGTTTGCAGGACATATTCGGTCTCTTATATGCCTTGGCCTCACTGGAGAGATCCATCTAGGAGTCTTTCTCCTCAAGCAGGTCTTTTGTATCTAGTCCCAAACCTGATATAGGGATTTTCTAACTATATGAGACTTAAAAGTTCTGTGTATTTTTTAACCTTGTCATACCAAAGGTATGCATGCAACCAAACCTGTTGTCATGTCCCTCCAAGTCCAACACATCAACGTTCTCTAATTTAAACCAATCCTTTACCAGCAAAAGGACCGCAGCTTCAAAATAGAGCCTTAAGTCCGGCAGGGCAAAGCCTCCTCTCTCTTTAGAGTCTGTTAAAATCTTAAATTTTATTCTTGGCTTTTTGCCCTGCCATATAATTTCGATAGGTCCTTTTGCCATTTCCTTAAAACAGTCTAGTTTGTCCAAAATTGGTATGGCTTGGAATAAAAACAGCATCCTTGGTAGGACATTCATTTTAACCACTGCTATTCTTCCCATTAGCGACAGTTTAAGTCTTGTCCAAATCTCCCATATCTTTTTTTATCTCCATCCACAATTTTTCGTAGTTATCCTTATACAGGTTCAGGTTCTTGTTTGTGAGATTGATACCTAGATATTTTACGGATTTAACAAAATTGAGGCCTGTGGCTTCTTGTATTCTTTGGATCTGTTCTGCACTCAGATTTTTACCTAAAACCTTGGTTTTCTGCTATTTAATTTAAAGCCAGCTACAAGTCCAAATTGTTCGATTAATTCCAAGGCTCTGGGGGCACTGCTTTCTGGTTCTTGTAGGGATAACATCAAATCGTCTGCGAAGGCGCGTAATTTGTATTCCTTCTCTCCCACTTTGATTCCTTTTGTCTGTTTATCTTTCCGAATCATATTTAGAAGGACTTCTAGGACCGTAATAAAAAGTAAGGGGGAGATAGGGCACCCTTGTCTTGTTCCTTTCTCTACTTCGATCTCCTCCGATATCACACTGTTTACAATGACTTTTGCTCTTTGTTCTGTATAAATGGCCTTAATGCCATTTAAAAAATTTTCTCCAACTCCCATCTTTTCCAGATTCTTTTTCATAAATGTCCAAGATACTTTATCAAAAGCTTTCTCTGCATCAACAAACAATAGTGCCGCATCTGTATTTATGTCTCTCTCCAGTTTTTCTAAAATGTCCACAATAATTCTCGTATTATTGCTTATTTGTCTTCCTGGCAAGAAACCTGCTTGGTCTCTATGTATATAGTCTTTCAACACTCTTTCAACCTTGTAGCCAAAACATTTGCAAAAATTTTATAATCCACATTCAAAGGGAAATTGGACGATAATTTTTCATTAGAGTCTTATCTGTATCTGGTTTTGGAATCAGTGTGATAAAGGCTTCTTTCCACGTCTCTGGTGCCCTATCTCCTTCTAATATTCTATTGCAAACTTCTCTTAACGGCTGCGATAGCCAATCTTTCAGTGTCTTGTAATATTTTGCTGTTAGTCCATCCGGTCCTGGAGCCTTCCCGCCAATTGCATATTGTTTATTGCATCTTCTATTTCTTGCGTCGATATTGGGTGGTTGAGAGTTATTAATTTTTCCTCTGGGACTTTTTGCAATCCATTCTTTTCCAGAATCGGTCTATCTCTACTTCTTCTATCTTCTCCTCCTTGTATAGTTGCTTGTAAAATCTCTGAAAACACCATCTGATTTCCTCCGGTTTCTCTAACGTTTTTTCCATTTACTACCAATTTGCTGATGACATTTGCCTTTTGTCTTTTCTTTAATTGCCAAGCTAGTAGTTTTCCACATTTATTAGCGGATTCAAATGTTCTTTGTTTCATCATTTTCACTTTCCATTCAATATCTTGGTTCATAATATTCGCATATTGGGGATTGCAAGTATTTGATTTCTTTTTGGATTTTGGACACATCTGGGGTGTCCTCTTAGTTCTTTTTCCTTTTCTTTGATTGATTTTAACATCTCTCCATTTCTGCACTTTGTTGTTTCTTCTTTTTTTGCCTTTTCACTAATGAGGAATCCTCTCAGTACGCTTACTTGCATCCCAGGCAATCCTTTTCTCTACTTCTGAAGTCCAATTATCTGAAAATATTCTTTCATCTTTTTCGCCGCTCTTTCTACTAGCTTGGGGTATCTCTCATCAATGCGTCATCCATTCTCCATCTAAAAGAGTCCTTGGAAATCATTTTTAGGTTTACCTGTACCGGATTATGGTCTGAAAGCGTTTTAGGGCCGATTTCTGCCTTTTGTAATTTTGGAGCCAATTCATTCGAGATCCAGATGTAGTCTATCCTCGACCATGACTGCTGAGATTCGCTGAAATACGTTGCCTCTGTTTCTGTGGGATTTTTTAATCTCCATGAGTCCACCAAATTCAAATTATCCACCATTTCAAAGAAGGTCTTTGGAAGTTTCCCATCATTTGTTAATTTTGTTCTTTGAGATCTGTCCATTAATGTGGAAACTGCCCCATTAAAATCTCCAAGGCAAACTACCTTATAGTCCAATAATCCAACAGCAAGTCATGTATTTTTTTGTAGAAAATCGACTTTCCATCATTTGGTGCATAAAGTCCCAGAATCAAAAATTTTTCGCCTTGTACGTTGATTTCAATTGCGATGTATCTCCCTTCTTCATCTTTGAATAGCTGTCTTGGGCTATATTTCTCCTTTGCATAAATCACTACTCCTCTCTTCTTGACCTTGTCCGATGATATGAACTCCTGGCCTAATTTTTTGTTCTGTAGTAGTCTTCTGTGTCGCGGACTATGTGGGTTTCCTGTAAACCTATTATATCCAAATTCTTCTTTTCTATGCTGTAAAATACTCTGCGTCTCTTTGGTCTCTGATTCAATCCCGAACATTCCAAGTCATTAACTTGAGCGCCATTTCTTTGTTTATTCCTCTCCTCCAGTTGCCTGTCCTTTCTTGTCTTGTTCTGGATCTTGGCTTGGTCCTGGTAGTCCGGCGGTGGTGGGAATACTTCTGGAAACTTGTAGAGCTGTGCTGGGTCCAATGGAGTTCCTTTAAAGAATTCCAGATGCTTGTCCAAAAACTTTTGCTTTTCCGCCAAGGACCTTATTCTTATCTTTTTCCCTTCGAACGTAAATGCCAGGCCTTCTGGGAATTCCCAACTGAAGGAGATTTTTCTCTTCTTAGCTCCGTCACCAGGTCGTTATAAGGAGCTCTTTTATCTAAAAAGAATCTGGGGATATCCTTATAAAAATTACTTTGTTCTGCTGTACCACCAGGTTGTTTCTGTAGTGTAAGTCCAGGAAATAGTCTCTGTCGTGTCTATCATGCAGCACAATCAAACAGTCGCTGACTGTTTTAGTGCTTTTCTTTCCTCTGGAGCCTCTTGGTCCAAATCTGAAGGCCTTCACTATGCGTGCTGAGACGTTTACCTCTTCTAACTCCCAAAAAGTTGAAAATAATTCCACGATATAGGCTTTTAGGTCTTCCCCCTCCAATTCTGGAAGACCCCTTAGACGGATGTTTCCTTCTCTCTGGTGTAGTTGCAGAAAAGCAAGAGACTCTTCCACAGTTCTCTGTCGTGTTCCAATATTTTCTATCTGCTCCAAATCTAAATTGTCCAATTTTTCCTCCACCTTTTTTATTTTTTCTCTGACCACTTTAATTTCCTCAGAGTCCTTTTTTAACGTAGTCACCTCCTGCCCAATTTTATTAATTTCTTCTCTGTTCTTTCTTACATTTTCCTCAATTTGGCCAATTGATTTTTCTAAGGTCTGGGTGGAGGTTTTAATGTCAGCCTTAATATCCACTTGGAGTTTTTCTATTGCAGAGTTAACTGTAGTATTCACTGATGCACCAATAGTGTTCACCGATTCTTGTGTTTGCTTCAACCCTTCGGTGACACTTTTCAAACCTGCTGCAATTTCTGCCACACTTGCAACCAATTTCTCCATTTGTTCCTGTAGAGTTAAGGAAACAGAGCCTTTTCTTTTTTCAGAGCCAGTTCCTTTAGATCTAGTTTCCATTCCCTGTGGGCTCTGCAGCTGTAATCTCAAGGTCACTCCAGTTGCTGTAGTAACTATCTCAGACATTCACAGCAGAAGACCAACAGTCCCAAAAGTAAACACCAGGTGGCCTGCAGCTAGCTTCTGAGAACAAAGAGGCTGCTGAGCCAGGAATCCACAACAGTCCAGTAATCCAACTTTTAGGCAAAGAGTTCAGATTTTTCAAAAGTTATAAGTTCCTTAAAGCCAAGAAGAGTCTATTTTAAATAGCCCAAGTCAGTATCTGTTTCTCACTTGCAATGTAACCACCAAGTCTATAAAATAGCTTGTATCTGGCTATAAAAGAGTCAAAGTATCTCCACTGGTAAACAGTCCACTGTAACACTGGAACACCAACAAAGAAAAAATGGCAACAATATATTGCAGGCCCGCTACTGACCCGGAATCCTAGTCCAGAGGGGGAGCGGTGTCCTTCTTTTGCCATATCAGCTATTTTTAAGTCTTTAAACAGCCCTTTAAACAACTTTTAAGTAACTTTTAAAAAGTTTGGCAGAGTTCGCAAAACTTTCCCGTTAGCCGCGGCTTTGATCTTTTAGCGCTACCAAGCTCGCGCAAACAGTTCAAAGGGAACAGGCTTCCTTTTGAAGTTTCCTCTGCAAGCAGTGCTCTTTAAACTTGTAAAATAATCCAGTATTTAACTTACAGAGTTTCTTTGGAAGTTCTATGTAGGAAGTGCCGGGTGCTCAAGTCTGGCGGGATCGCTGCTTTGATCCTCCGCAGGCAGTCGCTTCTTCAGTCCCGTGCTGGGGCTCCGCTCGCCCGATTTCCCCCCCTTACGAGGGTAAATCAGGAGCGGAGACAGCACGTCTGGGACCCACGAAGCCGTCGGTCCACGGGACGCTCTTCCCGTGGCTTTAAGGGACCCGTGGCGCAGGCACGGAGCTCCCTATCGCCTAACGGAGGACGGAGCCGTCGGACTCCCGTCCGCCATTGACTCGGCACCAACCGGAAGTCTGTCCCTATTTTCCAGGGACGTCCCTGATTTAGAGAAACCATACCAATTTCTGATATGATCCCTGAACGTCCCACTTTTCCTTAGGGTGTCCCTATTTTCATTGGAGAAATGTTGGAGGGTATGGAGTTATCTGATCCCTGAGCTGTCTGAAGGCAATCCAGTATAGGGAAGGTTTTTATTGTTCAATGTTCTATTCTGTGTTTATGTGTGTTGGAAGCTGCCCAGAGTGGCTGGGGCAACCCAGGAAGATGCGTGGGGTATAAATAGTAAAATTATCATTATGGAATGGGAAATCCCTATTTTCATTGGAGAAATGTTGGAGGGTATGGAAGTTGCCCATCAACAGTTATCATGCAGGTAGCAGGCTGGCCAGCCACACAGCTCAACTGGTCACAATCCTCCTCATGATAATATGCCTTGTATTTCTATTAAAATTATTCCAAATCTGCACCTCTACTTATAAAAAAAGCCAGTGCACATTTCCTCTTTTGCCCTTTTTTGTGGATGTTCACATGCGGATGCACTGTGACCCTTCCTTATCTGTGAAATGGAGCCAGGCTCCATGGTGGGCCCTGATGGGTGTAAATCTGTGGCGGTGACGGCCAGCAGACGTCTCCTGAATCTGCACTTGGGTGGTTGGGAGCTAATGCTTCCATTTCCCACAATGCCTCAAAAGGCAATGCTACATTGCAGGAACAGAGGGCAATTTAAATAGCAGCTTCCAGAACCAACTGCTTTGTCGAAGGGGAGGAACAGAGCATGTATCAGCTGCGCAAGGGTGCCACAAACTGATTCCATGCCTAAAACAGGTGATGTTGCTTAGTGGCTGCCTATGGTACTGGCCTGGGTGGCACTGTGGTCTAAACCACTGAGCCTAGGACTTGCCGATCAAAAGGTGGGCAGTTCGAATCCCCGCAACGGGGTGAGTTCCCGTTGCTCGGTCCCTGCTCCTGCCAACCTAGCAGTTCGAAAGCACTGTCAAAGTGCAAGCAGATAAATAGGTACTGCTCCGGCGGGAAGGTAATGGTGTTTCCTGTGCGCTGCTCTGGTGTCGTGTTTCCATTGCGCCAGAAGCGGCTTAGTCATGCTGGCCACATGACCTGGAAAAACTGTCTGCTGGACAAACGCCGGCTCCCTCGGCCTGTAAAGCAAGATGAGCACCATAACCCTAGAGTTGTTCGTGACTGGACTTAACTGTCAGGGGTCCCTTTACCTTTACCTGTGGTACTGGCACTCATTTGCTAACTCAGTAGAGCATTAGTCTCTGAATCTCAGGGTCATGGGTTCAAGCCCCATGCTGGGCAAAAGATTCATACATTGCAGAGGGTTGGTCTAGAATGTATGGCCCTTGTGGTCCCTTCATTCTAGACCAACCAGTGTGGTGTAGTGGTTAAGAGTGGTAGACTCGTAATCTGGGCAACCGGTTCACGTCCCCGCTCCTCCACATGCAGCTGCTGGGTGACCTTGGGCTAGTCACACTTCTCTGAAGTCTCTCAGCCCTCACTCACCTCACAGAGTGTTTGTTGTGCGGGAGGAAGGGAAAGGAGAATGTTAGCCACTTTGAGACTCCTTCAAGTAGTGATAAAGCGGGATATCAAATCCATACTCTTCTTCTCTTCTTTCCAACTCTCTGATTCTATGATTCTCTACCTCCCCAGCTTCTGGAGTCCCACATATCTCAACACATCCCATTTTCTTTATCAGTTTTGGTCACCTTTTCCAGCTCCAACTCCATGTTTTCTTTACTTCCAGTGGAAGTACTCTCTTCCAACTATCTTTTTATTGGTTTTCTTGCTTCTCAGTCCTCCGCCTCCTCTTTTTTTCTTGGGCTCTCCTGCTGGCTCTACCTCTCCATACCTAGACCTTCCTCCCAACATCCTGTTCTCACAATGGCCAGCCAAATGCCCATGGGAAACCCACAGGCAGGATCTCAGCACAAGAGCATTCTCCCCTGCCTGTGGTTTCCAGCAACTGGTCTTCAGAAGCATCGCTGCCTCTGACTATCTGAAGCTGTGCTTAGGCTATGATTTTAACCTTTCCTGCAAAAACTTTGATGCCACTGCCAGACGTATAGCTGCTCTGTATCATATATGCAAGAACACCCTATCAGTGATTATTCTCTGTTCTCTCCCACCGGCCTCTTTCCCTCCTTCAGTTCTGAAAAAATATCCCAAATGCACTAAAGTAGGGCAGAGGTTGGGGAGGGGTGTGTTATTGGGGGGGGGGGGTTGTCATATTTTGCTGGTCCAAAGGCCCCAGATTACCTTAATCCTGTTCTGTGTATAAGAGGAGGAGACAGTAAGGAAATTGTCTCTTTTTCAATTCCTGGAGGAGTGGAGAGATTTTGTTTGAAGACAGTTCTTAATTTCCTGCCTTGCGTGATTCAAAGCCGAGGTATGCCTTAGGGAGTTTTTGGGGACTGCTCTGCTTGCAAGAGCTCAGGAAGCAGAGCTCGTGGGGAAAATGACAGCTGCAATTTTAATATGATGACTGCTTTTCAAATGAGCTCAATTACGGATGCGGGGCTGTTGCCCTGTTGACAGTGTTGGTTAAAAACCAGAAGAACAACTCCATCGGATGCAGGGAAAGCAACCGGTTTAAAGGACGAATGCTGAAACAGGCCTCTTGCTAAGTCTTCATTGGGGCAAAGGAAGCATGGAAGGTGTGTGTTTGTGTGTGTGTGTGTGAGAGAGAGAGAGAGAGAGAGAGAGAGAGATTTATTGGTTTACGAAAGTATGTGCAATGTCTATTTTTTCAAGTTACATTTTCTACAAATCAGTTTCTTTTGTTGAGACAAAATATAAAAAAAATCCTTCCAGTAGCACCCTAGAGACCAACTAAGTTTGTTCTTGGTATGAGCTTTCGTGTGCATGCACACTTCTTCAGATAATGTTGAGACATTAGTGTTACATTAGGAAGAAAGAAGGGGAAAGAGGTAGAGGGGGAATGGTGAGTGGGGTGGGGTCAGGTGGCAATGCTTCTATTCTACTTGGTGTATGTGTGGGGCTTTGTGTCAGCGTCTCATGAGAGGGTTGTTTTTACTATTCGCTTGTATCCCTTTGGTGGTGAGAGAGGTTGGGGGTTGGCCCAGGGTGTGGTTGGTGTTTTTGATTGTAACCCGCCAACAGCATTCGAATCCATCTGGCTAACCTGATCCAAACACACACACACACACACACACACACACACACACACACACACACAGTTTTCTTTCACTTCTGAGTATCTGTAAAAAGGGCTGCGTTGAAATGCTGGTGCATTGGTGATGAAACATTTTGCTTAGCTAAAAGTGTGTGTCTGGTTAATCAGGTAGCAGGTTCTTACTTTTTTAATGGTTCTGGCCACATCCACACCAAACATTCAAAGCACATGGCTTCCCCCGAAGAATCCTGGGAGCCGCAGCTTTAAGGGTGTTGGGAACTGTAGCCCCATGGGGAGGGTAAAACTACAGTTCCCAGAATTCTTGTTGGGGAGGAGAGCATGACTGTTAAAGCGATACAAGTGTGCTTTAAATGTGTGGTGCGGATGTGTTCTTTAAAGCTGTAGAGGGTCAAGTGGTTTTTGAGACATGGAGAATGCTTTTCAGCTGCATGCCCTCCTGGGCAGCCTTGCAGGGCCTGCACACCACTGATGGGAACGGCCACAGGCAACAGTGGGTGGGGCCACAGGCAAAAGTAGGTGGAGCAATGGAGACTACTCTTTCTTTTGCAGAGAAGCGTGCATTCCAATTGCGCACAACTATAGGGTTTCTGTTTCTACAGACAGACGGCTACTATACGTCTGGGATCCCGGACATATCCAGGATTCATCCATTGAAAATAGTGTCCATGCAGAATTTCTGAGATGCGGTAAAATGTTAGGGAAAACTGGGCCGTGTGGCAACCCATGTCGGAAGTGTTGATTTTTCAGTGAATTTCCATAAAAATTGCTCCAAAACTTCATTTTTCTTTCTTTGAAGTTTTGCAAAAAAAAAAAAGCTCAACAGCTTTGCACCCCCCTCCCAAAAAAGACAGCTTTGCCCCCCCCCCAAAAAAAAGTTCAACAACTTTTGTGTCTGGATTTTTACTTTTTTGAAATAACTCTATGCCCTCCATTTGTCCAATGAAATAGGGAAAATAAGGAAAAGCGGGGGAGTTGGAGGGTCTGAAATTTATGCGGATTTCATGTCTGTTATACTGAGCAATCAACTATTCTTCCTCCAATTCTTTGACTTTAATCACAGGACTGTGCTTAGGTTCAGTCAGAGTTGGATACCACTGTTTCGAGCAAGTCCAATGTCTGTTCCATCTACATTGGATCAGTTTTTATTATTACGGCCTGAGGAGGTGGACAAGCTGCTTGAAGAAGTGCAGCCGACCACTTGCCTCCTTGCCTCCTTGGCCCTTGCCCATCTTGGTTTCTTAGAGCTGCCTGTACATAGGATGACTGGGCGACTCCAGAGAGTGATTAGTGTTTCACAGAAGGAAGAGGAGAAAATGCCATCAGCACTGAAGGAGGAAGTGGTGTGCTTCCTCCTTAAAAGATCTCCATGGACCCCAAGTGTAAAATAATGATGCCCAGTGGTCAATAGCCCTTCTGAGGCCAAGATGCTAGGGAAGATGGTAGCAGCCCAGCTTCAGGCATGCTTGGAGAAAACTGCCCTACTTGGATCTGTTCTAGTCTGGCTTGATCATGGCACTGAAACTGCTTTGATCAGGAGAGAGATGGGGCAATAAACCCTTGATCTCTCGGCAATTCCTGATACTGTCAAACTCAGGAAGGCAGAAAATTGGGGACACTGTGCGGCAGCTAGACTGGTGACTGGGAGTGGCCGCCAAGACCATGTAACACCGGTCCTGAAAGACCTACATTGGCACCAGTATGTTTCCGGGCACAATTCAAAGTGTTGGGTGCTGACCTTTTAAAGCCCTAAACAGCCTCGGCCCAGTATACTTGAAGGAGCGTCTCCACCCCCATCGTTCAGCCCAGACACTGAGGTCCAGCACCAAGGACCTTCTGGCAGTTCCCTCCCTGCGAAAAGTCACTTTACAGGGAACCAGGCAGAGGGCCTTGTCGGTAGTGGCACCTGCCCTGTGGAACACCCTCCCATCAGATGTCAAGGAAATAAACAACTATCTAACTTTTAGAAGACATCTGAAGGCAGCCCTGTTTAGGGAAGTTTTTAATGACTGATGTTTTATTGTGCTTTTGATATTCTGTTGAGAGCTGCCCAGGGTGGCTGGGGAAGCCCAGCCAGATGGGCGTGGTATAAATAATATATTATAATTATAATTATTATTATTCCACTCCTACCTCCAGAGCCACTTGCAGAAAGTAGTTATGAGAGGTTAGTGTTCAGCATCCCCTCAGCTGCCCTCTGTTGTCCTGCAGGGTTGAATCTTGTCCCCCATGCGGTTAACATCTATAGGAAGATGCTGGGAGCTGCCATGGGATATTTGGAGTGTAGGTGGCACCTAGTTCTTTGTTCCACCTGAATCAGGCGAAGTGGTTGGAGGCGATGGTGAGGGAGAATTTCCCTCCCCAGTTATGCTCGCAAGTCACGGGAGCATCCTTGCGTGGAAGAAACACCACATAGGGGCGTACAGTATGTGCTTGCGCATCAACTTCCAGTGAGAAGTGTAGGTGTCTGCCATCTGGGTACCACACAGCTGATTCTCTTCTCTCTGCTCTCCACAGAGAGACTTCCTTGGCAAAACTGGACCATTCCAGAAACGGTAGCCTGGCACGGTAAGTCTGCCTTCGTGGATGCTGCTACTTCCCTCTCTTCCCAATTGCCGCTTAATTCCTTGTGTAAACTCTTCGTTTTTTGCCACCTCGAGGCATGCTTCCAGTGACCCTGTCCAGTGTTTCCTCTTCCCACAACACACACACACACACACACACACACATCTGGGAGGTCCCCTGGGAAGTCTGCTGCCTTGATCTCTTTCGGGTAAGTGCTAACTGCTGATAATAATCTAACAATAAGCATTTCAGGGCAAGGTTAGGGATATTATTATGGCAAAGCGTTCACACTCCTTTACTTGTTGTTGCAGATGGGCTGGGGGCTGGGCTGGGCTGGAAGTGGATGGGGATTGAGACCAAATAGGCCTCTTTTCCTGACCTTGCGTAAATGGCCGACTTTAGGTCACGGCTGTACAAACAGAATCTTCCGTCTCCTACTTCTTTCTTTCTTTCTTTCTTTCTTTCTTTCTTTTGTCTAGCTAATGAGAGTTTGGTTCAAATGCTGCTGAAAGGACTGCTAGTCCTCTGTCATGGGCTGTGCCAGAGATTGGTGGCAGGACTGCTAGGCAGGCAGCCACACCAATCTCTCCTCGAAGTGCCACATTCTCCAAATTCAGGAGTGCACCTTCCCGCACCCTGTCCAATAGCAAAACTCTGCTCCCTGCAACTTCAGCGGAAAAAATCATGTCATTACTGAATTACTCAGCCTGCTGCTTGGGACAGGTAAAGGTATAGGGACCCCTGACCATTAGGTCCAGTCGTGTCCGACTCTGGGGTTGCAGCGCTCATCTCGTGTTACTGGCCGAGGCAGCCGGCGTACAGCTTCCAGGTCATGTGGCCAGCATGACTAAGCCGCTTCTGGCAAACCAGAGCAGCGCACGGAAACGCCGTTTACCTTCCCGCTGGAGCGGTACCTATTTATCTACTTGCACTTTGACGTGCTTTCGAACTGCTAGGTGGGCAGGAGCAGGGACCGAGCAACGGGAGCTCACCCCTTCGCAGGGATTCGAACTGCCAGCCTTCTGATCAGCAAGCCCTAGGCTCTGTGGTTTAACCCACAGCGCCATCCCACCCGCTTGGGATAGAAGTACTCAATTCGCTCCTGTGCTTGCAGGGCCTGGAGGAGCCAGCTATTCCACATCCCTGTCCTGTTTTCATAGTCCCAAGGAGGAGTTTTCAGGGCAAGGAGGGAAAGAAAACTCCAATAGTCCTCTGTCCTTCCACAGGCATCAGTCAGATTTGGGGGTGGTTTGGCTGTTGTCCTTCCAAAAGTAGTTGTAAACACATGCTATTTGTCATGGTTAGGAGTTGCCCTATCTTCAATTCAGATTTTTGTGCACGTGCCTCACCAGGTAAACTACAGAATGATGGACTGAAGCATCTGCCTAGTACTCTAAGGCCCTGGACTATCTCTGTCCACCCAAGCTGGTCATAGGGCACCTTATTATTTCACCTGAGCAACAAGGCATTCCTTGTGCTGATGTGTCCCTGCATGCTCTGCACGTGTGCCCTGTAGCCCTACATTTGGACTTATCTTTGGTTCCAACACCTGTTTTCTTCTAGGCTTGCCTTTGATTCTGCTGGTTCCTGGTGTAGATAGTGTCATTATGTAGTTTAGTCAATAGGTGGCGCTGAACTTACCTGTCTCTGGGTGGAGTCAGGCATTTCCTGTTGCTGCTCTGTTCCTGTTGGAGAGAGGCAATAAAGTTCCTGTCATGTTTCCTGTAGCCTCTAAGTCTTCCATGGTATTCCTTGGTGTCCGATGGTTTCCTTGGTTCTGAGTCCCCAAGCTTGCTCCTTGGCTTCGACTCTGTCAATTGGCTCCTGGCTCATCTTGGACATCTGCCTGAGGTTCAATCTGAACACTCACCTTTTCCAGGTCCTTTGCTCCCTGGCTCTTGCCAGTGGGAAAAGGCACCAGAGCTGTTTGGACAGCAGGCACCATCTGCAATAATCAACTAGCTGAACTGGCAACAATCTCCCTGAAACAATAACCCTCATCCTACTTGCCCCTTACCCTCATGGTCAACTGACCGCCATGCAGGACAAAAGCCTGACAGTGATTGATAAAATCCAGCTGGACTCACCGCGCTTGGCTAATCATTTAAGGAGCCATCTTCTTCCGTTTTCACGTGCTTATCCTTACTGCTTCTCCCAAGGCAAACCTCGCGTTCCTGCCTGTCGGCCAAGCTTCCCAAGCCCAAGACAGATGACCAAATTGCATCTGCCTTCTGCAATTAAAACAGCAATTCCTGTCGCTAGGTACTGCGATGGGAAAATAAGGGACCGTCCTTTATTCCTGACCTGGAAAGTTCCCCAAGCAAAACACAGCTCACTCTCTCCAAGCATCTCATAATGAAAACAGCAGGCAACAGAGCAAGCTATTTACACAAGCTGTGCTCTTCTTCCCATGGAGAGGTTGACTGGGTTGTGGAGCTTCCTTGCACATCCTTGTTTTAAAAAGACATTCCGGGGACTGGCTTGGCTCCGAAATTGCATCTGTTCTGTTCTACAGACCAGTCAAAGGCTAGTCTCTTTATTTCATGGACTGAGAACCTTCTTTCTGTTGAGGGTCAGGACCCACAAGCTGTTGGTGGGAAGGGCCAGAGGCAGTCATGGTTAAAGCTAACAGGGGCTGGGACTGAACACCTTTCTCTCTTCTTCCTCCCCAGTCTCTTCACTGCCCAGCTGTCAGCTGGGGGTCAGACATCTTGTGAAAGGTCTGAACAGATCACTTACAGAAGACTTTTGAAATCAGGCTAAGGTCTGCGTGTGGCTGTAGGGCTGTTGGTTGCTCATCATAACCCTACTCTTATATGGCAGAATTCCCTCCTTGCTCTTTCGGCCAGGCTTATCCTAGATTAGGGATGGGGAACTTTTTCAACCTTGGGGCCACATTCCCTTCAAGGCAACCTCCTGGTGGCCACATGCCAGTGGTGGTCAGAGCAACAAATATGAATTATACCTTTGCACTCCATCCAGACAAGCAAGAGGCATGATTAGAGTTCAAGGATGCATTCCAGCTAGGTAATAAAACTTGAGGTGTGAAGCAAGGCCAATGAGGAGTGTGGCCTTGAGAAGGAGGGTGTCGCTTGTCACGTCAAGGGACCACGAGGGTCATCTAGTCCAACCCCCTGCAATGTATGAATCTTTTGCCCATCATGGGGCTCAAACCCACAACCCTGAGATTAAGAGTCTCATGCTTTACCAACTGAGCTATGATGGGCACACTGATTGTGTGACAATTAGAGTAAAACAGTCTAACTGGGCTGAGACTTTGGATGTACTGTATTAGTTATATAACAAACTATGGTGTGTGTGTGTGTGTGTGTGTGTGTGTGTAATGCACATCTGTATTGGACAGAAATGTGATGATGGCATCATTATGACAAAAAACAATTTTTAAGAAAATGGGATTTGTTTATAATCATGCCCTCCCAATGCTATAAATCCCCTGTTTTGTTTAGGAGGTTTGAGTCTTGCTGCAACTGACTAACACAGATACCCCTTTGGAATTAGTTGCTTGATATATTGGTTTGTCGTGCTGTGCAGGTGCAAAACCTCTTCTTTGTATACAATATATCCTACCTGTAGTCTCTTTTCTGGTGCATCATCTGGCGCATCATGCCTTAGGATCTGGCCACAAACCTTATTAACACCATTTGTTTTTCATTTAATTAGAAAAACAAACAACCCCCTCTTCATTTAATCACTACAAATAGCGAGCCAAAGATGTGGCTGGTCCGGCTCCGCCGAACGCAACAGATTTGCACCAGGAATGACTGTGGTCTGCATTGTGTTTTATTCAGCCACAATAAATTTTCTTCTGCAAGTGCTCTGGTGTGGCATGGAAGCAGCTGTGTTTTCTTAGGCACCAACAATTTGACTGATATGGTTTTTATTGCCACCACAGAAGCTGTTAGCGCGTAAAAGTTACATTAAAGTTTTATAGACCTTGCTGTCTCCTATGTTAACCTTCATATATCTAAGGAGGGTTTCCAAAGGCCTCCTTCCAGAAAAGGCCGCTGCAGGTCTGAAAGGACCCACACATGGCCACACATTTAGAACGCGGAGAAAGACAGAATCCACCGTCCGAATGATTCCTGTCCCTCACCTTGCAGAAAAGCAGCGGTGCCCCCTTCCCATTAAAAAGCAAAACAAAACGCTCCGTCATACAAGTCTCAATCATTATGCCGTATCAGATCATGTCGCTAAGAATGCCATAATGTAACGGGCAGCCGGCCAGGAATAATATTCGCATTCCCACTGGAAATCTCGAAACCCTTTCATTTCACCGCGTCCCCAGATATACTCTCCACAAAGAGGTCATGAAATCTAAACCTCAGTGTATAAACCGCAGGAGGACATCGGCCGAACATGTCAGGCTGGGAGCGAGGGGGTGGGCTGGGGGGGGGGCGGGTAGAGGAGAGGAGAGGAAAAAGCGGGGAGGGTGTCGCATTAAAAATTGCCTTGCCCATTTACAATCTGTTGAAAGTTTAAAGATCGCTTTCTTTGAGGTGACAAAGCGATCTGTCCGCAGCAAACAAAGGCCATTTACCCGAGTGCTTGGTTTTTGGTTTTTGATGGTGTGTGTGTGTGTGTTTGCGTTTTGTGGTTGTTGCTTTTTAATGCACAGAACAAGGGAGACTCTGCAGCCGAGTCAGCTTAGAAGCAAGAATGGTGCCTGAATCGGGGAGACAGGATGATTTGGGAGTGTGGGGCTCGCTTGCATTGTTCCCCTTCCTCCTTGCCCCCCACCCCCGTGCTGCCCCCATGCTGATCTGGCTTTGGCAATTTGAAATTGATTATTTTGGATTGTGTGCGTGTGTAGAGCCCCGCCCCTTCTGCCGGCTAATTAAAAAGTGGCCTTGTTGAGGCAGCATGCTTTTAAATTGCTAAGGATTGGCAGTGCGGGCCCGGCAACAAAAAAATCATTAATTCTAATGTGACAGTGTTTCTTTAAGGGGCCCTCATGGTACAGGACAGGGGTCGGATCAAGTTGATTATGGACTCCTGTTCTCATCAATCTCGCGCTCTGCGGGAAAGGTAGCGGAAACACAGCTCCAGACTTTGGCTCGCTTTTCAGCTTTGGGCTGAGCTGGGGTCGAGACTGTTTCTCAGGCTCCTCGTTTCTCCTGGGGGGAAAGGAAGGGGGGTCAGAAACTAGGCTCCTCCGCGTACAGCCAAGTGTAATGAAGAGTCAGCCTTCGTCATCTTTGGCGAGATTGCTTTTCAGCGTTAAAAGCGCTCCAGCCAGGACACTGCTGTTATTCAGCTGGGCTGGGTCTGGTCCTGCCGGATTATCCCAGAGCAGGGTGTGAGATATCAAAGTTGGAAGAGCAAGGCAATGTCAGCTCTGCTTTGTGAGATTCACTCCCATGAATGCATGAAAGGTTCCCTGTACAAACTGCATTAGATGCGCTCCAAATGTTCATTCCTGATTGGTCACGCTCTGACCCGCAGCTGCATTCCCTGGCTGGAGGAGTGAAAGATGCACTGTGGCTTTGTTCTGCCAAAATCAGGGCTTGGAACCATGACAGGACTATCATATTACTGAAATGGAGGGTCATCTGGAGAAAAATGATCCTCGCAGTGGCTCGAGGGGCATGTCCCTCCTCGGGAGAACAAAACACGGAGAGTCCCAGATTGGTTTCCGTTGAGATGGGTGCAGTGTATACGGCATCCTGCTCCGTTGCAACATCCAAGGATACAACTCTCGCTTCTAAATCATTTGCTTCTAAATTCGGCTGTGTGGATCTAAATGGTGACTGAACAATCTACTTGACATGTTTAGGCTTTCTCTAAATCTTTAGATCTTGCCTTTCAGTGTCTAATTTGGACTCACTCATAACCCAAGGTTGGTTGGTTTTAAAAAAAACACCAACTAGTTTTGATGATTGCATTGTCTGCCCCAAATATCCCCCCCCCCGTCTTTCTTTCAGAGAATAGTCTCTTTTATTTTTGTTAAGTTTCTAGTGCTCATGGACATCAGCGCTATAAAAATCGGTAGGTGGCAGCTGCTGAAAGCAGAGCAAAACAGTGGATGGCTTGTGTGCAGTGCTTTTTTTCTTAAAAAAAAACATGCTTGGGTGTACTTTCATTTTCCTACTCATATTGAAATACTGCCCCTCAATGAGGCCAAACTTAGATTCACAAAATGTTTAGGGGTATGCGTACCCCCAGAAGAAGAAGAAGAAGAAAGCACTGGTTGTGTGTATTCTGAGAATCTGTGCAAATGCAGAATGTCTGTGCTAATACTTAGCAAAATAAATTAATAAATCCCCCAACAGAGCACTTTGTAGCAAAAAGAACCTAAAACACTGCAATAAATCAGAATCAGATAAGCAAATACAAAATGTGCACCGTTTATTCCGAGTGTGGCATTCGGCTCTCATTGTCATTTGGATGGGGCATTATGACCTAGCGGTCACCGGGGAAGCAGTTTTACTCAATGCGCCTTTTATTGTGGGCATATTCCAGCTGAACCCCAGCTGAAAAGCAAAAGTTTTTTTAAACATGCCCTGTCCTATATAGGGCTGGCCCTTTTTATTGGGGATGAGCTAACCACTACACAACAGGCTGAAAATTTCATCAGTTCTAGTGCTATCTCTCGTTTTTTGCCCCTCACAGAGCTGCAGTTTGCGGTACCCTTAACAAAGTACAGTGGTACCCCGCTAGACGAAAATAATTCGTCCCGCGAAAATTTTCGTCTAGCGGGGTTTTCGTCTTGCGGAGCGGCAATGGGAGCCGCGCTCCGCAAAACGAAAAAAAAAAGACGAAATTTTTTCGTCTTGCGAGGCAGCCCCATAGACTTTTTCGTCTAGCGGGGCTGCCTCCCGCTAGACGAATGCTTTCGTCTAGCGAGTTTTTCGTCTAGCGAGGCATTCGTCTAGCGGGGTACCACTGTACAGTTCAAAGAGGGGGTGAGTGAGAGAATGTGCTTTTAAATATATGGTGTGTATGCAGCCTTTGCACTCCAAGGTGCTTCACCTTAAGTCAATCCACTCCTCTCATTTTTCTGCCACGGTGTCTGCACAAAACTGCAATTGCTGTTTCTTGCCCAGGAACATTAACAGTCATTTAGAAACAATAACATTTGTTTGTCAAAGAGCCCTGCTGCCTATTGGGTATCACTTGAGGCAAAACCTTAATGAGAGACACAATAATGGAACAGCAGCTTTGAAAGTATTTTTATTCTAGCCCCTGGTTTTGGTGCAGGTCAGATAAATGTGTCTCTGGCTCCCTCATTTGCTTAGAAGCCCACTGTTGCTACACAGGAGACGGATCAGAGGAGAAGAAATATGAAATGCTGGCTGGCTTTTGACTTGAAATGTTCATTTTCAGCTTCTCAGAAATCTGTAATGGCGAGATGTGGCAAGGGGGAGCTGGCCAACAATGGTGCCCAAGTGAGAGGGAACTGTGTTCCGGCATGCGCCAACTGGGCGGGGGGGGGGAGCAGTGCGCATGCATCTGCTGCAGTTGACTCTAGCCCCCGAAAGCTTATAATTATTGTGTTTGCTTTTAAGGTGCTGCTCTCTGTTGTTGTCTCCATTGCCGTTAGACAGAGTGAGCTGACCACCTCAGGTAGAAGTTGCTGAGGGAGCAGCAGTGAGGGGTTGTGGACCAGGGCTGTCTGAGCCAAGTGGCCTGCTGTGTACCCCCAAAGCTAGTCCTCAGGTGTGGTAGATGATGCCGCTTCATTGCCACAGTTGAACCGAGCGCCACTCTGATTGGCTTTTGTACGTGGACTTAAGAGGGCAGCACCATCTTGCCTGTCGCCTCGGGCGGCGAAACGCCTTGGACACCAGACTGACGCAGCACTATCCCTCTGGAAATGGTCATCTCTATCTGCCATTCCTAGCGAGAATAGAATAGAATTTTATTTACGGCCATAGGCCCATACAAGTAAAAAAACAAAACATAGATAACAACTTGTGCAAGTGGGAACAACAGCCGCTAAAACACCACAGTAACAATAAAATACAATAAAATAGAATGGCATACTAAGCCTTAGCTAGCTTGTAGTACTCCTTGGCGTCGCTTTTGGGTAAGGACAGCGACCAGGAACCTTGCCACTTTCAGGGTCATATGAGTATCCTTATCCTGCAAGATTTGGGCGAGGTGGAATTCTGGTGGGGTGCCCTCTAGTTTCTGTATGATTGATCCCAGCAAATTTGCCCGTGGCATGTTGAACAAGGGGCAAGCGAACATAATGTGCTGGAGAGACTCCAGTGTCTCCTTATCACATTCGCACATGGCGGAGGCTTGGCCCTTTGAGAATCTATGTCGCAGGACATTCCTAGCGAGTGTGCATCACGGCTTCTGTTTATGGCTCTGCAAATGGGCAGAGCTTTGCGCCTTTCAAACCACGCAACCTTCTCTCGTGTGATTCCAGCCCAACCTGATCATATCCATCTCCGAGCAGCAAACTGGTTAAAGTGACCTTGTGAAAGGTTGGGAAGGGGGCTGGGGCTGGGGTTACTTCTCCCTCCTTTTTTTGTTCTTTTGAAGCTTGAAAGGGAGTTTGAAGGCTCCAATCAGTAATGGGAAGCGAATGGGCACAGGTCAGAATAAATTAGACTCTCCTCTTGCAATGAAAACCAGGTTGGCTGAAAATTACCCCCCACTCCCCAGTTCTCACTATTTTTAGTCCCATGGCGGCAGGGCAGGCGGATGTGGTGGGGGAACAGAACTATTTACCTTTTGGCAAGCATCAAGTATTGAACTTGAGAAGGCAGAACAAAAGGGAGAACATCTTTCCCTGGGCAGGCGGAACTCAAGAGGGTCAATCCAGAGCTAGCCCTGTATTTAATACTTCTGTACTGCTCTTTATCAAAAGAATCCAGGGCGGTGCACAAAAGAAGACTTAATTCACACAGCAGATAGATGTTGTTTGAAACTGAGCAAATAAGTATCAGAAGATACAACACACCTGCAAAACCACCATAATATTGTTTCTTAAAGAGTAGAGCATATGCTGCCGAAAAGAAAGAGCCAGTGTAATATAGTTGTTAGTGGGACGCGGGTGGCACTGTGGTCTAAACCACTCAGCCTAGGGCTTGCCAATCAGAAGGTCAGCGGTTCGAATCCCCATGACGGGGTGAGCTCCCATTGTTCGGTCCTAGCTCCTGCCCACCTAGCAGTTCGAAAGCATGTTAAAGTGCAAGTAGATAAATAGGTACCGCTCCGGCGGGAAGGTAAACGGCGTTTCCATGCACTGCTCTGGTTCGACAGAAGTGGCTTAGTCATGCTGGCAAGATAACCCGGAAGCTGTACGCTGGCTCCCTCAGCCAATAAAGCGAGATGAGTGCCGCAACCCCAGAGTCGTCCGCGACTGGACCTAATGGTTAGGAGTCCCTTTACCTTTAATATAGTTGTTAGAGTGTTGGACTAGGACCTGGGAGACCAGGGGTCAAATCCTCACTCGGCCATGAACCTCGCTAAGTGACCTTGGACCTGTCTCTGCCTCCTAGGCTAGCCTACCTCACAGGATTGTTGTGGGGATTAAATCAGGAAGGGGAGGAACCATGTACACCACCACATGACCCCAGTAAGTGGGGCTTTGGTTGCAGGGCAGTAGTTACAGAGGAGCAGCGCCTTCCCGTTTCACCTCAGGCAGCAAAATGGGACGGGCCGCCCCTGGTCCTTGGGCAAGACACCTGCCACGGGCCCCGCATCCTTTGTGAGGCTACCTGCTCATCACCCCTCTCACCAGCTGCTCCACTTCTTCCTCATCATGGCTACTGCCTGCTTGCTTGCTAGGCAGAGATCCACTGAGCAAGGGGTCAGTGGCATCTCCTGCCCTTCCTTCTCCCCACTGCCATGGTGTCTGGTGATAAAGCAGGCTTACAGGTACGGGAGCAGGCCCAGGAGAGCTCTTGTCAGGGGGCTCCCTTCTAGGGTGGATACCCAACCCTTTGGTACCGTCTCAAATCTTCATGTTCAGAAGTAGCATTGCCACTGGATTCCCCTTGCTGTGGGGCAACAGCAGGGGAAGGCCGTAGTCTTTGTTTTGTCCTCATGGGACTGAAGGAGGCATCTGCCTGACCAATGGAGGAAGGAGGATGCTGGACTTAATAGGCCTTTGGCATAGGCATAGCCAAAGGTCACTCAGATGATGTTGTGGCACGTTTCTAGCAATGCAACCGGCAACCCGACTGAGCTTCAGCTCTGAAGCTGGACTATGGTACACCATGAGGAAGCAGAAGAAACTCAGCAAAGAGCAGTTGAAAGAGCTGAACATAGCAGACCTAGAAAAAGACTTGGAAACCTTCTACCACATCACAAAAAATAGGTTCCGCTCATCTCTCTTGCTCTGCCATGCGCCACTTGCACCCTAGAGCGGTCATTCTGTACCTTGAAGAGAGTAAAGATGTAGCTAAGGCCGACAGTGACCGGGGAGCATCTCACTGGGCTATGCTTATTGAGCGTGCGCAGAAAAACTGCATCAGGGGAAAAGGAGGAATTTGAGAAGGAAGAGCTGAAAAGGTTTTCAGCAATTCTAAGAAAACTTGTTTTAGTTTAGATTTTTTTAAAAAAAAAGATGGAGGGAAAGGATCATTCTTTGTAATTTTGCAAAATATACTCGTTAATGGCATGAAAGGTACTCCCTGGTGTTAATTTTTTACTTAACTTCCTAGTTGTCAAATGACTTTAAGATTTTGACAGGTTTTTTCAGAGCACTTGGGGTCAAAAGGAAGCAATTTAAAACAACTGTTGTTGAGATATTTCATTCTGAATCTGCTAGACACAGGATGATGACAGGTGGGTGTCCTGTCCCCCCCCCACGCCCATGGTTTTGAGTCTGATACAGCGGGATGTGTGTGTGTGTTTATATACACATAAACACACACACGCACAGGAAGCTGTGTTATACTGAATCAAACCATGAGTCCATCTAGCTCAGCACTGTCTTCACTGACTGGCAGCAGTTCTCCAGGGTTTTAGACAGGGAACTCTTCCAGTCCTAACAGGAGGTGCCAGTGACTGAACCAGGGACCTTCCACATGCAAAGCAGGTGTTCTACCACTGAGCTACAGTCCTTCTTAACTCCAAAATGGCATTTCTCGGAGATGGCCCCCGTGTGGCTGAGAGAGGCCTCTATTCTGTCATGGATAGACGCCAACGGGTCATTGGATGTCCTTCAGCTGCCCCCTTCCCCCTCTGTGATTTATGCTTTGCAAATGCCAGGTGAAACTGGGCTGGCAGCCCATAAATCTCCCATTGGTACAAATGAGAGCTTTCCTTCCGATGCAAACTGCAGGCACGAGGCAGGCGATCTGGATCAGGACCACAGTGGGTGGCAAAGGGTTAAAGCCCCCTCCTTCCTGGCCAGGGTCTGGGACTCGGCACCTGCTATTAACTTTTTTAAAAAGCTATTCCAGAAATTGCAAATTGCATGAATGACGTCTTGTCTAGTTTTTGGCCTACCTCTTCTAGGCTTACACCTGACGGTCATTTGCCGGGAACACTTCTGCTCGTTAAACTGCAGGGCAAAATGTACTGGGGAAGGAAAGTCCTCTGATTCAGAGAGAGCTTTACTTGAATGCTTGTAAAGAGAAAAGAGCAGTATGCTCATGGATGCCCCCTAAAACTGTGATTGTTTCAGAGGCATTCTCTCAACATTTTCACCTATAATGATGTCCACACTGGACAAACACTACAACCTCCATGTTGCAGTGCAAGCATGATCTAACTACACTATAAGCACAGAAAAGAGCAGTCTGTTCATGGACACCCCTTAAAACTGTAATTGTTTAAGAGGCATTCTCTTAACATTTTCACCTATAATGGCATTATTATTATTATTATTATTATTCACACCATGGACAAACACTACAATCTCCATGTTGCAGTGCAAGCATGATCTAAGTACAGAACAATCTCATGCTGTTGTTTAACTCCCAATAAGCAAAATATAGCTACATAACATGTGGGAGTTAGTATGTAGTGGTTTGAGTATCAGACCAGGACCTGGGAGACAGGTTCAAGTCCCCTCACAACCACAAAGTGACTGAGTGTCATATATTTTAGCCCAATCTACTTAACTGGATTGCTGTGAGGATAAAACAAAGAGGGGGAGAGAAACGATAACTGCCATGGGCTCCTTGGAGGAAAAGCTGGATACAAATGTAGAAAACGAAATAAAGAAACGTGTATGTGAAATCATCTGTTTGCTTGATTCCAGCGAAATCGGTTTTCCTCCTGGATCCAGAGCTGGGTGGAACTTGCAGCAGATTTCCCCAGTGGGATTCAAAGCAGTTAACAGTCCATGTGGAAGCACCCAAGGCTCCCCTTTCATAAGGCGGTTGCATTGTGTGTTGGAAAAAACAGCTGGGGGGGGGGGGAGAGAAGCAAAGCAATTCAGGAGTGTTGCAAAAGCCCATGGTGCCCTGCCAGCTTCCGCAGACCAAGGCTGCCATTTCACTCTCGGAACAGCTGGGTGTATTTTTCATTTGGCTGTTGTCTGGCTTCTGATATCAGCATTGTGCCTGGTGTCACCTAGCTGATAAAACATGGCTTCATCCCCCATTGAGAGGAGCAAATGAGTGAGTCAGACAAAGCAGCAGCAAAGAAAAGAGCTCACTTTAAAGAGGCTTTCAAGGATGTTGCTTAAGTCTCTTTTATAAGCTCCTCAAAGCTTCGGTCCCTCCTCCTATTAACTTCCCTCTAGGTGGGAACCTCTCCTTCTGAAGTGTGACATAATGAGAGGACTGTGACTTCTTTGGCAGTCAGGTGGGGCCAGAGATGCTGCCATTGATTACTTACACAGTGTTGTACTTACCTGGTTGTAGCCCACAAAAACAACAATCAAGGGAACGTTCACTGATTTTGCATGATGATTTTGCACCAGTATGTACTGCTGGTGGCTTGTACGGTTTCCATATAATAACGTCGTCTTCTACCAGCCTGTTGTAATTGATGTCACATTTCTAGGGGTGAGCGGGTGTGTTTGGCACTTTACAAGAGAGAAATTAACTATGCACCTTTCAGTAATTTTGCAAAGACCCCCCCGACTGTAGCAAAAGAGACATCATTTCCTTATTAGAATATTTCCATCTTCTTCCCAGGCATTTTGTTACCACCCGAAGGGATTGTAGCCTGTCATTTCAAAACCTTAAGTTTAATTTTAGTTAGATTCCGCACGCCCCCCTTCATTTCTGTAGTTATCATTTACGGAGGTCGTTGAAAAATCTTAGTAAGCCATTGATAAGGGGAGCAAAAACTTCACATCTATTTTAATGTGCTAACCAGGTTGCCTGGACAAGAATGTGATATATATATATATATATATATATATATATATATATATATATATATATATATATATATATATAGATATATATATAGCAAAAGGGTATTATCTGGGTACCAGTTATATTTTCAAAACTCCCCCCATTTTATCACTACTTACATTTTATCACTACTACATTTTATCACTATATTTTATCGCTACTATTCTATTAATAATAATAATAATAATAATAATAATAATTTATTTATACCCAGCCCGTCTGGCTGGGTTTCCCCAGCTACTCTGGGTGGCTTCCAACAAAATATTAAAATACAATAATTCATCTAATATTAAAAGCTTCCCTAAACAGGGATGCCTTCAGATGTCTTCTAAAAGTCAGATAGTTGTTTATTTCCTTGACATCTAATGGAAGAGCATTTCACTGCCCAGGTAGAGCGCCACTACTGAGAAGGCCCTCTACCTGGTTCCCTGTAACCTCACTTCTCGCAATGAGGGAACCGCCAGAAGGCCCTCGGCGCTGGACCCCAGTGTCCGGGCTAAATGGTGCAGGTGGAGACGCTCCTTCAGGTATACTGGGCTGGGGCTGTTTAGGGCTTTAAAGGTCAGCACCAACATTTTGAATTGGGCCCGGAAATGTACTGGGAGCCAATGTAGGTCTTTCAGGACTAGTGTTATGTGGTCTCGGTGGCCACTCCCAGTCACCAGTCTAGTTGCCGCAGTAAACAAAAGTGGTAGGTGCTGGGGGAAATGGAGCCAAATCTATTGTTTCTCAGTAGCCCAGTTACTGTTATTGTACATGACTTCACACCTAACGAAAAGATGATGTTGCTGATGGTTCGACGCGGAGGAAATATTTGTACCATGTGGTGTTTTCTTACCTAACATACAGGAATCCTTCGGTGCATTTAGCTAGCAGGACTGCTTAATAACAATCTCAGGAGCAGCTGTTTACCAAGTTATTTCAAAGCCTCACATTTTCACCCAAATCCCCCTCTGGGAGTTAGAGATCTCCAGTGTAGACCGTGTGCGACAGACATGAAGAAACAAGCTGTCCGTCATCCCTTCTGAACCATGAAGAGGTTTGTCCCCTGATGTTAATTTAGTTAGATCACGGCCAAAGGGCGTAGCTTGTATCAATGCCAGGGCTTAATGAGCAGCTCATTTGAATCCATGCAAAGTACCAGGGAGCATGGAGACATGCTAATTAAAGTGACTGCTGTTCTTTAATTAAGCAGTAATTCCCCCCCAAAGAGGTGATTATCATGCAAATGGAGCCCACTTAAGTGATGTAAATGATTTGGGCAATATATGAGCCTCTTTCTTTGCTAAGAAGTAAGGGGACATTAATCCAGTATGCATGTACTGGTATTAACCAAGCAGATAAAAGTTATTCATTTATTGAGCTATTGGGTTCTTGGGGCTTTGTTGCAGAACAATGGGGCCAGGCAACAGGGCTCTGCTTACAATAATATATTTATGAATAATCCTACTTCCATCCTAAAGCCTATTCAGAACAGATCCTTCCCCAAGTGCAAGGGCATTCAAGACTGCAGATGTATAGTTAAGGTCTGCCAGCAATATCTTACAAGTGTGTGTATATCTCTCTGTGTGTGCTGGGCATGTGAGAGAGGGAATACATCTGGGTACTATTTCAAGAGCAGTAGGGTAACATGTGTCTATAGATGGTGTTGACATGTTGGTCCTGGAGGGCTGAAGGAGACAAAGGGCTCAGTCCATTGGGAATACCTTCTGTGTAAATTCTCTCGGAATGAATGGCACTTGTGCAGGAGCACAGCTCCCTTACTTTTTCCACTGCTCCCATGCCTTTCAACCCTGCTTGTTCTACAAAAGACCTTCCCCAGTTGCTTGTGCCCAAAGTACGCAGCAAATTGATACCGTTTGGGGGGGCGAGGCGCTAGTGCTAAATTTGTTCTTTAGTTTGCAACAAATCAATAGCAAAGATCCCACAACTCGGGGACAATTCTGAGGGGAGTTTTATTAGCATGCATGCTCTGCCAGGCGCTCTGTATTGGGGGAACATTGGATTTCCAAAAGTCAATCAATCGATTTATTGTGCATAGCCCAAGGCCTTTGCAATGTACAGCAGAGGGCGAGGCAAGGCTTTCCTCTGAAATTGCACAACATACACTATTAAAAGTTTACAGCGTAAAAAGTTTACAGCATGAAATTTTAAAATGAGAGAATATTATGGAGCTTTTTACCTGCCAGAGCAAATTTGGCTACCAGGTGTACAGGTAAAGGTAAAGGTATATAATCTGTAGATATTTATCAGCTAGCAGCTCTGTTATCACCTCCTGGGGGGATCAGCCTGAGAGACAGTCAAGGACAGGTAATTTGGGCATTGAAGCTAAGGGGCAAAGCAGCAGGGGACTAACTGCTCAGGGAAAATTCACACTTCTGCTTCCTGGGTTTATTTTCATCTGTGGACCAGCCACTTGTAACACTTACAACAGAGGGGAGGAAGAGGGGCAAAGTGGGAGGGAGGTTGATGCGGTGCAAACACAGCGGTGAAGCCCATCTAGCACTCCTGCAAGTGTATGCAATCAAATGCCAACAGTGCCCTTCAGCTCTCTATATTGGACAAACAGGCCAAACCCTACGCCAAAGGATAAATGGACATAAATCTGATATCAGGAATCACAAGACAGAGAAACCAGTAGGAGAACACTTCAATCTCCCAGGACATTCTATAAAAGATCTCAAAGTAGCTGTCTTAATACAAAGAAATTTCAGAAATAGACTGGAAAGAGAAGTGGCTGAATTACAACTAATCACCAAACTTAAAACCACAGAGAAACCTGGTCTGAAGAAAGACATTGGATTCTTATCTCATTATACACAACAAAGCTTCTTTAGCCATCTCACCCCTTGCCTTTCCCTGCAAGACTAATTACAGCCGTTAAGAGTCAGTCGTCAACAGGTTTTCCACACCTATCAGCTGATCACCCATTCCCACCACCCTTCTGAGCAATAACCCTCCCCACTCCCTCACTATATTTAAGGATCTGGTGACTTCTGTTTCAGTATATCTGAAGAAGTGTGCATGCACACGAAAGCTCATACCAGGAACAAACTCAGTTGGTCTCTAAGGTGCTACTGGAAAGAATTTTTGATTTTGTTTTGACTATGGCAGACCAACACAGCTACCCACCTGTTCCTGCAAGTGTGTTTGCTCCACGCTGACCTTCCTTCTGCCTCTATCTCCCAGTAAGCAATAGCGACCCACCTGCTAGGGTGGCAAGTCCCTTCTGGGTTTAGGTTTGTTAATTTTATTTATCTCTTCCTGCAACAAAAGTCCTAAAGCAATTTCTAACAAGAACAGAATACAATAATAAAAATACGTAAAGATATTAAATATATACTCGGAGTAGAAACATCCAATCATTGGTACTGCCCAAAATGCTCAGGGGGGATGAGTGGTTTTTTCCTAGCACCAAAGTAGCACCAGGGGATCTGCTACAGTTTCTCAGACCCTCCAAGTGTCCCTATTTTCCAGAGATGCCCCTGATTTAGAGAAGCCATCCCAGTTTCGGATTTGATCCTGGAATGTCCCCCTTTTCTTTAGGATGTTCCTATTTTGATTGGAGAAATGTTGGAAGGTATGGAGTTATCCGAACCCCCCAGCCGTCAGAAGGCAATCCTGCATAGGGAAGGTTTTTTATGTTTAATGCTTTATTATGTTTTTATATATGTTGGAAGCTGCACAGAGTAGCTGGGGCAACCCAGTAAGATGTGCGGGGTATAAAAAGTAAAATTATCATTATGGAATGGGACGTCCCTATTTTCATCGGAGAAATGTTGGGAGGGTATGGATTCTTATTTCTATAGGTCCCAGGCCATTTGAAGAAAAGACTGCCTACGTCCTGCACTTGGCAGCCTAGTAGCATATTTTGGACTGTAACTGCCTCGGATGGGGTTGCTATGAAAATCAATATAGCTTCTCGTGATTATGCCAGGCATCAGTACCTGCTCATACTGGTGTGATGTCCATGCTCAGCTTGCCATGTTAGTATTGTGAGAGAAGCAGTGCCGGATTTATGTATAAGCTAAACTAGCTGTAGCTTAAGGCCCCACACTCTTGGGGGGCCCCAAAAAATTTAAAGGAACAAAATACAGGGTGCACATTTTCAAAATATAAGATAAAATGCAAATAAAATAAAACCTACATACAGCAACAGTGTTTTGTGCTGTGTAGGCTCCTATGATGTACGTAATGGGCCTGCTAGCCTGCTCCGTAAAATATCACTGGTTTGCTCATTTCTATATATAGGGTGCCTGCATTCGGCATGTGCAATTGTTGACAAAGGACAGCTGGACATATGAAGGGCCCCATTACCTTCAGTAGCTTAGGCCAGGGCCTCATTAAACCAAAATCTGGCCCTGGAGAGAGGAAGAGGGGGAAAGCCTGCCCAAATTAGAAGGAAGGTAAAAAAAAATCAAGTAGTTATGTCAACAAACCCTAATATTCCAAGACAGATGCGTGCCTGTTTATTTTCATGGAATTATGAAACTGTAGAGTTGGAAGAGACCCCAAGGGTCATCTAGTCCAACCCTCTGCAGAGATATGTCATAGTGTGACGGCTTGATATTGCTCAATAGTCAGCTTGGAAAGTTGGGACTAATAAGGTCAACAGAGAATATTGTGGCACCGACAAATTTATTACGACATAAGCTTCCATAGAGTACACTCCACTTCACCAGATGCATGAAATGTTATCCTGAGTTACAGTTGCAGGTACGTAATATGAGAGGCAGTGTGGTGTAGAGGTTAGAGTGTCAGTCTAGGACCTGGGAGACTAGGGTTCAAATCCCCACTTGGACAGGAAGCTCACTGGGTGACCTTAGGCTAGTCACTGCCTCCCAGCCCAACCTGTCAACCTGTTATTGTGAGGATAGATGAAGAGAACGAGAACCAGGTATGGTATCTTGTGCTCCTTAGATAAAAATGTGGGAAATAAATTAATACTGTAAGTGTGTCTGCCTAGCAGTAGAGATTGCCACTAGTGAGGTCAGCAAGAAATAAAATGCAAGGAGTCTTGAAATTGCTAAAATACTGGAACAGCTTCTATATAACAGCACAAGACCTTTTCATAGAAATGAGCCGTGCCATAGCATATGAAAGTTATCTGCTTAGAAGCAGAGTTTACAAAGGCTGTTTCAGGAGCAAGCAAATCTGGCTTTTATAGCTTGCAACTCATCAAAGTTAAAATGGGCCCTTACGCTGGTGATGGATTTTTGGAGCCTAAAAGACTACAGAACAAGCATCAGACTAGAGAGAATGAGAGCTTCAGTGCATCACTTGAAGCCTGGTGAGACTCCTGCATGTCTGAGTGGCAGCCTTTGAAATTCATTTATTTTTGTCTCTGGCAGCTTTGATCAGATTGTCAACATGGGGCCTGACAAGGACTTGTTGTGATGATGAGCAAGTGATAAAAGTATCTTCTCTCTAGAGGAGAGACTGATCCAAGCTGCTCCTTTTCTCATTATGTAGGCCTGTAAACTGCAGGAGAGACACTAGATGTCGAGAGGATTCTGAATATGCTGCAGTTATTGTTCTGATCTATGCTGGGGCAGGGGAGAGTTCAGGAGGCTTCCCTGCATCCAGCATGTATTTGCATGGAATTAAAGATGGTCTTTTGATGCACTGTCTTCAAAAATAAAGGCACATGGAATGACTGGGTGCCAAGAATGATATTGAGGCTGCTATTTGGGGGCTGGAAGGGAAGAGGCTGCAGACTGAAGGTGGCAATCCTAAATCTTGGGCGGGAAGATTTAGACCTTATCCAATACTTTGCCAGGTTCTTACTATGGCAGAAGAAGGCTCTTACGTTTCTCCATCCGTTCCCGTTTGTTGCTGTGGTGGAACAGTTTCCCTCCCGATGAAAACTACAGGAGGAAAACAGAAGGGAAGAAACTGCACCAGCTTCACAAATGGTATAGCTCAGGGATGTCCAACCGGTCATCACAATCTACTGGTTGATTGCGGGGTGTCCCTGGTCGATCCTGTGGTTTATTTGCCACAGCATATATTTCAAACATTTTGACTGCGGGACACATATACCGTATAAGGGTGGTTGTTGTTCAGTCATTCAGTCGTGTCCGACTCTTCGTGACCCCATGGACCAGAGCACGCCAGGCACCCTTATCCTCCACTGCCTCCTGAGGTTTGGCCATACTCATGCCAGTCGCTTCGAGAACACTGTCCAACCATCTCATCCTCTGTCGTCCCCTTCTCCTTGAGCCCTCCATCTTTCCCAACATCAGGGTCTTTTCCAGGGAGTCTTCTCTTCTCATGAGGTGGCCAAAGTACTGGAGCCTCAACTTCAGGATCTGTCCTTCCCTTCCAGTGAGCACTCTGGGCTGATTTCTTTAAGGATGGATAAGTTTGATCTTTTTGCAGTCCATGGGACTCTCAAGAGTCTCCTCCAGCACCATAATTCAAAAGCATCAATTCTTCGGCGATCAGCCTTCTTTATGGTCCAGCTCTCACTTCCATACATTACTACTGGGAAAAACATAGCTTTAACTATACGGACCTTTGTCGGCAAGGTCGTATAAGGGTTACCATATTTCAAACAGTGAAAAAGTTGTTGAGCTTGCCTACTGGGGGGCAAAGCCATTGAGGGTTTTTTTGTTTGTTTGTTTTTTGCAAAATCACAAAAAAATGCCATTGTTGAGCTATTTCTATGGGAAATCGGCACTGCCATATGTCTGGATTTTCCCAGACATTTGACCTATTTCTGCCTGGACACTGCTGCCAACTGCAGTATTCCAGATATGTCCGGGAAATTCCGGGCGTATGGCAACCCTAATACAACCCACAATTGCTATGCTCTATACAGCCAGTGCTTCTCAGCCCTTGCTTAAACATTCCCATTGGAGAAGAGCTTTACTCTGCAATCCTTTAGGCATGTGCAACCGCTTTGAACATGGCAACGTACACCACAGCAGTTCTTACTTTTCTTCTTGGGGGTGGGGGTGATTGCTGTATTGAGAGAGGAAAGGGAATGATGTATTCCAGATCAGACTTGCTGGTGGCGACTGTGGCGCTTACCCAATACATGAACTATGATGGTTGCTTCTTAAACATTCTGTATCAGGGAAGGATAGTCAATGGAAGCCCAATGGAAGCCCTCAGACCATATCTAGCCTACAAGGGCTTTCCCATCCTATGCTGTCAGGAGTCTGCGCTGGAACCACGGTTAACCTGATCTATCACACTGAACAGGTAGGAGCACATCCAGTCCCCCAAAGAACCGCAATGTGGGCCACTTGTAAGAGCTGCAGACCTCGCCACGGCTCCGCTTCCCAGTCTCTTTTCAACAGAAGCTCTTCTATTAACGGGTTCTTGATCCTGTTTATTTGGCCTTTAATCCACCAAGAATAATTGTCCTCATTGGGAAGTTAGCATTTATTAGAGGAGTCGTTTTCAAAACCCTTAAGCAAGTCACAGTGATGAAATGTGTCTGTTTTTATGGGGCTTTAAAATGCAGCTTAATCACTGTAAACAAAGAAGAGAATAACGGACAGTGGAAATCTGGAGTAATCCCAAATGGTGAGAGAACCAATGTGCTATCTAAAGAAGAAAACAAAAACAGAGGCCTGAAGCCCATAGCTCTGTTTATTTTATTCTTGGCCGGTGGAATCCTTTCACAGTGCAAAAGCCCCAACAAGAACTTAAAACAGCAGTAGCTATTTATATATACAAGCACAGAGTAAACACTCTCTGATGAAGTAGTCCACCATTCACAACACAACAGCCATTTTTTTTGGGGGGGGGGGAATCCTGCCACTTCCTGTTTCCATAGAAACGTGGCTTGCCCTGTTTCGCCCTTATCATTTCCCTAACGTCTAGACCGCCAAGAATTCTAGCGCATTGAACTTTCCTAAATAATACAAGGCATTTCAGCTGATAAGCAGTCAGAGGTGTCTCACCCTACATCTCATGTGTTACGCAAAGACTCGGGGGCGGGGGGGGGGGAGCGCATCTATAAAAAACCCAAAAACAACCACCTCCCATAAATCTTGACAAGAGTAGACGTTGTTTGCTTTGGAAGCAGAGACTCTGCGGCTGTTGGGATACATACAGCAAGCTCCACAACTTGGTGGTGTGTATAATATTGCACAGGCTTTTCTGAGTGACATATACACAGCGTTTACAGGCTTTAAGTAAAAACACCTCCTGGACTCATCGATCTCCCTCCTCCATCTTTTTAACTTTGTTGTCAGCAACTACTAGTTGGAAGAGATTGGATGAGTTAACATCTCTGTTTACCCCCTTCCCCATACTTACTCCCCTGTCTGTCCGTCCCCCGTCTTTTTACGAACAAGGGGCCAGTAATATAACCTTTTAGGGCTTTGAGGAACACCATTATCCTCTTCTGACTGATGCATCCTGCAGTTGTATTAGCCTACTGCCTTGGATAGCTTTTGTTTTCTTTCGTAGTGCAGGAGGCAAGTGGCTGAGCCCTGAGTTAATGAGGGTAATTGCTGCTCCAAGAAGACTGCTGTAAATATTATGCTTTGGGATTCTAGACTGCTAGGTTAAACATCATCCTTGCTCTGCAGTCATCCTTGGAATGTAGCCTTCTAGCTACAGAAATCATGCTGGATCTGTTAAGGGCCAGCCTTTCTGGATCTGCCTTTTCATGTACAGTGGTACCTCTGGTTAAGTACTTAATTCGTTCCGGAGGTCCGTTCTTAACCTGAAACTGTTCTTAACCTGAAGCGCCACTTTAGCTAATGGGGCCTCCCGCTGCCGCTGCGCCGCCAAAGCACGATTTCTGTTCTTATCCTGAAGCAAAGTTCTTAACCTGAAGAGCTATTTCTGGGTTAGTGGAGTTTGTAACCTGAAGCGTATGTAACCCGAGGTACCAATGTAAAAGGGATGGGGTGGGGAAGGGCAGGGGAAAGGTTCCACAAGCAAAAATATTGGCGCTAACTGAACAAGTTGCATGGCACTACGCCGGCCGCAGGCGTTGCCGGAAGGAGGCACACAAGGCGTCATCCCACCGTAGGGCCTTAGGGACCCCACTCCAGATTTGTATAGGGTTTATGCCTTAGCCTTTTCTTCTCCCGATTATGAAATCTTCTAAGATTATACAGTAATCTTATAATTACACAACAATAATAAAAAAGGGATGAACTGCAACTATTAGTGCAGATCCCTATGTGTGGCCTTCCAGCTGAATCTATTCTTTGTGCATGGACTTGGGCAAAAGATTTGTACTGCTCCAACATCTTCCTTCAGAGTGCCTTTAGCCGTGTTTTCTTTGAAGTTTCATTGCATACTGTATAACAGAACTTGCACACCATTCCCTTGAAACAGAAATACCTTGTGTTTTCAGTGTGTGTTCCTAAATGCTTAAGCCAGGGGTCAGCAACATTTTTTAGCCGTGGGCCGGTCCACTGTCCCTCAGACCATGTGGTGGGCCAGACTATATTTTGGAAAGAAAAATGAACAAATTCCTATCCCCCACAAATAACCCAGAGATGCATTTTAAATAAAAGCACACATTCTACTCGTGTAAAAACACCAGGGAGGCCCCACAAATAACCCAGAGATGCATTTTAAATAAAAGGACACATTGTGGTACCTCTAGATACGAACGGAATTCGTTCTGGAGCCCCATTCACATCCTGAGAAGTCCGCAACCTGCAGCGCAGCTTTGCGCACGCACGGGTTGCGATTCGGCGCATGTGCGTGATGTCACTGCGCGCACCTGCACATGCGCGACCCGCTGAACCCGGAAGTAATCCGTTCCATTACTTCCAGGTTCTGTGCGTTCGTAACCCGTGCCGTTCGCAACCCGCAGCAAATGCAACACGAGGTATGACTGTACTCATGTAAAAACACGCTGATTCCCGGACCATCCGCGGGCCAGATTGAGAAGGCGATTGGGCTGCATCCTGCCCATGGGCCTTAGGTTGCCTACCCCTGGCTTAAGCTTTGGAGCATACGGGAAAATTCCTCCTCCGAGTTCTTCCAACACACCTTCTCCAGGGTGGCCCTAGGAGCCAATCCTCAGTGGCAAACTCACCTACTTTCATTCTGATTGGCTCTGATCAGCACAAAGGGTGTGAAGGCTTCTTCTCAGTGGCTGAAAAGCTCATTTCTCGTGCTGATGGGGCAGTTCCAGGATACACTACTGCATGGATATGTTTTTACAGTAGTCATTTCTCTACATAGCTGACTTTTTCCTCAAATATGCAAGGCAACTTACAGAGGGTGTCTGAGCATTTTTCCATCCAAGCTAACCAAGGCCAGGCCTGCTTGGGCTCAACAAAGTGGACTGTATCATAGGGGGGTTGGAGAAGATGATCCTCAGGGATTCCATGATTCTGTGTGCCTTCTGACTATGCCTTGGGCTGCTGGGGTATTTATGTGAGGCTGAGGCTTCATGGGAAAGAAGTTTAATGGCCAAAAGGAGCTCATATGCCACCCAGCATGGTCATGTGATCACTAGCGCCATGCCACTAGTTTATTCACTCCCAGAAAAGTTACCAACACCTGTGGAAAAAATGAGTAATCTGTGAATATTTACACAGCCAGCGTGGTTCTTTTTAAAAACTCTGTTGGTGTTACTTTCTGCCAGAGGCTTTTGCTTGATGTTTGAGGGTCCTCCTGACCATGAATGGTGGCAGTTTCTGTATTGTAGGCAAAGCACCTCATATGCTCGTAGAATTACAGAGTTGGAGGGAATGCTGAGGATCATCTAGTGCAGGGGTGTCCAATCAGTCGATCGACAGGTAGATCCCCAGATGTTCGCAGTCGTTCGCAGTCATTCACGTGATCCCTGTTGATCGCTGGATGAAAAAAGCATTGCGATGAAAGTCTCTGGCTCCCGCCGTCACGCGCCCCTGGGCACAGGGCACACGCACCGCCCCAGGCACCCAATCGACTTGCTCCGCCACTGTGGCCAGCGGCTTGCTCTGCTACCTTGTTGAGCTGCAGCAGCCCAGTTTGGGTTGCACTCAGACCCGAACACTTCTTTTAAGGATCCTTAAATCTTTCTCAATAGAAAAATTCATTTCTTTAAGGACAAATATAGGAAGAAGACATCTTTTTGCCATAGATTCCCCTTTTCTTTTTCTTCAGGCTATTATCACCTTATATGAAAGGCAAACAACATGGTACTTCTTTACTCCACACACACACACACACACACACACACACCGCCCCATAGCTGGCATGGAGTGTAATTCCTGTTGTTCTATAGATGATTGTTAAACTATTTGCTTTCATTTAAAAAAAAATCTGTTGCACAGATTTCTTCTCACATTTCCATCTTCCTTTTAAAATGTCTGTAATGCCATGCCAGAATGGAAAAAAAGGCACAAGTGCTGCAAGCTGAAACATTAAGATGTTTGAAAAGAATGTGTGTGTGTGTGAGAGAGAGAGAGACAGAGTGAGTGCACACTGAATGTAATATTGAATGTGGAAAGAGAAAAAGCAGATTGCAGTCTTTCTTGAAGTCTTGGACAGCAAACAATATTGTATTCAGTTGCTGCAGAATAAATGCTTTGTGTTACGGCATGCTCAAGATATGATCTCAAAAAGTCTTGCCAACTTTGCACTCTTTGTGCCAATTCGCAGGCCGTTTCTGGAAGGGGGAACAGACCAAAAAACAACATTGCCAGGACTTGTTAGCAAAACATTTTCATCATTCAAAGGACTGCCATTCTTGAAAGTGCGAAAGATACCAAGCATGCCCAATGACTCATAATGTACATACTTTTTACCTTGTTTAATTTTTTTTTGAAAATTGTCCTGCAAATTGGGCAGTTACATTTATTAATAAACTGTCCAAATGTTCCACATGGAGGCAGGGGGGGTTGTATTGTGTGTGTGTTTTAAAATATTGTAATCCTACATGAGTTCTTGTGTTAGCGGTTAGGAAACTTTCACTTGGTTGGGTTTGAAAATGAAAACAAGGTTCTTCAGAGTCAAAGTACTTTCGATTTACCAAAACCTACAGGAGGAAACCAGATTTTTGGTAGTTAACCAAGGCAAGTTATTTTGGTACTTCTCTGAGATTATCATAGAGCGACTGTGATTCTTATCAGTATTTTCCACAATAATTATGACGCTCATTGGGACTCTTTGCACATACATACCTTCCAACATTTCTCTGATGAAAATAGGGATGTCCTAAGGAAAAGCAGGGCATTCGGGATCAAATGGCTTCTGTAAATCCGGGACTGTCCCTGGAAAATAGGGACACTTGGAGAGAGCCTATTGGCTCCACTCCTTACATGTCTTTGGCTTCAAACTTTATGTGTATGTAGGTTCTGTACACAGGAAAGTGCCTTATACTGACTTAGGCCATTGATCTATCTAGGTCAGAATTATCTCCACACCACGGGTGGCTGACCTGGGACCTTCCAGATTTGCTGGACTACAACTCTCATCATTCCTGACTGTTGGCCATGCTAAGCAAGGAATGATGAGAGGTAGAGTCAACAATATTTGGAGGACTCCCACTGATCAACTCTGGTTGATAGAGGGTTGTGCCAATTCACACCATGGGTTAATCTAGTTCACTATTATCTACAGTTATTGATGGTGGCTTTCCAAAGTTTCAGACAGGAGTCTTTTCCAGCTATACCTGGAGATACCAGAGATTGAACCTGGGACCTTTTGTATGCAAAGCGTGTTTTCTGCCACTGAGCTACATTTATCCATCACCTGCTTCCTGATTCTTTTAATTGACGATACCAAGGATTCAGCCTAGGACTTATTGCCTGCAAAGCACGTATCTTACTATTCAGCAGCATCAGTGATCAGAGAGCTCATTGAATAGGCAGAATCCCAATTATGTTTGCAGAGTCTGTGCTTACGCTCTCTAGGTGTGCAAGTAGGTCAGGGGTCACAAATCCTTTTGGACTAGTGGGCCCATTTTGAATTTTGAGAGGGTGCTGGGGTGCCAGTCACAAAACGGCTGTCATGGAGAGGGTGGGGCACAACACAAAATCATTTATCTGGGGTAGGTGGCATAACACAAAATGAGAGGGACAACCACCCCCAGGAAAAAGATGCATGGTAGTCACTATCATTTCACAGAAACAGCTTAGAAGGTACCTGCATTTTTTTGACCCATAACTTTCTAGGAAGGCTAGAAGTTTTTTTTTTCTTCTTTTTAAACGAAAGCTCAGAGTCTGGGCCACTTGTCCAGAGACATCTCTGAAGCCTTCATAGGTGTCACGGTCCCCCCTGGGCAATGAATTGGTGACTCTTGATAGAGGCCCTTTCACAGGTTATTCTGAACTCAGAGGTATAGGGCAAGGCTAGCAAGAAAGCACAGTCCCACTGCCCCATCTACATGGAGTCACCACAAAGTGTGGTGTGGTCTGACTAGTGGGAATACACAGGAAGTGGGGTCCATTAATGGATCCAGCTGAAATAATTTCATGGCCTTGGCAGGTGGTGAACAGTAGAGTGGTTTCCCAAAGCTCTGTGGTCACATTGGAGATGCCATTTCTCACAGGTAAGTTTTACTCAGTGTGGACTCATTGAGTTGCGTTGGGACTACTCTGAGCAAAACATAGATCCCACCCTAAGCTGTTTGTTCCAATCCAACAATGGAGATCCACCATGAAGGAGACCTTCAGAGTGCATTGCAGATGTAGAGGAGAATCTCGGTGTGAGTGCCATCTGCATCATGATGCTTATCCGTATCCGGTTCCCACAGCTAGCTGCGTCTGTTGATGGAAACAGGGAATATAAGCTCACCAGGGAAGGTCCAGAACAGCAGTGGGGAACCTGTGGCCCTTCAAATGTAGTTGGTCTACAACTCCTGTTTTCCTTGGCCATTGGCCATACTGGTTGGGGCTGATGGGAGTCCAACGACATGTGGAGAGCCACAGAGGTAGATTATTTGAGTTGGGTCCATTTCCCTCTTGGTGTGGTCATATCAGTACCCTACATCTGGCAGAAACACATTCTGAGAATGTGTTTATTAGTAAGTAATTAGATTTTAAAACATATTACCCATACACCCATACAGTGAGCAGGAGGCTATGTGCAGCTGGCAGCATAGCTAGTGTTTGAGAACAGCTCATTCCAAGGGGATTGCTTTAAACAGCAGGTCGTTAATCAAAAAATATCATTTCATTAGAAACGAATATGGCATGTTAGTTTTTCATCTAATCGCCTATAAATTTCAGTTTGAGAATAATAATACATCTTCTTAAATGGTGTGGCTGAGTCATTGGTTTCTGAGTAATGGAGTTTTGGATGGTGGGAAGAAAGCCCTCTTAGATCATATCTTTCAATAAAGATTTTCTAGTATCCTCCCAGTCTTATTTCAGAATGTTTGTTTAAGGTGTGTGCGGTGCCCATTGTCATAGCAAGACAACATCTTTCCATGGGGCCACATGGATTCTGAAGTCCTTTTTGTCAAGAGCCACAGGTAGCACTCTCCTTAAGCTATCTACAGCCTACCTTTGGCAATTTTGTTGTTCACCTCCTCTGCTCCTCTAGTTTCTCCTGGGACAAGGAATTATTGAATAATGGACCTTTTAAAAATTACAGCAAGAGTCACCGCATTAAGAGTCTGGCTACAGTACAAGGAATCTATTCAACTGATGCTTAAACTCATGGCCAAAAGCAGCTGCTCTGCCATGGAGTAAAAGAAACTTGCCATTAGCTGTCATCGAAAACAGCATGTCTCTATCCCAGCTGCTAGCAACATCAGCTTGCCTGTCTCTGCGCACAGGTGCAGAAGAAACTAGGCCTTTCTGAGTTCCCAGGACTTGGCCTGGAGAACGTCAACCCATTTCCAAAATGTGGTTTGAGGGATTTCTATAGATTCTCAGCACAAGTTTTCCCCCCACTAGTGATTCTTAAACTGAGTGTGGCAAAAGGGGCCGAGTGTGCTTTGATGAATGAAGTTACCATGCTTAATTTGAGATTTACACGGGTTATCAATATATGTTGACTTTGTGTGATTCAATGTTTACTAGTATTTAAACATGCCCATTGGAATAGGGAAGAACTGTCAAGTCCCATAAGATTCTGCCTAGTTATCAAGACCATCATTAGATCGAGGCTCAACTTGCTGTCTTTCCCCCTCATATACAGGTTATATCAAGCTTCCTCAACCTCTGCCCTCCAGATGTTTTTGGCCTACAACTCCCATGATCCCTAGCTAGCAGGACCAGTGGTCAGGGATGAAGGGAATTGTAGTCTCAAAACATCTGGAGGGCCGAGTTTGAGGAAGCCTGGGTTATATAATAAACACACTGGGCTACACTGTGGGCTTAGCAAACATTTTATAGGATAATTTTGGTTCTTCTGCCTCCTGGAAAAAGCCCAGAGAAAAACAAACAGAGCTAATTGAGGCTACCCAAGTACGATACAGTGTGTGCGTTTGCAAGACGCAATGTTTGGCATAGCAGTTTCGCCCAGTATAATACCTTCTTACTGAAGAAATAGAAATCTCCTAACAAGTTTTGCTGCAGCCTGGAAAACCATTCACAAACTTGTAAATCCCATTAACTTCAGTGACATAGCGGTTACAAGTGGTTTTTCGGGCTCTGCCCTTGTTATTTTCAGTCATTTGGATTTATTGAAGGAGGGGAACCGGGGTGTCAAAGGGAAGTCACTCCACCTAAATAAAAACAAAGCCCCAAAGCAGAGGATCTTTTGTGTTGAAGGATCACAGACAGAAGCTCTGTTGGTTCAGCTTCCTGGCTTCTGGCAACAGGTCAGGCAGAGTTAAGTGATTTAACTTTTTAGAAAGGAGTTAAGTCCTCTTTCAGGGCTTTTTTTGTTTTTGTTTTTTCTTAGGATTAGAGAAAATGTGGGTGTTTCCCCCCACCACTCCACCCTCCTCCTCCAGGCTTAATTCTGAAAGAATGCAGAAGGATGTATTCAAGGGTGCTGTCCCGAGGCACCCAGCTTTAATCACAAGGTAAACCTTTTGTGGAGGTACCCTAGTAGAAAAGACAGCCATTCTAGGGTGCTAATTAGCTCCGAGTTAAGCTTCTGACAAATCCAGCTGAAATAAATGTGGGATGGGAAACACATCCAGGAATGCAGGTAGAAGAATGTGAACGGAGGTGAATGAATAGCCTCCGCTGATTATACATCCCCTCTGCAGCACTCCGACAGACAGGTAGCGGGGGAGAAAGGACGTTTAATCTGAGACCATAGAAAATTGCATTGTGGCCTGCCTTTAAGGAACTCTGCCTGGGTTTTAGCTGCTGTCGTCTGCAGGGCTGTCCTTTCCTTAGGGAACTGGAGGAGAGGCAGAGAGAGCACCATGCTGGGGTATAGAGTACATCCTGGCAGGGGACTGGATTTGATTCACTCTCTTAGCATCATTATTCTCTACAGAGCAAAGAAATTTTAGAAAGGGGTATCTAAGTGAAGCAGGCAAGTGGAGTATCTAAGTGAAGCAAGCCACATTTAACAGAGGCCATATAGAGAAAACATGCTAGCCATGTCTTCTGTTCCTTGCAAATAAGTCACTTTTTGATTTGTGATTATTTTGTCATTGTCTTTATGCAGAGGTTTGCTGGCTGAATATATTTGCTTTTCAGCTTTGCAGCAGACTCAGCAAAACATTAACTAATTTTGTCTGATGGGTAATGTTACGGAAATTTTTTCCGTAACAGTAAGGAAACATTTCACCATCCTCAAGGGCAGTTTTCACTACACACACACACACACACTTCATTTTAGTCATGCCACAAGTTCATTTGAAAGCTGATGTAATGTGAAATAAGCTCTTAAACTGCCAGAAACAGCACCCAGTTGTTTAAAAAAACCAGTCTCAAAAAGAGCCCAAAAGTTATTTCAGTATGGCATAGTGGACAGAGCATTAGATTTAGACTGGAGAGACACATGTTCAAATCTCTGCTCAGCCATGGAGCTCCCTGGGTAGCCTTGGGCCAGTTATTCTCAGCCTAATCTGCTTTGTATGGTTGTTTTGGCTTAAAACATGGGAAAGGGGTACCGTCCTAAGCTCCTGGAAGAAAAAACAAAATAAAAAAAATCCTTCCAGTACCACCTTAGAGACCAACTAAGTTTGTTCTTGGCATGAGCTTTCGTGTGCATGCACACTTCTTCAAATACACGAAGGATTTTTTTATTTTTTATTTTGTTTTGACTATGGCAGACCAACACTGCTACCTACCTGCTCCTGGAAGGAAGAGTGGGATAAAATGTAAGATTAACCACTTTGAAAAGCTCATTTGGAATCTATCTTACACCTCAAGGAAAGATATTTAAACCATTGGCTACAGACAAAAAAAGGTGTTGCCCCCTCATTATTTCTCCGATAGCCTGCTCAGGCACCCATAAAACTTCTAGGGGCTGGGCTGGGATAAAGGAAGCACATCAGCCACAGGTGGATCTGAACCACAGCTCTTCCAAGAAATACAGGAGCAGGGCTGCCTCTTGAACTGCTGCATGTCCTTGAAAACCATGGGGGTTTCTTGAGCCCTAGCAGCTTAATGTGCTCTTTACCTGGCTCTCCCTGTTGCGATTTCTCCTTGCCCTCTGCTGGCTGTGTATGATAACCTCCTCTTCCTACAACAGGCTCTGGCCTGGTCTAAAGATGCAGCAGAATCAGTGGTGGTAGAGAGCAGCACTTCAAGGTGCAGCTTGAGATGCGGGGAGACCACATAATAATAATAATAATAATAATAATAATAATAATAATAATAATAATAATAATAATAATAATAATAATAATATATTATTTGTACCCCGCCCATCTGGCTGGGTCTCCCCAGCCACTCTGGGCGGCTTCCATCAAACATTAAAAGACATTTAAAATATCACAGTTTAAAAACTTCCCTAAACAGGGCTGCCTTCAGGTTTTTTCTGAATGTCAGGTAGTTGTTTATTCCCTTGACTTCTAATGGGAGGGCGT
Source organism: Lacerta agilis (assembly GCF_009819535.1). Taxonomy (NCBI): domain Eukaryota; kingdom Metazoa; phylum Chordata; class Lepidosauria; order Squamata; family Lacertidae; genus Lacerta; species Lacerta agilis. Next base: position 12,158,429 of record NC_046326.1, on the reverse strand, counting down.
TCCACAGGGCGGGCGCCACTACCGAGAAGGCCCTCTGCCTGGTTCCCTGTAGTTTTGCTTCTCGCAGTGAGGGAACCGACAGAAGGCCCTCGGTGCTGGATCTCAGTGTCCGGGCTGAACGATGGGGGTGGAGACGCTCCTTCAGGTATACAGGACCGAGGCCGTTTAGGGCTTTAAAGGTCAGCACCAACACTTTGAATTGTGCTCGGAAACGTACTGGGAGCCAATGTAGATCTCTCAGGACCGGTGTTATGTGGTCCCAGCGGCCACTCCCAGTCACCAGTCTAGCTGCCGCATTCTGGATTAATTGCAGTTTCCGGGTCATCTTCAAAGGTAGCCCCACATAGAGCTCATTGCAGTAGTCCAAGCAGGAGATAACTAGAGCATGTACCACTCTGGCGAGACAGTCTGCGGGCAGGTAGGGTCTCAGCCTGCGTACCAGATGGAGCTGGTAGACAGCCGCCCTGGACACAGAATTAACCTGTGCCTCCATGGACAGCTGTGAGTCCAAAATGACTCCTAGGCTGTGCACCTGCGAATACTCTTGTTTATGAGCTCCCTGCAAATAGACAACCAGTACAAAGGGCGAAATGGCCAAGTTAGAATCTCTCTCTCTCTCTCTCTTTTTTTTTTTTTTTTTTGGCTAATGTGCTTTTTAATTTATTTACAGGGAGTCTGTTTTAACTGATTTGGTGGTGGTGGGCATATTCAAAAGTGGTACCCCACACCAGGCATCGTAGAATCATAGAATTGTAGACCCCGAGGGTCATCTAGTCCAACCCCCTGCAATGCAAGAATCTCAACTAAGGCACCCATGACAAATGGCCATCCAGCCTCTACTTAAAAACCTCTGATGGAAGAGCCTACCACGTCCCCAAAAAAGTCCATTCTTTTCGAACTGCTCTCCCTGTCAAAAACTTGTTCCTGGTGTTTAATCTCCTTTCTTGAAACTTGAAGCTATTGGTTCGAGTCCTACCCTCCAGAGCAGGAGAAAACAAGCTTGCTCCATCTTCCACACGACAGCCCTTGAGATAGCTATCGTATCTCATTTCAGTCTCCTCTTTTCCAGGCTAAACATACCAAACTCCATCAACCATTCAGTTTCAGACCCTTGATCATCTTGGTTGCACATCTTCCAGCTTGTCGATAACTTTCTTAAATTGTGGTACCCAGAACTGAACACAGTATTTGCAAGTGTCGTCTGACCAAGGCAGAATAGAGTGGCACTATTTCTTCCCCTGATCTGTGTAAGAATTTAGGCTGCAGTCCTAACCCTCTTACCTAGGAGCAAGCCCCACAGACCTCAGCAGGACTTATTTCTTAGTAGACCTGGTTGGTTGAATTTACTTATATGCCACTCTTCCACAATGAGCTGCACCCAAAGTGGCTTACAGCAAACATCCAAAAATCAAAATGCAAATATATGCAAAATATAGAGCATGTCAGTAAATTTCAAAAATGACAATTTAACAAACACAGAATAAATTCAATATTACCAAAACACACACCCCACAATATAGGTTTAAGTACATAAATACAAAGCAAAACAATAAAGTTTCTGGTGCTAGTTTTCCTGTACTCCAAGCAGCTTGGCTCAGAGGGGAGGCGTCCTCTCACCAGGCTAGATGGCATATACAGCTGGCTCCCAAATCCTTACTCCAGAGGCTGGCAGCAGCAAAAAGCAGAAGTTAGCCAGGGCAATGATGTGTCAGTCTCTTCCCTAGCATCCTAGTGCCTATCATATTGGTTAGGAGTTCACTGTTGGTATAAAGTTGATCCATGAATTCTTATGGAAGCAACAACCTTTTATTTTCACTCCTTGAAAGAAATGTTTTTGCTAATAGTATTACAATTTATAAGCACTTACCTGGATGAGAGCCAGCCATTTCCTGAGAAACCCTTTCCCCCAAGACTCCATTATATTTATTTTAAAACTTGGTGGAGGTGGGGTTTTGAAAATGCTTTGCGTAATTTAAACCCTTTGTTTTCGCTTCACTATTTAATGTCAATATATATGGCCTGCAACAAAGAATCTGGTTTTGTCTAGTGACCTTGATCCTTCCAAAAAAGCTTATTTTTAGAACACCCAAAAGTCAGCCAAACATGCAGCAGCCACAATCTGTCTTCTTTTAGGCAGGAAAAATACAAGCTTCAATCGGGGTTTTTTTTTTTGGTTTGTTTGTTTCGTTGTTAAACAGCCCCATAATGTTCAAGTGGATTCTAACCGCAGCCAGATGACATATGCTGTCACTAGGGTGGTTGTGTGCCCTAATTTACAATGGACAGTCCTCTATTGGGCTGACACTCCTCTATTGGAAGCATCCGAGTCTCGTTTAAAGAGAAAGAACCCCAAGAATGGAGAGTAGGTACAATGAAGTTAGACATCAACAGTGAACACCTGCACAGAAGAAAAAGCAGACATCTGGCCATAGTTGTCCCCACTACTGTGAGATGTACCGGGTATTTTAGTTAAATAATGGCAATTATTCCTAATTTTACATCATTACATATAAATTAGATATGGAAGTTCTTTGCAAATCTGTGTCCTCTTTTGAGGTGATACATTTCTACTCTTTTTGGGTGCTATATAAATGAGCACCCCAGCTGCAGCTAGCTGAATTGCCCATGGTGTATTGTCATTGAAGATTTAGAAATATTTTATGACTGTTCTTTCCCATGTCTCTATATGTTAAAGGAGATAGTTGGAGAGGCTAAACAAACTTATTAGGGAACAAACCCCATCAGACACAATAGTCTTAATTCCAAATAAACATGTATCAGAGAGGCATGTTCAGGACTGTATGTTTGTGTGAGTGACCAAAGGTTAACTTGATCAGAACAAGAGTTATTGCAAGAGCTACTAAAATGCTACGGCTATTAGAAAGTAGTATTATCACTCCTGGGATGGTAATACGTACAGGATAGGTGCACATGCATTCTTGAGCAAAGATAAGATACTGCGTTGAATTTCATGAATGCACATTTCAATTTTTCCCTTTCATTATGAATGGGTGTGGCGAAGAAAGGAATATCAATAGCAAATGAGAGCAGGAGACTGTACTCTGTGTCTCAAGTGTAGAATTTTATTTATGGCATTAGAATTACACTGGCTTTGTGCCAGTGCAAAAAAAAAAAAAAAAAAATCAACCCCGTGGCACTCCTTTCAAGGTTTTCAGCTTCCCCAAGGAGAGAAGTTCTAGTTAGCAAATGAGTAGCTTTATTTATTTATGACACATGGCCATTTTTAATTTCAGAATTTGTTATGCATATCATCACTGTGGCCTCTGGGGACATCAGGCATAAAACTGAACCTCTGATATATAGCATTCCATGCTGCTGCTGGTAAATATATTAACTCAGCCTTGCCGAAGACTTTCAGATAATTTACTAGCTCACCTGCCTACACCTACAGGCCATCAAGCAGACCCAGCAGCAAGTTGCCCTTTGTTTATTTTTGTTTAATTGCTACCTTTATACCTCTCCTTTCTTCCATGATGCATAATTCTCAGAAAGACTCTCCGGGGGCAGGGGCAGAGGGCTCTGAGGGATTGACCCAAGGAGCTTCATGGCTGAGTGGGAGGATTTGTACCCTAGTCTCCCAGGCCCTAGTCTGGCACTCTAACCACTGCACCACACTGCCTCTCACATATGTATTGCCCTGTGGTGCTCTGGCCACTTTAAACTGCTATCATATACCTCTATGCAGTGCTTTTTTCCTTTTAAAAAATGTTTAGGGGTACTCTCATTTTGCCTCAAGAATACCACTAATTTAAAGTTCAAATCGGGAAAAATAAATACAGTAAACGGACAAAAGTGCAACAATTCACAAAATGTTTAGGGGTATGCATCCCCTGCATCCCCCCCAGGGGAAAAAAGCACTGCCTCTATTAATAAATAACACACTTTTTAATGGTTTTTTTTAAATAAAAGAGCAACACTGCAATCCCACACCTGCTTACCTAGGAGCATGTCCCACTAAACTAAATGGGGCTTATTTCTGACACTAGGATCACAGCGTTCATCTCAATAATGTGCTCAGCGATAAAGCCCACAGCAAACCATACACGAACTTCACACGTTGCTGGATCTCATTGAGAAAACAAGGTCAAACAGAGTTACACATCCCCGCAGCCCCGCCTCCTTTTCCAGACGTCAACGGACTTCCTCGGACTTCCAAGCGGTGGCGACCCTCTTCGAAGCCAGCTGTTTCCTCAACAAAGTTGCCGCCCTCACATCCATAGCTGTCAAGTCTCCCTTTCTTTGCGGGAAACTCCCTTATTCCAAGCCGTTTCCCGCTGCTATCCCTGATTTTTTATATCCCTTAAATTTCCCTTATTTCAAAGGGAATATTCCTCTCCCCAGGCACATCTCTACCCTGTGGCGCCAGTGGCACGTGGAACCAGGGCCGGGCAGCAAGCTGAGTTGGAGAGTTGGAGTCCAGGGAGAGCAGAGCTGCTCCCCCTCTGCAATCCTAGAGCGCCGTTGGGGGGTTGAGGAGGAGCCGGAGGAGGAGGAGAGTCCATCACCCACCCACCTCCCCGCCCGTGCAGCTGGAGGACCATGCTAGGGAAAGAGGCCACGCTTCCCAAACTTCCTGCCCCACGTTCCTCAACATCCGGCTGCCAAGCGCGCGCCAAGTGTGAGGAGCGAGGAGAGAGCCACGTCAGAGACCCTTAAAAGTTCTCCTGGATCTGAAAGCGAGCTATCGTGCAGCGCAGGAGAAAAACACCGAGAGGTGGGCTCCGTGGGTTGCCCGTGAAGCCGCCTGGACCTTTAACTCCCACCCCACCCCACCCGAGTGCGCCTCTTTCTCGCTCCATCGCCCCCCATCATCTTTGCAGGGACAGGAGGAGACGGCGAGGGAGGCTTTTTTTGATGGGGGAATGTAGAGAGCTTTCTCTCCTTCCTCCGGTGGGTCTCTAACCCCCACCCCCACCCCTAGATTTGTTCCTGGTGAGTTCTGGCACCTCTTTCTCTAGAAAAATAGGGAGGACATTAAGCATCATATTGTTTGGTCTACATAGTAGGCAGAAGACCAGAGGCCTGCCTTAAAAGGAGTGGTGAGGGACTTTGTTGTCCCAGAGTGGCTGCAACTCAATGTTCTTCTCTGAGGGGTTGTCCACACTGGAGTTAATGGGAATTTAAAGTTGCTTATGTCTCTGTTTATTTAGCAATGCCCTCATGATGCCTTTCCCCACTCAGCCCCTATCTCACACATTCAGGCCCAGAAACTATTAGACTCAGGGCTACTCAGTGAGGCCCAATTTGAAGCAGTGGGGCGTAACTTGATTTTTTTTTTCTTGTAGCACCTCAGTTCACACCCAAAGTCTGCAAAATCTTATAGATATAAATAAAATCCATCTAGATTGCCTTGGTGCAGGGGCCCCCTTAGGAGCGGCCCGTGGGGCCCAAGTTGGCCCAATTGCTCCAATTGCCTTAAGGTCAGCCCTGATGAGACTGTGTAGGGGTTGGACTGACAAGCCCTGCACCTTCTAGGTCCCTGATGTCACCATTCAGAGTACAGACTCAAGGACGTGTTATGGAAATAAAGGGGGGCACTTACGGTATTGGAAATCAGTTTTGTCACCTCTTCCTGCCAAACCCTGGGACAATGAGCCGAGCCACCTTTTATTCACAGTTGCATAAGCACTACACTACAGCATGGCCTGCACCCAATGTTGTTTTTGTACAATCTTGTTTGTCCTCAGTAACCAAAATTATAATATCAACGTATACAAGCAGAAAAGTTGTTTTCCTTCATTTGCAAGGAATCATACAAAACAAAGTGGCACTAATAAAGAAACGTTCCAGTGTGGCAACAGAAAGCAAACTAAAAATGCTTTTGCAGTTGATCAAAACTATTCAACAATATCAAGTTATAGGAAAACTGGTGCTATTAACAGTAATCCTTCTGGTTGGTTAATTGGTTTGGCAACTTCCAGGCACATGATGTGTGATGCTAATTATTTCCCCCAAGAGTTAAATGATAATTGATCAGAAGCAGCTACCGGAGAGCTATGAGATTCAGGTGAGGGTCAGATGACTTGTCAATCCCAGCAGGTATATAAGAGGACGACCCGGCCTGCCCAGGCCAAGCCCATCTCTTTCTATTCCCGTACGTTGTCGCCCACGGAGCACAACTATGCTCAAATTGCACATGTTTGCATATGTGCCCATCAAGCTGTGTGTGGGAATTATCCCTCTGTGTGTGGTGCTGTCAGGAGGGGGTCGTGCAAATGCTGCGTGTTGTGCAGAATGGAAATATTTAGGTGCGATGTTCTATGCATGGATGCAGCTTGCAGAGGGGAAATTCAAGAGGGCGAGGGAGCATGGGTCCACTGTGGGGAGCGGAGCGCATTTCTTGCGCACGGGTGCCTGCCTGCAGAAGGGATTTGTGCTGCCGAGCTGTTGTGAGCCTTTTTTTGTTCACTTCTTTTTATTTTTGAGGCAGTGCACACCTATGTTTGTGGAATTGCAAACCTTTCCAGTCATGTGTTACTCCATGTGATCCCTTATTTTCAAATCCGAAACTTGACAGCTATGCTCACATCTCCGCTTAAGCAACGGACGCGGCTCGGCCAGGATTGAGATTTCGCTCTTTTACGCATCCCCCCCCCCACCTTCCATTTGTTTACGCCATTGGTACATTCCAAGAGTGTTGCGGTGGCGGGAGGAGGAGGAGGGAGGAGCGCGCGAAGGCAAAGAAAGCCGCCGTTTGGCTGAGCGAGCACGGTGGGCGGCACTTGAGGCGCGAGCCCAGCCGTTTTGACTCGTGAGGAGGAGGAGGAAGGCGGCGCCTCAAGCGCGCGCCTCCCCCTCCCTCTCCGCCTGTGAGAGGCTGCGCCCGGGCGCGAGCGGGCCATAGGGCGGGGCTTAACGCACCCAGTCACCTACCCTCGCGAGCGAAGACGCACGCGCGCGCGCGCCTGTCCCTTGCTGGCTCGCACGGGTGGGAGGGCGCGCGCGCGTTCCCTCCCTCAGTTCAGTCAATCCGTCCGTCAGTGCTTGATAGTCGTGTGTTGTTCGCTGGCGGCAGAGGACGGGACGGTCTGCTCTGGCCGGTTGGTCGGTCGGTGTTGGATGGAGGGTCCCGTCCGCCTCGCCTGCTCTCTCTGGAATGTACTGGGGGGCGGCTGCCGAGTGGGAGCGAGGGCTCTATGGGCGCAGGCAGCGCCGCTGCCGCCGCTGAGGAGAGGTGAGAAGGAGGGGAGCCGCGGCGCTGGCGGGTGGGTGTGGGCTGGGGTGGGTGTGCTAAAAGCCGGTGAGGGGATGAAGAGAGGCCAAAGAAGTGCTGGGGCTTCGGGCCGAATGCCTTGAACCCGGCAAGCCCTGGGTGTGCGCGCGTATGTGTGTATGCGCGCTTGGAGTTGCAGGTCACCTCAGGAGGGCAAAGTGTAGGGCCGGGGGACGCTGCTGCAGCTGCTGAGGGCCCTCAGAGAGGAGGAGGTGGTGCTCTTCAGTTAAATGGTGAGGCTCGAAGCTTACAATCGGTTTGTTTTTACGGCTACGTGTAAAAAAAAACCCACCTCGGGTCGTCGCACACTGTACTCTGAACCGGGAAGTTGGGCGCGTTTGTGTGTAAACGAATCGGATCCGAAGCAAGAGCCGGGTGTTAACTGCAGGCTGATTTTGGCGGGGACACCCCCACCCCAATGCACAACACCCACACACCCTGTAAAAAAACCAAACACGGGTCATCAATGTGCGAAACAAATAAACACGTGCGCACATGTGTGACACCTTTAAAGGCTCGCTGATTTATTGTGCGAGTAAGCTGATGTGGGCTACGTGCAGCAAGCAGCCCACTCAATCAAGGCAAGAAGCAGTTAGGTTTTTCGCCGAGGCAATGTTTTATGGCACCTGGAAGACAGATTTATCCGTGATGTTAGCTTCACGAAAGCTTCTGCCATAATAAACCTGCTGCTCTAAGTTGTGCCGCAGATCCCATTTGCTTTATTTAAAGACATGAAGCATGATTCAGCCAGCTACAACTAAGTTGGATCACAGTTCATGAAAGTGGGATTCTGTAGCCCATGGAAAGTGATGCCACAATAAGTACACAGTATTGCTTTTAAATATGTTATAGAAGTGAGGCTTAGGTTTCTGTTGTATTCTGGTGTTTATATTTGGTTTTAATGCATGTTTCACCTTACAAGTTACTTTACGTCTCTTTTTTGAAAAATGCAACTAATGAATGCAGTTGATAATAATAAAGATTCTTAAAGTGCCCCAAGTCTGTGTACTGTATATGTGATTGCTTTAATAAGCTACCATGTCTACTCTGGAATATGAGGAAATAAAGTTTGTTTAATCTGAAATAGTTTCTCATTTCCACATGCATCTGCCCAGGGGAAAGTAATTGGGGTGGAAGTACCTTTTAAAATCCTAGAATGGTGAAAAGAAAGAAGCATTATGACTTTAGTCTTTAATTCTGGGTGTCATTTTTGATATCATGGTATCCATCCTCTAAGGTTGGCACTTGAAAAAAAGGTATGTTTGTTGTTGAGTGCACCCAAGATTTCCCCCTGTATACAAAGGGACGGTCACTTCTTACTCAGCTGTACTTTTCTGCAGAGTGCATATGGAAACTAACACAGGGGTTCTGGAATAACCAACAGCTCTTAGTTCCATTTATAAATGTGAAAAGTGTTTTTGGGGTGGGGTGGGGTTGGAGGCAGATGACTCTGCTTAACCATTTCTTAACTTTCATTTTTACCTGACAATGGATGAAACATTTTGATTGGTATGAATATGCCCTCTTGCACTTGATTACCTTAAAATAAGTTAGCCCAGAACAAGGCATCACTTTTTATGTCTTCTGCCCCCATATCCTGGACTTCCTTTAATGTCAAAAAATGCTTCTGCCTACTTTTTGTTACCTGACTTTGCAGTTTTTGGCTCCTTGTGCAGCATCTAGGAAGTATTACTCAAGAACAGGGATAACCTTACCTGATTGTGTTCCTGTCATTTATGATGCAGTTTCAAAAGCTCTAGTGTGTACACATGGAAGGAAGAATACCTGTGATTACCTGTGTGAATTGGAAGGTATTCTGTTCCTTCTGGTGAAGGCATGGATGCTGTATTTCCATGACCAAATCCCATAGAAGCAGATAAGTGTATCCTAAGCAGCTGCCATGTCTGCAGTCTTCTGATGCTGTCTTGATCAGAAACTTGCTTTTGATAGAGCCAAAAGCAGTTCTTGGCACTTCAATGGGAAATGTGATTGAGAGAGAAGCTTGGTTGTCAACTTCAAACTGTTTTAAGTTCTGGCACATCTCTTTATGAACATGAAATTGTAAGCTGCATCTTGTTTTTCTTAAAGAATATTTATAGCAGCTACATGTTGGGAGTTCTTCTCATTTGGGCTGAGATGAAACATCACATTTTGTCTGGAAAGTTTAAATTAACTGTTGTTAACTGCTGCTCAACTAGAAAGCATTCTTACCAGGAGCAGCTTGCATTGCCGCTATCTGTTATGCACATGTTAAAATTGCATAGTGTCCAAATGAGTTGAGTGGAAGAAAGATATTATAAAATACGAAAAGTTTATTTCTCTGTACTGTACCTAATTTCAGAGGAACAGTTTGCTTACTTAATCAGGAACATAATTCACTGTGACTTGTGGGTTTACATAAGAGAATTCTTAGCATTAAGTTCTTTCAGCATCTTAATTAACCAAACTTGCAGGAGATTGATGCCTCAATCTGCTGTTCATGAAGGCTACCTCTATTGATTTCTAAGCAGAGTATTTATGATTCTGTGTCAAAACACTTGTGTTTGTGTCAAAAGGAGATCAGTTGTGATTTTAACCCTGTATCACTCTTAACAGAGGTTTGGCTGATTTTAAAACTTTGTATTCAAATGATTTTTCCTGTAAAAAGAACTCTACAGTGTCATCTAGTTTTCTCAAAAAGGACACAGTAAAGGGTTGGATCATGTTGCTTTGGTTTGTAGGTTTCATAATCCTTGCCCAGTCTTGCAGGTGGTTTGACTTTCCAGTGAATTAAATTGATTGTTTAGACAGCCAGGCAAAACAGTACAGAATGAGTTTTCTATGTACCAGAGCAAGAACTGTTGTACTGCTTTTACTGTCAAAGTGAGAGAGGACTTGGTACTGAACTCAATTTAGGAGGCCTATAATCTGATGTTTTTCCATGATGGATAAAAAATGCAGACCTGTTTTGATGTATTTTTACATTTTTTTTGCGGGTGTGGGTGTTGTTGTTTTTTAGTTATAGCATGTACATAAACTAGGGGTTGAATCTAGTTCATTATGACCTATTATCTGACAGTTTCCTTTCACAAGTAATAATGGTTGTAGTCTGTCTGCAGTGCATTTTAAACAGGATTTAGGGCAATATTATTTTAAATGTTAATGTTATCTAATTGTGAAATATCCCTTGACTTTTAGCCATAAAAGTTATCTCCCAGGGCCATTTGGCATTCGTTATACCTCATGATTTTCAAAACCCATAGTATTGAGCAACATCAGTGTCATGTACAAAGGGATTTCATTTTTAAGGTTAAAAATCTAAAGGAAAAATTAATCACTGCTAGCTTGTTTTCATGCTCAAAGAGTTAAGCATGACTATCTTGCTGTTAAAATGAAACCATGCAGCATGCAATAATAGGAAACATCCCTTTGTAGAATATGTAGCATTTTGTATGATTCTTTTTATATTTCCTTAGTTCCCTTTTTCAGCCTTGCAATGTACAGTATCGCTGTCATGCACAATCTGGGTAATAGTACTGAGGTGATATTAATGTGACTCTTTAAAATCAAACTAATTATATCTGCCTGAAAGAGCCACATTAGTGTGATTCTTGCTCCCTAGTGCTTTTTTGGAGCCCTGGAGACAACCTAGTGAATAGGGCTGAAAATTCATTCTGTATTTGATTAAATGGAACAGACTCGTTGCTTCTTACCCCAGCAGGGGCTATGAGATCTCTTGATCCCCGAAGCGGCTCATAGACCCTGGGAATTCCATTAGCAAGCACCTGAGGAATTTCTGCCCTGCAGTGCCTTTTTTTTGTAATACGGGTGGGGGTGGGGAAAATAGAACAAGAAGTATATCACTCTTGATGATGAGTGGGGGAGGCTACACCAGAAGAATCTGTATGTTGGCAGATCTAAAATCAAGGCATGACTTAACAGCTTATCTAGTGAGAGAAAAGCCCAACCCCAAAGAATACGAATAGTCAGACACTGATGTTTAAAGAGAACTGTACTTTACTTAAGGCACTGAAATTAGTTCAGCCACCCTTATTATTGAAACCATCACTTATTTCTCAGTCTGAAGAAGCAAACCAGTGGCAAACCAATATCAGTGCAAGCACTTAGACTGGTGGAGTCGGTGAGTCTTTTTAATAAGATGGAATATAACAGGCAATGGTGTGTACTTTTATTTGCCAGTTAATTGGTTTTTAAATTATTTTTAATCATATTTGTGGTACTGTAGCTAGCTGTTTAAAGCACAGATTTTTGCTGAGAGAAGCCTCTAGAGCACTATTTTGCTCACACTGATTTTTTTTAAAGGTCTGAATAAGTAACAGATTCTTGGTAATTAATCTTTTATTTGTATACTTTTCATCTTCCCCCACAGGAAAAATACTGGTAACCTGAAGCATTTCTCAATAGTTCCAAGTTTGTGTTCATTATCTTTTTATCTTAAATTTTTGATAACATATGCAAGTGGTATATGATTTGTATGCAAGAATATATATGGATTGCACTATACATTTTTGATCATTTGGTGATTATCCTATTTCTATGTTGAATGGTATATTTCTTATGTGGTCCATTGTTTTCATTTACAATTTGTACTTGGGATTCCTGTCTATTTTTTAGACATACTCCATTAAAACAACTAAGGTACTGTACCTTGCCTGAACATAATCACAGAGACTGCAAGTAGTCTTGTGTAATGTGGCTTACTTTTAAGGATGACAATCCCTTCTCTAAGTATGTACTCCCCTCTACCTGCTCCAATTTTTAAACATTATTTTTTAATTGAAAAGGTTTATGAAGCGAAGCTTATTCTTTAACATGATTCTGGGAGGGTGTGCTAATTTCAGGGTTTATATTTTCTGTTGTTATTTGTATATGTACATTAAATGTGGAAAGTGTAATGATTTGGTTTGCAACACCAGCAGTGCTTTTTTTCTTAAAAAATGTTTAGGGGTACTCTCATTTTGACTCAAGAAAATCACCATTTTATAGTTCAAATTGGGAAAAATAAATACAGTAAATGGACAAAAGTACAAAGATTAGCAAAATGTTAAGGGGCATGCGTCCCCCTAGAAAAAAGCACTGAACATCAGTATGGGCTAAGATTATCTCTGGTACTGTCTGAGTTTGGAATCCAATTTTAGTAGTTGCACTGACAAACATTTCCATTAGCATTTCTAGTTTATCATTTGGATATTTTAAAATAGAGCATATGAAGGGGGAAGAAAAATGTAAGGAGTTCCCTAGATTTAATTCAATCTGTTGCATGAAATATACTTCTAAAGTAAGATTGGAATATTATTTGTTTGTAAGTTTTATTTAAGCGCAATTAGGTATGATGTGGGCTACCAAGTATAATAAATAGCTTAAATGTCAGCCTGGTAAAAGCACAAAACAGTGGGAAAATGATAAAATGGTATTATATTGATTGACACAAGAGCTAATATTTTAGGATTACAACAGAATCTCTCCTGTAGTCCTAACATTTGAAAGTAAGATTTTATTTCCAACACAATTTTTATTCTGAGAAGTTGGCATTCTCTGCTCACGTTCTGCAAACATTGATCTTCTCTATTTCTGTTTAGTAAAATTATCTAGTTTGTGATGTTTACAAAATTCTGTTCAGTTATGCAGAACATTGGCTGTGACGTACTCCCTCTGCTGGTCAGCTGCAAAGGCAGCACTATTTGTGAATAGAGTACCTGTTCAGGAAACTTTATACAGTAGTAGACACTTTTCATGTTTCATAGTACAACAGCTATAACTTTAGGGAAACAAAGAAAACAGTAATTTGGGAGTCATACTAGCACTACTATCTGTCTGTTGTTAAAATGTAAATTCAAGATTCTTGATTTCAGCTTTCTCTTTTGGAATGTGTTCACCAAAGCACGAATTGCACACACATGCATTTGTTATCAAAGTACAAAAAATATATGCACTGCATTCTGTACATTAAAAGTCTGTTCTTTTAATGTAAAGTAAACTTTCTTAAAGTAGCCTGGGGCATTTTATGTAATACTGATGTCTGCTTTAGAAATGTGTCATAAGTGAGTATTCCAATCTATATTGTGTGTGGTAACTGATGTAGCATATGCTTTATGATGCCAGGTTTTGATAGTTCATTATGCTCAAGAACTTCAGCAAAACATATCAGTAAATAGCAGATAACTTTCTCTGTCTCTACTGAAAATGGTTTTTCTTGCTACCTGTAGGGTTTTACATGAGTCTACTGTCTACAGCTGTCTTGATGAGTCTTCCCCAACCTAGTGCTCTCCATATGTTTTAGACAACTCCAGCTGGCTGAGGCTTATGGGAATTAAGTCCAACAACATCTGGTGGGCAGCAGGTTGGGAAAGGTTGACATTAAGGTTTTAGAAATTAGTGGCCACTGAGAGAACAGCATGCTGGATTAGACGGAGCATTGGTCTCATCCGGTATGTTTGTATCCATAGAAAGGTAGGTGGCAAGTGACAAAGCAGGGGATTGGTGTAAGTAAGCTGTACAGAGAGTGTGTGGAAGACAGCTGTGCTGAAAAATCAGGGGTGGTCTAGCTAATCTGCTGGGCATTGAGGATGCATGTGAGGCAGAGATGCACAGTGCACTGAGGGTTGTGATTTTATGACAAGTTCATTGAGATCTGGGCATCTCTAAGGCAGTCATAACTAGGCAGGAAATGTATGTGATCTTAGAAGTGAGAAGGCAAGCAGGCTATGGGTTCTGATTCTGCAGGTTTGTTGAGTGTAAATGAACAAGCCTGGGGAAGAGAAGTGGTGAATGTCATCCCTGTCTTTCTACCTAAGCCCTTTGTTGGCAGTCTAGGCAGTGAACATACTCTCCTCACCCCTCACAGCATATATGCAGGAAGCATACAGTAAGGTTGGTAGTACAATAGCTTTGTAAACAAGCATTTTAGTTTCTCTGCGAATGTCCCGGTCCTCAAACACTCTGCACTTCAATCGGGAGAAAGCCACACTCACAGAGCTCAGGCGATGCTGGATTTCGGCATCAATGTTGACCCTTGTGGAAAGAAGCCTAGGTAGGAGAAGTGATTGACATTTCCCAATGTTACACCATTGAGTTGGATTTGTGGCGCTGCAGAGGGGTTATTTTGTATTTGTTGGTGCATTACTTTGGTTTTTTGGATGTTGAGTGACAGGCCAAGCTTTTTGTAAGCTGCAAAGATATTTAGGATGGTTTGGTGGTCATCCTCTGAGCGTGCACACACTACATTGTCATCAGCATACTGAAGCTCTATGACGAAAGTTACGGTAACCTTACTCTTTGCTTTCAGCCTGCTCAGTTTGAAGAGCTTTTCATCTGTTCGATATATGATTTCTACCCCAGTGGGAAGTTTCCCTTCAACAAAGTGTAGGATCATGGCAGTGAAAATAATGAATAGAGTTGGGGCAATAACACAACCCTGTTTAATACCTGATCCCACTGTGAATGGTTCACTTTGAGAGGAGCCAAATGATGTTTACAGATTTATCTGGGCAGCCAATTTTCAGAAGGACAGTCCACAGGGCATTATGATTTACAGTGTTGAAAGCCTTAGTCAGGTCAATAATCGCCATATACAGGGGTTGGTTTTGCTCTCTGCATTTTTCCTGAACGTGTCAAGCAGTGAAAATCATGTCCGCTGTCCCCCTAGAAGGCCAAAAACCATTTTGGGATTCAGGAAGGGTCATGGAGTTTGAAGACACCCGAATTCAGAATGCAAGGGAGAAACATGCTAAGAGGAAGGCACGCTTGGCAAATCCACACCGTGATCAACTCCCGCCCAGAAACCAGTGTCTCCACTGTGGAAGGACGTGTGGGTCCAGAATTGGCCTCCACACTCACAGACTCATTGTTAAAACTGTGTTTATGGAAGACAGTCTTACTCGGCTACGAGTGATCACCAAAGAAGAAGACGAAGCAGGAAGCATGATGTTGGCACAAGAGAAAGCATGACGCCATCAGCTGACATATATCAATAAGGGAGGGTGATGGATATGGGAGATAAACATGGATGATGGAGACCATGTATCAGGAAAAGTGAAGAGAAATTTTCTCTCAGTCTACTATTTAGTAACCTTGGGCACATTTGTGTATTCTGTACCAGCCAATGTGGTGCAGGCCTCTAGGGTCCTAAATTGAACTATTAAAAGAATAGGTCTTGGAATCCAGTGTCAGCCTCCTGATGGTGCTCTCTGTGGTTGAAAGTGAGGGCATGTTAGAGGAGGTCAGCAGCCTCTTCCTGCCTATGGAACTTCTTCCAGCATTCTTATGAAACCCTGTCCTGTACTGGACAGATATGGAGAAGGTGTCATAACACTACTTTTTTGTCCCTTATAGCTCCCAGCTACAACTATTCCAACCCATCATCCATTACAACTATATTTTGCAGTTTGGCAGTAGGCATGTCTTGACTCAGTCAGTCCCCTTAACCTGAATCAGCTGCTCGCTATTGCCAACAGCCCACATAACAGAGGCACAAATGCAAGGATCAGACACTGCAACAAGCCCAGATGCAGATGCAATAAAATAGGTATTAAAGGACCTAATAATGTTAGCCACAATATCAAGGGTTTATTCACCTGCTTATCTTCCAGTATGATATACAGCATCATCTGCCAGTAATGGCCTTCTGCATTCTATATAGGGCAAACGGGTCAGTAGCCTTTATGCAAAGAAAGAGAGAGTAGACACAAATATTACATCAAAAAGGAGAACATTTCACCACCACAGAATACTCTGTTACTGACCTTAAGTTGACCGTTCTTGAACAAAGAGAGGTGTTGATTAACTCGCAATGCCAGGATGTGTATGTTACTGTTCACAAAGCAATGTTGCTCATTGTAATTCTTTTACATACAGTTAAGCGTTAATACATGTTTCACCATCTGTGTTTCTTACATTTCATTTTCTGCTTATCTGACAACTACCAGTAATCTTTTGTCTCTTTATCTATAGTCATGTGTACTACCAGTATATTGTAGCTACTCACTCAGCATCATATTCCATACATCTGATAAAGTGGACTTTAGTCCTTGAAAGCATGTGCCATAATAAATTAATTTTAAAGGTGTCTTCATTTTTTGACTATGTTCTAAATAAAACAATCTAAATAAAATGTTCTAAATAAAACAATCAAGTTGTTGCTTGAATACCCGAGGCTACAATATTAGAAATTATTAAAAAGCAAATAATCACAAATCCTTAATTTAATTCTTCAAATCCCCTTTCAGTAATCACAGAAGTTATAAAGCATTTGATGGCTGGTGCAAGACCTTACTACCACTAAGTGGATTTATTTTTGGCATTATATCACATAAATCGGGCTGTACAAATAATGTTGATGCCATGTAAATTTTAGAATAGTTGTAGCCTTCAATCCAAGAAATCTTTCTAATAAGACTGTTGAATTGTTGAAGGAATACTGAAATGATACTGTTGTAAATCTGCTGTTCTGTGATTTGATGGAGCTGTTGAGATACATTTTGGAACATTAAAGCTTGATTTCCTCGTGGAATCTTCTTCTGAGTTACCTAGAAATTTGCATTGGGTTTTGGTTTCCCAAAACCTGAAAGAATTACAGGAGGTTAAAAAGTGTGGTTCACCAATTCATTTGAATCTAGTATGTATGCCAACAAAATGGAAGCAAGACTGAGTTTGGTGGAAATGTCAGTGAAGTATAGAATAAATAACATGAAGTTAAAACTTAACAGTTGCTCCTTTCTTACTCCGTATTGAGTCAGATTTAATTCGTCTCTACCATATGCTGGTTGAAATTCTGTGGAACTCA
The DNA here is from genome assembly GCF_009819535.1 of Lacerta agilis. NCBI lineage: Eukaryota > Metazoa > Chordata > Lepidosauria > Squamata > Lacertidae > Lacerta > Lacerta agilis. The sequence continues at coordinate 12,141,414 of NC_046326.1, read as the reverse complement.
TGTTTGCTTTGTGTTCCCATTCATGGGACTTATATTTTCCCTGTGGCCATGAATTCAATGAATTCTAATTACCTATGATGTAAGATAGTAGTAGATGACTGGGTGGCTATAAATTGTAGCTGCAGGTGTGGATTTAATAGATATATGTTCCTTTTATGGATCACAAATAGTATCTATAGTACAAGTTGCAACAGAAAATAAAACTCGATAAGCTGGCTTGCTTTTGGCCTGTATTTTATAGAGTTGCCATAGTTTTTTTGACAATGTTAGTGGAAGTACAGTTGAAAATTAAGTTATTAGTTTTTTTAGAGTAGAGTTCAGATACCTTTGCACAAGTACTTAATGATTGGTGGATACTTAATAGCAGAACACAATCATTCTTTAGTCAAAGCGGATGCTAAACAGTGTGATGTAATGCTTAGAGTGTTGCATCAGGACCTGGGAGAGCAGGGTTTGAATCCCCACTCAGCCATGAAACTCACTGGATGATCTTGGGACAGTCACCATTTCTTAGCCTAACCTTCCTCACAGGATTGTTGTGAGGATGACATGGGGGGGGGGGGAACCATGTACACCACCTTGAGATCCTTGGAAGATAAAGGTGGTATATAAATGTAAGCAATAATAATAAATAGTAATAACCTTGATGGATATGTTCTGCCTCCAAAGTTAGAAACCACAGGAGGGGAGAGTGATGTTTTGCTCAGATCCTGTGTGTGGGTTTTCCATACACATCTGGTTGGTCAGTGTGAGAACAGGCTGCTGAAGTAGATGGGCCACTGGCCTGATCCAGCAGTCTCTTTTTACATTCTTGTGTGTGTGTCTCTTCCTGTCATTTAAGTTATGGAATTTCCCAAAAGAACAGTGCTGGAATGAAATGTCAGATCTCTATGCTTGTTCTCTAGGCCTTCCTTCATCATATCTGAATGATCCTTAATATCATTTTTTCTAGTCTTTCAAACCAAATTAATAGGTCTTCAGGCCTCTACGTTGGCTCATCTTACTTTTCTTTCCATGCGATTGAATTTGAGACTACTTGAGAGATCATATTTTAATTTAATCCTAGTTCTTGTTGTGCACGTTAGTGTCTTGCTTTCTTTTTGAATGCAAAGTATCTAACTACTGATTGCTTACCCTAGTGAATGGAGTAAGGCACTGTAAAGCTAAAAGGATTTCCTTACTGAAAATGCACCAACATTCTTCTTGGGTTTCTTCTTCTGTACAGGCAACTCTCAACTTACGCAGGGGTTACGCTCCAGGGACAGCGCATAAAGCCAAAAATTGCATATAGTCAAAACACATTGGGTTGAGTGGGTGTGTAAGATTGCCAAAGCCTTTTCCCCTAGACACCTGCTCCATTTCCATCCACTCATTTATTTTTTAGCCAAGCACATAAAGCTGGAGGTGTGCAAGTTACCTGTACTGCCATGCTTGATTTGCTTTCTTGAGATGTGTGGACTGTTACTCTGCCTGGGTTGTGTATCCACTTCTGGCATGGCATACCTTGTGTGTTGTACTCCATGCTTGTAACATACTTTAGTCAGAATGTTTTGGAATGTGGAATAATATACAGTACAGAGAATCATGCTTCTAGGTCAGAGGGTAGATGGTTCTATTACGGTATATCTCTAGGCCATATCTGTATTCCATGTGCAAGTTCCATTAGACTTTCATTGGCCATACCTAAGAACCAGATGTGTGCAACATGGTTTAGTGTGCATTACATAGTCAGGGCCATATGCATGCCAAGTTTTAGAACAAAGCTGCTTTTTTGTGTGTCTCGTTATAACAATTGAATAATTAAAACAGTTGAAAATCCTGCCCTACCCTATTCCTTCTATAGCTTGCAGATGTGTAATTTAGTTGACCTATGAGTTGAGTTCAAGAATGAAAATTTATAGACCTCAAGGCAAAATGTAAAAGGCTTACCAATTGAAGTGTGGCTCAGATAAATGGGTGGTGGCCGCTGTCTAGCTTCAAAACATGTACAGCTTTTTGGTTTTTCAGAGGAGAAAAGTATTTCTCTCTAGGCACCACACTATAATTAGAATTTCTTACACAACTGTGTAATCATGTTGGCAACATGTCAGCAAAATGTGTGCAGTTTTTTTAGCTATGTGACCCACGGAGTCTTACAATGATGAGTTGCCCAACTTTTCTTAGCCTTTATAGTTTCCAAGAATTAAACTGTAATAGGAATGTTGAAAAGTCAGGAGCAAGGAAATACATTAAAATATGTATTCATTGGTCGGTGATCAATGACCGTTGATCAGTGGTCATAATTTCTAAGTTAAATCAATATTTTTTTAAGGGTTGCAAAAAAAAAACCTCTTCAGTTTTCTGTTACCATTCTGTATGGCATAAAGAAAGAAAGTCTCAAAATGGGACTGGAAAAATGTAGTGAACTATAATAAAATAGTAAATGGACAATTTACTATTTTGTTGAAACGTTCTTTGGGGGTGTAAATTTAGTTTAAGGTGAATTATAATGCCTCTGAGGAGGGTTTATATTGAAATTCATTGGACAGTTTACTGTTTTACTTGAGTTCTCTGCTTTACCCTGTACTATTTTGAGGCTTCCCTGTTTCTCTGCTCTTTTGCATTTGGTTCTGTCCTTTTTTATTCAGTGTTGTAGCAGTACTGTGTAGTCTTCTACTCTTGAGCTATAATAAGCCTGGTTCATGTTGCAAGACACAAGATTTTCATAGTGGCTTTCAATTTCAGTAGTAGATGGATTTATGTGAATTTAATACTTGCAGAAATAAGCTACCATTGTATTTTGCTTCACAGTAATGAATTTGTCTCAGGATTGTGGGTTTGAGACCTACGTTGGGTAAAAGATTCCTGCATTGCAGGGGGTTGGACTAGGTGTCCCACATGGTCCCTTCCAACTCTACAGTTGTATGATTCTAAGTTTCTGTGAAATAAACTCCCTGGAAAAGTTCAAGAGTTCCTTCAAATGGTTGTGGTGTTTGATGAAACATGAAATGGTGCTTTGTGGCAAGTTGGCATATTTTTGTTCCTACTAGCTCATGCTGAAACTTGACTCGAAAAACAAAACACCCTAGTCTAGTCATAGTGAATCAGTGGAACACTTTACCTGTTGCTTTAAATTAAACCTTTTTCCAGGAAAGTGTTGTGACTTGTAGAATCTAGGGGAAAAAATTACTAGTGCACATCTGTGATTCAAGGTTGTAAAAAGTGCTTGGTACACCCTTTATCTCTAGAGTTTGGTTTATCTTTAGTGCCTGACTCTGTTTTTAATTTAAATTTATATTTACCACTTCGAGAACTGTGAAGGTTCTCAAAGTGGTAAATATTAATATACTATTAAAATCAAACAAGGTTAGGAATGAAGTTACAGCAACAAAGTAAGCTTTAAAGCAACATATGGTCACCATCAGAGCACTAGTAGGAGGGACAGCTAATCACAATAGCAAAGGCATGGAAAAAAGCAGGATTTTTTTTACAAGATGTTGAAATGCCAATAAAGAGTGGGACAAACAAGTGTCTTGGAGTTGGGAGTCTCACAATCAGAGCAGTACACCTTGATACGTATGATTACCACATGCACAGTGAATTCCTAATTTGGGGCATGGTGGACAATTGTCATATTTGTAATGTGTATAAATGGAGTGTTGACTGCTTGATTCCTTCCTTGTTTTAGAACAGTGAAATAATCTTGGAAGCGAGTTTGTTGCTCATTAACTTTGATCCAGAGCGTAAATGAAGGCATAACATTGTTGCTGGACAGCTCACGTTTAACAAATGAAAATAGGCATACTTGTTCCTGAACAAGGATAGCATAACCAATATAGTCCATGCATTTGTAACTTCTAGGCTAGATTACTACAATGTGCTCTATGTGGGGCTGCCCTTGGGTCTGGTGTGGAAGCTCCAGCCGGGGATGTGGCTGACAGCATGTGACAACATCGTTTAAACATTAGCACTAGCTGCCAGTCTGTTACTAAGTCAGGTTCTGGGTCCTTGTATTAATTTACCGTAGGGACCACCTGAACCCTTACATTCCAGACTGATCCCTGAGATAATCTGCAGGGGCGTCATTAGTTGTTTCCTAAGTTGACGAGGCTCATTTGATAGTAACAAGAAGCCTTTTGTGTCACTGGCCCAGTCTGGTGGAATACTCTGCCAGTAGAGGTACCTTCTTTTTCAGCTTTTAAATCAGGGATAGGCAACCTAAGGCCTGGGGGCTGGATGCGGGCCAATTGCCTTCTCAATCCATCCCAAGGATGGCCTGGGAACCAGCGTGTTTTTACATGAGCAGAATGTGTCCTTTTATTTAAAACTAGCTGGCCTGGCCATGCGTTGCTGTGGCTGGGAAAGGGAGGTGCAGTGCAAAAGTGGAAGTGTATGCTTACCGACACTTTTTCTTGTTGAAGTTGAGGATGCATGGTTTCCTTACCGGCTCTGCAGATGCTTTGGGCGCCACCATAAATGGCGGTCATTTCATTTCCGGGCGACCAGACTCTACTATCAGTGGAGACGGAGTCCCGGAAATGACTGAAGTTTTTTTTTGCAGCCGACTGCAGGTGCTACGGCTGTCTTGTTAGTGGAGGCGGCGTCGGAAACTGCTTCTTATCCGGCTGGCTCTACAGCCGCTACTGCTGCCGCTGCAAATGACAGTAAGTTTCGTTTCCGCCCGCCCTGGCTGTTTTGTAAGTGGAGGCGGTGTCGGAAACTTGAAAGGTTTGAGAGTGCCGTTTCCACCCGCCCTGGCTCTGTAGGTGGCCGAGGTAACACCGCAGATGGTGGAAGCAACGTTTTATCTCGCTTTTCCTCCCCACCTGATGGAGCCATGGCCGCCAACCGCACAAACCGCGCCCCTCTATTGGCTGGAGGTAGTGACGTAGTAACAGGAGGAGGAGGGGTTTGAGATGTTTTTAGTGTGTTATGCTGTGTTCTGTCCACTGGAGGGTGCTGTGGTTTTTGGCACAAAATCAAATTTTTACCTGGGTTAGGTATATTATTTTTGCAATCTAACTACGTAAGATCCTTTCCACATGCCCATGGAACGTTGTGTCCAAATTTGAAGTAAATCGGTCAAGCAGTTGCGGAGAAAGGTGGTACAGTACAAACACCCACCTTTTACGGTTTTATATATATAGATGCATCTCTGAGTTATTTGTGGGGCATAGGAATTCGTTCCTATGTGGGGCATAGGAATTCGTTCAGCCCCCCCCCCAATATAGTCCAGCCCCCCACAAGGTCTGAGGGGCTGTTCGTAGCTGTTACTAAACATACCTATACGTAATAAATTTATTAATTAAATATGTTGTAATAAAAGTTTGTGACTGCAGCCTGCATTGAAACTACCACTTTTTATACATTCTTATTTATTTATTGCACTGCAGTGTTCGAAACTCCCATTGTTCTAGGCACATTTTGCAACGGAATTTCATTTGCGCGAACAGTTTCTGAGCTCTGGGCACAGTACTGTGCCAAAGATTTCAGATTAAAACTGCATAGTGGAAGAAAAGTAGGACCTTTTTCTGCCTCCCCACTTCCAGCTACTCTCTGAAGACTGGAGAAGAGACCCTCTTAAGAACATTAGAAGGGTGGGTAGGAGGAAAGATTATTGTTATAAAAAAGTGCCTAGACAGTCCGTTGTTGCACCCATAACCTAGGTTTAAGGTGCCATTTAGCTCCTAGCTTTCATATATCAGTTTCTAACACTGTTACACTGATACGCAGTACTAGGTTTCTTCCAAGGCATTCCAATGTTATTTGCATTTTTAAAATACTAAAACAAACAAATGGTACAAAATATAGAACATTTTCTTCTTAGACCATGTGATGGTCCCTTCAAGTGCTGATTATGAGCCTCCTACCTTGAGCTTCTTCACTTCTGCCTTCCTTCAGGGCATAAAGGTAAAGGGACCCCTGACCATTAGGTCCAGTTGCGGACAACTCTGGGGTTGCGGCGCTCATCTCGCTTTACTGGCTGAGGGAGCTGGCGTACAGCTTCAGGGTCATGTGGCCAGCATGACTAAGCCGCTTCTGGCGAAACCAGAGCAGCGCACGGAAATGCCATTTACCTTCCTGCCGGAGCAGTACCTATTTATCTACTTGCACTTTGAGGTGCTTTCGAACTGCTAGGTTGGCAGGAGCTGGGACTGAGCAATGGGAGCTCACCCCGTTGTAGGGATTCGAACCACCAACCTTCTGATCGGCAAGCCCTAGGCTTTGTGGTTTAACCCACAGCACCATACAGCTCTTAATTTTCCCCAAGGAAGATGTGGGAAGAGTAATAGGTGGAAGATGGCAGTTGTGGAAAAAGACAGTAGGCTTGAGGACTGTCTTCTGTTTGGTCTAGCAATTTTAGAACAAATTATTTTAAAATATCTTAATTGCCATTATATTTGCTTACTAAAGATGACATACAATAATAAGAAAAAAGGCAAAGTTAGGCAGGCTGATACACAAGTAAAATATGACAAACTTCACTAGTTTGGTAATATCCAAAATGTCACAAAAGTGTAGCATACTTTTGAGTTCCCCAGAACTCAGCATCAAATAAGATGTTTTCACAGAGATGAGACCAAGAAGTCAGCTTGTAGACTCAGTTACAAGATGGAGATTGCAGGCTAAATACCGTAAGTCCCTCCCAGGTGCTTCAGATACCAGGTTACACACCTAGGATTCTGGGATAAATAAACGATGCCTTCTCCAAATTTCTGATAAATTAAAGTCTAGCTTGTAACACATATCTGTGTCAAAAATAATGAATAACAAAAAATTCTCCTGAAATGGTTAAAAATGTTAAACTTTTGAAATAATATTATGATTCTAAAGTATAATTCAAATTAGCTTGTTATACACATTGTATTTTTGTCCTAAATTTAGAAAATTTAGGTGTGTGCACACATATCCTGCTTTCATTCTTGGTTTGGAAAACTTATGATAAATTATTTGTTCCATTCAGTATCATAGATTTGTGAAAAGCTAGTACAAATATTGAAAGTGCAAATTCAGATGAAGGACTGAACCTTGGAAACCAACAGACTCTCACTTCTCTCTTCCCATAGTACTTCTAGATCTGCCTTTTCAAATCACTTTTGCAAGTTTCTCGTACACAGGCATGTTGGACGCCTGACTTCTTTTAATTTAGTAATACACAAAAATAGAAGTTGTAGTTCCTGCCTTTTACATTAGGTTGTGACTAAATCAAAACATTATTTGAGCTCAATCCCTTCTTTTCTGAATGTAATTAGGAACACACTGATTCTTATTGCAGCTGGCAGCCTCTCACTATTGCCTTTTTCTTCATGTGACCCCCACGGTCTCAATGACCTTTCCTGGGGTTAGTCATAGGCCTTTTTCATTGTGATGGGCTAGAAGTGGCTCATGTGGAGTTGATTATTTCCTTGCTTGTCTGGTCTTTTTGGTGCCATAACTTCAAGTCATTTCCATTTTCTTCTCTGTTTTTGGCTGACCACAGTGAAAGGAAATGCTTTTGCTGGCGACAGGATCAGTTTACATGCTTGGCCGACTTGATTGAGCCTGTGAAAAGGTGGGGGCACAGGGTAACAAACCCCAAAGGTGCTATATTTCCTAGGTATAATTTGATAGTTGGTAGTGTCTATTAAACATCTAAAATCTGCTTAAATTTACATTTCCCTGATTTTCTAGTCTCCCTTTCAGTGTTTAATGCACAGCAACTTTTTAAAAATCCCAAACCCACAGCCCTGTCTGAGAGAATGTATTAGTGTCAATTGTACATGAATGTGCATTGAGAGATTCTACAGTTCTCAAAAGAGTGAAGAAATGAACCCTGGGGTTAGCAGTTAAAATTGATGGGCAGCAAGTCAGTTGCTACTAGTTGATGTTTAACCACTCCTTGTAAACAAATAAGGCCTAGTGAATTGCATATGCCAGCTGTTACACTTGTATTCCTGAGGTCTGACGAAACAGCATGAAAACTGTGATCAAAGGCTTTGAGAATCACAGAGGAGCCAGTGACTAAGGAAATACCTTTCTTTAAATAATGTTGACTTCTCTACTTTTGCTTTTAAGGTGGCTCAGTGTGAAACTTAATGATACATTTTCACTTTTAAAAATGTGTGCTGTTCCTGACAGATGTAGTAGAATCTAAATGGGTTTTCATTGATGCAAGGGTGGCAGTGCGACGATGTTTCTTCACACAATGTTATGTACAGATTAAGATCATACAAAACTCTGAAATTGCAACAGAATGAAATAAGCAATTTTCATAAGATGAAATTTCTCTGTAGTGCTAAATTTTAAAATCCTCCATTTTTCAAAGGCATTCACTTGCACTGGTGGTGTCATTTGCTGCCTCTTTCTCAGCTCTTTACCCATAACTTCTGTAATATGTAGATAGTACTGACATACATTCATGGATTTTTAAATTATTATGACAAGAAAATGTTCCTGAAGTGTGTTGAACACTGTTGAGTGCCATATAGATTGATTATTATTCATTCATTTAATATTCTTAAAGGGCAAAGAAGCTTTGTTTTAATTCATCTAAAGCAAATTAGCCGCTTATCACAAGCTTATTTTAGAGCTGGGGTAACGAAAGCAATATTGTCTGGCTTCTGGGAAATGCAATCAATGATCTTACTAATTTTTGATTTATTTATTTTTTGAAAACATGGTGCTACATTAAATGGATAATTTGCTTATTTGTTTAAGCACATCATTAGAAGGGCCTAAAATATATTCCAATGCAGAAATCATTAGATTGATAGGCATTGCCATTCAAATGGTGTGCATGTGCCATGTCATGTGATCAGTTATGCAGGGTGGGGCTTATCTGGCCCCCCTCAATATTTTATTCAAGTTGGCACCTGTGACCAGGGAGGGTGTCTTTTTAGTAGTGGCAACCTAGGTAGGGAGCTCTTCCCAGGGATGTGTGTGTGGTGTCAAGTTTGTGGTGTTTTCAGTACAGTGTGAAGACTTTGTTGTTTTTTGAACTTAATGGCAATTAATATTGATTGGTCAGACTTTCTACTTACTTTGACTTTAAAAAAAAACAAAATATTAAACTTATTAGGATTCATCTGCTCATCTCTCAGTATGATATATGAGGGATTCCATTCTCCTGTACAGACTTGCACTTACTGCGGTATAGTTACTCAGATAGAACCTTCCTGATTCTACCATGAACCACAGAGATCCAATTGCTGGTTGTGCAAGGAGAGCCTTCTCCTTTGTGGCACCTACCACGTGAAATGCTCTTCCCACTGAAATCAGGGAAATACCAACCTTGGGCTGTTTCTGCCACTGATTTGAAGACATATCTATTCATCTTTTCCCTGACCCTTAGTATTACTAATACTCGTCATTGGGATGATTGTACTGATTATTTTTATTGGATTTGTTGCATTTTATTATTGTGTGAACTGCTTTGGTATTTCTTTCTGTAAATGAAAAGTGGAATAGAAATGTTTTAATAAACAGTTCAGTTTTATAGCAAACAGTAAAATTTGTGACATGTACAAGTTGCATGAATCTGCTTCTTTTACTTCTTAATATAATACATTTTATTAAGCATTCATGCACCACTGAAAATTTAATATGGCAAGCATTCAGGAATCATGGATTTTTATCAGGCATTGCCCACCACATTAAAACTTACCTTCAAAACATATGGGCTAGAAAGTTAGGTCACACCCATAACCTGCATTTAAAGCTCTTACACAGTTATAAGGGAAATGGAGAATCCTGGGAACTGAAGTTTGTTCAGGGTGCTGGGAATTGCAGGTCTGTGAGGTCAACACCCTAAAACTACAGTTCCCAGGATTCTTTGCAGGAAGTCATGGCTGTTAAATGCTTTATGGTGTGGGTGTGACCTTGCTCTTTTAGAATTAAAAACATTGGAGAATGCAACATGATTGACTTCAATTGCAAGTGTAAGTATGCTTTGCCCTCTTATCACTAGCCAGAAGAGTGAGGACCACTGGGAGGTTATACCCCCTCCATCTCAGAGCACCATGGCAAAGGGAAGACTAGCCTGGCCCCAGCCATCAGCCATATTTTCTTTCCACCTCCCTAATGGAAAGAACTCTGCACCAACTACCAGGACCTGTGACTGCAGTTGTATGAAGAAGATGACACTGGCTTCCCTCACTTACCAGAGCACTAAGGACCATTGAGAGTAGTTTCACGGGTTCTATTCCAGCCAGAATATTCACAAAGGAAGGCCAGTGATCCTAGGTGTCTTAAAATTTCACCTCTTAATTCTGGCAGTATCAAACTGTTAATTTTCCTCTACCCTTTTCTTTCTCTACCTTTTTCTTTTAGTCCTTTCTGCATGTGTGTCTCTAAGAGTAGGGCCTGTGCTTGCTTTCATTTGTGCACAGCGCTTACTTACCACCAGCAGCATTGTCCGATATGAGTCATTTTGTAGCCATTTCTGAGAAGCAGGATTAAGAGCATATAGCCTGACTACGTAGCAACAAAAAAACACAAAAAGTCCACTTCAGACTCTTTATTTCATTGGATGGTTTCTTGTGTGAATACAACTGATGTTTTGTAAACCATGTTTCATTTAATACAACACTGATTTTTAAAAATGAAGACAATCCTAGAAAATCAATACACTAAAGGGCATGTATAGCATAGATATGTATATGGTCCACTGGATGACTTTTGAAAAAAATATATACAAAGCCTGTGAAATAATTGGGTAAAGTTGATGATGATGAGTGTAATTTCAGCTACACTCTTTACATAAATAGATGGTAGAAGGATTTGGCAGATAGAGAAAACACTGCTTCTCATCCTCTTAAAGTTCTCTAAATGTTTACTTCTCACATGCTGCTCAGGTGGTTCTAGTACTGAATAAATGAAAAAAATAAACAAATGCACTCTTCTATACAGTTATTTCCATCTGTACAGCTTGAAATCTAAAGGATCACAAATAAAAATGAACTAAATACCTTGGATTATTTATGTGAGTTTTTCTCTTTTCAGTAAGAAAATTACCTAGCAAATGGTAATATAAAATGTTGAGTTCCTGCTGGTTGAGTATAGTTCACTTCTACATTGGACATTCTAATGCAGCAATTATATACCTCATTTTATGCAATTTTAAAAAAACCCTTTCCTTACTAGACATGGAAAATAGATTTGGTGCTAGCAATACCTCTTAGAGTAAGCAAAAACACTATAGGACACATGTACACCCACACCCACCCACACATCCCTTTAGGCATGTTGTTCATCCTAAAATGACTTTCAGGTACACCAGAATTGCATTGCAGTTGGAAACAGTGAAAAGTATGTAACATCTGTTTAAAACAGAGCTGAAAATGTAAATGCAGTGTGTTGAACACATGCAAAGACTTCACTCCTAAAAACTGAATTCCCTTAAGCAACTTGGAGATCTCTTATGGCCTTCTTTGACAAGGAAAGCAACATAGGGCTCATCCACACTTCTGCTTGTGCTGTTCCTAGAAAGCACGGGTCTGAGTGGTTTTCCCCTTGCCCCACTCCTTTCCATATGACAGAAAAGAAGTAGGCCTTCCCTCAAACGACATTCGGTGTATCATTCACATGACACCATCTGTTTGGTTGTCCACTGTCCCTCAGACCTTGTGTGGGGCCGGACTATATCTTGAAAAATATATATGAACGAATTCTTATGCCCCACAAATAACCCAGAGATGCATTTTAAATAAAAGCACACATTCTACTCATGTAAAAACACCAGGCAGGTCCCACAAATAACACAGAGATGCATTTAACCCAGAGAGCAAGTGTGGTGTAGTGATTAAGAGCGGTAGACTCGTAATCTGGGGAATCGGGTTCGTGTCTCCGCTCCTCCACCTGCAGCTGCTGGGTGACCTTGGGCTAGTCACACTTCTTTGAAGTCTCTCAGCCCCACTCACCTCACAGAGTGTTTGTTGTGGGGGAGGAAGGGAAAGGAGAATCTTAGCCACTTTGAGACTCCTTTGGCTAGTGAAAAGCGGGATATCAAATCCAAACTCCTCCTCCTCTTCTTCTTCATCTTATTCATGAAATCTTTCTGGCTTCATCTTACTGTCTGCAGGCATTTGACATACCTGATTAATGAATTCAATGTGGCAAACCATTGTTTTAGATTACTTTTATTTGCCATGTCAGCCTTTTCAGCTGTTCTGTATCTGAAAGCTGTCTTAAGTCCCTGTTAAGGAACAACAACAACAACAACAACGTTGCTGCTGCTATATTGGTTTGTGGTAGTGGTAGGTTTGATTTTTCCTGTTTTTACCTATTGTGTACTGTCCTTACAACAGCAAATGCATTGGAAGGGCAGGATAGAGTTTTCCTAGCACTGAGAGATGCTGAGGAGCTGGAAATGGAACAAGAAAGTTTCATACCTGAAAAACAGATGATACTCTGCCTGCAATAGTAATAAAATAAATAACTAAATAGTATCCTCCAACATGTGCCGCTTCTTCCTCCTTGTTAGGAATTCGTTGGTAGCTAAGTTACTGGTATACAAATGTTATATTTGCTTAAATAGGTGCAGCCTCATTTTGTATGATGGGATTCAATTAACCCACTAATGTCTGTAGGATCATATAAGTATGTGGAAATGGTACTGTAGGAATTATGGAATGAAGAAATAACCAACCTTATTTTTAGATTTTAAAAACTAACAAAAGCCAACTAGACAAAAGTCATCTGAGAGAATTTCCTTTTGTAAAACAGTTATCATATTTACACACTTGTTAATATTAAAAGATGAAAGATTTATACGATCTGTAGGAGGGGAGGGAGGTTATTGGTTTATTTTATTTTTGTTCATTTTTAAAATGTATTCTGTGTATTTAATCTTGGTTTTTTATGCTGTGAACCACCCAAAGATCTATGGATGTAGTGTACAGATTGAGTAAATAATAGTGTGGCCGCCCCTGCTCTATCAAATAGCATTCCTGTTAAGATATGACAGGTGTCCACTATCTGTACTTTCGAGAAACCATTAAAGACATTTTGGTTCTGATAGGTCTTTACTACAAGTAGTCACATTAGGATTTTAGTATTCTTTTAAATGTATTTGTTTTCAACAGCTTTTAATTTTCTTATGTGTAAATCACATTGAGACAGTTAATTAGAAGGCTGTTAATAAATTAATTGTAATAATAACAACATGCCTATTCTTTTGTAGGCTCTTCAGTGATTCTCATTAATCTGAAGCTCTTTGCCACAACACTTTCTAACTTGGCACTATGCATCCTGATCCTGGACCTTTACAAGAACTACTTTTTCTTATAGTTACCATTTGCTTCTCAACTACAGCTTCAGGTAAGTTCACCTTCCTGAACTGTCATATATACCTAATGTTCTCCTCCAGACATTTTGGTGGTTGATCTCTATTGCCATGCCGCTATGTCATGTGCTCCTCACTTGGGCACAACCTAACCATTTTGTTTCCAGCACCCAGACTATACAATTGGGTGGGGAGGGAGAGGAGCATAATTCAACTTGCATTTGCGTGTGTACACTTGTAAATATAATCCATGTACTGAAATACCTGTGCATATTCCCAGAAAGAGAAGGGTATCGAAGGGCAGGGGAGTACTCATATAGGGCGGATATATCCCATCAAAGACTGCCCACTAATATGGATTCTAAAGAGACATATACTTACAAGAAGCAGAAAAATGAACCACATGTGTGGCAGTGATACAGACAGATAAATTGGATCAGAAAACCTTCCTGGATATAAGTAGCTGAAGTATCTGTTAATATCTGATAATCAAGCTAAAATATACTACTTTCTGTATTTAAAACTGAGTTTTTAAAAATCAGTCTAAGAATTTAGAATTAAACTTGATGATACCACATATGGTGATCAGAGGTCGTTGTATATTGAATAGTTTGGCTTCACTGTAATGAAAGCGGCTTCTGCATTGTCAGTCTAGCACTGTACTTGATTTCGAGAGTGGTAAAAATGCTCATATTGAGCTAAGGTTTAACTTCAAAATAGTTTTCTGTTCCAATCTGTAGTGCTTATGAGTAAAGAATGCACAAATACTGAGGCTGGATATAAATTTAGAAATGGTATAAACTGGGCTGTATTTGTAGGCAATACATTAAAAAAAAATCTATGGGATCCCCCCCCCCCCCACAATGATGTTGCCTATTGAAAATCCTGACACTGTTTTATATTCTTTTGATTGTTGTGTTTTCTATATTGTACCTTTATTGCATATTTCTTTTGCATCAATTCATATTAATGTTTTCCACTGCTTTGGGGGCCTTTGGGCTAAACTGCAGTACTGTATATAACTTGCAGCATACCAAATGTTTAGTTCACATTTTCATACATACTCAAACTGCTAACAGCTAAAGGAATTGGTTGCACTGAGTGTGTATCTTTCTTTTCTAGACTTGATTCCTCACTTTGTTTCTGAGCCACTTTCTACCATCCAGAAACCTGGTGCAACTGTAAAGCTTCATTGTACTGCTGAGCCCTCTACAGCTCATGTAGCTTGGCTATTCAATGGAGAGAAATTACACAAGAAAGTGGAGCAAGTAGACTCACAGCCAGGATACCATACAATCTTCTCCCTTAGCCCTTCAAATTCTGGTGTATACCAATGCATAGTCAATAACAGCATTGGTGCAATTATCAGCAGGCCTGCAACAGTATCTATTGCCTGTAAGTTATACTTTTATTTATGGTAAAACTGAGCACATCACCCTTTTATAACGTTTCCTTTTATTTTCCCCATTTTTTTGTTTGCCACATCCATGAATTTAACGTCTGGGAGGAATTTATGTGTCTTTAAACATGCTTTATTTGGGACAAAGGGATGATCTCTGCGTTAGAAGCACATAGTAAAACAAATTATCTATTTTGTGTTTTTCTCTTGAAGTTAACTGCATAATATAGAAAGAAACTATTAATAATTTCCAGTAAAAATCAGTCCTCATATTGCAATTTATAAACATGTTCTGGACAGGGAGTTTGTGCTAAATGAATAAATCTTTATCTGAAAGCCTACCCAAACACCCTTTAGTTTTTAGGCACCGTAGATGGTGCAAGTTTGATCAGTTTTACCTGAATTGAATGATGAGGGGAGGAACAACAGCTTGTTAATTCCATGTGAATTGCCATAGTTTACATTATAAACCATAATCAACTAAAAAAAATTAGATTTGCATATAAAATCTTAGATGAAAGTTAAAAGGCCTCAACAAAATTATCCTATGCTCATTTGTCTTTTGAAAACCTTTCCCCCTCTTGTTTCAAAAGTATTTCCAACTTGAGGGTGATTTGGCTTTTGGGGATCAGAAGTAAGATGCTTGAATTGTCTTGTAAGTCTGGGTTAAAGAATCTCCTTTATAAAGATGCTGTGCATATCTCAAATACCCATAAGAGAAAAGTTTCTCATAATTGAGACGGGTAAGTGTTTTTGTAGAGTATTGACCCGTAGCTGGATTCCCTTGATAGCTTATAAAGGTCAGTTAGCACTGACAAACTCTACTGGTTGCAATAAGTTGTGAATATATCTAAGTGTACTGTACCACTTGTAGGTCAAAATGGCAGTGGTGGAGCTACTGGTAGGTGATTTGGCATTTACAGTAAGTGAACTAGCAGATCTGTAACTTAAGTTGAGAATTGTACAAAACAGTGGCCCAGTTCACACATCACATTAAACCATAGTTAAAAGAAGCCAGTGTGGAGCAGCATGTTCATGCATGCTGCTGAAGTCATGGGCACTTCACTTCTTCCCTGCCGCTTCATGTCATGTTGTTCAAACCCAGTTTTTTTCTACAAAGGAGCAAGGTTTGTTTGGAGAGAAACAAACCACAAGAGTGGGTTCAGATAGCATGACATACCAAATCATGGCTTATTTCCCAACAGTACAGCAGGAGCAGGGGAGGAAGAATACATCTGTACTCTCAGCAGTATGCACCAGCTACTCTGCTCATTCAAACTCAGTCATAATTTGTTTTAACAATGGTTTAATGTGCTGTCAAATTGCTATTCTGCTATTCTATTTATCTTCCATCGCAGGAACAAAATATACTCTGTTCTTGTTACATGCCCTTTCTCTTGCATCTGATTTTATAACAGCATCCCACTAGCTAGTCCTTGCATTTTAGCCTTTCCTTTTAGCCTTATTGCAGTATAACTGGAAGGTTTTTTTTATGATAGGTTGAATGAATTCCTCCTACCTTTCATTTATAATTGAAATTCTCTGATTGCCCATATAGCATTGTTGAGGTTGAAAAGGTTAGAATAAATTTTAGATGGTGCTCTTCAAATACAGTAACAATGGAGATTCAGACAGGTATATTCATCCCCGCGCACACAGAGAGCTTGTAGAAAATAAACTTCAAACTGGGCTGTATGCTGGAACTTTAATTTCTATGCTTAGTAAAGTGGGAGGGGAAGGACATGCATGAACTTAAGGCTTTTCTTCATTGTTACTGCATTGACATTCTCTCCTGAGAAATATCCTCTGATCAGGACTTGAGCACCCCATTTTTATTAAACCCAAAACTTTGGAAGTAGATCCTGCTGTATTTTCTGAACCTTTAAAGAAAAAAACTACATTTTCTTCTAGATCTTGATGATTTTGAGACCTCAGTGAGGAACACAATTGTTGCGGAAGAAGGGAATACGGCTTTAATCAGTTGCAAGCCACCAAAAAGTAGTCCAGAGGCACATATTCGTTTCCGTGTACGAGGGAAATGGCTGGAACAATCAACAGGTGATAATAAAAAGATATAAATGGCTGCAATCCAGTGCACCCTTACCAAGGAATAAGTCCCATGGAACTCCATAGAACTTACTATATATATATAGAGGAATTTCACTTTCTGTCTGTTTCCTGACCATTAGGAATCACTACAGTAATTTGAGCTTTGGTCATTACATTATCTTTCTGTTTCACTAAACACTGATTAATTTGCACACTTGAGTAGAAAATCAGTCCATAGCAACTTAATTAATAATAACCCAATTTTATCCTAGAAAACTACCTAATTCTCCCATCTGGAAATCTGCAAATTTTGAATGTATCTTCAGATGACAAAGGATTCTATAAGTGTGCAGCATATAACCCAGTCACTGATGATCTTAAACATGAACCCAATGGACATAAGCTCATAATCAGCAGTGAGTATTGAATGTGATAGGACTAAAATTGTTCCATGAAATCATAGGGCATAAGCCACCAAGGACTACCACTGCAAGTTCCCTTAATCTCATTCCATGCATTTTGAAAAGTTCAGTTTAGAGGAAGCCATGTCGAAGTATCAGGTACTATACACACAACTCATAACCAGTTTTCCTTAACCATGGTTAAGCATTGAATCTAAATACCTAAATTATTATTATGGATTAGAAGCCACAATTTGGAGTGTGTTTGTAAATTGTAGTTAGTATTAACCATTTTGAAGAGTTGCATCTGCATCAAGCAGACCATTGCAAAGAGCCGCAGCTCAGTGGCAGAGCATATGCTTTGCATGAAAAAGTTCCCATGTTCAATCTGGCCTCTCTAGGTGGGACCAAGAAATGCCCACACCTTGAAACCCCTGGAGAGCTGCTGCCAGGCATGATACTGAGCTAGATAATACTGAGCTAGATAAACCAATGCTCTGGGTTTGTGTAAGGTAGATTCTTATGGTTAAAGCAGTTTGCAAGCAGATAAATGAACAAAAAGTAAAAGAGATAAGCAGATCTTACTAATGTGTACTGCTTAAAGTTTAGCTTGGCTATGCATGGCAAATGTTTGGAAATTTAACCAGGCTGAAGGGAACAAACTACAATTAAATTTTATGTCTTCACTCAGCCTAGGGTCAACAGTGGGTGGTTATGTTGGCATGTTTATAAAATGGTATAGAAACATAATGCCTTGATGAGAGTGTAGGAAGCCAGAGAGTCTTGAATACCCAATTGAAAAGATCTCATGTATCCTTTCCTCTCAATTTCTAGGCTCTTCCTCAGACGACTTTCACATTGTTCATCCTGCCACTTCTCAGACTTTGGCAGTACCTCAGCACAATCCTTTGATGTTGGAATGTGTTGTTAGTGGTCTGTCTGTTTCTTATGTCCGTTGGTATAAGGATGACCAAGATGTACTCACTAAAGGCAGGTGGAGAATGCTTCACTCTCATCTTATGATAGACTCGATTAATACATCAGATGCTGGAAATTACTCCTGTGTGGTGGATAACAAGTCCGGAGTTGTGAAGCATGTAAACTACAGTATAAATGTACTTGGTAAGATATGCAGTGGCAAAATGCTTGATTGGCGAGTTTTTTTGAAGCAAGAAATTTATGGTCCATGAGACATGCTATTGTGAAATTAACAGAATGAAAGCAGTGTATCTTTCTTTTCTATTCTAGAATCACCATCAATTTCAAAAGGATTACAAGATCAGTTAGTGCCACTGGGTAAAAATATACATATTTCCTGTGAAATACATGGAAACCCAACACCTAACCTCACCTGGTACCATAATGCAGCTCCTGTCCATCTTTCTTCACGGCACTTACCTTCAGGAAACAAGCTAAGAATTAATGGTTTCACCAGAGAAGATTCAGGGTTGTATCAGTGTTTAGTCAACAATGGCATTGGATTTGTACAGTCTACTGGGAGACTTCATTCCCAAGGAGGTAAAAAAAAAAACACAACACCACACACCTTTCTGTTTATAAACTTCTGCTTTTCTTTTTGACATCTTTCAGTCTAACATGAAAATAGCCCATTGCTTCCTAGGATTATTCTCCTAAATTGTTCTGATCAACAAGTTATGCTTTAAAATGGTAGACCTCATTTATTGTGTTACAAAGTAGGCTGTAATCCACTGACCAAATACTAGCCAATCTTTGATAGGCCACCTAGTGTGTGAGCTATGAAATTGTGACAGACTAAATTTATTTACCTCTTAGTTTTGATGGTGTTGAGAGTGTTGCCAATGGTTTTGATGATGATGCCAATTGAAACTAAATTCCAGATGTAAACTTATATATGCAGAATCTCAAATAATAGAATTCTGATAATACTTCTTGCTGATGTGTCAGTTTAGGGAGCATATTTGAAAGCTTTCAGTTTCTCTGCAAAATATTGAATGTTCTTTTACTAGAGTAGTTAACAATCACAGCACCTGCATGAGTGGGTTCTGATGTGTTTGTTGCCCAAAGCAAAGCAGTCTACTTAGCCTTTATGTGCATAGATGTCCATATATTACCCCCTGGCCCCCTTTATGACTGTGCAGGCTTCGGGATATGCAAGAACAGTATTTTATTATAATATGTGTTTGTATCTTAAATTTATATTTTTAATAGACAGAGGCTTCAAGCCAACTATAACCTCGCTGCCAGCAGACAACAGAGTAGCAGAAGGTGACACAGTCACGCTGTCCTGCAATGCCACCGGTTTGCCTCCGCCTGTAATCCGTTGGTACAACAGTCATGGGCTGATTACCAGCCATCCTTCACAGGTGCTTTATTCAAAATCACGGAAGTCATCCTCCCAAGCAAGAACTGGCAACTCCATTTCAGACAGAACCTACTTCATCATGTCTCGCAGTGGATCAAGCTCCTTATATGTTCAGCCTGTTACATCAGAGCATGCTGGGAAATATACCTGTGAAGCAATCAATGAATATGGGACTGCTCGTTCCGAAGCTTTCCTTACCGTTGGTAAGTGGCATCCAAGTTGCTGCTCCAATTGTGTGCAAATATTTTGGCTGAAGTACTGTCAGGATAACTTTTTTTTAAAAAATTGGATTTAGACAAATCATAAATCTAATGGATGGTCAGGAGCATCTGCCTGTTGCTGCCCATACATAGTCTGCAACTTACCATGCTTTGTTTCTGGCCAAACAAACCCATGAATGGAAACCAGGGTTCTTGACTTAACAGTTGTGGTTGGTTTGTTGGAAATAAACGATGACTGTTAGTTTACACATAATGCTAAGCCGGGCTGTGGTTTGTTTCCTCCTGGCATGGAAAACACAGGAGCAGGGAAGGAGCAAAGTAAGGTATGACTAACTTGTGTGCCAGTGCACAGTGCTTGTTCACATTAAATCTGAGTTTTATTTTTGTTTTATTTTTATTTAATTATGCTTTTGTGTGATGTGCAAACTGGCTCACTGTGCCACAAGAACATGTCTTTCATTTTTGTTATTAAAGATCAAAAAGCAAAGAAATATTTTGTGTTAAATAGGGCAGGGGTAGCCAAAATAATGCCTTTCAGGTGCTGTTGGATTACAACTTCCATCATCCCTAGCCATTGGTAGTTGTAAACCAATAACATTTGGAATCCATGCATATCTCCAGGGCTTTTTTTCAGCCAGAACTTGCCAGAACTCAGTTCCGGCATCTCTCAAGTAGACACCATTGCCCTTATAAGAGAATAAGGGAAGCGTTCATGGAGAGTTCCAGCACCTCTTTTTCTAGCACTGCATATCTCTAACCTTCAACTTCCTTCTGTAGATTCTTATGAAGCTAGTACAAAAGCAGAAGAAATTGCTCCTGTGGAAATTGCCCAGAGTGATGAAGGAGATGGAGATTATGATTCAGATATGGGCCTTCAAAGTTCATCTCCAACAAAGATTCTTACTGAAGAAGTCGCTACAGAAAAAACATCTAATGGCATTTCTCCACCAGAAGCTCCAATCATTCTCAGTCCTCCACAGACTCTTAAACCAGACCAGTACAATCTGGTATGGCGCCCTGGAAAAGATGGTGGTCAGCCAATTAATGCCTATTTTGTGAAATATCGCAAGGTACTTCTTCAGATTGCATTATATTTGATAAACTTTGCACTTCCCTCTTTTGAAAATTGGATGAGTTGGACTGCCATGATTTTTAGTAACACAGGGCTTACGTTAAAACACACACACACACACACACACGGTACAGAACTCTGGTATTTGATGATAATATTAGGCTAAAGAGAGATCTCCAATGCAGTTAGAGTATTTGTGATAATAGGGATTGCTGTGGGTTTGTTCCCTATATACTTGTAAGACCTGAAATAGTGGAACTTTCTGGTGAGAATAATGTAAGCATTTTATTTTAAATATTTTTGAAGAAAGCTTTTGTAGCTAGTCACTAGCAATATGAAAACTACTTTGACTCAAAAGTTAGAACCAGCAGTGCACTTGCCTGCATTTTAAGCCAAGCATTTCCGATAAATTGCTCATTTTTTAGTATTCTGGTTTTATTTTAAGCTAAAACCAAAAATACCGTCATGACAGTCCTTTTATATATATTTTTTGTTTTCAGATACATTTAATTCAGTTAAACATTGAGTCTTCACTACACATTGGAAAACTCTTTTCTATCAGTATATTAGATTTATGAATGCATTTTACTGGTGCATTTCTTAGAACTTGGACTGGTATGATTTTTCATAGCATCTGAGCTGCTTTTCCAAAATTGGGAACTTGCTCCCAAGAAGCATTGCACAAACCTTGCCATATTTCAGTATAAGTGCTGATAATTCCAAAACATTAATACAAACATAATACAATTTAAAAAAAAAAAATTGTGGAGAGTTAGGAGACTTTCACCAGATGGGAATCAAGTCTCCTGTAGCTTCTGATGGGCACCAAAGACTTCATAAGAGGCTTTTCTGTACTTTAAAATATCAGACTAAAAATGTGCATATATGTAAGTTGCAGCATCCATGTGGTGCCTTTGCCACTTGGCCTAGTAACCCATCTTCATTCTGCCAGTCTCTTAAAAGTTTTACTGATCACCACAAGCTGGCATTTTAATGAAATCCTCCTTTTCTCTTTTATGCAAAATTTCATTTAAAAAAATGTTTGTTAATAGATTCCCCTTCAACCTTCTTTGAATACAGGTGACAGTGGTAAATTATTCCAAGGTAAATCTTCTTGATATGAAGATACATCCTTCTGGATATGTAGGGAGCTATTTAGGAATGAATAAGTTTCAGGTTCTTTTGCTACTGGCAACATGAAACAGAGCCTTGGGAGTTTCCAATTTAACCTTCCAATTTAAATACTGCCCAGAAGCTTGGGGAGAAAACCAGAAACCCTAGGAAGATTAGGAAACTCCATGTCCCAATGCATATAAGTCTCTGCTCCTAAAGCTTGCTCTAAGCTTTGCAGGAAAAGTCATTAAGAAAACTCTTTCACATCAGTTAATTGTTTTCACTTTCTTATAGTGAAAGAGCTAAGATATTAGCTTACATTTAGGCTTGCCTTTCCTGTATTTAACTGCAACAGATTCAAATAGGGGTTTATTTTTTCTTAGCCTTTTGTGATTCCTTTTTGCAGTTGGATGATAATGTCAATGTTACCAACTGGAATACAGTTCGTGTCCCTGGAAGTGAAAATGAACTTTCTCTCTCAGAATTGGAACCTTCCAGTCTCTATGAAGTCTTGATGGTAGCCAGAAATGTGGCCGGTGAAGGCCAGCCTTCCATGCTTACTTTCCGTACTAGCAAAGGTGAGTATGCATGTACTCAAAATACATTGCAGTTGATGGGGTTTTCTCTAAAGTTCCCATTTGTGGAGACCTATAATACCCATAAAAAGCCAAAGATAGTGGCTACAGTCTCATTGCAGCTCCATGTCCAGTACTTGCTCTGAACCAGGACTCGGGAACTGAACATAGATCTGCAGTCTGAGTAGAACCCCAAGATTCTGTGAGTGAACTTCCGTTCACAGAACAAATGTCAGCACTTGCTGATATAAGGGGAGGGATGTGATTTTTGCGAATTTCTCCTCTCCTCTTTAGCCCCTAGGAAAATTTACTCTGGTAGAGTGGGGGTCCCTTGGGAACAGTATTGAAAGTTGTGTGGCTGGCTGGCTACAGGAATGAAGGCAGATTGGCAAAATCACCTTTCTTGCATTATTGGGAGGCTGTGCTCTTTCATACATAGAAGCGCACTTAGGATCTCTTCACAATGAGAATACGCTTTCCTTGGGAACTTCCCAAAGTTCCATTGAAACAGACTTGCGGATTGGGGTTGTCCTTCTATAGCAAAGGCTAAACTGATGTAACATCAGTAGCATAGTATATTCAGTTTTAGTGGTATTTCTGTAGTGTAAATATCATTTAGGTTCAATAGTATTGCTGCCTATTTCCATGGGCAGAAAGCTGTTCTCAAATGGCATAAAAATTGTGTAGGATGTGTGATTATAAACCTTTACTAATTGGTTCAAAACATGCCATAGGAGAGGATATTGACTGACTAGCAAGGTTTCTTCCACTCACTGAACACATAATCTCTCTTTTAGAAAAAACCTCCTCCTCAAAAAACACACAGGCTCCCTCTCAACCAGTTGGTATTCCTAAGCACTCGATCATTCAAGAAGGGGCAACCAACAATTTTGGAGTGGTCCTTCCAGATTCATCTCGACATAGTGGAGGTAGGTGTTACCAGTCAGATTTTTCTCTGTGCATTTTTATACTGCAGCATACATTATGGTTTGGTGTGTGTGTGTGTGTGTGTGTGTGTGTGTGTAGAAACCCTCCTGAATGTTCTCTGGCTGTTCATCTGATTTTCAGGTCATTTATGTGTAAGTGTTCAATTTGTGACTCTTCTGGTTGAATGACGGTACAGCAACTTAAAAGAACACCGACTGAGCGCTAAACTGTTTGTGGAATTGGGAAGGCCCCATAGCTCATTGCAGAATGCATGCTTTGCATGAAGAGGATCCAAATTCAATCCCTGGCATCTTCAGTTAAAACAAAAATCTGGTAGCACATTATGAAAAACTGAGAACCTGGAAAATTGTCACTGCTCAGTGTGGGCAGTACTGGGCTAGATGTGCAATAGTCTGACGTGGTATAAGCCAGCTTCTACAACCAGTTAAAGGTCTTAGGTAGCAGTGCTGGGTAAGACCTCTGCTTTTGGGAGAGTGCTTCCAGTCAGAGTAGATTGCAGTGGACTAGATTGGGGTAGAGAACCTCTGGTCTGTGGAGCTTCGCCAAATCACATCCATGTGCCCCAAACCTGACATCATATGTGATGTGAGGTGCCAGGCAGATAAGAGATGTGACTGAATCCTACAGCTGGAAAGCAATATTTAATCTGCCAATTAGTTGACCCCCACCTTGTGGGCCAACTTTGACAGAGTATACACATTATGTCATCAGACGATTGACAGTGGTCCCCCCGATTCATCAGAGTTTGTCCAAGAATGAACTCTCTGTGCATCAGCTGAGGTGTGGGGAGCCTAATCCTACTTGATTCAGGAACTTGATTCCTAGGGGGAACTCTCTGGTGCATCCAAACCTTCCAGAAAGTAGGACTACTCACTCATATGATTTATTTACCCTCCTGATTTCCTATATGATTTGTTGTGTAATGAAGAGGATTCCAGTGTATAATCAAAATGTATTATTTGTGATGGTCTTGGGGTTGCATGTTGAGATGGTATAATGGAATTTATAATTAGTGAGAGATGTCCTACTCATTTCCTAAAACATGAGTCCAATGTATGTTCCACCACTTTTGTCAAGTTGCTAAATTTTACAGAATATTTTAACGTTTCATACTTAAATTGATGTGAAACAACAGTCAAGTGTCGGTGCTTGCATGTGTTGTCTGTCCTATGTGGTAGAAGATGACAAGCTGGAAAATAGCCTTAACCACATAACCTTTTCTTGGTTAAACTATGTATCTTCCGCTTCCAAATTATATCCCATTTCTCTATTCTGTACTCTATGTAGTTTAAGTGTATGAACCAATAAAGTAAAGACTGAAGGATATTTCTGCCAGAATGGTTATAATCACACTTACTAACACCACCTCTCTCCATTCTTTCTGTTCCCACTGCTGTCTAACTTCAAGTGAGTTCAGTAAGTATTAATATAATCTGCATGGTTTTGAATGCTGGCTAACCTGTTTTTAAGAGGTCTTAAAGCTTATTGATACTTATGAAAGCTTTATTCTTATAGTTACTGTATCTAGGAATTTCAGTTTTGATTGTAGGCTTTCTGTTCTGCAAATGGTTAGGTTTCTGTGCAATACGTTCATTTCAGTTTGGTACCAAGTAGTAGTGACACAGCAGATCACCCTTTCTGTTTCTGTGGTTGTGAATTAAGCTATGCAATTCTCTTGGTTTCTGATGATGTGCTAATACTTCAGGACTGGTGTGTGCTGACATAATACATTGTTCTTGCATAACGTAGGCTATATACAATAGACTACATTGCCAAATTAGCTATTTTCCCCCCTAAGAAGCTTTAATTATCTCCATATTTTAAAATTGAAATGATCTTCCATGTTTGCATTTAAAAAAGGATTTTACGGGGCTTAAGACTAATGCACATTTGAGTATGTTCTTTCTCACTTAACTGAAACACATTATTAAATAAATTCTAGGTATAGAAATCAAGTGCTTCTAACTATTCTAAATCTTTATCAAGCCTTCTCAATTTCCTATTTCAGTACCTGAGGCACCAGATCGACCTACTATTTCCACAGCATCAGAGACTTCTGTTTATGTCACTTGGATCCCACGTGCAAATGGTGGATCACCCATCACTGCCTTTAAAGTAGAATATAAACGCATGAACAGGAACAGTGAGTGGCTGGTTGCAGCTGATAACATCTCCCCTTCCAAACTTTCAGTGGAAGTTGGCAGTTTGGATCCAGGTATTAAAATGCATTTTTTGTTCAAGAGAGATCACAATCAGTATGATGCGTTTCTGCATTTGCGCTGTAGCCAA
Organism: Lacerta agilis; assembly: GCF_009819535.1. NCBI lineage: Eukaryota > Metazoa > Chordata > Lepidosauria > Squamata > Lacertidae > Lacerta > Lacerta agilis. The sequence goes on along the minus strand of NC_046326.1, from coordinate 12,115,763 downwards.
GTTAAAATCCTGTTAAACTATAAGATGCTGCTTTTAATGCCACCAATGCTGTATAAGATTCAGGGAAATTATCAGTCCTTGTGTCTTAGCTATCACAAACTTCTTTTTAGTCAAGCATCTGAACAGCATTTTCATAATAAGCATGAGAATAAGTCACTGACCAGCTTTTACTTTCCTAACTTGGTATAGAGAGCAGGCATGTGCTCACATCTTGCCATATCTTTCCTGGTGGGAAATAAAATCTCATCCAGTATTTGGCTAGATTGGATCTTTCTATCAGAAAGGGATGTCCAACATAATAAGTGAGAAAAGTAGTATAGGATAACCTTACAACAAGGGCCATTTGGATCTTTCTGTTCTATGTTTCTAGAATGCTGGGTTTTATCTTATCATCTAATGTTCAGTTCTCTCTTTTTTGCCATATGAAAGGAGCTGCATATAAGTTTCGTGTGATTGCTATTAATAACTACGGGGAGAGCCCACGAAGTTCTGCCTCTCGGCCTTATCAGGTAGCTGGCTTTACCAATCGGTTTTCCAACCGACCCGTCACAGGACCTCACATTGCTTACACTGAGGCGGTCAGCGACACTCAGATCATGTTAAAGTGGACTGTAAGTATCAGTTTATTGTCATTCTCTGGGAGGAATGCTTTATGTTGCAGGAAAGATATGTGCAGCATGAAAAAAATGATTTTGCTTGCATCTTGCGTTAGATCAAATGTCTGTTCTGTACAGGAACAAATCAGTGGATTATACTAAACTGACCTTTTGGGAACCAAAAGTTGTATATGAAAAGCAGTGAGCACATGAAATGCACAGTATAAATGCTGAGTATGTGAAGTCAGTATTAGCAACCAGTATTGCACTCAGGAAAATGCCTTGGTGAACATGTACTCTTAAAAACAGGTACTCTTAAAAAGTATCTGAAGAAGTGTGCATGCACACGAAAACTCATACCAAGAACAAACTTAGTTGGTCTCTAAGGTGCTACTGGAAGGATTTTTTTATTTTTTATTTTGTTTTGACTGTGGCAGACCAACACGGCTACCTACCTGTAATCTTAAAAACTTGCATCAAAACATAATATAGATAGTAGCTCTGTAGGGAGGCTGTTCCACATAGTGGGTGCTACCGTCACAACAGCCCTTTTCCTAGTGGTCTGGAGGCTGGAAGGATGCATAGGAAGCTCATCTTCTGATCTCATTGCATGGACAGGTCTATATGGGAAGAAGCATTCCTTTGTGTAACCCGGCTCCAAGTTGTTATAAGGTTTTATAAATTGCAGTAGACCCTTAAACTTTGTTTAATAGCAAATTGAAAGCCAGTGCAGTTTCTTCTAGTGGGATGTTACATGCCCACAGTATGGTGCTCCACTGAGCAACCAAGTTACCACATTGTATACCAGCTGCAACTTCCGAAACAGTCATCAGAGCAGCCCCACATTGAATACATTATATTACTGCAATCTCAAAATTTCCAAGGCATGGGTCACTGGCTTAGGCTGTGTCTTTCTAAGAACAGTCATAGCTGACATACCAGCCAGAGCTATAAAAAGGCATTCATAGCCATGGAGCCTACTTGAGTCGCCAGTGACAATGATAGATCCAGGTATACCCCAGAATAGATACCTATTCCTTCAGACAAATGCAGCCCCACCCCAAACATGCAACTCTCCTATTTCCCAGAACCAGGAGCCACTTACCCACAGGGCCTCAGCTTTAGTTTATTGATCCTCATCCAGCCCACTACTGCATCCAGGCACTGATCCGGGACCTAAACAGTTACACTTGATTCAGATATTACAGAGAAATGGAGCACAGTATCATCAGCATACTGAGGACGCAGTGTGCCAAATAGCCTAATGACCTCTCCCAACAGCTTCATGCATAGATGTTAAATACCAGATGCAACTGTTAGGGGCCTGAGGAACAGTTACCCAGTGCCACACACTGAATTTGACTCCACAGGTAGAACAGTGCATCCCACACCCAAGTCAAGGAGTCAATTTAGGCGGATACCATATAGCTGAAAATATCAAAGGGTTGTGTAAAGGCAACAGGGTCACATTACTCTTGCCCTTCTCCTGATAAAGTTCATCCCTCAAGGTGACCAAAGCTAATTTGGTCTGAACCCAGAATGGAATGGTTCCAGATTTTAAACCTTTAAACAATAATGAGAGTATAGCTTTAGCTAAAATTCTAGAACTGTATTCTAGAATACTTCTCACTGTTTTAAAGTCCACTTTATTTCCGTTGTCTCTTCCCACATTACATTAACATTGTCTTTCAGCCTCCGCCCCAGGAAAATATATCCCTTGTTTACTGTAGTTCTGGAATTTCAGTTGTTTTAATATTTCTTTTCTAGTATACCACTTCAAGCAACAACAACACACCCATCCAAGGATTTTATATTTATTACCGGCCAACAGATAGTGACAATGATAGTGATTACAAGAGGGATGTTGTGGAAGGTAAGATACATTACTCTGATTATGCAAGGAATTGCTCCAATTACAGTTCTTCTTATTCCCCCTCCAGAGCATCAACCCAAATGCTGTTCTAATGTAAAGCAAACATAACAAAGATATCACAAAAAAGACATCACAGAAATAGACAACTCTCTACTATAGACTAAGGGACTGTGCTCTTTGTAATATTTAAGAAAGCCAAAGTGTAACGGTGGGGGTGGGGTTGAGAACCCTTTCTGATTCCTGTGAACTAGAGTTGAGGCACTAGAATAAACATGTTTTCATTCAGTGTCTTGTACCAGGTGGTCAGTAGCTTCTCTGCTAGAGGAACTTTCACTAGTACACTCCAGAATTGCATTTGCTTCTGTTGCAGCCACACCAAAGTAATGTTTAATAGTTATTTGTAACAAACATCTCTTCCTCCCTGTGTCACTATCTGCCAGATCTTGAACCCTTGTCACAGAAATTGCAGAGGGACTATATTTGTGGAGCATTAGTTCTCATAATAAATTTCGCACATGATCTATAAATCTCTTTTTGGTCTAACAGGATTGTGTGGAAGCTATTCATGTGAATGAATGATCCTTCACTTTTTAAATTCAGTGACCCATTACAATAAAGATGCCTTGTTGTTAACTTTTAGGTTACAAATTTGAGATAAGCTGCAAAATTTTCTATACTGCAATTGTTCCTTTATTCAATTCAAGTGTTAAATCTCTTAACATGTGCTTGAAGCTGGAAAAAGAACTGGCTTTTTAGATTTATTTTCATAACACTAATATATAAGCAGCTGATTTTATTGGAAGGATTTTGGTCCATTTGTAGGTCTTAATTTTATGAGCTGTACAGTGGGAAAGTATATAAACCAAATTACATTCATTAACGCAGGAACAGGCATTTGGTTGAGCACTGACAACTACAGAATTCCTCTGATAACACCTGTTAGTGCATCTATGAGCTCTTAAAAATTATTTTATGTAAGATTAAACCTGTTCTCACAATTGCATAGAATGGCTATGGCTGCCACAAGTTGCCATGCTTGAATCTATTACTATATTAATATTGCTCTACAGTGCTACAGGGCTGCTAAACGCCTGTGTAATGAGTATAGTTAACTGAGAGGTTAAGCTATTACCTTGGAAGAAGTTCAGTGTTTCACTTGTAGCCTTTCTGGTACACAGAATCTGTGTTTATAAATGTTTAAGTGAGCTCCACTATGCTGTGAAATTTGCTTGTTCCTGATTTTCAGGTTTATGCATTCTGAAATCTTAGTGGAAGCCTGAAACCACTAGCAGCTGCTCTGCTGTGCCAAAGCTTGAACAGAAATTTGCACAGTGGTGGAAATGTTATACATCAAACTCTTCTTTACTACATTGTTGTTGTTGTTCAGTCGTTCAGTCGTGTCCGACTCTTCGTGACCCCATGGACCAGAGTACGCCAGGCACGCCTATCCTTCACTGCCTCTCGCAGTTTGGCCAAACTCATGTTAGTAGCTTCAAGAACACTGTCCAACCATCTCACCCTCTGTCGTCCCCTTCTCCTTGTGCCCTCCATCTTTCCCAACATCAGGGTCTTTTCTAGGGATTCTTCTCTTCTCATGAGGTGGCCAAAGTACTGGAGCCTCAACTTCAGGATCTGTCCTTCTAGTGAGTACTCAGGGCTGATTTCTTTGAGAATGGATAGGTTTGATCTTCTTGCAGTCCACGGGACTCTCAAGAGTCTCCTCCAGCACCATAATTCAAAAGCATCAATTCTACGGCGATCAGCCTTCTTTATGGTCCAGCTCTCACTTCCGTACATTACTACTGGGAAAACCATAGCTTTAACTATACGGACTTTTGTCGGCAAGGTGATGTCTTTGCTTTTTAAGATGCTGTCTAGGTTTGTCATTGCTTTTCTCCCAAGAAGCAGGCGTCTTCTGATTTCGTGACTGCTGTCACCATCTGCAGTGATCATGGAACCCAAGAAAGTGAAATCTCTCACTGCCTCCATTTCTTCCCCTTCTATTTGCCAGGAGGTGATGGGACCAGTGGCCATGATCTTAGTTTTTTTGATGTTGAGCTTCAGACCATATTTTGCGCTCTCTTCTTTCACCCTCATTAAAAGGTTCTTCAATTCTTCCTCACTTTCTGCCATCAAGGTAGTATCATCAGCATATCTGAGGTTGTTGATATTTTTTCCGGCAATCTTAATTCCGGTTGGGGATTCATCCAGTCCAGCCTTTCGCATGATGTATTCTGCATATAAGTTAAATAAGCAGGGAGACAATATACAGCCTTGTCGTACTCCTTTCCCAATTTTGAACCAATCAGTTGTTCCATATCCAGTTCTTTACTACATTATATAGCCACAACTACTTACTGATTTAAATATTCAAATTAGCCTCAGTTATGTGGGAAAATATAGAGAGAGGAATCTCTTGTGCATGCCTTTTGGATCACTGCAGCTGCATTGTATTTTTCTTTCTCTTTCTTGTAACTTTCATAAGTAAATTTCGACACAGGATTTTCAGTTCCAAACACTCAATAGTAAAGCTTTTGCAATGGTTGTGACTTCATTGTAGCCCAAGGTTTCATTTCATGATCAGTCTTGTCTTTCTGAGATTGTCTCAAAACTTTGATGCCTTTTCTGTATATGTTGCCACATGCTAGCTTGATTTTATTTTTAAAGTTCCTGATGTTTGCATTTGGTTATTCATTACATAGTCAGTAGTTTTCTGTCTTTCTGCTTGTTCAGCAAAAGCACCACCAAACCTGCTGTTGTCTCCTATGCTGAAATTTTGCATTCCATACTTGGTTCATGGAGATAGTGTCAAAAACTCAAGTGCATTCAGATAGCAGTTGCTTACATTTTTCTTGCTTCAATATATGGGAACAGAGTTAAAATATTTGTACTGATTCCAGTTCTAGTAAACGTTTGAAGGGAAAATCTAAAGCCTGATGTAATTACTAAAAGGATGCTTGAGGTATAATGAGAAGATGGAGCTTAGATAGATTTGGAAAACTGAGTTCCTGGGGGAAAGCTATTCTGCTGCTTCAGCCTGCATTCATTTTTGAGGATATAAGCTGCAAACATAAATGAACTAAGATTTGTTTGAAACAGCCACCTCTAAGGCTCTTCAGCAAAGCAGTTAAACACACAGACTTTCAGATATTGGCAGGCTGTATTGTACAACAGTGCTGTTCTCTTGTCGGTTCAGTCTTTCAGTAGGGACTGTAGCTGTATATGCATGTGATTTACACCTGGAGTGTGATTTTGAGGGGAAGCAGAATTACACTGGCTGACTCAAGCTCTTTGCATTGAAGCAAAGGTGAGAATTAGGTGTCTGCGCATGTATATGTCTGGAGCCTTCCATGCAGTTGAGATCCATGATAGATCAATGTTTCAGGTGGTGCCAAAGCATCTGTGCACTTAAAGCCCCATTCTCACCTTTGTCGGACTGTATGTGGTGATCAAGGGAAGCACCAACTGAAGCGATCCTGCTTTACTTCCACCTTTCTAAGTGGAGCAAAGAAGAGCATTGGGTTATTGTGTAAATAGCACCCCTCCTTGGGTGCTGTTGAAATACAGTAGCATCTTGATACTATTCTTCCCTGTGAGGGTTGTAGCTTATAGATCTGTCTGTGTTCTAGGTGGAAGTAGTTTCAGCAGAAATAGACCATGATGTCAACATTTAAGAAGCATTAGACGTATCTAAACCATCTTAATTATAATATACTGGGTTCCTCTTTATTAAAACTTGTCATAAGGGTGAGCATACAGACTGAAAGTGATTTATGAGTACGCAGAAAACACCAGGTGGTGTCTAAATGAAAAAATTGACTTTCAGCCAGACACAGTACAATCATTCTCTTAAATGAACTTGTTTGGATTAGAATTTCCAATGCTGAATATCAAAGGCCTTCTTACTTCATATATTTTCATAGTACATAAAAATTGTCTGCAGCTTGTGCTAGTCATGCTGTTAGTAAACTACTTACGCTTTCCTCAGGTTCTCTGGAGTATGTTCTTAGACTTAAGTATAGAATTGAGTGGCTTCAAGTCTTTTGTGATCTCTTCACTTTTCTGCCTTTAAAAAGACACATGTACTCTAAGGTGGCTAGCAAAATGTTACTCCTTTTATCATATGATTTGTTGTATCAACAGAAGACCTACAAACAAAAGTACAGTTTCTCTTTCTACCGGGCTCCTATCCCATGCTTTATTTTTTTAAAAATGAATTCTTAATAGCATGGTGGAAAGTGTTGTGGGAAAACCCCACCTAAGATCTGTTGCACAGCTGAGTCCTTTACTCACTATCAAAATGACAAGTGACACCCAATAATTCTCTAAAAGCAAATTTAATTTCTTACTTGAGCAGGAAAGATAACAGAAAGCTATCAGAAAAGTGATCAGAGGCTGAACCCTTATCTCTGTTTGCATACAGTTTTTATACATATAGGTTAGACATGCAAGACACCCAATAATACAATCTTGTGTGTGATAGTGCCACCTTAACTGCATAGACAGATGCTTCCACATTTTAGCTAGCTAGGCATTTTTTCTGTTTATTCCATTTAAATGTCATGGCCTAGCATGTTCCTAAAACTTCCCTTTACACACCCTCTTATGGTTTGCTTTTTCTCTGTTCCTCTTTTAAGCTTGCATTTCAGCATGATTACAATGAGAATACATAATTATGGTGTCAGCCTGCAACAAGATGGTGTTAGTCTTGCTTAAGCTATAACAAAGGTGGTGGTTCATGTTACTCCTTGTATCATATTGTGATTAGTTGTATCAACAGCAAGACCTACAGTCAAAAGTACAGTGTCTCTTTCTACCAGGCTCCTATTGCATGCTTTAAAAAAAAGTCAGATCTTAATTGCATGGTGGAAGATCATAAAAAATGAGGCTTAGATGAATCTCTTTAAGAAAGACATTCTATGATCATAGCATGTTGTGATCCATAGCTGTGCATGCAAAGGCAGTGGCATACTGCTATGTATTGGTCAAATTCCAAAGTTTAAAACAACCACTTTCTGCCAGATATTTCTTATTGCGCTTTTATTTACATGTTTGATTCAGACTTTGCCCTTAGGGATTTATGTTAAATAGATGCTACATTCCATCTTTGAGACAAACATGTTCAGGAAGGTTGTAGACATTTTATTAGTAGTAAATTACATTCTTCTTGTATGCTTATTTGTGTATGTTAAGACTGATTTTGGCCTGCTACCTTAGCTCATGATTGCAATGTGCCATTTATTTTTTACCTGTTGTCCTCAAATTGTAAGGACAATACAATTTTTAGCTCAGTTTAAAGGTAAAGAGACCGCTGACAATTAAGTCCAGTCGTGAACAACTCTGGGGTAGCAGCACTCATCTCACAGGCTGAAGGAGCCAGCATTTGTTCACTTCCGCAGACAGTTTTTGTTGGTCATGTGGCCAGCATGACTAAGCTGCTTCTGTCAAAACCAGAACAGCTCACTGAAACACCATTTACCTTCCCACTGGAGCAGTACCTATTTATCTACTTGCACTGCTTGCTTTTGAACTGCTTGGTTGGCAGGAGCTGGGACCAAACAACGGGAGCTCACCCTGTCGTGCGGATTTGAACCGCCGACCTTTTGATCGGCCAGCCCAAGTGGCACGTTGGTTTAACCCACAGCGCCACCCGCGTCCCTTTAGCTCAGTTTATATTTTCCAAATTGTGAAACAAACATACTACATGATTAATGTCAAGCAAAGAGAACACCTGTCTATATGTTTTTCTTTCTTTCTAGGCACAAAGCAGTGGCACTTGATAAGTCACCTGCAACCTGAAACATCTTATGATATTAAAATGCAGTGCTACAATGAAGGAGGTGAAAGTGACTACAGCAATGTGATGATCTGTGAGACCAAAGGTGAGAAGGAGCTGTTATTTTTCTTCTGTCACTAAACTAATAGCCATATATTTGCTGTTCCCTAATATTCATACTTATGTAATAATTCATTTCTTTTCAAATGTTTTTCACAATGTTTCAGATGTTTTAGTTAGTTTATTGACTTCATGAAAATAAATATTCCATTCAGCACACTATAATCCAATATGGGCTTTTAGAAATCACATGCTACCATCAAAACCAAACCTCAGTGCTTGAGAGAGCTTCTCATCTAGCGCATAACTTTATCTCAAGCTAATGCTCTTGCTTGTTATTGCTGTAAACAAAACAATGGCTTCAGTTTCTGGGTTCAGAAAGACGCGTAGGATTTATCATCAGCTACCCAATACCCTGTTGTTCAATAAATAATTTATTTCTTTTAAAGCAAACTGTGTTTGAAACTATGATCAGTTTTAAAATATAAAATTTTGATATACTAGTAGGGGTAGAAGAAGGATCTTTAATCAATTTTACACACACCTATCCCCGAATATATATTGGTATGTGTTCATTTCAAGCCATCCATAAGCATTGGTATTTGACAACAAAAATGGGCCCATTATCTTTTTTTTTTTGTCAATTACTTTACATGCCCTTTACATTCTGGTAATTTTCATGATTCCTATGTGTGAAAGTATGAAAGAAGCTAAAGCAGTGACACGTGAGGACTTGAGGGTAAACAAATTCCAAAACAAATATATATTATCAAGTAACTTATGATCAAAAATGTTCCACCATCATATTTTATGCCATTTTGGATTGCAGTAGTTGCAGCTCTTGATTGACTTATAGAATTAATAACACTTCTGTAGACTTGCTATTTTAAATGTGTGTTTTATCTTCTACTCCCCTCCCTCCATATTAGTGAAGCGCACACCTGGAGCATCAGAATATCCAGTGAAGGACCTTAGCACCCCACCAAATTCTCCTGATCGTGGAGTTGGGAGTAATGCTGGTCAACCAAATGGTCCCGTCCGAAGCAGTGACATGTTATACCTGATTGTGGGCTGTGTCCTTGGAGTGATGGTGCTTATTCTGATAGCCTTCATTGCTATGTGCTTGTGGAAGAATCGCCAGCAAATTGCCATGCAGAGTAGGTTAATTCTAATATTCTTCATGTCCTCTGCTGGACCAACCTAATGAAACAATATTGCTGCCAAGTAACATTTACTGTGAATTTCAGTTGCTGTTATGATCACCACTGAATAACGGAGGGGAACAAATTTGAAAAAAGTGCTTTATTCTTCTTATGAAACATAGAGATTAGAGCAGGGGTAGGCAACCTAAGGCCCATAGGCCGGATGCAGCCCAAACGCCTTCTCAATCCGGCCTGTGGACGGTCTGGGAACCAGCGTGTTTTTACATGAGTAGAATGTGTGCTTTTATTTAAAATGCATCTCTGGGTTATTTGTGGGGCATAGGAATTTGTTCATTTCCCCCCCTTCAAAATATAGTCTGGCCCACCATGTGATTTGAGGGGCGGTGGACCGGCCTACGGCTGAAAAAGGTTGCTGACCCCTGGATTAAAGCCTAACTCTGTGCCTTCACTTTCCACTCCAACTTAGCTGTAAGGTCCTTGTGTTACTCACGAGTAACGAGGCAGAAACTCCGGCATGTCTTTTATCAGATTTATTGCGCAAACTATTTACAGTGCAGAGCAAACAAGTTCATGACCATCTCAGTCACTCGCAGAATCCGGGAATGGCCCCTTCCGGCTATGTCCCCAACATAAGAATTTCGGAACCCCGAGTCTCCCCCTCCTCTCTTTGCATTTCACCCCTCTGTGCAAGTGGGGCGACGGAAATGGCATACCTCCCTTCTGGTCAGCCAGACGAGAAGAGGCGCCAGGGCTCTCCACAGCGTCTCCAAGCCCCACCCGGCTGCCCATTTCCCATTCCTCCCCACTAGAGGCGTTGCTGCTTCCCTTGCTGGAAGAAGTATTGCTGTCCAGGAGGCGTCAGGGCTCTCTGTACTCTGGCAGAGCCTCAGCCCCCCTCCCACTGCCCGATGGCAGTTCTCTCACATTAGCAATAGAAATGTATTCTAGGAGAACTTTATATTTTCACTTTCAAAGGATATTGGTAGATATAGTTAATGGGCAACATATATAGTTACAGTCGTCTTTGAAATCTTCTGCTGGGAAAGGGAGATGCTTTCTGTTCCTACATTTTTTTGTATTCTAAATGTTCATGAGGTATAGCAATTGTGTCTTGGTCTGGGGAAAATGTGAGATATAAATAAATATAATAATAATAATAATAGCAATTTTACTTGGCTCTTATAACTAGATCTGACAGACCAATCTATATTGCATTGTTAAGAATAGTGCTACTGCAATAAAATAAGTGTCTTTATGCCACAAAAGCTGTCAGATTCCCCAAACAGTGGTAAATAAGCAAAACATGTAATCTGTGTTAGCCCCATAATGATCAGTGGTAAAGGTAAAGGGACCCCTGACTGTTAGGTCCAGTCACGGACGACTCTGGGGCTACAGCGCTCATCTCAATTTACTGGCCGAGGGAGCTGGCGTACAGCTTTACTGGCCAAGGGAGCTGGTGTACAGTCATGTGGCCAGCATGACTAAGCTGCTTCTGGCTAACCAGAGCAGGGCACGGAAAAGCTGTTTACCTTCCCGCCAGAATGGTACCTATTTTTCTACTTGCACTTTGACGTGCTTTTGAACTGCTAGGTTGGCAGGAGCAGGGACCGAGCAACAGGAGTTCACCCTGTTGCAGGGATTCGAATCGGCGACCTTCTGATTGGCAAGCCCTAGGCTTAGTAGTTTAGACCACAGCACCAACCGCTTCCCAATTATCAGTGGTGGTAATCTGCTATCTGAACTCTGTTAATCAGATTGTAACATGTTTTATAATTTGTAAAGGGCTTAAGGCATTGTAGTGCTAGGGGTGTAAACTCTACTATGAACAGCCAGCTATAAAACGTTTTCATCTCTAACCTTTTCAGGAAAAAAAATGTTTAAGAGTTGAAGTGTTAAGCATTTTCTCTCAATCCTCACTATTGCAGAGTATGACCCTCCTGGTTACCTTTACCAACGTGCTGATATCAATGGGCAAATGGTTGAGTACACGACATTACCAGGCACAAGTCGTATCAATGGCAGCATACATGGAAACTTTATCAGTAATGGAAACCATAATAATGGTTGCCTTCACCTCCATCACAAGGTTCCTAATGGAACGAATGGAATCATGAACGGTGCTGTAAATGGAGGAACTGTTGTTTATCCAAGGCACACTAACTCCCTGTCCAGAGCACACATGGAATATGAACATACCCACCACCTCGGAAATGTAAGTAATCCCTAGATGTTTTAGGTCTGTTGCTTGAACATAATACGAAATGAAATCTTAGGAAATGGAAAGCATTCCGCACCTAACAAATATGTTGAAAATTCCGTAACATGGCATGCTTTTTGAAGCTTAACTTGCTGGAATTGCCTCACAGAAGTATGTTATATTGAAATTAAATATTTCAGACCCCTACAAGAGAACTGCACATGTATTTCATATGACATCTCCATACATCTCAGTTAATTTTATATTTTGAATCTGAATATATGGATTTGTTTGTAAACTATCCCCATCCAATCCCTTTTTTTACATAACCCATGAGCTTTTACTGCACTGTTAGGGATTAGAATCTTCATTTTTAAGCAGCATTTTTAACACCCAATATTAATGTTTTGCTAACCTGGTGATTACAGAGAGGCTTGAAAAGGTTGGCTAAAAGATCAAGCATAGCAAATATGCTGTCTTTCAATTCTCATAGTTTCTTGTGACTCTGCCAAGTTTTTCAGAATAAAGAGGTTATGCATATATGTGTGAACCTGATGGGGTGAACAAACACCATTGAAAAGTTTTGTGTTTGACTTGGTTGAAGAAGGTTGTGTCCTTAGTGATCTATTTTTATATTATATATGTGCATGTCATCAATGGTGAATTTTTATATGTGAACTAGCATACAGATAGATAGAGGTAACTTGCGTAAGTGTAGTTTCCCATTTACTATTCTGCTTTGTGTTGTTTTTTTGTTCTTGAAGGCTGTCAGCCTAACTTTGATAAAGGTGCTTGGGTGGAATTATTCCTCAGGCATTCTCAGTTTAGTTCTTGTTGTTGTTCAGTCATTCAGTCATGTCCGACGCTTCATGACCCCATGGACCAGAGCACGCCTGTCTTTCACTGCCTCCCGCAGTTTGGTCAGACTCATGTTGGTAGCCTCGAGAACACCGTCCAACCATCTTGTCTTCTGTCGTCCCCTTCTCCTTGTGCCCTCAATCTTTCCCAGCATCAGGGCTGATTTCCTTCAGAATGGATAGGTTTGATCTTCTTGCAGTCCACGGGACTCTCAAGAGTCTCCTCCAGCACCATAATTAACAATGGCAGTTACACATTGGATACCCTTCCACTCATTTACATTGCTTTGAGATTTTTGTGATCTTATTGGAGTCTTCTCACATTCTTCCATTAATTGTGCCAGAACCTTTAGCTTCATGACCAGGCTGTTACTATAGCCCCATTTCAGGTTTAACTTTTAAGCAATGCTCTTTATTACATTACAGTGTGCCAAAACTTCAGGTTAATAAATAAAAAAAAACCTCCTCCTAGTCCTGCTCTGACACACCATAAGTCTGTCTGCATTCTGAATGTTTGAGACTTGGTTGATATTATTAAGAATGATTGTGATTAGGCCCCTGTATTATGAAAAAAATATTCATTTGTTTAATTTGTTTCCCCAAGGAATTATCTAAATAGCTAATTTCTTTTTTAACACTGGTCCTGCTCAAAACTATTTGAATATTTTATGGGGAAACAAAGAATGTGTTCAATTTTTTTGAGTAAGTATACTGCTAAGGGTGGTGGGGAATATAGGACTAGTGTTTGTTTTTGGTAACTGAACACAAGTGCTTCATTTTAGGGAGAAACAGATTGCTGCTCAAGCAAGAGTTACCACTTCAGATAACCTTGCCTTATCTTATTTCTTTTTGCAGCACTCTTAAACTCATAAGTTCTCATTCTTTTTAAAAGCCAACCCAAACACTGATTTTTACAAGTATCAAAACATGATTCTATAAGCATCCTGTAAGTGATTGATATACCCAGTCTATGTGAACCTAAACAGAACAATTGTCTATTGTCTATATAGGGGTATTCCAGGGACACAAACCTAAAACAGGTGTTAGCAAGTTTTCTTTTAGATGCTTGTCTAAGGCCTGATTCTCACTTTGACTTTTACATTCTGAATAAAAATAGTACCTTTTAAACTAAATATGAAATCTGTAGTTTAGCATGCATCCCTATAAAATAATCCAAACCAAAGGCCTTTTCTTTTCTTATTCACTGGTTTTGTGTATTTCAAAGAGCTGCATACTGACATTTAGAGAGAGAGAGTCTCTTCAACTTAATGAGAGCCATGTGTCTGTTGTACTTGCCCCATCCATAATATCAAAGTGAGAATCTGCCTATAATATTCTAATTTGTCCTCTTCATCTTGAAACAACACACCAGGGCTAGATTGGAGTATGAAATTGGAATTTTGTGTGGCTATATAGTACATTCTTTTAAAGCCCTCTGACCCACACACAGAACTATGGTTCCCATGATTTATTGGTGAGCAAATTTATTGCGTTGAGCAAATGTGGCAACTTAGAACCAGTGTATAGGAGCAGTTTTGCTTTGGATGTCTTCATAGTCAAATATTGGACAGAAAGATTTGTTCAGTAAAGTTTCAGTCTTGGATGTAAAATGGTCTTCTTTCACAGTCTTGACTTGAGTAGTTAAATACAGATTTTAATTGCAACCTGTACTGCCCCATTTTCAAATATTCCTCAAACTTGCATCTCCCTTGCATTCAGCAGTGAGGTATGTGTTAATCTTAGCATTTTTATTTATAAAGGATTATGCAGCCAAAACCAACAATTCAAAATCCCTTTCACCCCCAAACCCCAAATCACTCTTGCCTGGTGAATTATTGCATCTGTGAAAATGAAGAACATTTCAAAACCGAGTTTGGTGAAGCAAGCTGATCTAATCAGATTAATTCCAAGAAAATCAGTCAGATGTATTCATCATACTAGCCACATGTATATCTTGTCTCCACAAGCAGACAAAAGTCTGTAGTGGAAATGAAATTACTTTCATTTCTCATCTCTGAAGCATTTTCAGTTTTATCAAATTTGAGTTGGGCACTACAGGCTGAAAATAGAGCCAAGGAAATTACAACATATATGGGCAAGCTACAGCTATTAGTTTTTGCTGTAGCACACATGCTGAAACTTAGGCTTTGCAAAACAAATTTTGCAATACTGTGTGCCCTGTCTTTTTGATGAATGCCAAACTTCATTACAAATTAGAATAGAATCTGTTGTTGTTGTTAATTGTAACAGATGGCATGCTTAAGGGCTTGAATTTATTCTGATTTGTTATTCTCTCCCCACCCCAAACCCCCAATTTATCTAGGGTGGTGGTGTATACACAGCTATGCCTCAAACAGACCCTTCAGAGTGTGCGAACTGCCGGAACTGTCGGAACAATAACAGGTAGTAAACCAGGGAAGAGAGAATAAAGTGAGCTTCGGGATTGAGTCTGCTCCAGTTGCTTACTACACCTATGTATTTTAGGGGCTTTCAAGTGGAGGTTGCTTTTTATCCCTGATCTTCACATAAAGACTATGCAAGATTTATTTATAATATCTGTTACGTTTTATGGAAATGTGCGCCCTAAGATGTTGGCACTTTAACAGCAGCTTCCTGGGATTTCTCGAACACTTTGACTTCAGAAACAGGTACCATAGCAGCTGGTGATGCTGCCTCAGGATAAAAATCATCTAATCTGTGTTCCGTTACCTTGCCATTGCAAATGAATGAGTGAGCTTGCTAATCTTCTAGGTTTATTGTGGTTATTATATCACTGTGCTTTCAACATGGGTGTCTCAAACATCCCAAACAAGGGATGAATATCACCACCCAGAGGAGCTTCTCTCTGGATCCTCGTCGTTTAGTTTGTAAGCTAAGCTTCCAAGAGGCATAGTTCTTTTGCCATCCATTCTCTTTTATCTTCCCCATCTACCAGCACCTTCCAGTCTTTCCCCAACAGGAAAATCTTTGAGTAGCTTGTTCCCTCTATGATATTGCATTGGTATATGATAGACTAGCAGGTGCACTCTATTTTCTTCCTTTTATATTGAATTATTACTATGAAGAGGCCCCCAAATAAGCCAAAAGCCCCCAAGCTCTGTACAGCAATACAGAACAAACACAAGAAAGCGGATTATCTGCTCAATTTGTATGTTCCACTTGCAAATGGGAGTACTGGATTGACAGTTTAGTAGTATGGAAGGTGTTTTAACTGACCTCTTAACCTTGTAGTGAGGGTGGGGCATGGAGATAGGTAATGAGCTGAGTATCTCAAATACAGGATCTGCATCTTGCTGTGAGGTATCTGTGAACCCTTCTCCTGAGACTTCAGATCAATGGCAGGCTAAACACCACACACAGTACATAAAAATGTAGCATCCAGCAAGAGAATCTCCACTTTCCACAGATGCACATATGTCATTTCACATAACGTTTATAAGAGTCAACAGGAGAAAGAAGCTGTCCCAAGAACCAGCCACAAGGTTGGGTGTGGCTCACTGCTTAGCACTGGATACATTTGGCTGCTTTTGGAGTCCTGAAAACAGTTCCATCTTCACATGTATAGTATCCAGTTGCCACAAAGGCCATCCATTGACACAGAAAAATGCTCTTAGGAAGCACAATGACAGAAAAAAACAGCTGCTACAAGCTCGTCATTTTTAGGCTGAAAGTTTCATGCTGCTACAGACAATTTCATTATTCTGAAAGAAGCTAACTGCATGTGCACATCAAGAGAAACTGGGTGATTGGATAGAACTAGTAATAAATATAATCCAAGCAGAGGTTATATTGGATATAATATTATCATTGTTAGATGTTTCCACTTTACTCTTTTGTAAAAGGTGCCACCCCACCCCACCCAGTTTCTTAAATGACCACAACAATAACTAGTTGGCGAATCAGAGTGCCATGTATGCTGCCAAACATCTCCGCACATGCACCTGAATTCTTTGGTTTTCCCATTTCAACTGCAACTCCCTTAGGTGCACCAGCGGCTGCTCTAGTGAGACTATCATATTTCAAGAGTGACTCTTTGGAGTCCATGGTGGCAGGAGTGATAAGTCACAGTGTGTGGGGAGGTTCAGTCAACATCTCTTTAGTCTTACCCTTGGTTTTTGCAACTTTCCGTTAGCAAACATTGCACACAGTAGTCAGCGAGAAACCACTGTCTGTCTGCAGGGGACACGTGGAATGCCCAGGTTGATTACCAGGGTTAATTTGGTCTTACTTTGCACACAGCTGACCCTTCTGGGCCCTTAGATCGAACAAACTCAATATTTGTGGATCATTGCTAATGTTTTCCTGGTCAGACTGTTTTAAATACACCTGGGGTAATAGTTCTCTTTTACAGATGATAAAAAGCACTCCTTGTGTCGGCTGTATATTTTGAGCTTAGTGGCTTGTGGAGTAAGGGGAAAGCCCTCATGCAAACATTTTTAAGTTTGTTCATTCCAGAATATAGCCAGTTTCTTGCCCTTCAGTGTAAAACAAGCGGAAATTAAATGGCTTAGTCAGGAGCCATTCTTAATTCCTTTGCTGTCAACTTAAGTAAGCACAGCTTCTAAAATAGATGATTGTACCGTAGAACTGTGTAGCAGTTCTGTGGTGTCAGTTTTTCTTAGTATTGAATGTGGTGCAGTCATCCCAGTCTTCTCTAATCAAAGACTGATGTAACTATGATCCCAGGATTGCACAATCTCTACTTAATAGTTGCCTGTGTTTTGAGTCAGTCAATATTTAGTTGTTGGTTACTTTAGATGTACAAAGCAAATAAGTTTTTTAAAAAAGAAAAAGTTAGCCCCCAGCATTCAAGCCATTCTGCGCTGCAAATTTTAAAGCAAATGTACTATCTTTTCAAACAGAATCAGACAAAAATGTAGTAGTAGATCTATGCTGACTATCAAAAGTCGGATTTTTACACAAGGAGAGTGAATTTCACGATTATGGTTAGACCACAGTGTGCACATCAGCATTTGCCTCTGCTGTCTGCATTTGTGATTCTTTTTGGGAATCTCTGTGATTCTTGCAATAGGATATGGGAAGAATCCAATTGCTCAAGTTGTTTTGATATGTGCATTTAAGTATACATTTGGAATCCAGCACTTTGACTATACTATTGCAAGAGCAAAGGCTTCCTAAACAGAGGTTCTTAGTTGTTGCCTTACAGATGTGGAACTGCCTTCTAGATTTCCATTGAAGTCTCAGCCTGGATACCTTCCAGAAGTATTTTTAGGTTAGGTTTACACATACGGCAGAATTTATAAAAACTCCTAACCCGCAAGGCATCTCACAACTGTAAATCAAAACATAACAACTTACCAATAATAGAACTGTTAAACATATACAGCAACAGGTTTGAATTACTCAAGTCAAGCTAAAAATGTGGCAGAACAAAGTCTTTTCAATTCACATAAATGGCATTAAAGAAGGGGCCAGTTGACTCTCCCAAAGAAAGTTCCAGAGTCTAGACACTGCAGCCAAGTATGCAATATCCTGTTGGACCTATGATGGCAGTGAGATGCGGAGCATGGCCTCTGAAGAACACAGAGACTTGAGACTATAGGTATCATTGTTATATGATCCCCATATTGGTTTTAAAGCCTTGCCAGGAATAGAACCCTTAGCTGCTAATGAGGAGGGATTTTAGCCGAGCATTCAAAAACATCTTTCCCCCTGTAGTCTGATGTGATGAAGTCCATTTTACTGCCTCATTCTACGACAGACATAACCTTCCCTGTTCTGGCTGGCTTTTAAAGCTCAGACGTAAAGAGGGATAAAGTGACCTCTGTATGTAAATTGTGTAATTGCAGCATCAGGGTTTTTTTAACTTGGTAGAGTTGTGCTGTGTCTTAGCTGAAAATGACAGCGCTTAAGCATCCTAATGGCGTATAAAATGGAATAAATAATCCTCTAGTTGGTAAATGTAGGAGATGCAAATGTATATTTGGGGTAACTCTCAAGGTCTCAAGTTGTGGGCTACGACCTTCCTGGGGGATTGTGAAATAGTTGTGGGAAAGTTATGCCACAGGAACTTTCATTCGTGGAATAATCCAGCAGTGCTGGAAGACATAGACCGACCCTGGCTGACAGCTTGTGCAAGCAGCAGCTCAGTTCCTTGTCTTGTCAGAAAATATGGATATGGAGAAAGGGCAATAGCACTCCTGCTAAGGTCTTGAATATCCATTTGTTCAAGTGCATAGGTTCTCACACGGCACAGAAATATATGTGCTGCACTGTGCTACATTGTCTAGACACTCTTCCACTATGCACAAGGTTAAGTGAGCCTGAAAGTTTTTTAAAAAATTAAGAGGATGGCTCGTTAACTTGAGACACCTTTTAAATATCCTGCAAATAAGAATCTTGCAGCTTGTGTTGTATCTGTCCATATGAGTGTTCCATTTGTGAAATGAATCTTATCTCTCTCCATTTACATTCCTCCTCTGAATCCACCTCTTCTGTGAATCCTGTGCCCTAACTTCTTAATCCTGATCAAAAACCAAAACACAGTCTCTGTGTATTTCCATTTGTTCACATTCAACCCCCTTAGCCTTCTAGCTCTGTTGTCTCTCATCATGACGGAATTTAGATTGTGAGCTACTTGGGGCAGGGGGACTTTTTGGTTGCTTCTGTAAAGTGCAAAGTACTTCATTGGCACTGTATAAATAACAAAGCATTTCTAATTATGATTCTGCTTTTGTGGCTAAAGAAAGTTCCACATAATAAGCTTTCCGTCTGTAAAGCTAAATATTATGTAGCTTTAGGATGTATTTTGACAGCCATTGTGAATAAGTGGTGTGGTTGCCAAGGAATAATTTAAGACAGAGCTTCATGTTAATCATCTTCTTCCTAGGAGATAATTATGGAGAGCAAGCAAACCATAATCAATGAAAAGTGAATGAATTCAAAGAATGTATTTGCCAGTAGTTCCTCTGCTTGGTGGAAGAATACTTTCTATGTTTTATTTCAAGTTCTCATAATAAACCCTGTAACAAGAAAAGGTTTAATTTAAATCACTGTAAACATGTATATATGTGAGAGGATGAAGTGCAGTGTCCCAGATTTTCAGTTCATATGCCTGTCCTAAATAGATATGGGTGTGCTGTGGTTTCTCATTTGTTTAGTTGCAAATAATATAGTAAGTACTTGTTAGCATTTATCATGAATGTTGAAAAAGCGAGTTGATAACCACCTCAGTGTCCTTAGAAGCTGGTCCTCCAGCTGCAAACATTTATAGCACTGGCAGTTTCCCAACACTTTGGATTAGCTCTGGGCATGTCTACAAAGGATTTTAGCTGTAAGATGCCTTTTTTGTTGTTCAAAGGCTAAGTAGATTCCGCTATAAGGAATTGACTTCCTTCCCTGCTTGACTAGTCTTTCACAATCCAGAATGAGAGAGAATTATCAAAGTTTCTTTCTGGGAAGGCTTAGAAAGCATGTACTCACTTTCTAAGCTTACAATGCTGAAGAATCCAATATTGAATGTAATCACTCTATCAGCAGCACTTTAACAGAGGCCAAGTTACCAATTGAAAGAGCAAATTGATATTGAAGTTCTTTTTCTTATATTTAAAAAAATAATACCCCATTTAAAAATGTGTAAGAGAGCACTTAGTGGGAGCTGTCTTTTTTATAAAAAAATAACCCTCTATTTTGTTCAACTGGGTAATGAAACATGGTTTATTTCATTTATGAATTACTTTCTATAATGTGCACCACAAAGTGATTTACAGTATGCTTTCTAGTGAGCCGTTTTCCATGAATGTGTTTGAATTTTTCTAGGTGCTTCACTAAAACCAGTGGCACTTTTGGAAGCAACCCTGCAGCTGTGATGCCCATCGTAGCACCTTATCAGCAGGACAGTTTAGAAATGAAACCATTGAATCATATGATGGTTGCGATGTGCTTAGCGTCCACAACCCCCGGATGCAATGTTGAGGCAGAGGAAGACGGCAAGGAGAAAGTGGATCCCCCATCTCCTCGGGACTCTTGTGACCAAGAAAATGTGAATCCACTCAGTACCGATTGTATAGAAGGTATGCCAGCATTTTGGAAATTGTGGAAATATATAACTGCCTCCGAGGCAGTTGCTTTTTATTTATAATCAGAGCAATTTAGCTCAGAAACCAAACTCAGACTGAGATTAAATACTTAAGCTTCTTGTGGTTCCCTGTGCATGTTATGGAATTTGGTGCTGTGGTGCTTAAACTGGGGGCTTCTTTTTCTCTTTTTGAAAAATGGATTTCATCCAGTACTCTCCTTGGATTATTTGTGGTGACTAAATTGTTTTAAACACTGTGCTAATTTATTTAAATCTCTGCCAAGACCACCTTCGGCTGTGATCTTGTGTTTCAGCAACTAAGATTAATCAAACTAGCTACTTAGGATAGAAGAGCTTCAGGACAGCGGGGGAGGGAGGAATGTTGATGATTCATCAAATAGTAGTCTTGTTTCCCAGCCTGTTGGAGCTTGTATGAAGCCTCTTGATAATTTGATGGTTGTTGAAGTTGCTAATAGACAACTAGATGACAATAGCTGCGTTTTTAATTTGCAGATCACAGTGCACATTTGGAAACATCAAATCACATGCTGAGCTGGAGCCCCCTTATTCTCCAGTCTCTTTCAAAAGACTGTAATGAAAAGACAGAAGGGATTTCAAACGGCGTTACGTTGGACGGTTTGGGGAGTCTTCGACAGCTCCAAGTACAAGAGACTTAAGGAACTGACCTCCTTCCCCTTCCCACTTAAAGCCAGTAACTGCACAGCAGAATCGCTGAAAGAGACTTACAACAGGATGTTAATTATAAAAAATGCTATTTATTTTTTGGTGTAGTGTCCTATGAATGTATGTGGGTTTTTTTAAGCCTTTTGCCTTTTCGTTTTATTTATGTCTTGAGAAATTCCTTCCCATCCCTCCCAGCACGACACCATTGTGACTGCCTGAAAAGGTATGTTGTCATTACAGGAAACATACTAAAATGTTTTCCACGGACATTGGAAAAATACAGCTTCATTATAGTGCAAACATTTAGGAGAAGTACCAAGTTGATCTTCGGTTTATAATTTACAATTTGGTGATATAACTCCACAGGATGGTTCAGTGCAAATGAAAACAGAATGAACTTTTGGCTATGTAAATTTAAATTGTTACAGCATATTAGTGAATTCTTGCCACCTAACTCTAAACACCCTAAAGTGGAAAAACATGGAACTTGCAATGGAAGTCTGGTTCTCAGTCAGTGCTAGCGAAAACTTGTTGGAAAATGGCAGGACTGAAGAGAGGCTCATTTAAGTGACTGTAGTAGTTGAGGTGTGAAGTTCTTGCCATACTTGTTCCAGAGCAATAATTAATGGTTGGCAGACACATAGGTAACCCTTACTGCTGGGTGGAAGAGTTGAGCATGGGTATTTTGCACCGGCGCCCCTTGTTGCCATTCTGAAGCGTTTTGATTTGTTTCCTGACGTTCCTGTTATATGTCCTGTGCATCAAGGAGAATGTACAGGACACATTTTCCTACTTGGGTTAGGTGAGGTTTTTTTTGAAAGGCTTTGTAGGATGCTTGGGTTTAAAAAAGCAAGGGGAGAATTTGATGCCAGTGATTTAGGAAAGCAATCAAAATTGTTCTGGATTGGAAATGGCTCCCTCCTATCTTACTCCCCCCCCCCCCCAAAAAAAATGTGTGTGTTTCTATGGTTTGCTTTAAGGGTAAATAAGTTCATACACAGTCCACATTAAGAAAAACAGCTTAAGAGAGGGAAACACCAGGAGGGAAATGGCCAGAATGGACGAAGTTGAGAATAGTTGTTCTGGTTAATCCGCAGTTAGAACCTTTATAACTATTCACTTTCACAAGATGGAGCAGTATATTGAGGGAGGTTTGTGGACAAAAGTGCTAGTTGTTGGTAGTTAAGTTTAGCAACACATTCTATGAAATAGGTCGTACAAACTCACCCTTTGCCAGAAGTTGGTCAGAAAAGGGTTCTGATTTGGCTGCTTTATAAATACACTGGAGCATCACACAATCAAGCTTAGAATGTAAGGCCTCTAGAACATTTTGTTCATTTGGTTTAGTTACCAGCTTCAGACTCAAGTCCTTTGCCTTACACCTTCCCAGGGTTGCCAATTTATTCTGTGTATCTTCATGGAACTTGGATAATGGGTGTAAAAGCAGGGCAATCAGGGTTGGGGGTGATGCAGAATGTTTAACACCCTTGTTTCACTTCTTTTGGAGTACAAAATAGCTGCTTCGCCCTGCAGCACCCAACACTGTTCAATGGTTGTGTCAGACTTGCAGCCAAGTTGTACAAAACCTATATATTTAAGAAAGGTGCCTGTGATTCAAAAATAGCTGAGGGCACAATGTGTACTTCACAAGGCTAGCTGCATATTTCCACCTTCTTCCAGTTTTAACCAGCACAAATAAAACAAACTTACACTTGTAAAACAGCTCCACGAATTGGAGGCACGTTACTTTATATTTGCAGTTGCCCCGCAGCAATATGAATTCATTTTCCTAGCTAGATCCAGGAACTAGAAACACCCCATTTGAAGAAGGGGTGAGGTGGGGAATAGAGGAAAGGGCAAATATGCTGAATAGTAATTGCAAGCCCCTTACAGAAGAGCAGAGGTGCTCATGGGTGCAATGTACCATACTGAGCAACATTTGTGTGTTTTGTGTGTGTGTTTGTGTGAGTGTGATAAAAACAAGCTTTGTATTTTTATATCTGTTGCAGCAATTGTCAAATGCTGTGTGTGTATATAGTGTGTGATTATTTTATATAATATATGATGTATATTATATAATTTTATAAATAAGGCTCCCTAATGAGAATTTGCAGTGCTTATTTGGGTTACTATGCAAGGGCCCCTTTCTTTGTAGGAAATTAGAACAAGACTTGATTCAATTCATAATTAGGCCTACAGAACATCTCTGCTGCTCATCTCCAAACTAAACTAATGGCTGAAGACTTCCGAGAAATTACCTTTCCAAAGCCTTAGTGGGGGAGTGACAACTAGTAAATGAATGTGACCTGGTGGAAGCAAAGTCCCAGCTGGTTTGGAGACAATTATTATATATGCCTTTTCAAAAAGCAAGAATGTCAGAGTACTTTTGATGTGGGAATTTAAGGGATTCTGGCACCTTCTTTGTCATACGAGGCCACTTCAATTCAAAAGAGTCCAGGCAAGTAACATGAGCCTTTCGATGTGGAACTGAGAAAGTCACACTTGGAAGTTGGGAAAGAGTTTGTAATCTGTTGTAGTAGAATCTCATCAAGGACTGCTTTATTTATATTGTGTGACACTGTTTTAAGTGTTTTTCCTTGTTATTGTATTTTATTTATAAAAGTTATATATTGCCTTTATATTTTAGGGGGATCGTGAGTTTTCCCTCAATCATAGGTGTGTAATTATGAACCTTGCAAAGCATAGACAAGTGGCCAAGTTTCTCTGATTGACCTGCTCATTCAGTTCCCACTATTAGATTCTGACTAGTGACTTCTGGTCAGGAAACTAAGAAAATATTGTTTTTACATGTAGTGATGGATAATAATGTGCCTTCCTACTTGGTATCCACTTAAGCTGTCACTGCCTTTTCAAATTCATTAAGCACAATAAATTTGTGGGACTTTTTAATGGCTCACAAAGCACTTTCATGAGATTTATAGCATCTTGTTTAAAATCTTTAGAATGCCAGCTTCTCAATGTTTCTAGTCCTCATGTCTTCACAGAGCTTTGGAACCAAATAAGCAAGTACAAGTCTAAATTCCACATTCATTCTCACGCTTTTAGTGTTTAGCACATTTTCCCTGAATATTTCTCATATACAAAATGCATGATCAGAATATATTATTGCCACAGACGAAATGCTGCATGTCTGTCATCAGTAGTTTGGCATCTGACACGTGTCCTCATGGAAAGATGCAGATTACCGGTATGTTAAAGCAGAAAGAAAATGCACAATTTTGGCTTGCGATAGGTTAGATGTTCTCCTTTTGTTCATCCTTAAGGTCTCTGACTCATTAGAAGGGCTTCTGACCATTTTAAAATGGCAAGAACTGATGCAGCGATATATTATTATACCACAGCTATCCATGTTATGCATGGCATTAGCAGGTATGTAAATCCAAGCACAAAAATGGCAAGTATGTCCCACTGAAACCTGTCCTCCTTACTTCAATATAAGGAGCCAGTGCTGGGCAACCACTTCAGCTTTGACATGTTTTTTTAAAAAAAACAATTTTCTTGGTGGCATATGTCCTGCCTATGGAACTGAAGCATTTCCCAACCTGGTGCCTTCTGTATGTTGCTGGATTACAATTTCCATAATCCCGGAACATTGGTCATACTGGCTAGAGCTGATGGAGTCCCACAACTTCTGAAGGGTACCAGGTTAAGGGATACTGGTCTTAATTTTAAAAGGTCTTATCCCCCTCCAATCTTTTAAAAGCAACTTGGTTAAATAAAGTATTGCTGTCTAAGCAAGCGTTCTGATATTTGTAATTCTTGTTCTTTTGCAAATAAATGATTTTAAAGATGCATGTCTTTTGTATCATATAGAAAAAAATACACTATATTTTCCTTTAAAAGTTGTAATATTCTTTTTTTAAAAGAAAATTGTACATATGTTTAAATGATGTAGGTTTGGGCAGGATTTTCCTTGTTTTTAATATTAAAGAGAATGCTGCTGCTTTGGTGTAATAGTTACAATTGCTGTCTGGTGTTTCAGTCTCCAATATTTAAATCTTAATTCTCCAGAATTATGGTTTCCAAGTGCTGTGCCAAGTAAGTTAACTGCTTAACGCTGCTTTGTTGTTATTATTTTGGTATTATTAGTAGTACACACACCATCTCTCCCTCCCTCCCTCCCTCTCTCTCTCTCTCTCTCTCACACACACACACACACACACACACACACACTGCCTGTCATAAAATGAAATGATTGGTTAGTATACTATGTTTACACTAGGCAAATAGGGACATTTTCAGGACCTTTTCAATAGTTGTGCCCTGGTTTTGGAATGCTCTCCTCAGAAAAGTTCCTCTGGCACCCACTCTGATAGTTTTCCTAAAGCAGGTGAAGTCCTTTTTAATTTTCCCAAGCTTTTTTTTACTGAACCCAATAGATCAAGTGGGTTATTTTTATGCTGCCCTCTATAGGTTTGATGTTTTTTAGTTTATACATAAGTTTATACATTCATTATTTTATGGTGTTTAAATTGGTGTTTGATAATACTTTTGGAATAATAATTTTAGTATTTATACCCTGCCCATCTGGGTAAACCCAGCCACTCTGGGCATCTCAAAGCATATATAGAACATAGTAAAACAGCAAACATTAAAAACTTCCCTAAACAGGGCTGCCTAATTGTTTATTTCCTTGACATCTGAAGGGAGGGCGTTCCACAGGGAGGGTGCCACTACCGAGAAGGCCTTCTGCCTGGGTTATTTTTATGCAGCCCTTTATAGGTTTAATGTTTTTTAGTTTATACATAAGGTGTTATGGTGTTTAAATTGATGTTTGATAATGTGTTTGGAATAATAATAATAATAATAATAATAATAATAATAATAATAATAATAGGCACTCACAAATAATAACTAATTTCAAATCCACTATTTGGCAAACATTTTATTTAAATGGTGACAGTAGGCCAGCCTTCTCCGACCTAGTGCTCTTCTGAAGTATTGAACTTATTATAACCCCCAGTATTCCCTAACTATGGCTGTGCTGCCTAGAGCTGATGGGAGTTATAGTCCTTACACCTGGAGAGCACCAGGTGAGGGAAGGCTGTGCTTGAGATTACACTTCCATGTTTTTGCCACTGCCATCCCATAACCAGCTGTTGCTACACCACATTGGTGTTTAAAACTGCTGTGGAGGTTTCATATAAAATAGCAACCCAGGCACTTACTGGTCTAAGGGGAAGTGTAGTGTAGTCAAACTAGCCTGTGAAACTGCTCGGCACCAAGACTGCTTCCTGCAGGTGGTCAGACTGCCTTGTCTATAAAATCTTACACCAGAAATCCTGTACTCAGAATTCCCTACAAGACCCCTCTCCAGCTATCTCTTGAGTAGCCACTGCCTTAAAACTGGACCTGCAACAACGCCTCTACAGCTTCTATATCACTCCTTTGTCCACCTATCCTCATATAATTGATCAATGCATTCCACTGGTACTTTTGGATGATTTTTGCCACACCCCTGTCTCCATGTTTCAACTTTTTGAGCTGCTGCTCTGCCTGTCTAAATAAGTTCCACAAATCCTATGATCACTGTTAAGAAGGTCGGAAATGGAATCCTACTTTCTATCATGGCCTACGGAAACAGTGGATGTTGCAGCCTCAACATATACCCCAAAACAAGGTTCCTTGAAGGAACCTGCTTTTAAAGTGTTCCCTGATCCAGATCCTCAGAGTGTGTTCCTGTAGTTTGAATCACGTAGTTGTGAATTATTTCCTAGCTGCGTGGCAGTGATGAGCAAAAGCAGTACCTGGTGTAAATGCAACCCTTAAAAGGAAAGGAATCTTCATGAAGCCTGAAGCCCAGCGACAATGGTTCAAGCTATATGGAGCTGTTGGACTCAGGCAGAGGTCAGGAACTTGTGACCCACCAGCATCCTTGACCATTGGCCATGCTAGCTGGGGTTGATGGGAACAGAGCATCCGACAAGACTGAATGGACACCTGTTCCCAATTTCTGGACTAGGGAATCTTACAGAAAGGCGGAAATAATGCAAAATGTGGTGGCCTGCCTTTTTAATTGCAGAGAAACCGGTTATACAGGAATTGGGCTTCCAGTGACCGAGGCACATGCTTTTCTTTGGTGTAGATATTAGAAGATAATGTCTGTGTGGTTGTGGTGGTGAGGTTGCTACAACAAAATGCACTGTGTACAGAAATGTGATAGCAAGCAGGCAGATTGCTTGGGTAGTTAATGCCATCTCCCACCAATCCCTTAGACAAGCTGGTGGGGGGGGGTGTCTGGGTCTTGTTTGCTGAAGAGCCTCATTGTTCCAGTTGCTTAGGACTGCTGTTTTATTGGCCCAGGCAAGTCGCTAATGAGAGATGAGAGGATGCAGGGATTCCATGGCAGATGAGACAGGGTGGGTGCTTGTGGGGCTGGAAGTTCCCACAGTTTTTCTGACTGTCCTCTTGGGAGACAATGAAAGGAATGTCTCCTATGGTTAAAGTAGCTGTTGACATCCTATGTTCTTTGGGGGCAGTGGATTTAAAACTAGGAGGGATTAATCTGATGCAGTCAGAACTTCTGTTAGCATGTGTTGCCCCTAACCACCCCCTTTCTCATTCATTTGAACAATGAGCTGAGCAAACAACTGGCTCTTCAATCCATTCCTCTGTCCCTGATCATCAGCTCAACTTCTCCTCCACTTGCTAAGATTTGGACCACCATAAATCACCTAGGAATGGCTGTGTTGATTTCAGCAAAAAAAAGGGGGGGGAGTGGGAGGGCAGGTACATGTCAGTAAAATGAATGTATAAGCTGCCTTTCCATCTTGAACAGAAGAGTCAAAGGTCACAATATGTTGGAAACAGAACGAGAAAGAGCAAAAGTGGCCAGTTTGTGAGCTGAAATCAGCCAAGGGAGTGATGCTGTTTGACTGATGAAACTCATTGCAACAAATAGCCAGTGTGTTGAGCCACAGCTTGGTGGCTGTGTGTGTGTGTGCATATGCAAGCATGAGACATGGACATGTTTAGCCCCGGCATCTCCAGTTAAAGCAGGAATCGTAGTGTTCACAGAACTTACCTAGGAAGCATTTAAGGGCATTGCAGGAAGGACTTGCAAGCAACCTAGAGCCATGGCTACAGCCTTTTGTCTGTAGAGCAATTATTAGCTCCACTTTTCCAGACCAGATTAGACAATTTTCCAGTCTTTTCAGGAAAACTCTATCCCCCAAGGAAAAAGCCCAAGGGTGACAAAGGAAGTGGTGGGGTATCATTAGTAATAGCTTATGGTGCAGTAAAGTAATTTTGGACTATTGCCTTACAGTGACAACAGTTTTTAGACAGTGATGTGTATAATTCACTTCACTTCAAGCTATGGGAAACCAGTCCTCTGTTTGTGCCAACTTGCCTGCTCATGTTGCCGAGTGGGACCCTGGATGCCTGTTCCAAAGTCTTGATGACGCCACTGGCAAGAGTTGTGGTGCTCTGACTGGGTGAAGATTTCTGCACATGGTTCTTGGGTATATGAATTTTGGGGTGATTTACATCACATGCTCAAGAAGCCTCTTAAAATTATCCTCCCTGGACCATACCTTGTCAGGCAGTGGGGTTGAACTGCCTAGGTGAATACTCTCCCACCCACAAATTTCTGGGTGGAGAAAAACTAATGCAGCCTAGCAAAAGACAAGAATTCTTACCTTGGTAGGAGATTCTCTCACTTTCCGCATTCAAGGTGCTGTTGATGTGCAGGAGCATTCCAGCGTGCAACTGCTCCACCTCCAGTCCGATTGTACAGAATAAGCTCTAAAGTGTAGTGTTCTTCCAGTGGCCCATCCATTTTTGTTCCCTGGTGTTTAGGCCATTTATCACCACATTAGACCAGAGGTTGACAATCAGTGTCCCTCAGGTGTGGTTGGACTCCAGCTCCCATCAGCCCCAGGCCAAATGGTCAATGATGATGGTAGTTGGAATCCAAAACATCTGGAGAGTCACAGGTTCCCCACTAGATCCAAAAAAGAAGAAGAATCTTCTTCACCTCCAACAGCTAACCTCTAGCCATTGACTTAGAAGTTGTCTTGTATCTGCGTAAGAGATGGACGCAGCCAATCCCAAGGAGCAAAATGTTTTTGCAAAGCCCTGAAATAGGTGCATGATACAATCGCACTGGAGTTCCCAAACTGGGAAATTAGTCCATTGGTTACTACACTTCTTCTTGGACCTGGGGCTCCAGATAGACTACCCAGCTTCCTTCAAAAGACAGTAAGGAAGAGGTGGTCTGAGAGTCTAGGATGAGCAGAGACATGAGACCCATTTCAATAGATTCGTCTAACCATATCCATCAAACAAGACTGAACAGAAGGGGCGGCAGGGAGGGTATAGATAAGGCATAGAAATATTCCCTGAGTTGTTGTGGATCAAACACAAAGGTGACTTTGTCAGTTAGTCGCAAGGGGCAGACATGGGTAGAGCTGTGAGGGCAGCTTCTACTGAAACTGCCACCAGCACGAGACTTTTATTGCTGCTCTATCTCCAAAGTCAAAAAAATAAAATAAAAAATCATTCCAGTAGCACCTTAGAGACCAACTAAGTTTGTTATTGGTATGAGCTTTCTTCAGATATCTGAAGAAGTGTGCAGGCACATGAAAGGTGCTGTGGGTTAAACCACAGACCCTAGGGCTTGCTGATCAGAAGGTCGGCGGTTTGAATCCCTGCGATGTAGTGAGCTCCCATTGCTTGGTCCCAGCTCCTGCCCACCTAGCAGTTTGAAAGCACCTCAAAGTGCAAGTAGATAAATAGGTACCACTCCGGTGGGAAAGTAAACGGCGTTTCCGTGCGCTGCTCTGGTTTCGCCAGAAGTGGCTTAGTCATGCTGCCCACATGACCCGGAAGCTGTATGCCGGCTCCCTCGGCCAGTAACGCGAGATGAGCGCCACAACCCCAGAGTCGGACACGACTGGACCTAATGGTCAGGGGTCCCTTTACCTTTACCTAAGATGCTACTGGAAGGAATTTTCAAATTTTGTTTTGACTTTGGCAGACCAACACGGCTACCTACCTGTAACTATCTCCAAAGGGCACCCATAAGAGTAAATTTAACCTGTAGGATGACCATTGGGGAGAAAGGATAGCATCTATCTCTACCAAAATGGTAAGATCCGACCTGGGACTGTGCTTCTATATCCTTTAAATGGCGTTATTTAAATGCATCACTTGACCTGATGCCTGTTTTCTGCAGTCATTGGGTGCGCAAGGGAGTTCCCTATGGGCAGGTCCCTTGCGCAGGCTAATCCAGAAGCCTTGGCTCTACTGCTCATCAGCTGCTCTTCTTTGCCAATACAAAATCATGAGTACACTTCAAGGCTTCTGATGGTACATTTGCAGCCACATTTCTACTTGCCCCACATCTTGTGGTGTCTGGCGTCAGGCAGATGGGTGTGGTTTTGGCCAAGTAAATGTGTTTAGGATCTGGATGATAGCTTAGTTTGGGCTCGTTCGCACTTCGCCTTGTCCCGTGCCTAGAAAGTATGGCTTTGAGCAGTTTTGCCTTTGCCCAGCAACTGTCCCTTGGAAAACCAGCACTTTAGCGATGATTTGGAACCAAGGACAATCTTTGGGGGAACCCAATTGCCCTTTGTTCCCATTCAGTGGGTTTTGGGGTGGGGGTGGGGGAGTGGTGGCGGGGCAAACAGAAATGTGGATGAGCCCTTGCACTCATGGAGATATCCATTCATCGGAACAACCCAAACTTGCAGTCAATGGCTCACAGATCCCATCACAATTGTCATTGTCTCCA
This sequence comes from Lacerta agilis, assembly GCF_009819535.1. Classification (NCBI taxonomy): domain Eukaryota; kingdom Metazoa; phylum Chordata; class Lepidosauria; order Squamata; family Lacertidae; genus Lacerta; species Lacerta agilis. The sequence continues at coordinate 12,084,762 of NC_046326.1, read as the reverse complement.
AGAGGCAAGCATCTTCTTGAGATATGCAAAAACGACCTTTTCTTCAACCTACTATACAGAGTATATCTTGCAAACTCAATGTGTTTGCTTAATGTCAGCTGAGGATTTAAACAAGTTCCACTTGGATGGAAGCTGTAGAAAACAGCTTGGTGGTTTCGATCTAGCCAGCAATTAGAGAAATAGGTCTGAGGTTTAAAGCGGGCTGGCAGCCAAGTAAACTAAACTAAACTAAAAAAAAAAACCACCTAGGACAAATATGGAGTTAGAAGCAAGGTCTTGCTTTCCATTTCTGTGGTTGTAATTTGCGTAATGTTAAATAGCCACCTGCACCTTTGGGTTTTGTCAGAGAAACCAGTTTTTAGTGACAGAGCACATACAGAAGGTCCCAGGTTCTGTCCCCAGCATCTCCAAATGGGATTGGGACAGTCCTGAAACTCTGAGGTGGTGCTGCCAGTCAGTGCAGACCGAGGGGTAGCAAATGTGATGCTCTCCAAATGCCATGTACTACATGCTCCCATCAGCCTCAGACAGTGATGGACGTTGTTATCGAGGGGACACTGCATAGGCTCTCTGCCCCTTGGTGAAAATATATTGAGCTAGATGAACCAACTGTCTGATGTACAATGCAACTTTCTGTTAATCCAAAGCAACTGATCCTGATAGCAAGAGCTTCTGCTTCTCAGCAGATGGTGGCAGCTCTTCTCCTAGTACATCTTAGGGGAGATTTAGCCTTAAAGGTGAAGCTGGAGTAACTAGACTGTCATCTAAGTGAGTAACCTCTGAGATGCTAGAGGAAGAGAGGGGGTTAGGACTCTATCATTTTCTAAAGGAGGCCAGGGACGACACACCTACTTAATATCCCAGGCACTTTCAGATTCCTCTTTCTCCCACTAAGAAAAAAAAAGATTCCACACTGTCAGTGCATGAGACTGTTTAACAGCAATGACCAATCATTAGCAATGGTTTTCTGCACGCCCACTAATGTACAAAGAAACCAGCATCTGTTGGATAACAGGATTTTGTCCCAGGTCTCCCAGATGTGGTCTCTGAATCTTCAGTAACCACATGCAAACTAAAGTGGCACCTCTGAGGCTTCCCCGTAGTCATTCCTAGACCAGAAACTGCCCGGCCAGCTTCTACAAAGAGGAAGGAAAGAAGCACATCTCTTTCTCTACAGAAGGCGTCCTCCAGATTTTTCACAGGCTATCCCTTATTCGCTGAAAGGAGCCTTTTGATTGTGCGGCTAGTGCTTAGATGTGGCCTTCTGCCTTCACAGAGGAAGAAGCTTCTGGGTCTGCGATGAGAAAGAACTTGCCTGATTCAAGGAGCGGTCTGATATCTCCCTCCAGTTTCTCCCAAACATTGCAATCCTTCCCCATATCACTGTCCTCCCCTTGTTGACCTGAATAGCTCTCCCCAAGCTATTTTGCCTACCGGGGAGTCAGATTTCCTGGTGGTCACGGGGTGGCGGTCACTGTGATTGTCACATTAACTGGAGGGTCATCAACGGTGGGATCTGGGACAGGCGCTGGAGCTGGGGCTTCTTCCTGGGCCACTGTCGAATCCTCTGGGGCTTCCGTAGCTTCCCCGGGGCTAACCTCTGGAAAAGGAAGAAACACACGCACAAAGTGTATAAGGTACTTGTGAGCGGTGGCATAGGAAGGGGTGTGTGGTGGGTGCGGGCTGCCCCATGTGTCATCACTGAGGGGGGTGACCACAGGGCCTGGCCTGCGGCGTCCTGCATCCTGGGGAGTAATGCGGTGGCTCGGGCACCTGCAGGCTCCGCGCTGCCCAAAACGGCAACATGGGGCTTGTGGACTCTGTGGAGGTTCCGCGCAGCGTGCTCTGTCCTGTCTTGCCCTGCCCCCAGGTTTAGGGCATTTGTGCTGCCCCGGGCACCCGAGCAGCTAGCTACGCCACTGCTTGCGAGCTGATGGAAAGGCAGTCAACAGGAGACGAAATGCAAAAAGACTTAAGAAGACTATTTATGTATGTGACAACTGCCGCAAGAATGCTGCTCATCCAGAAGTGGAAGGAAGAGAAGAGAAAGTCCCAACCAAAGAAGAGTGGGTAACCAAGATGATGGATTATGCAGAAATGGCAAAGATGACCGTGAAGATCAGACAATGAGATGATTTTTAAAAAATCATGAGTGGGGGAAAGAATGATAGAATATCTTAAAGACCACTGCAGATACTTAAAAATGTTAGCAGGATTCTTATCGCACTTACAGTGTAATATGATTTAAGGTAAAAAAGGAGATAAAATGGATTAGATAAGTGTAATTATATGTAATAGAATGAAAAGGAAAATTGGAAACCAGGGGTGGGGGGGGGAGTCCGGGGATCTAAGCAGTCCCAGATGTATAGAAATTGAAAATGTCTTAAATGTATAAGAATATTGTTTTATAAAATTGAAAAATAAAATATATTTAAAAAAAAAAAAATGAAAGGCAGTCAATAGTTTCTGCCTATGTACACATGACGTTCTATTCTAGAATCAATGGAAACTGCATACTTGGATTTTTTGTTTTTTGTTTTTGTTTAATGTGGCCTGCACACGATCTAGACCTATTGCATGTTTTGTTTTGTTTTTGCCCAGAAAAGTGCTTCTTGAGAAACAGGTCCCTTTCTGAAGAGAAGAACTCATTGCTATTTGATTCTGTACCACCCTGCCATGTGTCCATTTGGAAAGAAATGGAGGAAGTCCCGGCAACTGGGGGATATATCCACATCTGCGTAATGGCATTGTGAGTGGGCATATAACAAGATTGCAACCACTCCCTTCTTCATTCACCTGACTTGTGCTCAGTGAGGAAAAGGCAGGGGAAATCTAATCAAAGGGAGGTTGTCAAATGTGTATCAAGTAGCCAGGCCCAGCCTTGTGGACAGCAAGATCTAGAACAGGCATCCCCAAACTCAGCCCTCCAGGTGTTTTGGGACTACAACTCCCATCAGCCCTAGCTAACAGGACCAGTGGTCAGGGATGATGGGAATTGTAGTCCAACAACAGCTGGAGGGCTGAGTTTGGGGGTGCCTGATCTAGAATAAACCTAGATTGAAAGCAGCATGTTGACAACTCCGAATTGAGAAAAGGTACATTTTGGTGCTACAAACATTTGCATGTACAGGTGTCTGTAATTTCTTGCTAGAATCTGTTGCTAAGTTCCTTCCTTCCTTGGACCATTCATTGGATGGGTGGATGGGGGCAAAAGGAAAAACTTACAAAAAGTAAGCCGGGGAGAGGTTTTCTGAAGAGAGGCCTGCCCCTTACCTCAATTAAACCTTTCAAGGTTGCCAAGGCTTTTCCATTTAGCCCCACATCATTTGCAGTGGTGTGAGGCTCTTGTCCTGTCTCTGTAATTTCTCACCAGCAATGCCATATCATTGCGTGTTGCATCCCACCCAAGGCATTCCAGGAAGTGCAGCTCGTGGGAAGCAGCACGAGACTCTTCCCACAGGGCATACTTCCTAGCAAGACCCAGTCAGGTGAGTGGCACCCACTTCTGAACACTTCAGAGAAATCCCTTCCCTCCCCCTTGCAAAAGAACATGGGGGCAGAGAATCAGCCTCTATTTTTGCAGGGCGAGAGTGTTTGGGGAAAACGAGGGAGGGATTGTGGACACAGCCCTAGAATTAACAGGAACTCCTAGGTCCGGCACTTTGTCCCAATGAAATGTAGGTTTTGGGCTTGCAAGCAAACAGAAACAATGCCTAACAATGGCAAGTTGTGTGCAAGAAGTTTGTTTTGTATAAGAGTGCTCTTTTGTGTGCTTTGGGGAATGAAGTGACTCAGCACAACGGTCAGAATTGTGGAATGTGACTGAACAAAAGCAGGGCAGGAGACTTCCTATATTTTCAATGAAAACCAAACTCTCAAAACAAAATAAAAAATAAAAAAAATTCCTTCCAGTAGCACCTTAGAGACCAACTAAGTTTGTTCTTGGTATGAGCTTTCGTGTGCATGCACACTTCTTCAGATACAATACTCTTGTCATACAAAATTCCAGCTTCAATTACAAAAAGAGAGCACAGATTCATGTGCCTAATTAGGAAAGTTGTATGCTGCTGCAGCTCCCCAAGAGGCAAGCTGCTGTCCAGTTTAAAAGGGAGCTTGCCTCTTCAAAACTGGGAATGGCAGTGACATTTATATTCTTATAAATACCCAACCGTTTCCTTTCCAGAGAAACCAAGTGTCTGAATGGATGAACTGAGCCCCCTGGCTGCATTATGTCAAAGGGCACGTAAAATCTGCACTCATTGATCTGTGGTGCCTTTGTCCACACATGTGAGTCACCAGTTCCTGCTGTGGTTGCCAGTCCTCCAGAGTAGATTTTCAGAAGGACAATGGGTTTTCCGAGAAAAGGGATAACCACACCAGTTCTTCCCCTGGTGGGAGCTTCACAGCAGCGGAACTCCACTTAGGGGAAGCTTCCACAAGTAGAAGCCTAGTTCGGATGCAAGCCAACATTATTAACCCAGTGATGGTGGAGGTCTGCCATCAGTTTACCTGCTGCTGTTTCCTCGGCTTCTGTGGAAGGCTCTCCAAGCTGCTCACTGGCTCCTCCTTCCATCCCTGCTGCTGTCTCAGCATCTTCTGGAGTGCTGATGTGCTCACGGGCTTCTCCACCAGCCCTAAAGGGGTGTGTACACAATAGACATAGAAGGAAAAAATGAAGACACAGCTAGAAACATCTCAAGTCTTTTGGCTCTCTTACACCCATACTATTCCTACGATCATGTGTTCACAATTTCGGTTCTTTAGGCTTGGGTGGATGTTATGTACTGAGTTGAATAGGATCCAAAATGCAGCAGCCTGATTGGTCCTAAAACAATAGGATTGAGATTGCAGCAGTCTGATTGGTCCGCAGGAGCCACCCAATCCAGCTCCAGGTGGAAGTGAATCTGGAACCTGATTGGCATACAGGAGTATCCTGGAATTAGCCAATCACGTTGGGCCCATTGTGTAAATAGTGTATATAAAGCAAACGTTTTGGGGGAACTGCATTCCTCACTACTATGAGCTGAATAAAGAGCATGAAATTCACACTTGACTCCAAGTATATTTCAGTGGAGGTTGGGATTTTCTTGAGTGTTTTACTCTGGCAAGTGTCCAATATAAAATCTCGTAAGTTCTCGTTCTCTCTCTCTCTCTCTCTCTCTCTCTCTCTCTCTCTCTCTCTCTATATATATATATATATATATCCTTTTCAGATTTATACATTTCACTGATTTTGCAATCATTTTGGCATGTCAAAACTTGACTTCCTTCCCCCTCTTTCTGTGGTTCCTTAAATTTATTTTTAATATCTTCTGCATATCCAAATTAACTTAATTTGCTCATTGATTCGTCTTCTTTAAATATATATTCTTATGAAACTGGAGGTTGTTACAATAATCTTGCCAATGTTTTTATCTGTTTACAATTTTCTTGTAAATATTCAATAAACCATTTCCATTCTATAATAAAAAGTTTGTTATCTTGATTTCTTATTCATCCGGTAAGTTTCGCCATTTCTGCATATTCCATAAGTTTTTGAATCCATTCTTCTTTCACTGGGACTTTTGCTTCTTTCCATTTTGGGGCAAGTAACATTCTTGTTGTAAGGTCTCCGTCAACAGACATTTTCTGCCAAATGCCAAGCCTGGCACCATAGCTGCAAAATTGTTATTTGCCCAAAAACGGAAGAAAGAAGAGGTCACAACGAGAGAAGAATGGTTACATAGACTAATGCAGAAAGGGCAAAATTTACCAGAAGAATAAGAAATCAAGATAACAAACTTTTTAGAAAGGAATAGAAATGGTTTATTACAAATGAACTGTAAACAGATCAAGACATTGGCAGGATTATTCTAAAAACCCGAAGCTTCAAATATATGAGATATATATAGGAATAGATGAATAAAAGAATAAGTTAAGATAATTTGGAGTATGCGGGAAAGGATGAAAATAAATGTAAAGAACCACAAAAAGAGGGGGAAGGGAGTCGAATTTGGAAATGTTAAAATTATGGTTGAGTAATTGTTATAAATGTATATAAACAAAAATTATAAATAAAATCATTCATATACACACACACACACACACACACACACACACTAAGTTTGACAGCTAGTACACAAATAGCAACAACCAAATATTAAAAATAAGCATAAGCATCAAGGTCATCTATGAAATATTGAAATCAAATAGCATTAGATACTCAGTATTGACAAAATATTTAAAGGCTATCTGGAAGTGTGTGTGTGTGTGTGTGTGTGTGTGTGTGTGTGTGTGTGCATGCGTGCACTGATATATACACACACTGCAAGCCATGAAATTCATGTTTCCTCCCATCTGCTGAGCCATCAGGTTGGCAAGTCAGTATATTCTGGCAGTAAGATGGGATGGAGGACCAGAGGTCCTCCAAATTTTGTTGAACTCTGATTCCCATCAGCCTTGACCATTGGCTATGCTGCATGGAGCTGATGAGTGTTGGAATCCAACAACATCTGGAGAACCTCAGGGTCCCCATACCTCCAGCAAGGGCTCCTGAAGCACCTAGCTTGCCATTTGCTTGCTGCAGGAAGAGATGCGAAGACCCTCACAGTCCCTTCCAGCTCTACAATTCTATGACTTCTTGTTGAGACGGGAACATTGACTGGGGCCACAACGGACTTCACTGTCTCTGATTCCTGTCTTGTGATTCATGGTTTATGATTCGTGGCTTGCAATTCTTGCTCAACAGCTGCCTACAGCCCAGCTCTGGCGAGCTCTGACATCAAAATTAGCAAAGGAAAATTCTGGGAAGCACATTTATTTTGGCATAAAGTGTTCCATGGGGACTAGCTGTTTGAGTTGTGAATGCAGACCCCTTGCAGTCAACGTGTTGCTCTCCACATGTTTGTACTCCACACCCATCAACCCCAGCCAGCATATGCAATGATTAAGAATGATGGGAGTTGTAGTCTAATATCTGTAAAGCTGAAACAAAATAAAAATTTCTTTCCAGTAGCACCTTAGAGACCAACTAAGTTTGTTCTTGGTATGAGCTTCCGTGTGCATGCACACTTCTTCAGACACCACGAAAGCTCATACCAAGAACAAACTTAGTTGGTCTCTAAGGTGCTACTGGAAAGAAATTTTTATTTTGTTTTGACTATGGCAGACCAACATGGCTACCCACCTGTATCTGTAAAGCTGGACCATATTGACTATTCCTAACATAAGTCAACAAGAGCAAATGAGAGCAGGAATCAATGGGTAAACAGAGGACATAAGAGGCAAAGAAGAGAGTCTTTGGATGCCACTTACATTCTGAAGAGCAGGTCGTGTAACCCTGTGACATAATAAAGCAAAGAGACCACATCTTTAGAACTATGTTGCAGGAACAGTGGCAAAATTAAACCCCATCCTCAAAACCCAGTGAAAGGGAGCTTCAGAGGTGGGGCTCATCCCACAAAAGCAATATGATGCCTATTGTCTTGTACACAAAATTAGTAATGGGCTCTCCTTTGCAACACATGTTTGTAGCATGCATGGAGAACCTGTTGGAGAACAGGTGTCACTGGGTTACAGTCAGTGCTTTTTTTCTTTTAAAAAAAAGACTCAAGAAAATCACAATTTTATAGTTCAAATCGGGAAAAATAAATACAGAAAATGGACAAAACTACAAAGATTCGCAAAATGTTTAGGGATATGTGTCCCCATGCGTCCCCCCAGGAAAAAAGCACTGGCTACAGTGCCATTTGCTGGCATCAGTCTTGAGAGCCAGTGAAGTGTGCCCTGGGGGTGCTATAGCAGCTGTGAAGTGCCCTCCCTGGGGCACAAGCCTGAGCACTAATCCTGGACTATTGGCTACGCTAGTAGAGGCTGATGTGAGTTGGGCTCCACTCTACATCAGACTTCAGCTGCACTTGCTGAGCAAGAGGAGGAACTTAGGAAACTGCCTTGTGCCGAGTCAGACCATCTATCTCTTGTCTTGTCAACAATGACCAGCAGCAGCTTCCAACAATTTCAGTGCAGCTTACAGAATCGAAACACAATTGTGGCACAAAGCAGGTAAAATGTAAGTGCATCATAAACAAATTGGGGGGGGGGGGGTGGAGAGACTGAGCATATGCCCTCATAGTGGTGCAGGAATAAAACTGCGAGCACATTTGCAAAGCTAAGCAGGGTCCGGCATGGTTTCAGATTGGATGGGGTACCGTGCATTGCAGAGGTTTGGGTTCCTTCCAACTCTATGATTCTAATCTGTACCAATCCCTACACCAAGAGGTGTATCCTGGAGAAGAGAGGGAAGTCTAGTGAGAATCCCAAGGGTGAAATAGAGATGCCTCAGTGCCACATTCAGCCACAGGGCCTGCAGTCCCCCCCCCCTTCCCATGACTCAAGGCCCTTTATTCTTTGCCCTTGAAGAGAAGCCTTGAATAACACCCCAATCTTGGAAGGTCTTTGTGGAACCCTTTGAGCTAGCAGCAGCAGCAGGGAGGGCCATCGCCCGGCAGTCAGACACTCACTTGGATTGTTCTCCCGGTTCCGAATGATGTACTGGAACACCAGGAGGGATGTAACTGTTGCCACTATCATTCCTGCCACTGCGGCACCAATCACTGCAGGGTAAGCGTTAAAAGGAGGGTCGGCTGCAAGAGAGAAGAAGCTGCTGTTGAAGGCCACAGAGTCATACCACGACTGGGTCACCAGGACCCCAGAACATGCTATAGCAAATGGATCTCAGCATCATACATCGCAGGGGCTTCCGGGATTAAAAGTCTGTGGAAATGAGGTTCTAAATATTGCCTCTGCTGAGCATCTTTCGAATTGCGCTTTCACATGAGGCCCCTCATGCTAAATATGTGACTAATGCAGTGCTGGTGGACTCATACAGGAGCATCCACTCATCATTCCATTTCATTGGCCGATTGATTATGTTTCCCATATATTACCGTGTTGTTGCTGTCTGGGGAGGCACTCTTGCGCTATAGCACAGCAAAAGCAGGGGTTGGGATGGGGCAGAATGGAGCATTTGTTGTATGAACAGTTACGAGATTTCAGCAGAAGTCCCGGGAACTGTGTGGGCTGGAAATGAAGCAGTATTGTCTACCCTGAAATTTTGCAGGTACAAACAGTATCAAAAGCTGGGTGACTGACAACCACCCTGATACCATCAATCCAATTCACCCTTTACTCTCCTGAAGCTGATTTTAAGCTTTTTTGGGGGGTGGGGGAATCATAAAACCCAATCAAAGATTGCCCACATTAACATGCCAGTTGGTCCTTGGCAGTACTGCACTGTTGGAGAATTCTTTCTCTGCTAAAGGAAGCCCTCAGTGAGGCTTTACACAAACTCTCCTCATGCTCCTCTCAGGGAGCCTGCTCATTTCAGGCTGCCGCATCTGTTTCCAATCTCCTCCATTTTCCCAAGAAAATAGTTTGCTTGTTTTTCTTGAGTGTTTCGTTTTGGTTTTGCACCTTCCTTAAAGCCGTCCCTGACCTGCACCCAGATTTGTTGCAACAGCTGCTGCCCATATGGAGGGGAGAGGCAGCCGGTTTTGCCTGGCACCAGCAGAGTTAAGCCAAGATGTGCAGAGAATATTGGGCAGAAAGCAGAACAACTGGGCTGCAGGTGGAACTTGGCTCCCTGGTCAACAAGGAACCCAGAAGCGAAGCCCTTTTAAAGGCCCTGTAAACATTGCTGTGTGCATCATAAACTATATAAATTCCACAAATAGCTTCTGGGGCACCACAACCCTAGAGATTAGTGCTGTTTCTTCAATTCTCTAGGAGTTATGATGGCCGGCTGTATACTGTCTCCAGTACAGACCCTCCAAGTGTCCCCCCCCCCCCACCTGCCATAATAAACGTGAGCAAATGAGCTAAGGTGATTTTACAATAAACGGCTGGTCATGTCAAAATCTGCAATGGGACCATGAGAAGCTGTTCTCTAGTTGTACCCTTAGGACCTGGAAATGGTTGGACACAAGGATCCTCCCCCACAAAGGGAACAGGGAATCCTATAAACTGTTGTTCTGTAAGGGAGATCCAAAGGCTTCTAGCTAAGAAACTCAGAGCACCTGATCGAACTACAGCACCCCATGAGAACGCTGAGAAGCCACTGGCAGTTAACAAACTGGTGTGAGACCAACATAATTCTGCAGTGTGTGTGTCTGCCATATGGTACAGCAAACTGTATCTTCCCTCTATGGCATCACACAATCAAAAGCCCTATTATGCAATATGGGACGTACAGGGAATACATATAATGGGTGGGGGAAACGGGCTCTGCGGCCAGCCTCTGTTTGATCAGCTGAACATCTAAAATGATGCCTTTGCACCTACACCTGAGCTTTAAGTGCTCAGATCAGCCTTTCCCAACCTGGTGCCTATCAGATGTTATTTGACTACAGTCCTGATCGTTCCTGGCCATTGGCCATAGTGGTTTGGACTGTCGGGAGTCCCAACACTTGGAGGGCAACAAGTGTTGGAGAAGAGCGACACACAATCTCTCTGTGCAACGGAGAATTCTGTGAAAGGTTCCCAGTGACCCATGCATTTAAAGCATGTGAACTCTCCCAAAGAATCCTGGGAACTGCAATTTGTTATGGGTGCTGGGCAGTGTAGCTCTGTGAGGGGTATACTACATTCCCCATGATTCTTCAAAGGAAGTAATGTGCTTTAAATGTGCTCTCACTGTTATATGTTATGGACATTATAGAGACTGTTGATCCAGAAATTTTGGCTGAATTCAGAGAGGCTGAGGGCTGATCCACTGGATGTAATCTTGATCTTCCATCTCTGATCAAATGACCTGGTCCTTTCCTCCTGTGTCAAGAGATCCCATTGCTTCATATGTTTGGGAGATCTTGCAGCGAAAGCCCAGCTCTGTCAAACCAACTCAAACGTCAGACAGGGGTTTATATCGGAGGAACCCCAAGCTAGCAAGCAGAGCGATTCCTTTCCAATGAGCCTGGTGGGCATGTCTTAGATAGGAGGGCGGAGAACACTTCCCAGAAGAAGAAGAAGAAGACGAAGGAAAATAATCCATGGCAGGAAGGATTAACCAAACCATGCAATTAAGAAGAGATGATGGGGCACAGGAATGACAACTCCATCCAAAAAAGAAAAAGAAAACCACCAAAAAAAAAAAAAACCAACTCACCCATCAGATATAATTTGCCCTGCCTGATCCTTATGGCATGCAGCAGCCTGCACTGCTTGGTTTTGCAAATCTAAATCCAGCCTCATGCAGTGCAGCAAGACAGGAAAAGCAGAGGAAGCTGAGCCACTCCCCGATGCAAAAGAAGATCAGCAACAGCAGCACAATTGAACACACACAGAGAGAAGGAGCAAAAGCAAAGGCACTGGGAGAAGCAATGGCAAGAAGCAGGTTCTTTCTGGTCACTGCAATCACATTCCAGACGCAAGAAGCACTTCCCACTCTAACCTGTTTCTCATCCAACCTGGCTTTGGCTCCCAGCTAACCTAGGACTGTGTCTGGCAACAACTCTTCAGGGTGCCTCAGGTAGGTCTTCCTTATCATCTGCTACTACCTGATCCTACCACCTGGGACATTCTGCACGCAAAGAACCTGCTCTGCCTCTGAGCTATGGGGTTTCAACTCACAGGGCAGCCTACGTAACACATCTACTTTCCCCACAATGAGATTTCCCCATTGCCATCCTCCCCCTGTGGCTGTTTTGCTCCATCATGTTGCATTTGTGATTTAACCCACCGCCTCCACCAGACAGATGCAGTGAATGAATTATTAGATAAACTGCCACAGGGTTTCGTGTAAACTGCATACGCACTTATCTTCCAAGCGAAGTGGATTCAGATTTTGCAACCCACAGCTGGCACACATACCACCTCCAACTTTGAAATGCTCCCCACAGTTTGAGAAGGGGGCATTTGCTTCCCCCCCCCCAAACCCTCGAATAAAATTATCCACTTTTAATGTTTGTTCAGGGTTTTTTATGCTCTCTCCCAACACACACTCCCTATTTACATCTTGAAATCTGCTCTGTTAGGGATGAGGAAATGGCTCACGACTGACACAAGGACCAGCCAGTTCACCCTGTTGCACAGCCAAGCCCTGAAAAGAAGGAGGGAAGTTCCTTCAGTCTAGAGCAGGGGTGGGGAAGCTGCGGCTTTCCAGATTTTGTCTGACTCTAAAAGAGGATGGAGGAAAAATTCATGGAGGAGAGAGCTATCAAAGGCTACTAGCCACAATGACTGTACTCTGGCTCCATGGTTGAAGGCAATAATGCTTCTGAAAACCAGTTGCTGAAGACCACAGAAAGGGAGAGTGCTCTTGTGCTTAAATCCTACTTGCAGGTTTTCCGCGAGCATCTGTGCTACTAAGAGACCAGAATGCTGCACTAGATGGGCCATTGGCTTCATTCAGCAGGATCTTCTCATGTTCTTATAATGTCTGACCATTGTCCATGCTGCTCCAACAACCTCTGGAGGGTCTCCATTTCCCCACCACTGGTCTAGAGAAGGATATATTTCCTGCAGAGTCCCTTTAACCAATTTTTAGAACTTTGCACCAAATGGAATGGCATTTGGGTTTTTAAAGGCAAGGATGGAAAGTTTCTTCCTTCTGCCTAATCTGTTCATATCAGTGTGAGAATTAATCGCAACTACATCACTTGGAGATCAATGGTGACTGAGCAGTCTACAAATTGTCAATACAAAATGTTAAACTAAATTTTGAATCACTCAGAAGACTATATGGATATAGCAGACTGTGCAAATCAAAGTCTGAATATATCCCTAGCAAGTATAGCATCTGGGTCTTCCCAGGCAAGAGCTGAACCCCAACAGCCATCTAATCAAATAAACAGATGTATTTATTTATTGCATCAGTCCCATTAAAACAAACAAACCACCAACCAATCATATTATTTCTTACATATCCGAAAAGGATTGATTGCTTCTTGGGAGAAAGGGCTAAGCTTGCCCCCCCCCCCATGCAGATGCCCAGCTCTTCCCCCAGCTCAAGGAGGGAGGTCATCACAGCTCCCAAGTTGACTTCTGTCACAGCCTACGGAGGAATGCCGTCACCCTAGCTACCCACGTCACCTGGTGTTTTTACTTCAGAGGGGTGCCCAGTCGTTCGGTGGTTGACAGCCAAGATGCGGAAGGCATACACAATTGCAGGATCCAGCCCGCCTAGCTTCTGGTCACGGGTGTCGGGGTCAATATCACTGATCACTGTTTCCCAGCTGCTGCCCAGCTGGTTTTTGGGAGCCTTCTTTGCTTCCCTCATCTGGACCACAAAGCTGGTCAAGTTCCCCGAGCCCTGGGTCTGCCACTCCAGTTCCACCTCTGTACGGTGGCGAGTGTACATCAGCTTGCTGATTGTCACATTGGGTGGGGAGGGGTACTCTGCAAAGGAGGAAAGGGGTATTCAGTCAATCAGTCAGTTTTAGCAAACCTCATACCTGCCATTGCTTGGGAATTCCAAGAAATCAAAAATTCAGTGCAGTTTGGAAAGGTTCAGTTCACCATATTGATTCAAAATGGTATTTAACTGTACCCCCAACACAGATGAAAACCTGCTCCTTGAGAGCACAACATTTGGCAAAGATAAAAAGAAATAATATGGACAAATAATTACTACACTCAGTAAAAAGGATACAGATATTCACTTGTAGATTAATAAATTATTGAATGTGTTAACATGAATAGAAGTTCAAAATATTGTAGTTGCTGAATATGGATTATTATTTTGATTGGAATGTAACTGGATTAATTAGACTTTGGAAGCAGAATTAAAAGAAATGATCAAATCTATAATTCTAGCACGGGGGGAACCACCAAAATTATACAATTGGAAAGTTGATTAATTGATATTTGATTTGGTATTGTGATTTGAAATGGATATAATGAGGCTTATTTTGGATTCTTGTAATTAAAAACTAATTTAAAATTATTTTTAAAAAGAAAGAAAACTTGCTCCTTGATCTCAGGGACCATCATTGAAAATTTGGTTACTATATCTTAAGTGGTGTCCAAATGTATGCAGTTTGGAACATTTCAGTCCGCCATCTTGATTCAAAATGGTGTCCAGTTGTATCCAAACAGAGACAAAAACCTGCTCCTTGATCTCAAAAACTATAATGCAAAATTTGCTTACCAGGTACATAAAAGGTAAAGGTAAAGGACCCCTGACAGTTAAGTCCAGTCGCAAACGACTCTGGGGTTGCGGGGCTCATCTTGCTTTACTGGCTGAGGGAGCCAACGTTTGTCTGCAGGCAGTGTTTCCAGGTCATGTGGCCAGCATGACTAAGCCACTTCTGGTGAAACTAGAGACGCGCATGGAAACGTTTACCTTCCCGCCGGAGCGGCACCTATTTATCTACTTGCACTTTGATGTGCTTTGGAACTGCTAGGTTGGCAGGAGCTGGGACCAAGCAACAGGAGCTCACCCTGTCGCGGGGATTCAAACCACTGACCTTTCAATTGGAAAGCCCAAGGCTCAGTGGTTTAGACCACAGCGCCACCCATGTCCCAACAGGTACATATCTTTCCAAAATGCACAGCAGATACATCCTTCCTTTTTTCCAAGGAGTTTATGATAGCATGCATAAGAATCCTCTTGGGAAGTTTACAAACAGGACACTATATCAATAGCCCCACCACCACAGCTCCTGCTGTTGCTCTACAGAAACTATCACTCAGAGACACGATGCTGTCCCCTGGATCCGGAGATTGCATATAGCCATGGATAGACACTTTGTCTACAAATGAATTATTCCCTGTGCTGTTGCATCAACACAATCAAGCAGAGCAATTCAAACTATGGGAAGACAGTATAATTTATAGTGGGAGAAATTATGGCCCTGAAATTTACCCCTATTTAGAGCTAGCTTAAGCCTGGCAGAGGGAACCAAGCTTTTAAAACAGAGTTAGACTTACAACACACTTTCCCCCAGCATCAATTCCGCTGGGTTGCTCAGTCATGTGACATGTGAATTGAGTTCGGAATAGGGGCAAGTCTCCCCCAGTCCCACCCTACCCCTGACGCTCCCCTGGAACACCCCTTTTTCAGAACTTACCCCAGCTGAGCCCTGGTTGAGCCAGGATGGATGACTTACGTCAACACATCTGAGCTGGGATGAGGGACTTCGACTGGTGTACCCCTGGCTGAGTCCACGCTCAACTGGCTCAGACGCAGATCAACGCATTCCAAACTCCACACACCCCAGCGGATCTTGGGTTTGGATTGCAGCCTAAATGCAACCTTAGCATTTTCACTTTACCATCACGCATCTGCTTACTTTTAACCAGCAGGTTGATGCTGGCAGAGGTGTTGCCCACAGCGTTCATGGCAGCACAGCGATAGGTACCGCTGTCTTTCATCCACTCTGTGTCCCGGAGGGTCAAGTTAAGCCAGGCGTTCTCCTGCTGCAGCCGGTATTTCCTAGCATCTGTTCTGATGACCTGATTCTTGTTGTTGTACCAAAAGACTTCCGATCCCAGGTAGGCGCCTTCGAGCAAACAGGCCAGTTCGACCTCATTGCCTTCAAACAGTGACACTTTGGATCTATCTACCACAAGCTTAGGAGGTTCTATGAAGAAGAAGAAGAAGAAGAAGAGAAGAAAGAAAGAGCCTGAGAAAAGTATGGAAACAAAGGTGCCCCCCTTTGCCCTCTTTTAACAACTGTGTGCCAGGCAGAAATTTGATAGGTAAAGCTTTTCCCATCCTGAAGGTGCTGGGGAAACCGGTGGCTTTCCATCTGTTGACCAGTTGTCAGGGATGATTGGAGCTGTAGTCTACAAACATCTGGAGGGCCATGGCATTTTTACCAATGCTGCAGCAAAATGAGCTGCATTTGTTGATTTTCTGCCTGTTATGGATTTGCTCAGTGGAAGTGAGTCCAAAAACAAGTGCCCATTCTAGCAGGTGCAGTCACACCAGGCAGTATACCTGAGGCAGTCCCCAAGCACTGTCACCGCTTATTCACAGTCACACTGGTGAGCATAATTTCTCTCCTGCCTTCCTATCCGTTCTGGTAGTCAATCAGCATACAAGTTTAAATACATCTTTCCGCCCTGGATTTTGACACCTGAGATGCATATTTTAGAACACACCTTCTTTCTGTGTTTGCAAGTTGTCTGAAACTGTTGTTAACTTTAAATTGTAATTCTAGTTATCTGCTCTGGGACCTTAGGGTGAAGGGAGGCTAAATAACAATAACAACTTCTTTGAATTTCTGCAGCAGAAATAAATGCTACGGGTAATAGTTAAAGCTATGGTTTTCCCAGTAGTAATGTACGGAAGTGAGAGCTGGACCATAAAGAAGGCTGATCACCGAAGAATTGATGCTTTTGAATTATGGTGCTGGAGAAGACTCTTGAGTCCCATGGACTGCAAGAAGATCAAACCTATCCATTCTTAAAGAAATCAGCCCTGAGTGCTCACTAGAAGGACAGATCCTGAAGTTGAGGCTCCAGTACTTTGGCCACCTCATGAGAAGAGAAGACTCCCTAGAAAAGACCCTGATGTTTTGAAAGATGGAGGGCACAAGGAGAAGGGGACGACAGAGGATGAGATGGTTGGACAGTGTTCTCGAAGCTACTAACATGAGTTTGGCCAAACTGCAAGAGGCAGTGAAGGATAGGCGTGCCTGGCGTGCTCTGGTCCATGGGGTCACGAAGAGTCGGACATGACTGAACGACTGAATAACAACAAAATGACTCAATTGCAACCCCAGCCCACTATCACGCCACAAATGGGCTAAATGCTCTTCTAAAAAGCCGGATTTGAGGCATATGCTATAAGGCAACCAGGATGTGCCGGTAGGTAGGTATGGGAGATCCTATGCATGAGATGGCAAGAATTCAGAATGTGATTTGTGCATATCGCCATCGTTCCCAAACTTTGGTCTGCAGACCACAGAACTTCATTTAGGTTGTTTGCGGCAGGTCTGTGAAGAACACTTACTATTTGAATTATTTTTGGAATTTGCATTGCAACGCAAGAGGATGCAGTATGTAATAAAAGAAGTAAAAAAATGCAATAAAAAGAGCATACATCTAGCACAGGACAATTACTCCAGCAGGCAGAAAATCATTAAGTGGTCCTACCACAAGATCCTTCGTAAGTGCTGTGTGTGTGTGTGTGCGCGCGCGTGCTGAGAATCACTGCATTGTTGTTTGTTGTTTAGTTGTTTAGTCATGTCCGACTCTTCGTGACCCCATGGACCAGAGCACGCCAGGCACTCCCGTCTTCCACTGCCTCCCGCAGTTTGGTCAGACTCATGTTGGGAACTTCGAGAACACTGTCCAACCACCTCGTCCTCTGTCATCCCCTTTATAGCCATGGATTCAAGGTGCTTAGTAATGACTTAGCCTTTTCACATGCCCAGTGATAAATGGGCAGCATTGGAGGCAAATGCCCCGTCCCTCTCCATTACACCCCACACCATCCCCTTTCAAAAGTTCTCTGCGGGTTAAAAATTTTTTTTTGTAATATCTTTATTGAAAGTTCAAAAAGTACATAACTATATGTGCCCCAAACATATTTTAAAAAGGGCTATCTAAGGTGCCCCAAACTTATTTGTGGGAGATGCAATAGGGATAACACTTCTCTAAAACATATTTTCTTTCACTGTCCTATATTGAAAGATTTTTGGCAGAAGGTAACTAAAAGGTAACTAAAATTTGAATTATGGTGCTGGAGGAGACTCTTGAGAGTCCCATGGACTGCAAGAAGATCAAACCTATCCATTCTCAAAGAAATCAGCCCTGAGTGCTCACTAGAAGGACAGATCCTGCAGTTGAGGCTCCAGTACTTTGGCCACCTCATGAGAAGAGAAGACTCCCTAGAAAAGACCCTGATGTTGGGAAAGATGGAGGGCACAAGGAGAAGGGGACGACAGAGGATGAGATGGTTGGACAGTGTTCTCGAAGCTACTAACATGAGTTTGGCCAAACTGCGGGAGGCAGTGAAGGATAGGCGTGCCTGGCGTGCTCTGGTCCATGGGGTCACGAAGAATCGGACACGACTGAACGACTGAACAACAACAAAACTAAAAGCATCAACAGAACTGTACGGAACAACCTTACATTCACAGAGCAAAATATCCTCTTGAATTATATACCCAGCACATGGAACCTTACAAAAGGACAATACGAGTGGACTCTCCGTGCCCTTACCACAGCAAAAGGCTGATACTGATGAATTGGAAAAATAAAAATGTGGCTCCCTTCTACGATTGGATTGAAGACATATAAACTTGCAACACATGAACAACTTGCAGACTTGACATGGACACATTCAATGATATTTGGAATCAATTCTTACAAATACTGTAATAGGTTAAGATCTGGTGAAGTACAATAACAACCTTGAAAAATATACAGTTTCGGGTTCCCTCCCCCCTCCTTTGTTTTCCCTTCTGCACAGGTTCTGTTTCCCTTTCTATTTTTCTATTTTTTGTTTGGCTGGTTGCAGGTCTGCAGGTTGATGGCATGTCTGCCATGGGACAGCCTGGCCAAAGGCATATAGGCTGCCCCCCCCTTGAGCTCACAGGAAAAGTCTATGCCAGGGATAGAGATCCTCAGAGCTGGGGGCTGGGGGCGGCCCTCCAACCCTCTCTATGTGGCCCTTGGAGTTCTGCTTAGTCCACACCCCTCACTGGACCTGCTTTGAACATCAGGTGTTATTGCCTGGATGGAATGAGTCCTAATGTCCCTTGCCCATCTGGATGGAGAACAGAGCAGGGTGCATGATCGGCCATAGCACAGAATGGTTAAATTTGCATGCGTTTCTCCATCCACCTTTGCCTCTGGCCCCACCCACCAATCTCACATTGCCCTTGGAAGATTACTCTAGGGATGGGAAAGGTTCCCCATCCCTGGCCTGCGCTGAGATGCAGAGTTTCCCCAGGGTTTCAGACCAGAGGGTTTCCCAGTCCTCCTCTGGAGATGGCAAAAATTGAACTGCATGTGTGGCATGTACTATTGCCCCTGAGCTCTGGCCCCATCCCAAAGGTACTGTTCTCAACAGCTTACCCAAACGGATGCGGCACTCAGTAGCTCTTATGAGAAGTGGGTGGGCTGCCACGCAGGTGAATTCCCTGCCCCCCAGGGTGGCGTTTGATTTCATGACGAAGATGTTGTGGGATTGTTTCAGTCCTCCGAGCACGTGGTCCCTCCAGTCTCTCCACCACAGAGTCACCCTCGGTTCTCCGCCTGCCCAGTCGCAGGTCAGCATGAGGAATTCGTTCTGCTTGGTTGCTACGGCGCTGCAGGCCGGGTTCCCACCAGGGACCCCTGTGGCACAAACAGGACAATTTAGAGGCACATATCTAGCCTTAACAACTCACCAAGGCTCACTGCCCTCGGGATGGAGAATTCCATTCAGCCCTCCCGTTTCAAGGCAAACTGACCTAAGTTGCAGTATGCAGACTTAATGCACAGATCAGAACACAGTTAATGATCAAACGATGCACTTCCACAGCTCTTGAGATGCGTACAAAAATATGTATTTTTTTTAAAAAAATATTTATTGAAATTAAACCTTTTAAACAGCAAAATCAGGGATTCTAACAGATCATATTCAAGAAATAAATACATCTGTATACGAATACTAATAGCTTTATTTAAAAAGTTGGAAGCAACATATGTTTGGACACTCTCATTAAATTTGTTATTCTAAAATATTACAAAAAAACCCATCTTTCCACAAACTTGTTAGGTTGGTTGATGCATATTCTTTTATAATAATTAAACTCAGTCACACACACACACACACACACACACACACACTTCCAGATAGCCTTTAAATGTTTTGTCAATACTGAGTATCTAATGCTATTTGATTTCAATATTTCATAGAAGACTTTGATGCTTATTTTTAATATTTGGTTGTTGCTATTTTATGTACTAGCTGTCAAACCTAGCATATATATATATATATATATATATATATATATATATATATATATATATATATGATTTTATTTATAATTTTTGTTTATATACATTACAACAATTACTCAACCACAATTTTAACATTTCCAACTTTGACTCCCTTCCCCCTCTTTTTGTGGTTCTTTACATTTATTTTCATCCTTTCCTGCTGAAATATACTCAGAGTCAAGTGTGAATTTCATGCTCTTTATTCAGCTCATAGTAGCAAGGAATGAGTCTTTCCCCAAAACGTCTGCTATATATAAATTATTTACACAATGGGCCCCATGTGATTGGCTAATTCCGGGCTACTCCTGTAGGCTAATCAGGTTGCAGATTCACTTCCTCCAGGAGCCTGATTGGCTGCTCTTGCAGGACAATCAGGTCACTGATTCACTTTCACCTGGAGTTGGATTGGGTGGCTCCTGCAGACCAATCAGACTGCTGCATTCTGGATTCTATTGTTCTCGGACCAATCAGGCTGCTGCATTCTGGATCCTATTGTTCTAGGATTCGGCTCAGTACATAACACCCGCATACTCCAAATTATATTAACTTATTCTTTTATTCAGAGTTCAACAAAATTTGGTCCTCCATCCCATCTTACTGCCAGAATATACTGACTTGCCACCCTAATGGCTCAGCAGCTGGGGACTTAAGAACTAAAACCATAGCCAGAAAGCCTCAAGTACTAAGGGCCCTTAAATTAGGATGGGGGTCACTCTTTGTCCAGCGTGATTTGCTGTTAACCCAGACCAAAATGGCATGGGGAAGTTTAAACGCCAATCGTGCTGCATGTAGAGAGCTCTCTATACAAACTGATATCTCCCCATGATCCAATCACAGCACTTCAGTGCAAGGCGGGGCTGCGTATGAGCCTCAACATCCAGATTACAGAACTTTCAGAAGACATCTGAAGGCAGCCCTGTATCAGGAGGTTTTTAATGCTTGATGTTTTTATTATGTTTTTACAGATGCTGTAAGCCGCCCAGAGCGGCTGGGGAAACCCAGCCAGATGGGCGGCGTATAATAATAATAATAATAATAATAATAATAATAATAATAATAATAATGGACAAAGGTTTCGCTGGTAGGAGAAGGAGGGTCACTACTCACACACAGTGGTTCTGCAGATGGTCTCGTCTCTGAGCGCCGGGTGAGAAGCCAGGCAAGTGTAGGAGGTCCCGTTGCGAACATCTTTGCCGTGATGGATTTGGGTAGCATTGGAGTAGGTTGCTGTGCTGTTTCCTCCCCACCGGGATTTCACCCACCGCAGCCGCACCGGGGGGAACCCTCCCTGCCACGAACAGCGCAGGGCAAGGTCTTGGAAATTGGTGGCTGGCAGCGGAGTGCAGCTGGGCTTCCCCTTGGGCAGATCTGTGCGTAGGGGGGCAAACATGGTATCAACAGCAACGAGGAGTTCCTGGCACCCAGCACATCCCTGTTGCCTGGGGCCCAATGGGTGGCGAGAGGCGAGAACTGGCATTCCTATCTACGGCTCTTGCAACATGGCCACACACAGCCGTTCAACTTACAGCCATCCTGCTCAACCATCCCAATATGAGCGGGACATCCCAGAATTACAGACGCCATCCTGGCTTCTGGTGGGATGCTGGAATGTCCTGTTCTTCGGTTTGGTGCTCTGGCGCAAGTCAGCTGGTTCACGCCAGAGCACGGGACCAAAAGATGCTCTCTCTTTCCTGGTCTCACACTCTTGTGCAAGTCAGAGAGCTTGGGACCAAAAAGCAAACAAGCGTCCCCAATTGGATCAGCAGAATGTTGGAGTGTGTCAAATGCATATTCTAGGCACCTATGAAGGTGATTCCCTTTGACATCTCCTCAGGCTTCACTTACAGTGGCTGGACATGTGGCGTTACAGTTCCTAGAGCCCCTTGGGAAGAGGGATTGGTTGTTATACCACTCTGACAAGTGTAGCTCTGTGAGGAGAATAGGGGTCTCCTAGCAGCTCTCAGCACTCTTAACAAACCACAGTCCCCAGGAATCTTGGCAGGAAGTCACGGCTGTTTAAAGCGATATGATGCTCTGGTCCCCATCAGAGAGGAATGGCAGGCTAAATGGATGGACTACGCTGAGATGGCAAAAATGACCGCGAAAATCAGAAATCAGGAAGAGCAAAATTTTAATAAAGAATGGGGGGAATTTATATTGTACAGTGGTGCCCCGCTAGACGAAAATAATTCGTCCTGCGAAAATTTTCGTCTAGCGGGTTTTTCGTCTAGCGAAGCGGCAATGACAGCCGCGCTTTCGTTAAATGGAAAAAAGACGAAAATTTTTCATCTTGCGAGGCAGCCCCATAGACTTTTTCGTCTAGCAGGGCAGCCTTCCGCTAGACGAATGCCTTCGTCTAGCAAGTTTTTCAACTAGCGAGGCATTCGTCTAGTGCAGTGTTTTTCAACCACTGTTCCGCGGCACACTAGTGTGCCGCGAGATGTTGCCTGGTGTGCCGTGGGAAAAATTGAAAAATTACTTTATATATAGTCAATATAGGCACAGAGTTAAATTTTTTAACATCTTTTAACATTTTCTAATGGTGGTGTGCCTCGTGATTTTTTTCATGAAACAAGTGTGCCTTTGCCCAAAAAAGGTTGAAAAACACTGGTCTAGTGGGGCACCACTGTACTTGGAAGAACATTGTAAACAATTGAACTCTTTAGCAGGACTCAAATAACACTTGTAATGTAACAAAGACTTTGGACATAATGGATAATTAATCAACTGGATGACTTAAAAAATGCAGTAGAAAGGGATAAATGTGGAACCCACGGAAGGGTGGAGGGAAGTTTATAGAATAGATTGAACCTTGTATTTGTTTTGATTTAGATGTGAGTTTGAACGTAAACATTAATTGGAAAAACCAAATAAAAACTAATATTAAAAAGTGGTATGACACCACTTTAAATGCATTATTGTGCAGATGGCGTCTGACTGTGGCAAGATAGGGTTGGAAACCCATAGTGGGGTAGGGTGGGAGAGAGAATCCTGGAGATGGCACGGATTGAACAGAAGCACATTACGCTGCAATGTTTTGTTGTGGCTTCATTTTTCTATCACTCTTCTCTCTCTCTCTCTCTCTCTCTCTCTCTCTCTGTGTGTGTGTGTGTGTGTGTGTGTGTGAGAGAGAGAGAGAGAGAGAGAGAGAGAGAGAGAGAGAGAGAGAGAGAGAGTGTTTAAAAAATAATGTCCACAAGCTTAGAGCAAATAAGTGCTGATGCCAAGATGGCTGCCAATGTACTCCTTAAAAGCCAACACACCTGTGCATATGACTCATCTTTCATAGACTGCCCATCATTTGAGGATGCAGGTGGGGAATCTCCTGTCTGGTTCCCACATGAAAACAACATATTGCCTGCAGGCCAGCCATGAACTCAGACAGGGTTGTTCTCTGCGTGAAAAGAGAGAGGGAGAAATCCCCCCCCCACCTACAGTTCTAGGTGGTACAGTACAGGATGATTGGTAAAACGCTGCTGCTACACATGCAAAGAGGCCCCACATTAACTTACTGGGGATGGAAGATCATGCAGTTTGGTCTCTGGTTTAAGGGCAAGGTTTAAGAATTCCTAGGTGGATTCTAAGGCCATGTCCAAATTACAGTCGTACCTCGGAAGTTGAACGGAATCCGTTCCAGAAGTCCATTCGACTTCCAAAACATTCAGAAACCAAGGCACAGCTTCTGATTGGCTGCAGGAAGCTCCTGCAGCCAATCAGAAGTCGTGGAAGCCACATCAGCAGTTTGGGTTCCAAAGAATGTTTGCAAACCAGAACAAACACTTCTGGGTTTGCGGAGCTCGGGAGCCAAAACATTCAACTCGCAAGGCGTTCGACTTCCAAGGTACGACTGTACTGGCTTAAAACACAGCTGTCTTGTTCTATTTCTTATTTTGCATTGAAGCTGGTTTGTGGGAAATGCATCAAAATGCTGTGTTTCATTTAAAAAAAACAACAACAGGATAGATAGATACCGGCTTGATATGGATTGTGGTTAATGTTGTGCGCACACGGCTTCCCAAACCAGCAGTGAGAGTTGCAGAGTAAACGAGCACCTCTTCCAATGTTGCACCAGACATTAAACAACAATGAAGAACAAATTTCAGCCCACTTGAAGAAGCCTAACTGGCTACTTACTGCTGCTGTTAGCTACATAGATAATAACAAAAACACCAAACAAAGCAATCCTCCCTTTTTAGTCATAATAAAATGTCAACCCCATTCACTCCACACTAGTTCCTTCCAAAATAAATGCAGATGTAAATAAATCTTTGCTCTCTTTCATTCCGTTTTTGCAACAACAACAACAAAAAAGCCAAATTAGAAGCGTCTGACCAGAAAGAACAAAATTAAGTTTGTCTTGGCTCATATGCAGAAGAACCCAGTTAAGATACTGTAGCTAAAGAGTAAGATATCAGCACCCTTCTGCCGTCCATTGTTTTGTTTTTCAAAAATAAAGAAAGGAAGTACCGGTAAGTCGTGAGTGACAGCATTCTTTGTTCTGTGACAGATGATATTCTGCTTTGCTTTATCGTTTAGGTTCAACAAAAGATGGAAAGTTCTTCAGAAGAGGCACCCACGGCCTTCATTTCCTACTGATGCTCTACATGCCAAATAATTTTCCCCCATCTCCTCTTTAGCTATGACAATATTTGGAAAGGTAGAAGGAAATAAAAACCAGAAGACAGAGGAAAGGAAGGAGCAGCAGCACATGCCAGAACCTCATGCCCAAACAAGAAGGGAAGGGGTTACTTACAGTAGACTGTTAAGATAATGGCGGTCTGGGTGCGTGTATTCAGGTGCATGTTCTGAGCAAGGCAAGTATAGATTCCTGTTTGGGTCCTTGAGATCCTGGTGATCACATACTTCTGACCAGAGTAGACTTGGGAGCTATTGTAGAACCAAATATAATGGCTAGGTGGATTAGACGATGCCAGGCATGTCAGGATCACCTCTTCTTGCTCATTGGCTGAGAAGCCATGTTGGTTTACAGCAAACGGCTCCACGCTGATCACTGGTTCATCAGGCCCATCTATGGAAAAGACCATGAGGTTAGTTAGAGGTGCACCTGCTGCAGAGAAAGGGCTCGGGATGAACTTTAGAAACCAATATATTTAGCCATCATTATGACAGTCAGATAGGGATGTGGGTGGTGCTGTGGTCTAAACCACAGAGCCTAGGGCTTGCCGATCAGAAGGTCAGTGGTTTGAATCCCCATGACAGGGTGAGTTCCCATTGTTTGGTCCCAGCTCCTGCCCACCTAGCAGTTCGAAAGCACGAAGTGCAAGTAGATGAAAAGAAGAGGAGGAGGAGGAGGAGTAGTTTGGATTTGATATCCCTCTTTATCACTACCCAAAGGAGTCTCAAAGCGGCTAAGATTCTCCTTTCACTTCCTCCCCCACAACAAACACTCTGTGAGGTGAGTGAGGCTGAGAGACTTCAAAGAAGTGTGACTAGCCCAAGGTCACCCAGCAGCTGCATGTGGAGGAGCGGAGACACAAACCCGGTTCACCAGATTACGAGACTACCGCTCTTAACCACTGCACCCAGCAAGAAGGTAAACGGTGTTTCCGTGCACTGCTCTGGTTCGCCAGAAGCAGCTTAGTCATGCTGGCCACATGACCCAGAAGCTGTATGCAGACATACGCCGGCTCCCTCAGCCTATAGAACGAGATGAGTGCACAACCCCAGAGTCATCTGCGACTGGACCTAACAGGTACCTTTACCTTTATGACAGTCAGAGCAGATCTACAGTGTAGCAATGTTAAGGTGGTATCATTGTCAGGGCTTCCACCCAGTTCAAACAGAAGCTGAGCAGGAAAAGCAGCTTCTCTTACAGGGTCTATATTTTGAGAGTATATTTGACGTGACCTTTCACACTGCCAAGTTGGCAACCCCTGTCTTGGGAGATTTAGATGTATCCCTTCTCTCTTTCCCTGATCAAATTTCCCCCCCCAAAAAAAATTTCCCCATTTTTCCTCACAGGTTTTTTCTTCATGGGGAAAACAGCAATTTTTACATCGAGGAACAGCAGGGATTTGGAGAGGTCCTCTCCATCTCCACTAAAAAATGTCCAAGGCAGCTAACAATAAAATTCAATACGTAATAAATAAGTAGTTTCACAATACTACCCATTCTGAGAGTCTGAGGTTGCTACTAAGTTAAAATTAGAATACTGAGAGATTTGACTCAGAGAGAAATGAGATGAAGAAAGCACAGTGACCTTTTACCAAAATGGTTGTTGGAGATGCAAGACAGACATCCTGGCATTGGTAAGCTAATTCATAGATATATTGTGATAAACACACACACACACACACACACACAACCTTTGCCCTGATTCAATCCACAGGTTATAGAGCTGAAACTTGATAGTGAGTATGAGAGAGAGAAAAACAAACAAACACAGTTTACAATCCAATCTTCACTCATCTGTAAACTTAGTTCTAGACCACCCTACATTAAAATTATCTTCAATATGAGTATAAATGGAATCATCATAATTGCAGTTTAATTAATGAATCAACCCATATGACAGCAGAGGAAATGCTTTAAATATTTCTGACGCTCTTGTTTCATGCACTTAATTGTTCGATTCTTTGTTTGCTTTTCTTTAAAAGGTAGCATTTCTATTCATTTTCTTGTTGTTGCAAGGTATCAAATGTTATTAAACCACTCTCATTCTGTTGGGATAGCTGAATCTCCTGATGAATTTGAATGGCACGGTTTTGCATTGCAGTCTCCCTTTGAAGTTCCTTTGTTCAAGACCGTCCGTTTTGAGATCAGTTACACCATTTATGTCATAATTATCACTGTCTGCATTTCATTTTCCGCTGATCTCACTGTGTACAATCCCCAACCATCTCTCTCTATAGACCAGAAACTCAAGATGACACCATAGGCTCCTCCAGGCTGCTGTTTTTTGTTTTTTTGTGCATGTATTCTGCAACATGTCACAACAATAGTGAATTAGCAATGGATTCATTCTGCTTAAGTTTGTTCTGTGATGCTTCCCCGATGCTGCCACATTATTGCTGTTCAGAGGGGCTACAGTGCAACCAAACCAGGGGGACAAAAATAAACCAGATATTTTGCGTTATAAAAAAAAGTTACAGGGTTTCAGCAGTACGTTACAGGATGTGCACTGATTGGAAAGGATGCAGTGTGACTGCCCCAGAGCTTTTGCATGTGCAAACAGTATTGAAAGCGTGTGACCATCCCAGTAGCATCAGGAGCACAAATAATTATGAATGTACAATAAAAAGGATGTCAGGAAAGGCCTTTCGTGCATCCGATGAAGTGATTGAAAGCTTATGCCACAATAAATGTGTCTTTAATTTGCAAGTTTATTTATTTTTTTAGCACCTTTCCAGCACTGAGGAAAGACATGAAGAGGAAAGACCAGAACATTTGGCTCCTTTCTCCGATTACTTACAGATAACATCCAGGTACATCCTGTCGCTGGTTTGGCTATTGACTTCATTTTGGGTGGTGCAGGTGTACCAGCCCATCTGAGTCCGGTTAGAGGATGTCAGGTTCAATAGACCTTCCACCGTTTCTGCAACAGATACTGTGCCATCCCGGTTAGTGTAGCGCTGCCATGAATAAGCAACAGGAGGCGTCCCCTCTTTCACTGAGCATGTCATCACGACAGGCATGCCTTCCACGGGCGTTGAATTGTTCATCTGCAGGAAAGGCTTTGAAACAGGAACTGCAATAGAGCAAACATATACTTGAGTTCAGCTATGCCCTTGCCCTTTCCAGGCACTATGCTCTACCTCCACTCTGCCTCCGAACGCCACTTGTATGGAATCGCAAGTGGGCAGACTGCTCTTGCACTCATGTCCTGCCTGCCGGCTTCCCATAGGCACCTGGTTGGCCACTGTGAGACCAGGAAGCTGGGTTAGATGGGACATTGGCCTGATCCAGCAGACCTTTCTTATGTTCTTATGAAAGCAACAGAACGTAGATCAAGGATGAGCAAACTTCAGGATAAGAAGAGCAGGAGAGCCTTGCTGGATTGGACCAAAAGCCTATCTAATCCAACATTGTCTTTCCTACAATGGCTAGCAAGATGCCTCTGCAAAGGCCAAAATCAAGAAAGAAGGGCAAGAGCCACATAACATCGGTCTTGAAAGGCCTACATTGGTTCCCAGTATGTTTCCGAGCACAATTCAAAGTGTTGGTACTGACCTTTAAAGCCCTAAACGGCCTCAGTCCAGTATACTTTAAGGAGCGTCTCCACCCCCATCGTTCAGTCCGGACACTGAGGTCCAGCTCTGAGGGCCTTCTGGCGGTTCCCTCACTGTGAGAAGTGAAGTTACAGGGAACCAGGCAGAGGGCCTTCTCGGTAATGGCACCCGCCCTGTGAAACGCCCTCCCATCAGACGTCAAGGAAATAAACAACTATCTGACTTTTAGAAGACATCTGAAGGCAGCCCTGTTTAGGGATGTTTTTAATGACTGGTGTTTTAATGTATTTTTAATCTCTTGTTGAAAGGCTCCCAGAGTGGCTGGGGAAACCCAGCCAGATGGGCGGTGATAAGTAAATAATAATAATAATAATAATAATAGTAGTAGTAGTAGTAGTAGTAGTAGTTGTTGTTGTTACCTCTCATGATTGTTTCCCAGCAACTGGTAATTTAAAGGCATGCTCCCTCTGATCTTGGATTGAGTCATTAGCCTTCATAGCTAGTAGACACTGATAAACTTATCGTCCATGAATTGATCTAAATTATTATTATTATTATTATGAATTGAATTTATACACCGCCCTATACCCTACATATAACGCATTGCAGTAAACTAACCTTGAGGTTACCAGAGCATAGACAACAGTAGTTAGGCGATCCCTGTCCAGATAAGGGCATAGCTGGGCCACCAGCCAAAGGTGATGGAAGGCACTCCGGGCCACTGAGGCCACCTGGGCCTTGAGTGATAGCAAAGGATCAAGGAGGACCCCCAAGCTACAAACCTGCTCCTTCAGAGGAAGTGTAACCCCATCAAGAACAGTTGATCTCCCACCCACTTTTAAATCTATTTACATTCTTGGCTGTTACCACATCTTGTGGAAGTAACTATACCCCGTGAAGTACTTTCACCTAGTTTCATTCACTGGATTGCCCCAGGTTCTGCTATTACAAGGGAGAAGGAACTTCTCTACTCACTTTTGTCATGCACAATGACTCTTCCCTTGCCCGCCTCTTTTTTCTAAACTAAAAAGCTTTGAATATTGTAACTTAGCCTTTGGTCCTGAAGGGAGGATATAGCCATCATAGTGACTATCCTGGGATGAGAGACTGAGAGAAGGGATCCCAATCACCCTCACATGCGTTTTCTTAGCTGAAAATTGCAATGTATGTTTCCCTCCCTTTAATTTACAGCTGGTGCTGGGAAATACAAGACTTGACTGCCATAAGATGAGAAAAGGATTAAATCGTCCCCTGTCAGAAAGCAAACACAAGCCACTCCAATTGAACTGCTGGTAATGAATGGCAGCTACATACTTCTGAGAGATAATCCCCCAGCAACAAGAAGAGTATTTGACAACTTGAGTTTAACCAACCCCACCAGCAGCAAAACACAGGACCATGAAAGCCCAGCTGCATCATTCTGCATACACAGGAAGGCCGGATGTCTGGATGTCACACATGAAACCTGGGATACACGTTCCCCCAATGTGCCTCTTAGAAAGGTCTTCTGACCAGCACACCCGAGGCAGGAATGTTAACTCTTTTTGCAGATATCCAATTACTTGGCTGCAACCGTTTTTTTATCTCTGGACAAATTTCAAGAGGCCAGAGTGTGCTCGCTGACATTCCTAAGGTGCTTTCAGTAGACAAGATCCTTGACAGCTCTGATCAAGATGAGCCAGGCTGCTGTTTGCGCAGGAACCCCCAAGCACATCTGTGTATTGTTTTCAGTTTTGCCCATTGACCTGAGTCCAGCTGTTGCATTCTGCCAGACTGTCCTGGCTCCAGGATGGGGAGGGGGGGCACCCTTGCAAAGGTCCTCAGTGGGGCCCACTTAACCTGGAAAAGGTGGAGACCCAAACAAAAAATTCTCTCGCAGTCTCTCTGACCTTGGGTTCTCCATGAAGGCATACATGGAAGCATTCACTTCTGCTACAAAATATTTTGCGGCAGACCAAATTCATTCTGGATTTCCATGCCGATTTTCAAATGCAAGTCAACATAGAAACAAGATGGAAAGGTCTTATGCACATGGGCACAATCAAAAGCGACATAAATTCAAAACAGATTGGGCCAGTCGTCCTTTCTGAAACCCATTCCCTTCCCCCTGTTTTCCACATTCCTCTCCTCAGCTCCTTTCCCCCTTATAGGTTCCCAAACACATGTTTCAAGATAAACACACGTGGAACCCCGAGAGGGGGGCTTTTGGGGGTACACAATTTGGTGTTGAGAATTGACATGTCGACAAAGAGTTAAAACATCCCTCCCCACTGCTGCTTCTCTGCTCTAAATCTCGCCTTCCCTAAATGAGGAGATGACATTAATGAGGCTTCAGCCAACATGATCAATGGCCAAGGAGTTGTATAGTTTAGCAGCATTTGTAGAGAAGCGCAGAGGCTCTCAAGGAACAATCCTTCCACATTTCAGGCGCGCAAATATACTTACCCAAAACAATGAGCTCAATATAGAAATAAACGACTTTGATCTCGTCTTCTTCGCCATACATTGCCTGGCACAGGAAGCGCCCTTCCGCTGCCGTTTTCAGGTTCTCTATCTCCAGGGTGCTGTTATCCAATGTCACGTTCCCCAGAACACCAGAGCCCCTCTCCACTTTGGACTCTACGCCATTGCTGATTGCGACAGCTCTGGGGATGTCCGAGCCCAGCTTGGTGAAACTCCAGAAGACAACCATGGGCGAAGCGGCATCACCACATGGCAGCAGCACCGAGCGATCGCGCACCCCTTTGACCACATGTTCCTCATACTTGGTTTCTTTTAAAGGGAGCAGCTGACCTAGAGGAAACAAGCAGCTCAAGTTTTCCAGGAATCCCTTTGCAACTAATATCAGCAGGTTTCGCAATGGACACAACTCAAGAGGCGCCAGTACTTATTCCACTGGCATATGGATTTATGCTACTGCAATAGAATGTTTTCCCTCCTGCAACTCTCTACCTTCCCCAAATCTGCCCTGGGAGGTTCAGAGAACTCCATAATAGATTTAAGGGGCACACAGGAGGGGAAGGTGGGGAAAGTTATGTTGATTAAGCATAAATCCTTGTGCTGGTGGAAGGAGTTGCTTAGTGCTACATTGGACAACACCATATTTTCTATCTCTTGCTCATTCATTTAGTTGAGGATCTTAGGAAAACTGTGTTGTACCACAATGGATTATTTTACCATACATAACCATATAGCCCAGAGGACTTTCCCAATAGGGAGGAGGAGCTCAGTTCACATCTTAATGTGAATATACCTAATTCAAACTTCCCAAAACAATCACCTCTCTTTTTAAATATGCACTTTTCTGAATTTTGCAATGCAGTTCTGCAGCCAAATAATGCATACAAAAATGTGCAAATTAGGCAAAAGTGTGCATTAAGATGTATACATTAGTGAAGATAACATACAAGAGTGTGTTTTATTAGGGTGTAATGCTTTCCCCAAAAATGATATACAAAAATGTAAATATTAGGAGGAATGTGAATTAAAAAGCTAATGAGAACTGAATTTAAGATTGAAAGAAAAATGGAAAGTAACTGAAATTAACAGATTTGTTAAGTCCAGTTACTTTAGCCTTTAACAGAAGATTATGAGGCCTGCAATCTTCTGCACACAAAGCTCTGAGCTCCCAGTTTATATCCTGCTCCTTCTCAAAAAAACTGTGGGCAGCTTATACAAATGCACCCTGCAATATTTCATAATTGGGACATGCCAGTGACACTTCTATTTTCATACCAACAATGATTCCCTGAAGACTCCCCATCCTATTAAACATTGGGTTGCCTGAGCATCCATCTGCTCTGCAATTTCCCAGTCCACTGCATTGATTGGATATCAATATAGATATATAACTGCTCTACAATCTGCTGTCACCAGCTCAAAATTAGCCTCATAACATATATAATAGCAAGCTATGCTTCTTATGATGTTCCAGAACATCAGCCATGTATCTCAGGCAAAGACCTTCACTGGACCCTGTTAACTTGAAGTAGGAGGGGTAGTTTTGTTGCCAAGGCTGGCATCAGAGCCTGGCATCCTTGGGCAGCTGCCAGGGTCCACGCATGTTTGCTTTGAGGAGCTCTTAATAATTTTATTTAATGGCCTGACACTCCCAGCAGTACCAGCTGGTTGGATTTAGTCCATCTCTCATAATGTTCTTACAGATAACTGGAACCGCTGTGTCCAAAAGCAATATATGGTGTCAAAGTGATCTGAATGAGTAGCCTGTCAGGACTGAGGTGACCACATTCAGAAACAGCTGAACTCTCCAAATCATATTTAAAGAGAGCCTCAGGCACAGCACATTAGAGTAGTCCAGCCTAGGTGGCATATAATATACAACTGGATAGCTATCTATACTTGGCCATGGACCATAGCACTGACAACTATTGCTTAGGAATGAACGAATCTGTCATTTAGGTTCTTTCAGTTTCTCATTTTCCTGTATTGAATTCAGTTCTCCACATTTCTGCTACAATTTATGGTTCATTTCTTCTTTTTCTTTAATCATCATGAAAATCTGCTAGCCTTTTAGTGCGAGTTCTTCCTAATAAACATGTTTTTGTAGGCAATTTTGACAAATATACACCTTTTTTGCAAAGCAATTTCCCTTAATCTCATGTAGTTTTGTATGCTATTTTCACTAATTATAGCTTTTTCTACACATTACCTGTCTGGAGAACTGCATGGCATAATTTGGAGAAGTGTGAATTTCCAAGGATGGCTGAGGTTTGGCTTGCATGTTGATTCGAAACGTATGAATTAGGTAGGCTCACCTTTAAATATAAAGTGAATAAATTTCTCCCCCGCTCCACCAATCTCCCCATCCAGAATGTAGATCAGGGTTCCCCAAACTTTGGTCTCCAGTTGCTTTTGGACTACAATTTCCATAATCCTTGACCACTGTTCCTGCTACCTAGGGATGATGGGTGTTGTAGTCCAAAAACAGCAGGAGATTCAAGTTTGGGAAACCCTGGTATAGCCACATAGAGGTTTTTCTACTGTAGGTGGCCTGGCAAAACTTCTATATTCTCCAATATGAACCCACCCATCTTAGGCGGAGGCCCTTTTCTTGGTACCGTCACCCACAAGGCATGCTTGATGGGGACATGGGAGAGGGCCTTCACAGTGGCTGCTCTCCCAGACCTTGGGACTCCCTCCCTAGAGAAGCTAGAACTGGCTCCCTCCTTGTTGCCCATCCACTGGCAGGTGAATGTTTTATTCTGAGAGGCCTTGGGGAGCTGGTTTGTTGTGGTTGTTTTTTTTAAAGAAAATGGCTTTTAATAGTGCTGCACTGTGTTGCTATCTGTATTTTCACTGATTTTTAAATATTGGTTTGATTCTATTTGAGCTTACATACATTTTAACCATTACGTTTCACTTTGAAAATATATATCCTTGTTTTAATTTGTGTAAGTTGCCTTGAGTCCCAGTCTGGGACAAAGGCAGAAGAAGAAGAAGAAGGAGGAGGAGGAGGAGGAGGAGGAGGAGGAGGAGGAGGAGGAGGAGAAGAAGTTGTTACTCAGTGCTGCTTCTTTTTTTAAGAAAAAAAGATGCCAGTACTCACCATGAAGTTGTTACAGTAAGTACCCACACTTTTAACATTTGTGGGGTGGGGAGGTGGCAGTACTGCGTACTCTTCAGTACATCCAGATAAAAAGTACTGATGTTACTCACCATAAGCCACTGTTGGGAGGATGTAGATTATTTTCAGCAGGCTCCTAATTTGTAGGTTCCTTGTCAATCCATAATCCATTGCTCCATGTCACTGCGTGAGGAAGGAACCAGAAGCCAGAGACCCTCCTAGCTGCTTCCGAACCGGCACATCTCTCTAGCCTTCAAGCAAGTGCTCACCACTCTGTCCCCAATTTTTTTCGACTTCCTGTTTACTCTACAGACCTTGTTAACCTCCGTGACATAGAAAGCCGGCCTCTCTGGGTCCTCTTTCAGCCTCTCGCCCATCAAAATGCAGCCCTCATCAGTCTCAGGTTACTCCGAATCTCCCCTGATTAATCTTCAATTATTCATTTCTTCTCCTTAATCTCGTTTCCTTGATCTATTATGCAGGAGCTTCTTCATATATGATGAGTCGGCTTTCTTTGGTTTTAGCATCTTGGCCTCTAGCACAAGATAAAGATTGAGAATAATCGGTTCTCCCTAGGAAAATCTAAGTCATGAGCTTCAAATCTAAAACAATAACCAGGAGTCAAATCTATTTCGTGTTTTCCAAAAGCAGACAAAGCAGGCCTTTCATTTATTGATTTAATGCATACATATCTTTTCTCCAAGGCACTCCAGGTAGTGTAGTCTATTTTATCCCAGTTTTATCCTCTCAGCAACTCTGTGAGGCAGGCTATGCTGACAGATAGCAACTGGCCCAAGATTACCCAGTGAGCTTCAGGTCCTAGCCTGACACTCTAACCCAAGAGTAGTCAACCTGGTGCCCTCCAGATGTTGCTGAACTAAAACTCCCATCATCCCTGACTATTGGCCATGCTAGCTGGGGGTGATGGGAGCTGAAGTCCAACCTCTGCTTTAACTGCTATGCCACACCAATTCTCTTTTTGTCTCAGGTAACCCTGAAGTCACACCTAAGGATATTGCATTCAGTAAGGCTTACTGCAGCAAAAGCATTCATAAATTGGAGCTCTGAGGGTGTGCTTGACTCTCTCGCCTTCTGAAAGCAGTAGGGCTTGGAGGTTTTTCGCACTTGCCTGCTTATGTCTTAAGTTTACAACCATAAGAAAACAGACAAGGTCAGTCTGTTGGACTGTGCAGTTCAGTATTGTCTATATTAACCAACAATGTCTCTCTAAGGTTTCAGACAGGGGCAGATTTCCAGCCCTGCCTGTTGATACTAGCGAGTGAACTTGGGACTTTATGCATGCAAAGAAGACGCTCTTCCACTGAGCTGCAGCCCTTCCTGTATAATGCAAACTGGATATTGGAGCTGTGTCTGGGTGGCCAATGCCCTGTTAACTCTCCCTATATCTTATAAAGCAGAAACGAAACCTTTATCCAGAACAAAACCCTCAGGAGATAAAGAGCAAATTTGCTGTGAAACAAATAGAGCTAGGAAATTGCAATGCAATGTCTTCCTTCAGAACAGAGCCAAACCCAACTACTCTGTGTGAACACATCAACACCATCATCATAAAAATACCCTAACTTCTGGATGTTGCACAGGAGGAAGATGTACTTCCTTGTGCCTCTGTGATGTTGGATGGCACCTGCCTCTCAATGCACATCCTTCGACATTCTCACGTTGTCATTGTCACAAAGGTGATTCTATAATGAATCAGTGGGTGCCGTCAGAATGCTATAAGTTCATCTGGGAACCTCAGGCCTAGGGATCTAATGTGGGTCTACAGCCCTCTCTATCTAGCTCTGGAAACTGCCCCTAGGCATAGCTGTCAACTTTTCCCTTTTTAAAAGGGAAATTCCCTTATTCCGAATAGGATTCCTCGCAAGAAAAGGGAAAAGTTGACAGCTATGCCCCTAGGTCATGCCTCATATCACTCTTGCTCCACTCCTTCCTTTGGGTGCTTTTGCCAAGCAGAAATGTCACACCCTCCAACATTTCTCTGATGAAAACAGGGACGTCCCGTTCCATAATGATAATTTTACTATTTATACCCCACACAACTTACTGGGTTGCTCCAGCCATTATGAGCAGCTTCCAACATATGCAAAAACATAATAAAACATTAAACGTTTAAAAACTTCCCTATACAGGATTGCCTTCAGGCAGCTCGGGGGTCAGATAACTCCGTACCCTCCAACATTTCTCTGACATCCTAAGGAAAAGCAGAACATTCTGGGATCAAATCAGAAACCAGGAAAGCTTCTCTAAATCAGGGACATCCCTGGAAAATAGGGGCACTTGCAGGATCTGAAACGTGTCCTGAACTGTAGCAACAGCGCATGCTTTCATGGATTAATAAGGCTGATCGCTAAAGAATTGATGGTTTTGAATTATGGTGCTGGAGGAGACTCTTGAGAGTCCCGTGGACTGCAAGATCAAACCTATCCATTCTGAAGGAAATTAGCCCTGAGTGCTCACTGGAAGGACAGATCCCTGAAGCTGAGGCTCCAATACCTTGGCCACCTCATGAAAAGAGAAGGCTCCCTGGAAAAGACCCTGATGTTGGGAAAGATGGAGGGCACAAGGAGAAGGGGACGACAGAGGAAGAGATGGTTGGACAGTGTTCTCGAAGCTACCAACATGAGTCTGACCAAACTGTTGGAGACAGTGGAAGACAGGAGTGCCTGGCATGCTCTGGTCCATGGGGTCGTGAAGACTCAGGCATGACTAAACAAATATATGTTGCAAATATATGTATTTTCCATGGCTGGAATGTAGAGTCGTATCTGTTGCTCCACTCATTTTTGCCTCAGATCCTGCCCACCACTGGCATGTGGCCCCCAGAAGGTTACCCATGCAGGAATGTGGCCCTCAGGTGAAAAAGAAAGACTTCTCACTCCTGTTTTATTATGAATAGCAGAGGTCCCTTGGAGAGATTTATTACCATTCAGCTACTGAAATAAGATTCTGTGCTGAAAGGCACCTTAGGCATCTCACTCATGTGGGAGCCAGGTTAGGTATCAGTGCGTTACTTATTCATTTCAGGGATGGTCAGTGGTTTTAATTTTCATCCAGGCTTTTACAAGGCGGGGGAGGGGAGATCAAACTTCCCCCACTGAGCACAGCTCAAGATCAAAGCATAAGTCAAGCACAAACACCATCTAGGTCAGCAGAGGTCTTTGTTCACAACAGAGCAGCAAGCAGCCTTTGGACCCTTGGTGCTGGAAGGTTACATAGCAGCATTCTCCTTGAGGTATTGGCTGTTGCGCAAGTGACCCAGTGTTAGATTAGTACCACATATTAGAAACATTACCCATTTCTTATGGAGACAACAGGCCAAGACCTGTAGAGGTGGGTGTTGAAAGAGCAGTGGAGCAGATGGCACCCACGTCACTCTGGCCATGGGATCTGGTCCAGAGATATTTGCATATACAATTCCAACCACATGATTGCCAGATTTATGTTAATAAACACGTTTTTGTATGCAGTTTTGACTTACATATGTATGCACGCAATTTCTCCTAATATAATGGGAATTTGTATGTTATGTTCATTAACATATTCATTTTTATGCACACCTTTCCCTAATACATGTATTTTCGTAAACATTGTTTGTTTGGTGAACTGCACTGCAAAATTCAGATAAGTGTGAATTTCAGAGGATGGCTGCATTTCGGTTCACATGTTGCCTTGGAAAGTGCGAATTTGATAGATTCGCCTTTCAATTCTAAACTGTGGTGACTTTCTCCCCCATTCCTATCTTCAGGTAAGAGATGGGAAGGGAATATGTACACCTTGGATGAGAGAGAGAGAGATGGTTTGGTTTTTCTTCTCTCTTGCTTCATGGTTGGCTGGTATTCCTAACATATCTCCAGTGTGATTGTTTTGTGATTTTCCCATTTTATATTTGCTGTATTCATGATAATTTGTTCTGTATGAGGAAGTGGTGTTTTTATCTGCTAATGTTTTCTTCTTGTTGTGAGCTGCTTTGAGCTCAATCTGGTTGTTGGGGGAAAGGCGTACAGAAACATTAAATAAAATTGAATGCTTGCTCACCCACAGCTTGGCTTAACGTTGCATGCGAACTGGACCAATACTTTTAGGCCTAGCCTGTTTAGTGTGCTTAATTACTACAGGACTATGCACTGCTAGACAGAGGCAGGAGTGTTGCGATGGAAATTTCCAGTATTTGCCTTTCTGATGCAGGAGGGTGAGGACTATTTATCTTGGAGAACCGCTAAGAGTCCAAGTCACTCAGACCTAATTTAAACTTGTATGGCTGTGAGTTTGGGGTGACTTAACCTGTTTGGATTCAATAAAGTTGCCTGTCCTCCCACGGTTATCTGCCTCCTTTCCTTCATGCCTATATATTTTCCACATGTCCTTTCCAAAGAGTTTTCACTCTCCTCCCTTCACACCAAAGCAGAGTCCTCCTGACAGCTCCCCCTCCCTTTTAAGCATCGTGCAGGAAGTTTTGTCACCTTTCCAGGAAAATATATATATATATATATATCTTGGGATTTCAGTCAGGAGGACATGATGGAATGGTTTAAAACAAAAAAAAACAGACTTGGTCATACTGAAGAGAACATCTCCAACACCCTTGAGAAAGCATCACATTTCCCAACAATCTGTTCCAACTGCCATAACAAAATTGACATGTTCGGTCCTAGAAGGGCATTTCAGATGAAAACGAGACAAAATAACCTTGTGGCCTTTCCTCCCCTCCCCAGATGGCTCATGAAAAGACAGCTAGCTTGTGGCAAGTACATGGCATAAGATTACCTCATAGGGCATTTCCTGTCATTTCAGCTGCATTGAAACACACACGTCATACCGTTTTTCAGCTCACAGATTTCTTGGATACATCAAAGTCAGGCGCTGGTGGACTTTGTGGAGCTGGTCCAAGGCCACATTCATTGCCATACATTTAAAGCACTGCGATACCACTTTAAACAGACATGACTTCCCTCAAATAATTATGGGAGCTGTAGTTTGCTAAGGGTACTGAGCATTGTTAGAAGACCCCTATTAGTTCCCCTCACAGAGCTAAAATTGCCAGAGTAGTTTAACAGTCAACCCTTCTTCACAGGGAACTCGGCACCCTTAACAGGTCACAGCTCCTAAAATTTGGAGGCAGGAAGCCATGACTGTTTAAAGTGGTATCACAGCACTGTAAACAGATGTGTCCCAAGATAATTTGCTGTTTGGATCAGAACAGCAAATGATGCCCCTCTTCGCACAAGTCAAAGTTTTCTAAAGTTTTTGCTGTGGATACCTGGGAGGAAACATAACGTAAGAATGCGTCATTTTCTGTTCCTCCGTATTCACCACATGCAGCGCTCTTTCCATTCCCCTGCAGTTCACCCCTTGTTAAAAGTAGTGAGAGATGTTAGGAGACCCCTATTCCCCTCACACAGCTACAATCCTCAGAGTCCCTTGTGAAGACAAATTTGCTGTTAAACCACTCTAAAATTTGTAGCTCCATTAGGGGAATAGGAGTCTCCTAACATCTCTAGTTAAAGCTATGGTTTTCCCAGTAGTAATGTACAGAAGTGAGAGCTGGACCATCAAGAAGGCTGATCGCCGAAGAATTGATGCTTTTGAATTATGGTGCTGGAGGAGACTCTTGAGAGTCCCATGGACTGCAAGAAGATCAAACCTATCCATTCTTAAAGAAATCAGCCCTGAGTGCTCACTAGAAGGACAGATCCTGCAGTTGAGGCTCCAATACTTTGGCCACCTCATGAAAAGAGAAGACTCCCTGATGTTGAGAAAGATGGAGGGCACAAGGAGAAGGGGACGACAGAGGATGAGATGGTTGGACAGTGTTCTCGAAGCTACTAACATGAGTTTGGCCAAGCTGCAGGAGGCAGTGGAGGATAGGCATGCCTGGCGTGCTCTGGTCCATGGGGTCACGAAGAGTCGGACACGACTGAATGACTGAACAACAACAACATCTCTCGGCACCCTTAACAAACTACAGTCCTCAGAAATCTTTGTGGGAAGACATTTAAAGTGATATGAAAAGGCTTTAAATGTACGGTGCAGATGGGGCCTAAGACCGGCTCCCTGAGAATTATCCCGAAGCCTCCCTTGTCCTCTAAAGGGCTATAACTCTGCTTCACAAGCACACATGAGTTACTTCTCAGGTTTGTTTCCTCTTGAGGGCAGAAAATAGATTTCTTTGCAGAGCTGGGTTTTTTTTTATTCTTTTCCTCACACACACTTAAAAGTGGGATGCTGCAGAGAACTTGGCAAAAAACAGAATCCCTCCAAAAAGCAGCCCAGATTCTAAATGGGGTTGGGGGGGGAGAGAAAAGAGAACCCAAAAGGAGTGCCTTCCCTAAGCAACGTGCACATTACTATTT
Source organism: Lacerta agilis (assembly GCF_009819535.1). Lineage (NCBI taxonomy): Eukaryota > Metazoa > Chordata > Lepidosauria > Squamata > Lacertidae > Lacerta > Lacerta agilis. The sequence continues at coordinate 12,044,707 of NC_046326.1, read as the reverse complement.
ACCACGAGCGGCAACAAATGCCAGCGTCTCCACAAGGCCTCTTTTTCCAGCAAGGAGGCACGTCACTCCCCAAGGGACAGATACGATTACGAAGCATGGTACAGACCACACACAGCGAGTACAGAAAAACACACGTTGAATTATCAGCTTTCCTTGGGTTACTCGCCCAGCCCAGACTGATTCTTTCGCCGAGGCTGTGCCCTGTCTGGATTTTCCGAGTTTGGGGTAGGGGGGAACAGGGACTCCTGACTCAATAAAGATGAAAATAAAGGCACAAAAGGACAGCTTGGAGATGGGGGGGGCTGTTGTTAATACAGAACGTTGCTGTTGTTTGTTTTCTCGACAGCGACAGAAACCGCAGAGCGCACTTTTGAAGCTGCCTTGGCTCTTAGCTCCACTGTTCCTGCCAAAGCCAGGAATCTCATTAGGTCTCCCCTCCGATACTATAGTTTGGCACAAAACATGTTGCCCAGAGGCAAGTAGCAAGCGTCTTCAACCAGGTCACATGCAGTTTGAGACAGACCTTGCCTCCCGTATGTTCAGACAGGAGATTCTTGATTTCATTAACTGATCAGCTCATTGATGACCTTTTTTCCCCTCAGCCTTCCTCCACAGAGCATATACAGAACTGAACAACTGTTTGATTTGCTTCAAGATAGTGCCATGAGAAAATTAGGAGTTGACTTTAACAGCCCAGCTCCCCCAAGGGACTCCCCAAATATCCCGTAAGTCCATGATGGGTCAAAGAAGAATAGGTGGAGGTTAGAAACAGTCGAAGCAAGGCAGATCTTTCTTTTTCTGTTGCAACAGAGTCTCCCTGCCCACACCTTGCAAGGGGGTGATGACCCAGAACAAAAGCATGCAACAACTTTTAAAGGCAAGAAATTGCCCAACCCCTTAGCCAAAGACCACCTACAAGCCATACCAGAGTCACAGAAAGAGGCGGTCTACAACAGAAACTTGAGAGTGTGCCTTGTCACCTGTCTGTCAAGATACCTGATCATGCTTGATGATTGCCTTATCCTGGCCAGTCTGGGCCATTCTTTTGAAATGGTACATACCTTAGTTTTGGGATTCATTGTCCTAGACCTCCTTTATTCATGTGAGAAGTTTATCTATGTACAGGGTTGGAAGGATTTTGCAGATGAAAAGAACTACTGGGAAAGGTTTTTCCAAGATACTTCCTTCTACTGGGTGCACTTTAAAATTTGTGTAAACAATAGGAGTGATGGTTTGCTCTGCTGAAGCAGCCGGTGAGGTTTCCTTTGTAGAAGAAGCCAGAAATGACTATGATTTTCAGTAATGCAGGATGCATTGAGCTGCTTTATCAGCAAACAGCATACTCTTTTCTCTAACACTTCACCAGGGTGAGGGGCTGGTGAACAATTTCAATTTACTAGCTTCTCCTAGTGGTGTGTTTTCCCCTCCACCTTGGCTCACCGTTACATCCAAACCAGATTTCAACCTAATGCAGGCCTTCCTCTCCATCTGGCTGCATGTTATGACTATTTTGAACAGGGATGGAGAACCTGTTACAGTTTGAGAGCCACGTTCCCTTTTGGATAACTTTCCAATTCAAGAACCCATTGCAGGTGGGCAAAAGCATTCAAAGAAAGCGCAAAGCAGAGGTGGTGAGGGAGATGTCTCAGGAGGTTCTTCTAGCCTGGGGAGAGTCCCAGAGGCCAGCTGTAGAGGCCTTACACAGCCCCCCAGGCCTGAGCTTCCCCACCCCTGATTTAGACGCTTCAGCTGGTGCAAAACATAACCTCTTGCCTCTCATTGTTGGTTGGGTTAAAATGGTGGGTTGTCAACCAACATAAATACAACATTTGGGGTTTGGCAGATGAACCAGTCTTGTGCATGAATCACAGAGCTGGAAGGAGTCTTGTAGGCAGTACAGCTCCCTGCTTGATGCAGTAACTCCCCAGCTAGAGCCTCTGCCTGAAGACCCCCTGTGAGGGAGAGGCCACCCCCCGCCCCCGGGTGATTGGTTGGTTCCGGTGTCAAACTTCTGCTACGTTTCCTCCTGACGTTCTGCTGAAACCTACCCTCCGGCCCATTGTATCTCATCAACTTGGAATAGACACATTTGCAGAGGATAAGGCTACTGTAAGAACAGAATGCTGGATTAGAAGGGGATCTGGACTGAACCAGCAGGACTCTTCCTATTTTCTTATGGTAGTTCTGCTCTCCAGGGCAGCCTTACCAGAGGTTTTTGGCTGGTCCACTGTTGGAAGTGGAATACTGGACTAGACAAAGCTTCGATATCTGATCTAGGAAGGCTGTTCTTAGGTCCTAATGCCTTAGAACCATTTGTTTGTTTTTCCATTCACACACACAGAGCCAGATGCATTTTTGCAAGTTATTATCCCAGAGGAACTTTGCACATGCTCAAAGAAGCTTATCGTAGTGTGCAGGGATTTTTGAAAACAAGAGCTAGTGGGAGCCTTAACATTGCTGACCCTCCAGAGAGAAACCCTGAGGCTGTTGGTCCTTTCTCACTCCCGGCTGACAATGATCACTGGGTCATAGTGCTCAACGGTCCATGTACACAGCCTTTTTCTGCAGGAAATTGTTTGCAGGCTGTCTGCCAAAGGGAATGTTGCAATATTTCTTTTAAAAAATATAATAAATGCCTTCAATCACACAGTCTGTCATCAGGGTGTTGTCTTAAACAGTTCACTTCCTCCTTCCATTAATGGGCATGGAGAAAAACAGCGAAGCTATTTCTTCTTGTTTAGGTAAAGGTAAAGGGATCCCTGACCATTAGGTCCAGTTGTGGCGTTCATCTCGCTTTACTGGCCGAGGGAGCCGGCATACAGCTTCTGGGTCATGTGGCCAGCATGACTAAGCCGCTTCTGGCAAACCAGAGCAGCACACAGAAATGCTGTTTACCTTCCCACCGGAGTGGTACCTATTTTATCTAACTTGCACTTTGACATGCTTTCAAACTGCTAGGTTGGCAGGGACCGAGCAACGGCAACTCACCCCATCGCGGGGATTCGAACTGGCAACTATCTGATCGGCAAGCCCTAGGCCACCCGCATCCCTTCTTCTTGTTTAAAAGAAGCTATTTTTGGTGGAAACCAGTTTGCTTTCAAATTCAGCATAAATGTCATCCTGAGTAAAAAAAATATTCAAGTGATATATTCTTTTCTTCCTGGGATGAACATTTCGTTCCCGAAACACAAAAGCAAAACAGGCAGATACAGAATCTATACTCAATCGCTGCTAGTGAGTCCACTTCTTTACAGTATTTCTGTAGGTACTTCATAAATGGTTCCCAGTCTTTTTTAAACTCTCTATTTTCTCTGTCCTTAAGTTTCCCTGTAAGCTTCGCCATTTCAGTGTATTCCATAAGTTTTGCTTGCCATTCTTCTTTCATTGGTGTCTTGTCATCCTTCTATTTTTGGGCTAGCAAAATCGCAGCCGCTGTTGTGGCGTACACAAATAGTTTCTTCTGCTCTTTTGGCAAGACTTGTCTTATAATACCTAACAAGAAAGCTTCTGGGTTTTTTAAAAACAAATGTTGTCTTAAACATCTCTTTTCATTTCATTATAAACCATTTCCCAATAATTTTTGATTACTCCCTTTTCACAAAACATCTGATCTTTGGGGGAAATGGTTTTATTGCTCAAGACCTCCGAACGGAAGCAGATTTAGGGGAGTACCACCGGTTCGCCTGCACGAGGTGCCAAGCCAAGAGAGGGCACTGCAGGGGGTGTTGAACAATGGAATGCGAGAGGTGGGGGGGCACTAAATTTTGGCATCACACGAGGCGCCACTGAAATTTCAAAGCCTGAAGTCCGCCGCTGCTGTAAACTGTGTGTCCTGAGTTTGCTGGTATGTGATCAAATTCCTTCTAAAAATAGCAACAGACTGGGGGCACCCCAAGGCTCTGCATGTGCTCAGGTGCATCCTTTTCTTTCATTCTAAGTGTACGGTAGATCTTGGGGTTATAGTAAAAAGAAAGTTGATCCAACAGGCCTGACATCTGCCCCACCCCTTCGCTCTAAAGAATAACACCCAAACTGGGAACTTTATAGAAGCACCACTGATGACTTGGAGGCCACTTAGAAGAGAAAATGCAGCAGCAGCAGCAGCAGCAGCAACAACAAAAGTTTGCCTAAACTAATGCTATAATTTAAATAGAAATGCAATACATCCTCACTACAATGAGAAACACATATGCCCTGCATGCCAGCTTACTCTGCTGTCCATACGTTAACCATTGATGTCCAGGTCCTGTAAGACTGCACAATTCCAGTTTAATTTTGTTTCTGCCCAGTGTCTATGTTTGAGACTGCTGCTTTCAGCTGATAATCTCCTTATTTTCCATGCACTTTTGCAAGTGTGCCGTGTTGCTTTTGATACTGTGACGCTGCTCAGGGGCTGCAAACAATCTTTCTTATTTCAGCCATACTCGCCTCTTTTGTGACTCATCTGCCTGCTTGCCTTCAGCGCTGCAATCCAACCCTGCTGATGTCTCATTTTAGGGGTGGGGGGCAGGACTTGGCTGGCTCAGAGGCCCTTGGTGGTCATGTATCCGTCACGTCACTTCGCCTGCTTTGATGTGGTTCCCTCGGACAGCTGGGCGAAAGTGTGAAGACGGACCTGGACGCTGCCTTGTGAAAATAACATGTGGCTCTAGTTTAGAGTCCGAGGCTCCGACTTGGAATGGGAATGCCGGCGTGGGGATCGTGCTGACATGGATTTAATAATGGTACACACAGAAAGGCGAGCCTCATGGTGTTTCTCCATAGGGAACATGCAGTCTTAGTGATTATCAGCTTATAAGGGTAATATATGTGTGTTTCTCCACCATTGGGGGGGAGGGTCTTTTGCTGCAGAATGAACTTGATCATTGCTTTTGTTACAACGTGAGTTCTAACATTGCCCATAATAAAATCAATGTGGCCATTCCAAATCCCCAAAGTAGTAGGTGTGCCTGAAGAGAAACTCTTAATGCAATCATTCGCAGGCCTTGTATGCCTCCTGTCAGGGACCGTGCTGAGGTGGGCTGCACTAAGGAGGAATGGTGGGAGCCTCCCCACTCCACCCCGCTCCTGATCAGGATCCTGAATCTTCCCAGGAGCAGGAGGACAGTATAGATTTGGAACAGTGGTTTGCAGAGGGGCATAGTTCAGAAGGCAGAAGCTGGGAAATACTGGATGGGGAACAGCTAGGAGAAGAAAGACTGGAAGAGAGAGAGAGAGTTAACAGATTCATAGTAGTTGGACAGCATTCCCCCACTCTCCCCAAGGTCGAGAAGAGCTCAGAAAGTCTCAGAACGGAAAGTGCAGAGGGTACAAACTCAGATTACAAGACGTAGGAGTGATGTAGATTAATAGGGACGGGAGGTGTTAGCTTTGATTGGGAGCACTGTCATTTCAAGGAGACATGTTCTTTGTTCTCTCACTGTGATTATTAAAGATTCTATCTGGTGAGAAGTTCCTTTCATTTGATCTTCTTATCTTCTGCCACAGGGAGAGGAAGCTGGTTCCCCGAAGCCTGACACCTCCTACCGGCAACTCCTGCAGCGAAGCTGGTGCCCAATGTATTGCTCTGCTTTCCTTTGGACCATATCAGTGAGGCCAAGAGGGGCAGGGTCCTGTTGTCTGGCCAACCCAGGCCCTCTATACAGTCCAGTCTTGCACCATGGGGAGATCACTTCGGTGCTGCTAAAGCAGCATTTTGACTTCACCCCCAGAGGCACACTCCATTGTCTCTCAAGGCAGATGGATGGCAACAACAACAACAGCAATCTTTGGCAGGCCACAGTTTTCATGGGGTCTCTCAGAATGTCCTTTTTATTGTGCATTCATGATTATTTTTGTTCATGGCGGTATTGGGGCAGTCATACACAATCCACTTTTCAATACCATCTACATCTGCAAAGGTTTTGGGATGGTCACACAGCTTCCTTTCCAATCAGTGCTTATCCTGTAACTTTCTGCTGAGATCCACAAATGTTCCAGGGTTTGTTTGCTTGCCCTGCTTTTGTTGCACTGTGGCACAAGAGAGCCCTTCCAGATACCAATGCGTTAAAAGAGGAGAAGCATCACAGAAGCAACTAATAAAGCAGAATGGTGTGTGGACGGTCCAATATAAATCTAGCACCGATGCACTATCAAAGACACGTTGCACAATAAACCTGGAGGGACAGAGAAACCACTGGTCTGAAGGGGCCCATCGTTAATAAAAAGCAGCTATGCCAAAATGAATCAGGAAGGTCATAGGTCTCCGTGTAATAAAAACTCTCTTTTCCCTTCTTTAAATCAGACTCAAGGCTGCAACAAGCTCAAGATACATAAGCCTTCTGTGTTGCTGCCTGCTGTGTGTAGTCTTTGGACTTCTGCTGGGTTTGATATTTCATCCCTCAGTCTCCGTCTAGCCTGAGACTATGCAATATAGATGACTGCCAGTAATTTAACTGCAGTGCCACTGTCTGTAAGATGCCAAGGCTGAAAATGTAGAGGTGATGACAAGCTCATCCATTCATTGCATCCTCCAGGTATCAATGACTGTGGGAGATCACTGTATATATTATTTTTTAAAAAATCTAGGTAGCCACAGTGCGATCCTATGCATGCATGTTCAAAGGCGAGTCCCTTTGAATTCCTAGGTAAGTGTGTATAGGATTGCAATCCTAGTCAATCTGATTTTGTAGTGAGAGTCTCCGATTCCACAATAAGGGAAATTTCCATGCTTTTTTGTGCATGAGTGAGTTAACAAGAACGTTATCTCTTCTCTTGCACTGAGCATGAAATTGGACCAATAATCATATTTAGATAATCAGAAGAAAGTAAACAGTACAGCCCTCCTGGGACTATGCCACTTGAAAATGAAGATGGAGGACTGGAAAACTGAACCCTCTCCTATTATTTTTTCAGTGCCAACAGAAGAACAATATATGAGAGTTCAAGCCTAGCCTTTCTGAGGTGCAAGTTTTCTACATGTAGGGAACATGAGAGTAATCAATGATGGGATTCCCCCCTCCACATTCTCAACTGCTGCAGCATTACATTCTCAAGAAAGCCAGTTCTGCCAGCAAACTTGGAATTATCTTCACATGTGGTGGGGGTGTAAATATGTACAATTTTGGGGGCAAAGTGTGTTTAACAGAAATCACTGGGTTAAAGCTGGCCGAAAGTCCAGAGGCAGCATTATCATCAGTCTACAATGGGATGGAAGGTTTGCAGGCTATGAAGGACTTGCTCACAAATTTATTGACAGCTGCAAGAATTATTATAGCTAGGAAGTAGAAGGGGCAAGCGGAATATAATATGGAAGAATGGTATAACGAGGTGTGGGATGTAGCTATTAATGATAGATTAACATGTGCCATTAAGGTAAGACAGGGAATATGTAGGAGAAATGATTTTGAGGAGATTTGGAGGGTGTTTGTAGAATCTATACTGTTAAAATGGAAAGGGGTCAAACCATCGCAGGAGGTGTTGAAATTTTGGGAGGTTGGATAGTTACAATGGAATGGTCTCGGTGGTGGGGTGCACATTTTTATTCTTGTTTATTTATGATTATTACTTTGTCAAAATAAAATTAAAAATCAAGAAAGAAAGAAAGAAAGAAAGAAAGAAAGAAAGAAAGAAAGAAAGAAAGAAAGAAAGAAAGAAGGTTCCATATGGGTCTACCAGATTCTGGGGAGCCCAACTGGAAGAGTGCTATTGCCTCAAGTTCAACTTAAGGGCTTCCTAGAGGTATCTGGTGAAAACAGAGTGCTGGCCCAGATGGGCCTTTGGCCTGAACCTTCAGGGCTCTTCTGGTATTCTTAGAACCCACAACAAATCTGATATTTGCTCCTTGCTTAGATCTAGGTTGTTTGACCATATTTAGAGCATCAGACGTATGGTGGAGTCACACCAGGATCACCAGCTCTTTTTGGCTCTTGCTAGCAGAAGGGAAAAGGAGAAAGCAACAGATATGGTGGGGAGGGATGGTTTAAGAAGAAGAAGAAATAAATAAAGGCAAGTCTCATGTTGCAGGTCGGGGTAAAAGGTCTGAAGAAGTTGAAAAGTGCTGATTTAGGGGATAATTTAGGGTTCTCTGGGCTTTCTGTCCCCGAGAGGCTTTCAAACTGCAACAGAATAGCTGCCTTTTCATCAATCGAATGGACAGAGGGGGACTATTCCACATTAACATCCCACGTGTTGCCGCAGATGTTATAAACAGCTGATTTCCAACAGGAAGCTGACTTAGCACATGCTGGGAGCTGGGGATTCTGCTATTCCAGTTTGCTCCTAAGTGAATTTCATGCTGACGACGAGTTGTGCTGCATTGACGGGCAGACTTGCTGCATCCGCAGATCGCATGCAGGAGAAGCAACTTTGCACACTTGGGCCAAGGCTCAGTGTGCTAACAGTACCTATGGATATTTGACAGAGAAAATGAGGTGTGCTATCATTGTTTAATTGTATGCAACTGCTGCGTGTCTAGTCTGATTTTCTTCTTCGTAAGAGGACAAGCAAGTATTCATCTCCCCTGCAGCAAACCCATCTCTTCCTCTTTTTGATCCGATTCTTCTGAAATGTGCATGTGCTCCAGCCCACTTGAATTGTTTTCAAAGCCCAATCGCCACTTATTGACTGTGATGTACATGACCTTTGGGTTCAGGCCAAGCCTCCTTCAGAAGGTGAAGAGGGCAGGAGGGATGAGCAAATCTGTTAACAATTCACATTTCCACAATACTTTGCATTTTCTTTTTTCTTTTCTTTTTTTTAAAAAAAAAGCCCTCATGAAAATTAATCAGCATTTGAGTGAAAATTTCTCCTAATAGTCCAAAATTTTGAATGCAAATTTTTCTATACACATTTTTGCATACAATTTCCCCCTAACATAATGCACTTCTGTATGCTATTTTCATCAACGTGCATGTTTTTATGTACACCTTACCTTAGCATATGCATTTTGCACACATTATTTGGCAGGCGAACCGCCTTGCAAAATTCAAAGATGTGCAAATTTTGAATGAGGGCTGCATTTAAGTTAGCATACCATTTTAGAAAGTGTGAAATAGTTAGGCTCACCTTTAAGTGCATACGGAATGAATTTCTCTCTAATCTCTAGATGCCTGATCTGGTGAAGGCCATCTCAACAAACCTGAAATGTTTCAGAGAAGGTGACAGGTGAATTTATTACCATTGTCCCCGTGGACTTTGCCGACTTCTGCAAGGCTCATAGGAGAGGCTGGGAATCTTTTTATCAGTCCAAGCACCACATTCCCTTCTGGGGAATCTTCCAAGGTCACAGGCCAGAGGCGGGCAGGGCCAGAGGCAAAAATGAGAGGACTAATAAACACAAATGTCAGACCCTCCAAGTGCCCCTATTTTCCAAGGACAGTCCCGGGTTTGCAGAAGTTGTCCGATTTGATCCCAGAACGTCCAGCTTTTCCTAAAGACGTCCCTATTTTCATTGAAGAAATTTTGGAGTGAATGGAGTTATGTGACCCCTGAGCCAAGGAGATATGAAACTCTACAAACTTTAGAAGACATCTGGAGGCAGCGCTGTATAGGGAAATCTTTAAATGCTTAATGTTTTATTATGTTTTTATATCTGTTGGAAGCTGCCCGGAGCGGCTGGGGCAGCCCAGTCAGATGGGCACAGTATAAATAAAACAATTCATATTCTTATTCTTACTACTACTACTACTACTACTACTACTACTACTGAATAGTTCATCCCTATTTTCAGGGGAGATATGTTGCAGGGTATGAAATGTGTACCCTTGTACAGTAGGCTGGTTTCTAAACACACTCCATGCAGCCAAGGAAGAGGCACTGTCAGATTTCAAAGACACTGTCCAGCCAGGCAAAAGAATTCAAAGGGGCTATGAAGCAGGGCTAGTGAGGGGTGTGGCCAGGGGAGATGGGGTGTGGCCTGGGGAAAGTCCTGAGGCCAGCCAGAGAAGCCTGGAGCGCCCCCCCCCCCCAGGCCTCAGGTCTTGCCCCTTGGAGTATGGCATTGGGTGCAGATGTGAAATCCCAGCAAGCACTGGGGCATTCACAGGCACAATTACTAACCCACAGAATGGCAGCTGGGGTTGGTTTCACTGTTCGCCCCTCCACACTGGTGTTTTCCTAGAGGTATTCTGCAACATGACCCTGATGCAGTAACAGTCCTTTTTTAAAAAAAAAAAACTATATAATTTTTTATTGTTTTATGCTAAATTACTACAAAAAATAAAATATACATTCACATTCATTTTCCAGTTTTGGCTATCATAGCCATGACTTCCCTCAGACCTTCCACATGGCATTCAGATTTATATCTTAATGTTATACTTCTTTAATCTACCATTGCTTACATTATCATGTATCTCTTACTCACTCTATCATAATTACAATAATATTTCTACATATTAACTACAAAGCTTCTTGAAGTCCTATTAGCGTATTCAACTGCAAATTGTTAGTCAAATAGTTCGTAAACTTAAAAAGTCTTTGATGAATTTCTGGTCCCGCTGTTCCCGGATTCTTCCCGTCATTTTGTCCAATTCTGCATATTCCATTAATTTCACTGTCCAATCTTCTTTTGTCAGTATTTCTTCTTGTTTCCACCCTGATGCAGTAACAGTTCATTAGTGGTAGATCTATAAAAGGTAAAGGACCCCTGGACGGTTAAGTCCAGTCAAAGGCGACTATGGGGTTGTGGCACTCATCTTGCTTTCAGGCCGAGGGAGCCGGCGTTTGTCCACAGACAGCTTTCCAGGTCATGTGGCCAGCATGACTAAACCACTTCTGGTGCAACGGAACACCGTGACGGAAACCAGAGTGCATGGAAATATCATTTGCCTTCCCGCCACAGCAGTACCTATTTTTCTACTTGCACTGGCGTGCTTTCAAACTGCTAGGTTGGCAGAAGCTGGGACAGAACAAAGGGAGCTCACCCCATCATGGGGATTTAAAACACCAACCTTCTGATCAGTAAGCCCAAGAGGCTCAGTGGTTTAGACCACAGCGCCGCCTGTGTCCCCTGGTGGATTTGTACGGCACCATCCACACACCTCTTTCTGCTTTGTCAGTTGTTCTCTAATGTTTTCCTACATTCTTGCTGCCCGGAAGGGCAGGGTTGCATATAACTGGCCTGATGCCAACATGAGCACAACTCAATGGTGCTAATTTCCCCTGCCAACCATCTCTTCTGACATTTGAATATAAAAGTGTAAGGGAAATATGCATTGAAACATTGCATTTCCATAGCTTATGCAATAGATCGCCACCCATGGGAGTCAACCCAAAACAAAGGCGCCAGATTGCGAGGGTGATGGGGGGGGGAGGCAATGTCACGTGCATGTTGTCAGGACATTGGGAGGAGCCGGGGGTGAAGCCAAATGCTGCAGCCACGTAGCTTCAGTGGCTGATGGCTCCTCCTCCGTCTCCTCCTGGTGCCTCCACTGACGGGAGGCTGCTTTGACCCACTGGAGGAGGAAGAGGAATGCAGGGGGAGCACACCACCCCCGGCAGGGTGATCCCGGTGGAGTGCCATCACGGCTGGCCATGCCACCTGCAGGCAGCACGCCACACCCCCCAGGACGCCGCCAGCCCTGCCCCTGCCTGCTCTCCGCCCCCCGGTGCCAGAGCATGAAGCACCGCCACTGCTTTGACCCTCTTGGCCCTCTGTGGCAGTAGGAGGAGGAGTTGAAGGAGCCGGCCACTGGAGCTGCACCACGCTTGGCTCCACACTTTGCCTCCGTGCTTTTTGGACATTATATATTGTGGGGGACCCATGATCCCGAACCCAGAAATGTTAATGTTTTGAGCCACTCCTTGAACAGTTCAAGGGCAGGAGAACACAGAGGGAGCTGTGTTGTTGCTGAGAGGACAAGGGAATGGATTACATTTAATCACAAACCGGGTCAGAGGAGGCAGCAGTGTTATGAGAGAATGACTTTTGCACATGCTCCTCTGACAAGGACGGCAGCAATTTGTCCAAAATGGGGATCATGTTTCTGGAGACAGCGGATGACGAATTAGGATTTGTGCAGATAACACAGGAAACATTGATTCGGAAAGGGGTCAGAGGCTCTTAAAACTGACATAGTAACTAAGGACAGGAACATATATTTACATCCATGCAAGAAGACCAGGGTGGAAGCAGAGGAGGCTTTTTGGAGACGTTTCCAAGGTCTGGCTTGTTATAGAGCGATCCCCAAGGATGGCGGACTAGCAAACTCAATTCCATTACTCTATATAACGATGCCTGGGGACGTGAGCGGAAATTGCAAACCAGGCTGGCTTGACAGGGGCTGTGGAAACACTGTAAGAGCTATTTTTAAGGCACTGAGCTAGGAAACATTTGGGAACACGCTGCAGGATCACAGGAAGGGGAGCTTGATGTTTAAGGGGGCTGAGTGGAATAGCGGCAGTTTATTACCACCCTGCATGCCCTCGGCATGTGGCAGGGGGCCAGTTTGCCTGCACAGCCAAGGATGGAGGTTGCATGTGGGAATGTGGAAAGTTGGATGGAGCAAGCAAGGAGTAGCCAATTTCGGTCGTGCTTAGAACAGGAAAACGGTGCCCGGTTGGGCTCAAATCAGGGACATATCAGGCAGGGGTTCCTCTTGAGAGCCATGGTGCTGTACAAACCACAAGAAGGAATAAATGAATAAAATTGGATAGACCAACAAAGAAGACTCTTGCCAACTCTGGGAGTTTAGAGAGCATCCTACAAATTTCCCAGTGCCCACAGATGCCAGAGCAGGATCTATGAGGAGAGGAAGAGGAGAAGGAGGCAGGCTGAACAATACAAGCCAGGATGGACATCCTGATCTAGCACTGGCCAGTACAATTCCTCCAAAGCTTATTGGTTCCTTAACAATAAAAAAGCAGTCATGTGAACATGGTCTTTTCCCATTGAACTGGTGCAATTATGTGGCTTCACCAATTGCCCACCCTAGAAAAAGACCCAGAACTATCTACACCCGCCTTTCCCAAGCTGGTGGCTTCCAAATGTTGTGGAGACTCCAACTCCCATCAGGCAAGTAAAAAGGTAAAAGGTAAAGGACCCCTGGATAGTTAAATCCAGTCAAAGGTGTGTATGGGGTTCTGGTGCTGATCTCGCTTTCAGACCAAGGGAATCGGCGTTTGTCCACAGACAGCTTTCCAGGTCATGTGGACAACAGGACTAAACCGCTTCTGGCGCAACAGAACACCGTGACGGAAACCAGAGTGCACAGCAACACCGTTTACCTTCCCGCCACAGCAGTACCTGCTTATCTACTTGCACTGGCATGCTTTCGAACTGCTAGGCTGGCAGGAGCTGGGACAGAGCAATGGGAGCTCACTCCGTTGTGGGGTTCGAACCGCTGACCTTCTGATTGGCAAGCCCAAGAGCTCAGTGGTTTAGACCACAGCACCACCCACGTCCATCAGGCATACTGTAGCTAGCATGCCCAGTGATCAGGGATAATGGGAGCTGTGGTTGAGCAACATCTGTTGGAGCAGGCTGCTCTATAGCATTCAGGGATTCTGCTACAGGCAAACGGCAAATGCATTGACATGGAAAGTGCTCCCTTTAGGTAGAAGACTGAAAACTGCTCTCCTAGCTGCGTACAACCAGAAGGTGTTACACTTCAGGTGGCATCTCTTGAATCCTTGGGCTAAATCAGGAATGGGAGACCTGTGTCCCTCTAAATTCTGGCAATACCCATGACCACCCATACAGCAGCAGTAGCAGTAGGAGCACTGAGCCACTCCTCATCTGGTTGTCTCAAGCCTGTTCTTAACCGGCAGAAGGACTTTGTTGAGGGAAGAGCTTCCATAGCTTAGAAGTGTATAGTCGGGGGAAATGCTGCCTTCTGGGAAGTTCTGTGGCCTCAGAAATCTGCTTGCTGCTTAGAGAGGTTGACTCTCATGCAAAAGGGGTGACTGACTCCCATCCCACAGGTGGGGGAGGTAAACAGGAATTCATCTTCACCTCAAGTTCCAAACATAAAACAGACCTCATCGGACTCCAGCCCAGGGATCTGTTTTTCATTCCAGTCCCAGGTTCTGGTTTATGTCTTCTTCTGAGAAGTATATTTCAAATGGAGAAGGCCTTGGCATTTCAGTCCTGCATTATGGCTCTGTGGTGCAAAAGGTGCTCCAGTTTTCTTCAGTCGCCAGTACCTCATCCATAATACTCCAGGATTTCCCAGCAACATCACAGCTGTTCCCTGACAGAGAAAACAAGCGTGGGGGGGGGGCCTCCTTCTCTGATGGCTTCGGATCAAGACGCAGACGAGGGATTCAACCCTGGAAGTATCCATGAAGTAGTCAAGAAATGTTCCATCAGGGTGAGAATGAGCTGAGCTGCGGCTGCTGCTGTCAACACAAACTCAAGATCGATCACACGCTTGAATCATATCACTGATGTCTGGCAACTCTGTATAGATGCATTATTTGCTTTAAGATCAGTTCCAGATCTGTACTGAACTGGGCTCCAAATCTACTCAAGTGCAAGATTGTTAAAGAATGTCAAGGAGTAAAGCATAGACCCAGATTATAAGTCTGAGCAAACAGTGGCATGGTGGGGGGGGGGGCCTCACAGGGGCGGTTGAACAGGGAGCAAAATTGTTAGGGGGTGCAAAATTTCAATATCTAATGCTGCCTGAATACAGCTGCACGCTGCTATCGCTGGTCTGCATTGAAAACGGATTGAAAACGGAAGTGACCTCTCCAGACAATGGAATGGCTCTTCTTTTCTTATCTCTGTGACTACAATTTCCTGGGCGGCACGGACACCATCAGGCAGTGAAATGAGCATGAGTATTCTGTCTGTTCTTCCCCCTTCAGCTCCACACAGCCCTGGGCACTGGCAACCCACACTATGCCACTGCGAGCAAAAAAGACATTAACAGTGGCCGATTGCATGTGTTTGCATACAGCCAGTCCTGGGTTCAGTCCCTGGCACCTCCATGTAAGACAGGGAAACACCTTTGTCTTAAACGCTAGTTTCTGCCAGTGTAGACCATACTGAGCTAGCAATGATGCTGTCAGGATGGGACTTTGGGGCATAAGTCTGGGGCTTACCACATGTTGAAGTAGTACACCTTGAGGTGCAGTGGAGCTGGAGCTGGCCGGAGGTCGGCTCTGCTTCCATGGACCTTTGTGACAGGCCTCCACAGGGCAATATGATTAAAAGTTCAAGCTGTGGGAGCAGGAACAGCTTTATCTCAGATCTTAGTGCTGTGGTCCCAAAGTCATGTGCTTCTGGTTCCAAAGTCATGAAAAGCAGAAGACTGATTCACTGTATTCCCACCCATCTCCAGATGAACTGGAATAAAGTCCCTTGCCAACTTTTGACCATATAAAGTTAGGCTGCTTAGCACAATCACAGACAGTCCCTTGCTCAGAAATGAAGCAACCAAAGGCCTGTAAAACCACTTGCACAAGCATAAGGTGGCCCCCAGTTAGGAGCAGGAGCAGTACAATGGCAGTGTAGGTATTTGACTGGCAATCCTTGCAAGATGCGCTTAGCAAACTCAGCAGAGTCTGCTCAGCCTCCCTCCAAGAGAACATGTCAGCAATTATTATTTTATTTCATTTTTCCCATCCCAGTTGGTTCTTAATCCAAAAAGCCCTCCGGAGGCAACAGTTATTTGGGGATTTTAGCATCAGGTGTGTCAACTTGGTCATTATTCCAATTAAAGTGCAGTTCTAACCTGCTAAAGGATTATCGTTATATTTTTGAATGTGTGGCGGGTGCCGATCCTGGTGGTGAGGGCAGGTTCCCTCCTCTGGGTGTGTCAGAGCCATGGACATTTTGAACGCAAAATGTTAAGTAGCTTTTGCTCCTGCCAGTTTTCGCAAAGCTGACAGGCACACGCCGGGTGGGCAGCTTTGGTTGTCTTCTGCACGGTGTGCAGGACAGCCTTGTCAGCATGATTGCGTTTGGATGTCTTGGGCGAGATGGAGCTGTGCACCCTTTAAGTTGTGGGTGTAGTCCAAATGCTGTCGGACTACAATTCTCATCATCACCTGGCCATTGGCTGTGCTGGCCGAGACTGATGGGAGTTGGAGTCCAACAACATGAGGAGGGCTTGCATCAGAGATAGGTGTAGCGGGACAACTGCGTCACGGTCCGGGCTAGCAGCAAAGAACGTCAGGACCAGAGGCAAGTGGATAGGGCAGAGGATATGAGGAGCTGGGGTCCGAGGGACGGGAAGCACAAGGTACAAGTCTCAGTCCAAGGGTCAAGGCACAAAGTCACAGTCCAAGAGGCAAGGTACGTAGTCACGGCCCAAGGGTCAAGGCACGAAGACGCAGTCCAAGAGGCAAGGCACGAGGTCACAACCAACTCACAAGGAGGCACGCAGCGAGGCAGGGAATGTGTTGCTGTGGCAAAGAGCTTAGGGAAAAAGCTGACCTTATATCCCTGCTGGCTCCTGCCACCAGGTGCAGTGAATTATTAAGGAGCCTCACCTGTGCAGCCACACCCTGCCTCTCTAGAACAAGCCAAATAGGCCCTAGTCCTTCCAAGCCCTGCTGGTCCCAGGGCCTGGCTCCAGCACGCACTCCTGACAACCTGCCAAAGTCCCGGTGGCTCAGAAGAGCCCATTGCTAAACTGACCCTGCTCAGAATTCCTACAGCCCTCTCTGCTGCTACTTGTCACATCAGTTGGGTCAGGCGCTGCAATTTCAGTAATCTAACATGGTGAGGGCCAGCTGTAAATCAGAGTCAAGCGCTATCTTGGCTCCCATTCAAAGGCACCACTGGCAGCAGCAAACAGCCTCTGCCCACCTGGCGGCGGCTTATGACGACGGCAGCATTCACCAGTGCCAAGTGATGGTGCAGATTAGTGCCAGGTAGGGTCTCCAGGTAGCACCATGTTGAGGGGTCCCTGGTAGTTTAATCTTGGGGGAGCAGTTCCAAATCTGCTTTAAAATCACCTTCACGGAGGTCTGGCTGCTTTGTGCTTTCATGCAAGTCACTTTACGACAGCAGCATCAAGTTGGGACTCACAAGTATGAATGCTGGGCCACCAGTCATATTGCCCCAGAGGCAATATGCAAAAGCTTTTCGATGGAGCCAGTTCACACTTTCAGCTGCCAGCCAGCAAGCCCGCAGGAATCCAGTGGAGAGGCATAATAAATGAAATGACTTGGATTTGTAATTTGGGCAGATTTGGAATCCAGCGTCGCTGCAGGGCATCGCACCACAAAGAGGAACCCATCAATGGCGTAAACAGACGGACGATGTCACTACAACATCCACACCCACTCCCAGTCAAAGGAGAAGCAGCCACATCACCAGTTTTGCATACAGGTAAATGGAGAGCTGGATATGAATTTTGTAAGTAATCTTCTATCTGATCCCGCTGCCTTAAAATAAGTTGGGAAGGCACATTTGATCATAGCCATGCAGCTGGGGGAGGGGGGGTCACTCCTGCCCAGCTCTCATGATTAGCCCAATTAGAAACCCCCTTCCCCAGTTGCCATTAGCTCCCATCCCCAAGGAAAAATATTTTCCCCATTTCATACTGACATTGTAGCCCCAGAAACCCCTCCCTTGAAACAAGAAGCAGCTTCAGAGGGCAGATTTCAGTTGGGGAAATGGTGGAGGGGCAAAGATCCCCAGTACACCAGTCCTAGTCAAACACAGTTCTCCCCTCCCACTGCGAGAGTCTTTAAAGCGATGAAAAAAAGAAGTTCTGGTCATGGACCTCTCCCTAGTCTACTTTGACTCTAAAGGTGAATCCATGCTTGTACATTCTCCATTGCACAACTGTAATATTGTATGTTGTATAAGACTTTATTCGCGTAGCCAACAGGCCCTTGCAACTAAAAATACAGATAAAATAGAGAAAAACACTAGAGAAAAAACAGTCAGGCATACAAGTATATTGTAAGTCATTTATTTGTGCATGTGGAACTGCCAGCACACCTGAAACACCACAGGCAGCACTTGGGTATCGCATGCAGAGCTTCACCTCTCCTTGGACGCAATGCCTTTCTACAGAGGCAGGAGACACATTGAGCCATGCATGGCAATTGTGTGTGTGTGTGAATGGACTCAACATTGGGAATGAACTTGAACCGAGCCTTCAGCAGCCCAGAGGTGTTTCTGTGGGGCACAGAAGGATGGTAAGACAGTCTCACCTCTCTGCATTTTGGCCGTTTTAGTCTCTGGACTAACTGGTCTTACGGGGATTCCCCTCTCTAGGTAGCAACATGTCTTACTTCAACATGTGGTAAATCACCTCCACGGTGTCCAGGGGTCCTCCTGCTCATTCCTCCACTGTGGGAGACAACATACTTCTGTGCTGCATGCCAGTTGCTAAGAATCACAGGTGAGGAGAGTGCTGCTGCACTCACATTCTGCTTTCACGCTTTCCGTAGACACCTGATTGGTTGTTATGAGAACAGGATGCTAGACTAGATAGACTTTTTGTCTGACCTAACTGGGCTCTTCTCATGCCCTCATTCTGCACTTCTGTCCATTCCCTGGTGGCCTCCCTGTTCTCTCTGAATCAACTGCTTATTAGAACCCCCATTTTATTACCATGATGAGAATATTTGGCTGATCTATCTGGCTCTCTCCATCACTGGCCTCTCAGGGCGCCTGTCCAATTGCTAGCCTTACATTTCCAATTTGAAAAACATACACAAGTTCCACGTATGGAAGGATAACTTGGACCTTCCTCATGTGGTGCTCAATCTTCCTTTCCTGGAGCCAGAGAGTAATAAGTGCGTTAACTATTCTGCGGGGAGCGATGTAACTGTAAGTCATGCGCTTTTGTCGAGAGGCTGGGCCAGGAGGAAACTCTTGAGCTTGAGAAAGAGGGGTCTGCGGCAGATCTCAAGTGTGCAACTCTCACTGTTTACACGCAAGCTCCTTCCAAAGCTGGCAGGTGACTCCATTGACTGGTCCCATGTTGAGCTCCTCTTGTTGTGGAACTCGTTGCTACGTACAGAGGAGCTCCAATGGCAGAAGCAGATCCTCACGGGACATGAAGTCACTTGGTGTGCGGTGCCAGGATTGAAACAGCTGGGGAAAGAAAGCTGGGTTTTCTGAGTCAGAAATATTCATCGGTGGGTCTTAACAGCAGCAGGGTGGAGGAGGAAGCTGGGAGTACCAGCTGAGGCATAGGGAACGCCATGACTTTGGGGAAAACGCCCTCCTGGGGGAGCATAGGGTGCTTCCTGTTTATTGAGCATTCATATTGATTTGCTTAGAGGAAGGCTAGATAATGTTGTCTTTTTGATAAGCAGGCATTCTGGTGGGCCTACATTTTTGTTTTTTTTTTTAATAAGAATTTATTGGTTTTACAACAAACAACATACAAATATAACACCCACATTAACCCACCCCCAACTAGAAATAAACAAATACACAAATACCAATAATTCTTCTTCTTATGCTGTAAAAAAAAAATCTTGGTCGAATCTTGGTACAGACTTCCCCTGCCTTTTCACCTTCGGTTCCAATCCCAAGTATTACTTTAATAACATCTTATACCATCTTGATCTTAAAAAATCCAAATATCTAAAAATTAAAATCAAAAGCTTCTTTTTAACAAATCTTGTTTCATAATAAACAATATTTTCCCATTCTTAACTTAACATAGATCAGGTCATATTATAACTTCATATTAATTCCACACAAGATTCTGGTTCTTATCCCCTTATTTCCAATATAAATCATAACAAATATCTTCATTCACTATAACTGCTGTTAGTAACAAAAATTTAGAGTACCTCTTTTCTTTCTCTAAAAACTTAAAGTCTTGACACACCGGTTTCAGGTTACCATAATACATTTTTTTTCCTTTATACCTTAATATCGTTCACCCTATCCCCCTTCTGTCCATTTTCTTTGGTCGTCTTGCTCCAGAGCTGCTCCTCAAAGTATCCTTTTTCTTTACATAACCACAGATCCAGACTAAGTCCAAAGTAGTCCTTGCATAGAGCATCAGGGTGCGCATCTTTTCCCCCAGCCTCTCCGGTTCGTCATCACATTCTTCTTTTATTTGTAGATATAAACATAAAGTTCTCACCTTCACTCCCAAGCTCTCACCTCGGGAGTTAGTTATAACAATTTTCTCCGTCCTGGGTCTGCCACCCCCAAGGGACGATCCATTACTCCGGAGTAGCCATACCTTTTCATCCTGTTGTTCAATCAGCCCCTTCAGTTCTGTGCCAAGGCTCTCCTCCAATGCGGCCATTTCCTGTACAGTCTCCTCTGTGGGATATAACTTTTTTGACATATGACAGTTCAATATTTCCAATTTTCGGTTGAGCAGTTCCAGTCTCAATAAAATAATCCTTTCTTCATGGGTCATTTCATAGTTCGTAACCAAGTCAAAAACAAAGCCGAGCATGGCAGAAGCGGGCATAGGTGTCAAATTGCAGTTTCGATTCTCAGACTTCTCCATCTTGGCAGTAACTTTCCATTCAGTCAAAGTCTTTCACGGGCATTTTCCCTGAATCCAGGGCGCAAGAACCAAAAATTTTAAAAAGAGATACTGTCCACCAGTTTAGTCCCCAAAGGGGGAATCCATAAGTCTCACTTATCAAATTTTAAATACTTTGTTGCCATCGCTGTAACAGCAGTCTCTTAAGCTGGTTATTTTCTATCTCCCGAAGGGAAAGAGGCAGGCTCCCTTTCCAAATGTCCCCCAGGTCGTCAACAAGGCACAAAAGCAGATCCAATCCAATACTCACGACACCGGGATTCTTAAACTCCAACTTTGACAGGTAGAACGTTAACGCACATCGCGGGGGCAACCGCCGCTTCACGTCCCGGTTGGGGCTTGTCCCCTGAAGCCCGGCTCCGTTTTCCCTTCACCCCCACTCCCCCTTTACAGGGGGAGCGAGGGAAGGGTTCGGAGCCATAGTGGGCATAGCCGGGGAGCCCAGGGTGCGGGACGCTCTACCCGCACCCCATCGGAGCCCCGCTTAGCGGTAGCGGGGCTCCAACCCCGGGACGGGCTGGGTCGCCTCGCAGCCGAGGCAACCCACGACCGCTCCGCCATTGCGTCGCCGCCGGAAGTCAGGTGGGCCTACATTTTTGAGGCCCTGAAGCTTGAACTTCACAACCAGCAACCAGCAACAAGGTCTGAGTAACTACTGTCATCTTCTCCAATGGAGTTGTCCCACAACAGCTCACCAAACCTGTGCAACATCTGTGCTACTGACTCTCAGATTTTGGGATTGTTGAAATACACACACACAAACACCAATTTGAGTTCTACAACTCAAATTCTGTCTGATAGACCCCAAACTTTTAAGCAACGTGAACTAAAGACCCCTCCAGGATTAAGAGTCCTGAAGCTTAAGCTTCAGTAGTTTCATAGTAGATCTGCCCCTGTTTGTGGGGAGATTAGACAACCTTGCAAGTGGTATCCCACACTTTCTGATGCATCCCCCCCCCATTACTTTCCATATCGTAACAAAGTCCTATCTTTTGGGGTAGTGGGTTTGACCTCCTAATCTACTGCAATTGCACAAGCCTGAATTTGCCGTTCTGTGATTGAATCCCACTCCAAAATAGGGACAGTTCGGAAGCACCAATAGGAACATCAGAAGCTGCCTTATACCGAGCCAGGCGATTGGTCCTCTTAGCTCAGTATTGTCTACAGTGACTGGCAGAGGCTGTCCAGGATTCCAGGCAGGATTCCAGCCCTGTTTGGAGATGCCAGGGGTTGAACCTGGGCCCTTCTGCATGCAGAGCACATGCCCTGCTCCTGAGCTGCGCCCCTTTCCCAAGGAAGCAAACTGGCTTTGTGCATAGCTGTCAACTTCTCCCCTTTTTAAAGGGAAATTCCCTTATTCTGAATAGGATTCCTCACAAGAAAAGGGAAAAGTTGACAGATATGGCTTTGTGATACATTCCTCTCTCCTTCTTCACTCAAAATGGCAGCACAGCATGCCAAAGTGCTACCAGCAGATGACGCAGCTGAGAGCTGCATCTATTCCAGGTGAGAATTAGAGCCAAACTAAATGTGATGCTATTTACTCAAGTTAGCAATTGTGCAAAGAATGTTTGTTTGTTTGTTTGTTTGTTTGTTTGTTTGTTTGTTTTTTAAAGTGAATAGCAAGAATGAGAAGCCAGATCTAGACTGGGGCCCTGGCAGATGGATCAGGGGACTTAAACATTCTCAGCCAATGACAGCCGCTGCCAGAGAGCCAGTGACAGTAAAGGACATTAGAGGGACAAATATACTGAGAGTTTCAGGGGCCATGTGGAGAGGCCTAGAGGGCCACAATACACTTACCAACCTGTGGCTTTCATACGTTGATGGACTGCAACTTCCATCGCCTGCAGCAAACGCAGCCAATTGTCAGGGAAGATGGGAGATGGGAGTCCAAAAACACAGGGTTCATCCACACGTACCTTTTGCCCTAGCTTTTCTGGTCTGAGTTCTTTTTTCTTTTTCTTTTCCCTGCCACTTTCCCCAAGAAAACCTGCTCTTTAATGCTGAATCGGAACAGATGATCATTAGGGTGTTCCGCGGATTGCTGTTTGCTCCAATTCCGCGGTAAAGAGTGGGTTTTTTGTGGGGGAAGTGGTGGAGCTATATATAAAAAAGCACTTGCACACAGTGCATGGACTTGTGCCTAGCAACAAAAGCCCGCAGGAAGGGGAACCGTATTTGGGGTGGCTGTTCTAATGTGTTATAATGTGGGGCTTGGGCAATGAGAAAGGGGTTTACAGTAACAAAGCAACATCTGCATTTAGATCTGTGAAATTCTCGATGTCGTTCTGCAGCCGTTACCCTGAAGTAACTTCCTCCACCGCTTCGCCTGCAAAACCCATTTAGCTGCTGGTCTCTTGCTAGGTTCAAACATGTCCCTGTCTCTTTGCTCAGGCACTGCAGCGCCCTCTAGTGATGAAAGTCAGCAGGCAGCAACGAGCGTGCTTAATTGCTTGTTAAGTGTTTATACCCAACCTTTCCTGCTATAGTACAAAGCAGCTTACAAAATATCAAAGCACAACACAACAAGAACAGCTGGGTAAAAAGGAAAAGAAACAATAGAAGTCAGCAAGAAAACAGTTCGGAAGCAACTGGAGCCAAAAGCATCATAACACACAATAAAAGCCAGCGTGATGTAACTTAATGTAATGTAATGTAATGAGGCAGAATAATAGAATAACAAAACGGTATTGTTGGAAGGGATCCTATGGGCTATGTATTTCCCGTCCCTTGCAATGCAGAAATCTACCCCCACCAAAGCACGCAAGTGTCTCAAGCCACTGACTTCAGAGTAGCCACAATGAGGCTTATGGAATTACTTAGAGGGAAGCAGTTGGAGAACTGCAGAATGAAACTAAAGCCCCATTGGCGTTCCAGCTGCAAACAGGGCAAAGGCAATGATAGCAAATATCAACAGTTTTACAGCCCAGATGTCTTTTAATAAGCTGGGAGCTGTGTTGTTTTTTCCTTAAAAAAAAACTTAATTGGTACTAAAACAAGCAGACGCTAATTATAACTCTCTGGGGTTCTTTTCCATTTAAAGCAGCACCTTTGCGAATGTCGTCATTTTCCTTTAAACAACAACAACAAAAATGCAACTCTCGGCTGAGCTTCGCAGAATGTCACAGCAAGCTCTTTCTGAGCCTGTGCTCTGGGCAATGGTGTTTTCTCTCCACACACATCTGAATGGCTGGAATTAGACCCATATAAACCCCAGCTGCATAATTACAGCAGTTTACAAAAGTATGGTGCTGCCTCAAAGCTACTGTGCATTGATTCAGAAATAAGAAAATGATACGAGCATTTTTAGAACGCAGGAGCTATGTATGCAGGATCCAACCAAAGGTTTACCTTGTCCAGACTTTAGTGTTGTTGAACTACAACTCCCATCAGATCCAAGCAGCACAGCCTATGGTCAGGGATAAAGGGAGTTGTAGCATAAAGCAGTTGGAGAGCATTAAGGTGCAAAAAGGTTGATCTAACCCAGAAGGGCCTCTCCAGACTGGAGGGTTGTTGTTAGTATTTGTGGCTATATTTTGCAACATGTAATGGATGCAATAATAGTTCATGGGTTTGGGATTTCTACTGCACCATCCCAACATCATTCTGCTTTGTTGTTCAGTCTAGGAGTCCCAGAGGGCAGGGAGTTAGCTCTCAAGAAGGGAAGACTGGACGATTTCCCAATACACAGGGCCTCAGGTTTCTGTGGTGCTTCCCCAAAGGATATTGTACTCTGGGCACTATTCCACTAAAGGTAAAGGGACCCCTGACCATTAGGTCCAGTCGTGTCCGACTCTGGGGTTGCGGTGCTCATCTTGCGTTATTGGCCGAGGGAGCCGGCGTACAGCTAGCTAGAGCGCAACAAAAGCAGGGCAAAACATCAAGAAGATGGCATTTGTGGTACAAAAAGTTACAGGATTTCAGCAGGAAGCTACAGGGCATGCACTGATGGGAAACGAAGCGGCAAGTCTGTCCCTGAAAAATGTTCAGATGCAAACAGTATTGAAAGCCACGTCCAATCGTGTATCACCAACTCCATACTGTGTTGAGTACAAAAGCATCGTGAATGCATCATGAAAAGGGACTAAAGCACTAAAATTTATTTATTGGTGTGTGTTTTCCTTTCCTTTTTCCTTTTTGTAAATCTGCCAAATAATTAAAAAAAATGGGATTAAGGGGTTTTCTCAGGACGGCAGAGGGTGGGGGCTGCTATGTCCCATCGCTGTAGTGGCAGTGGTATACGCCGTTCTTCTGAGAAGAAATGCTCGGGGAGGGGGGGCGTTGAGGGATGGAGGAGCGTCAATTGTGGGGGAGTGAGAAATGTCCCTGTTTTCATCTGAGGAATGTTGGAGGGGATGGTCATGGCCAACAGCCCTTGATAAGGCTATGGAATTGTCTAATCTCACCTGTCTTACTTTGCAGAGTAGAGCCCTATATTTGAAGGGCTTTCTGGTCTGATTCAAGTTTATACCGGTAAATAAATGTGAAAAGGGGCATTGAGGTTGCCTGTAAAGAACGCCTGGACAGCAGGCAGAGCAGGTGCACGAGTCTCCTGGTCACATTCCTCTTGACGATGCTGAAACTTATTTCTACATTGAGACACATAAATTAGCACCTGCCAGACATCATGCCTGCTTTTATCCTTCTTCCTGGTGATGAATTTCCTCTTACTTTCCTTGCAATGGGGAAATGTCCATCCGAACACCAGAAGGGGTGGGCTATATGGGGGGTGTACACAGAAGTACCCTCCCCCAACCAACATCTGGATAAGGGGTTGATCATCTTTGACCCATTAGCTTTGAGAGTATTGGCTAGGCTGGTCAGGGTTGATGGGAGGGGGTAGTCCAGTAACATCTGGAGGGCCCAAGCTTCCCCAGCCCTGATGAAGATTAAGTCTGGGTAAAGCAAGGCCTCCAGATGTTGGTTTATGACTCCCCTCGCCCCTGACCATTGGCTGAGCTGGCTGGGGGGTGATGGGAGTTGGAGTCCGACCACATCTGGAGGGCTGCAGACACACCCCTCAAATGAATATCCCCATGCTCCATTAAAATTGGATGGCCTGGCTGCTCTTTGGCAATTTTGGGCCTCAGTTTTGGAACTTGCAACTTTCCAGCTCAGTCTAGGAGTCGCAGAGGGCGAGGAGTTAGCTCTCAAGAAGGGAAGGTTGGATGATTTCCCAATACGCAGGGCCTCAGGTTTCTTTGGCAAGCTGGAGGGGAAAGAGAAATATCGCCCCCCCCCCCCGCCGCCTCAAGTGCCTTGTTTGAGCCTGTACTAAGAGACTTGGCAACCTGAAGTGATCTGCTGTCACCGTAGCAACAAATGACTAAATAATGACAATTAGCTGAAATAGCACAGGGAAACAAGCCAAGGCAAACAACTCGAAATTACCTGCAATTCCTCATCCCCAGCATTCGCACATCAGCCCCCCCTCCACCACACAGCCAATCTTTTAATTAAAATTAATTGCTTATTACCGTACCTCCTCCCACCCTGCAGAAAATAATAAAATTACATGAGCAAAGAGCATGAGAGTACCTGTCAGGAATCCCATGCAGATGAAGCAACAGCCAAACCAAACAGCATCCCTTGTGTCTCAAGACGTGGCCCAATTTGCCTTTCACCTTGTCGCGCCCCAGGCGGAGAGGTGTGTGGGGAGCTGCTATTGCCTATCCCGCAGGCATCGTGAGACAGGTGGTGCGGCGGGGAGGGCGGGGGGGGGAGAGAGAGAAGCTCGTGCTTCCTGCTGTGCTTAGCTAGTTTTATAATCTGGTTTGCTAGGTTTACGGGAAGCTTTGCCAGCCTCTCCTTTGACCCAGACGTAAGTGCCGGAGACAGAAAGCTGAGCGGCTTGTTCCTTGCTGAGCATATGCTCCATCGCTCTAATCCCGCCTTGCACAACTGGGTGCTCTCCAGACATTAGGGACTACAACTCCCATCAGCTCCAAGCCAACATGGCCAATGGTCAGGGGTGATGGGAACTGGCATTCCAAGCGTTTAGAGGCAACCAGGTTGAGGAAGGCTGGGGTGGACGGCCCATGGTCCCTTCTTCACGCACTGTTCCTTTTGCTCTGTGTTATGTACTGAGTTGAATAGGATCCAAACTGCAGCAGTCTGATTGGTCCTAGAACAATAGGATTGAGATTGCAGCAGTCTGACTGGTCCCAGAACAATAGGATTGAGATTGCAGCAGTCTGATTGGTCTGCAGGAGCCACCCAATCCAGCTCCAGGTGGAAGTGAATCCGCACTCTGATTGGCATACAGGAGTATCCCGGAATTAGCCAATCACGTGGGGCCCATTGTGTAAATAGTGTATATAAAGCAAACGTTTTGGGGAAACTACATCCCTCACTACTATGAGCTGAATAAAGAGCATGAAAGTCACACTGGACTCCGAGTATCTTTCACTCTGACTCAAAAGAAGGTCCTCTCCTCTGTGCCTTAGGGCAGAGTCAGCAAACTTTTTCAGTCGTGGGCTGGTCCACTGTCCCTCAGACCTTGTGGGGGGCCAGACTATATTTGGGGGGGGGGTGAACAAATTCCTATGCCCCACAAATAGCCCAGAGATGCATTTTAAATAAAAGCACACATTCTATTCGTGTAAAAACACGCTGATTCCCGAACCGTCCGCAGGCCGGATTTAGAAGGCGATTGGGCCGGATCAGGCCCCAGGGCCTGAGTTTGCCTAGGGTGAAGGCCAGATAATAAATTTAAATAATAATAAATTTAAATAATAATAAATTTAAATAATAATAATTCCCAACCAGAATCTGTACGTATTGCTGAATCAGGCCAAGGGTTTGTTTGTTTGTTTGTTTGTTTGTTTGTTTGTTTGTTGAAATTGAACCTTTTAAACAGCAAAATCAGGGATTCTAACAGATCATATTCAATAAATAAATACATCTGTATACAAATACTAATAGCATTATTTGAAAAGTTGGAAGCAGCATAAGTTTGAACACTCTCATTAAATTTGTTATTCTAAAATATTATAAAAAATACCCATCTTTCCACAAACTTTTTGATGCATATTTTTTTTTTATAATAAGTAAACTCAGTCATTGTTACTATGGATCAAATATTTTCAAACCATTCATGTACAGCAGGGGATCTATTTAATGTTGTACACTACCCCAGGAGCTTTTGAAAAAGGGCAGTATATAAATTGAATTAATCACACACACACACCACTCAATTTTTAGCTATCATAATCTTTGCTGCTGTGATAAGGTTGATTACCATTTTCTGAAATGACATCTTTCAAATAACCAAGAATAAGGTTGATTACCATTTTCTGAAATGACATCTTTCAAATAACCAAGATGAAGTATTTGGGGTTCCAAGTGTAAGTGATATCTTAACATGTGTTTTTAAGGGAAAGTGCATACAAAAATGCATATAATTTTAAAATGATTTTTTATATGTGCAACTACAATAGAAATGGAACTAGTTACGTAGACACCTTTAAAACACACATTTAAAACACATCCCCCACCCACAAGAATCTTGGGTGCCTCAAATAAGTACAATTCCCAGCATCCTTAATAAACTACAGTTCCCAGAATTCTTTGGAGTAGTAGTAGTAATAATAATAATAATAATAATAATAATAATAATAATAATATTTTTATTATTTACACCCAGTCCTTCTGGTTGGGTTTCCCTAGCCACTCTGGGTGGCTCCCAACAGAATATTAACATTATTAATAATAAAGCAATAAAACATCAAACATTAAAACAGGGCTGCCTTCAGATGTCTTCTAAAAGTCAGATAGTTGTTTAATTTCTTTGACATCTGATGGGAGGGCGTTCCACAGGGTGGGCGCCACTACCGAGAAGGCCCTCTGCCTGCTTCCCTGTAACCTCACTTCTCGCAGTGAGGGAACTGCCAGAAGGCCCTCAGAGCTGGACCTCAGTGTCCAGGCTGAATGGTGGGGGTGGAGATGCTCCTTCAGGTATACTGGGCCAAGGCCATTTTGGGCTTTAAAGGTCAGCACGGAAACTTTGAATTGTGCTCGGAAACGTACTGGGAGCCAATGTAGGTCTTTCAGGACCATCTAATCTAGTAACAAATCTAGAATCCATATTAGGACAGGGCTGTATCCTCATTTACAGAGGACCGTCCTCTGTTTTGAAGGGCCGTCCAATCCAAGTCTGGTTTAAACATAAGAAGCCTCTGCTCAGCAAGAGTGGCTTTAAAATATTCAGAAGTATTTACAAATAAAAATAAAATATTCCGAAGCTAAGAAGAAGAAAAATAACATGTAGCTTAACATGTTTAGATTGGCTTGCCTAAACAAAAAAAGTTTTAAGCAGGCACCGGAAATTTTACAGTGAAGGCACCTGCCTGATGTCAATAGGCAGGGAGTTCCAAAGTTCAGCCACCCAAAAGTATAGAGTTCTCACAAGTATGGAAGAAATATTATGTGGCACCTGTAAAGCTGCCAGTTCGGCAGATCGAAGCGGCCAAGTGGGCATATATGAGTAAGTTGATCCTGCAAGTAAACAGGTCCCAAGCAGCTAATCACTGTTAATGTTTACTATTAGTATATTAACACCTTGGACCTGGCCTGGTAATAAATTGGCACCCATTGCAGATCTTTGAACAGGGACGTTGCATGCGGACAGATTCTCCATTCCATCCACAGTTGGGTGCAACATTCTGCGCTAACAGCAGTTTCCAGAACAAACACAATGGGGCCCCCACATAGAGTGTGAGGCCTCCCCCTTCCTATTCTTGGGTGGGACATATGTGCAAAAGAATAAATAGATCTTACAGCAGAGCGTTATTAATCTGTCCCCAAATCAATGTTTATTTATGTCTGTATAGCTGGACTGATTCCAAACAGAGAAGGGCCTTGTAGAGACGCAGGTGATTTGCAAGAAATGGAACCGCATTTCATCTTTCTGTCAACGGAGATGATACATACATATATATATATATATTAGGATGCACAGTCAGTGTCTCATACATACTATGAAATCAGATCCAGGCAGATCGATATCCGTGGAATTAATTAAGTCAAAAAGGCAAGCCATTTCTTTGCCTGGTTGAGGTGTGTCTGTTCCCCTAAAGGCAACTCTGTCAGTGTTTGGAGACTGTTCTTTATTTTGTCTCCGATTGGGACTTGCGCAAGATCGTACAGATAGGAAGCCAGCCGCAAAAGGACAGTGCCAAGGCAGTTTTATAATTATGAAAATTCCTTCTTTCCTCACTCTGTTAGGTTTAATAACACCTCGGAATCTGAAACCCGCATCTTTGCTAATGTTTTGCTCTCCGGTTCTCTTGACTTACAGAAAGATTGGTTCTCAGTCTGCTTATCGTGTAGAGACCGGAAAGGGACCTCCGTGTTGCAAACCGTTAAAGAGTATTATTGTGTATTGTGTAAAGAGAGGGGGTATCGACAAAGCTCACAAAGTACTTGGGTTTTCTTGGGATAAACCCAGGATCATTTCTAACATCTGACACTTAACGGAGATCAGCTGAAGACCAGATATGAACTTATAGGGTTACCAAGACACCAGTGCTGACCTGAAGTTTCTAGGCCTTCCTGGTCCCCTCCCAGTGGCAGGGGTGGGCTTGAATATTCAGACAAGTGAGAGCTCTGGGAAGGGAATAGGGGGGTCTCCTTACAACTCTCAGTACCCTTAAACTACAGCTCCCAAAATTCCTTGGAGGAAGCTGTGGCTGTTCAATGTGGCATCAGGTGGCGCTGCGGTCTAAACCACTGAGCCTCTTGGGCTTGCCAATCAGAAGCTCGGCGGTTCGAATCCCCACGACGGGGTGAGCTCCCGTTGTTCTTTCCCAGCTCCTGCCAACCTAGCAGTTCAAAAGCACACCAGTGCAAGTAGATAAATAGATAGCGCTGCAGTGGGAAGGTAAATTGTGTTTCCGTGTGCTCTGGTTTCCGTCACAGTGTTCCATTGCACCAGAAGCAGTTTAGTCCTGCTGGCCACATGACCTGGAAAGCTGTCTGTGGACAAACAGCAGCTCCCTCGTCCTGAAAGCGAGATGAGCGTCGCAACCCCATAGTCGCTTTTGACTGGACTTAACCTTCCAGGGGTCCTTTACCTTTTACTTTGTTTTATAGTGCTTTACACACAACCATACATTTTCCAAGTCAATGCCAGCATGGGTGCATATCTGCTGGTATATGATCAGTATTATTATTTATTGAATTTCTATATTGCCCTTTATCTGAGAATCACAGGGCAGTATACAATATAAAAACAAAAAATGCATACTATAGTAAGAAACAAAAACAACCCCCACCCCCAACACACATATGCGTAACAGAATGAGGTTGACAGTAACTAGTCAATCTGTTGCCCGTGAATCTATCAAGCAGAGCTTGCAGAGTGTCGTGTGTCTTTTGGGAGGGCATTTTCCTGGGTTTACTGAGCCAAGGACAAGGAAGGCTCCAAGTCAAAAGACCATCAAGGGGCCCATAAAGTATCTTTGTTTTCCTCACATGAGGCCAAAAGTTCAATCCCTGGCATCTCAAGTTATGGGTTCTCAGGTTGCATGACTCCAACTTCCATCAGTCCCAGCCTGCATGGCTAATGGTCAGGGGTGATGGGAGCTGTGTGGGCTAACCAACCTCATATAACCAACATGCTTAAGTCTAATTAATGTATGAGGGGGTTAAGATCATAGAATAAGCTGTCCTGCCAGGCTTAGCTCACCGTGGGAGGGACTAGGTAATCAAGACTTTGTTCCTCTCCAATCTACCTGAGAAGCTCAGAGTGTGAAGAGGCTAAGCTGGTTTGCTCCCAGCTCAGACCACATGGCTCTCACAAGTCCTTCCTGAGTTCCTATACCAATGTACCTATATATACCTGAAGGAGCGTCTCCACCCCCATCGTTCTGCCCGGACTCTGAGGTCCAGTGCCAAGGGCCTTTTGGCAGTTCCCTCATTGGAAGAAGTGAGGTTAGAGGGAACCAGGCAGAGGGCCTTCTCAGTAGTGGTGCCCACCCTGTGGAACGCCCTCCCATCAAGGAAATAAACAACTATCTGACTTTTAGAAAACATTCGAAGGCAGCCCTGTTTGGGGAACTTTTTAATGTTTGATGTATTTATTGTGTTTTTAATATTCTATCGGGAGCCGCCCAGAGTGGCTGGGGAAACCCAGTCAGATGGGTGAGGTATAAATAACAAATTGTTGTTGTTGTTTGTTGTTGTATCCATAACCACCTACAAGCCTTCTTATTTATAACCTTTCAGGGGGTGGCCCTGCCTGTCATTTGGCTCTAACACCTCCCCGCCTTCTGCCCTAATGGGTGCTAGCCCCCAATAGCTGGAGGTCCCCACTTTGGCTACCCCTAGATTAACCAATTTTCATATGCATTTCATTAACTGCTTTGCGTTCCTTGCCTTCTTTGCTTTTTTCAGGGGAGGTTCACTGGCAGAGCCCATCCATTGATATACAAAAAGCCCTCAATAACTTGGACCCAGGGAATCTTAAGGACTGCTTGAGCCCAACTCCATCACTGAGAGAATCCACTACTGTATTAGTTGTCCCCTGTGTCACAGATGCCCGAATGGCCTCAACTACCACTCCCACGCTGTACAACAGTGGCCCCCAAGTACTGCAGGCCCCCCCTTTTTTCAAAAGCCAATCTATGGACCCCATACTTTTGAAAATGTTGATACCTCAATGATAGTTTTCGTTACGTGAAGGGTGCGACAGATCCCCTGGGTTGCTTACCAACTGGGAACCCCTGCTGCAGCCCACTCTTCCAGCAGAGATTTATCAGGCATCCTCACTTTTGACTTTTCTGACATCCCTTGAATACCGTTTTTACGCCTACTGTCCTTTGCAGAGGTTTTTTTTAAAAAAAATTTTATTAATAATGATCACCTGCAGTTTTGCTTTCGTTTCTGTTTTTCAAATGGTGCTTCTCGTTTCAGCGTTACACACCGCCCTGGCATTTTGTCATAAGGAGGTACAGAAATACTTCTGCAAATAGCTAAATAAATAAGCAAACCACCTTGTGAGTCATGATGGAGGCAAGATTTAAAGCAGGACCTTCCTGATTTGCAACCAGCCCTCTGTTTCATTAGCCGATTTTATGCTTAAAAGGCTGTGTCTGCATGTGTTTGTGGCTAGAAGAAAAATGATCATTACTACAATTTCTGGACATTTCAAATCAACCGAACATTGTCCTGCCATCCTCTGTACTGTTGAGGAAGTGCAGGCTCTCTCTTTGTGAGGCTGCCCGACACAAGTTACTCCATCAATGAGGGCTCAAAGATGCCTTAGCCATCCCAGCTCCACTTCAAGTAAACTCCCAGACTCAGCCCTACAGCTGTTTCCAATGTTCTCCACTAACTTGATTGAATTTTTTTAAATAATAATAATAAAAACAGTTTATCATTCCTG
The DNA here is from genome assembly GCF_009819535.1 of Lacerta agilis. Classification (NCBI taxonomy): domain Eukaryota; kingdom Metazoa; phylum Chordata; class Lepidosauria; order Squamata; family Lacertidae; genus Lacerta; species Lacerta agilis. The sequence goes on along the minus strand of NC_046326.1, from coordinate 12,011,908 downwards.
CTTCTCCGCAGCACCGCTGATTAGCTACATATGACACAGGCCAGTCGTGGAAAGGGTAGAGTATGCCAGCAAACAGAGGGAGGATGCAGGGACTCAGTCATGCAGGCCTCAAGTAGGGATGGATGGGCCAATCTGTCCATTTCGGTTTCTCACTTTTCCAACTTCAGAGTCAGTTCTCCACATTTTGTCTACAATTTGCATTAAACAAAAAAGCCTCCTCATCAAAATTAACCAGCAATTTAGTGCAATCCCCCCCTTAAAATACACATTTTAAAATGAAATTTTGCCTAGCATATGCATTTTTGCAAAGCAATTTCCCCTAAAGTACTAGATCAGACATCCTCAACCTTTGGCCGTCCAGATGTTCTGGACTACAATTCCCACCATCCCTGACCATTAGTCCTGTTAGCTAGGGATCATGGGAGTTGTAGTCCCAAAACACCTGGAGGGCTGCAGGTTGGGGGTGCCTGTACTAGATTGTTAGTTTCACTATATTGTTGCATGCAGCCCAATCTCCAATTGGTAAGAAACTCATGGGGCTACAGCACATTCCCAGGATTCAGTTTCCTTAGAGTAAAGGTCAATGTAGCCTGTGGCGTCTTTAGGATATATGGTTTTATGACTCTTGAGAGTCCCATGGACTGCAAGAAGATCAAACCTATCCATTCTTAAGGAACTCAGCCCTGAGTGCTCACTGGAAGGACAGAACCTGCAGCTGAGGCTCCAATACTTTGGCCACCTCATGAGAAGAGAAGACTCACTGGAAAATACCCTGATGTTGGGAAAGGTGGAGGGCACAAGGAGAAGGGGACGACAGAGGAGGAGATGGTTGGACAGTGTTCTCAAAGCTACCAACATGAGTCTGACCCAACTGCAGGAGGCAGTGGAAGACAGGAGTGCCTGGCGTGCTCTGGTCCATGGGGTCACGAAGAGTCGGACACGACTAAACAACAACAACACAACATAAGATGGAAGGGCTCACAGCATTAACACGCCAGCAGATCTAAGCTCATCATTAGGCTTCCAGGGGAAACCCAAAGCCATAGCTTTTGGTTCAGCACAGAGAGCAAGAAACCTTTCTGTGCCTTTCCATCCACAGACCAGACTAACAAAAAGACTAGCTCCTTGGCCAATTGTTCCCCCATCCCTAGTGACACCCAGCCAGGTGAGAGTGATGGAAAGGAGTTCCTTCCTGAAATAACATCTTCCTCCAGTTGTCTCTATGGCAACAGGGGCTATTCTTGGTCATGCTTAAAGGCTGAGCTAGGACCATTATCTGAACAAAGAGACTGGTTTGACCAGTTAAGTGGTTCCCTTCTACTATAAACTATCATCTCACAGATACTCAATCACCGGCTTCATGGGGACCCCCAGGCTTCATCCAAACCAACCCCAATCCTAAAACAATATAATGCATTTCTACACATACTTCATCCTGGTGCATGCATTTTTTTAGTCGGTACTTGGCTGGAGAAGTGGACTGCAAAATGCAGAGAAGTGCTGAGGGTGACTGCATTTCAGTTCATGTACTGTCAGGAAGTGAGGAAATGGGTAATTGAATTGAAATAAAGTTCTCCTTCATGCCCAGCCTCACCTTCTTCTTCTTCTTCTTCTTCTTCTTCTTCTTCTTCTTCTTCTTCTTCTTCTTCTTCTTCTTCTTCTTCTTCTTCTTCTTCTTCGCGATCACTTGTAGCCAAGATTGTCTTCCATGAACACGGTTTTAACAGTGAGTCCGTAAGTGACTGTGGAGGCCAATTCTGGATCCACACGTCCTTCCACAGTGGGGATAGGTTTCCAGACAGGAGTTGATCATGGTGAGGGGGTGAGGGTTTGCCAAGCGTGCCTTCCTCTTAGCACATTTCTCCCTTTTGTCCTGAGTTCGAGCATCTTCAAACCCCATGACACCTTTGGTAAAGGCTGTTCTCCAACTGGAGCGCTCGCAGGCCAGTTTTCCATATGCCAGTGTTTACACTATATATTTTTAGATTTGCCTTGAGAGAGTCTTTTAAACCTCTTTTGTTGACCACCAGCATTACACTTGCTATGTTTAAGTTCCAAATAGAGTAGTTGCTTTGGAAGACGATAATCAGGCATCTGCACAACATGACCAGTCCAACGAAGTTGATGTTGAACACGGTGCTCATGGGGTAACACTCTGCAGCATACCTTCTGAAACTGGTTTCATCAGCACTGTGGCTCATTGGAAAGGTATTCCGGAAACTGAAGTTATCTAGGAGCAGAACTACAATGTTTAGCAGGGTAAACACAGGATTCCCAAACCAGTGCTTATTTTAAAATGTGTGAAGAAGCAGCAGGGAAGACAGAATATGCAAAGGCTGCTTAACCCTTGCACCCACTGTTGATTTTTCTCTGAACCTCTTCCCCAACAGTCTTTCAATCGGCCAGGGATTTTGGTCAAGTGGTGGTGAGGAGTGACCAGGGGAACAGTTTGTGGGGAAAACTGTTTCCCCAAAAGCCATTTTCACTACATAGTCCCTCCTTCCCTCCCTCCCTACCACCCCAGCCTGTTTCCACTAGTCAAGAATTTTGGTCAAATGGAAAGGAGCCAGGAGAAAGGATCGTATGGGAAACTCGGGCTGAGGAGCATCTCCTTTCCGAGCTTCACAAGAAGTAAAAGAAATGTTTTGGTGAGGGGTGTTGGCTTGGCTCACCATGTTGATGCCTGGGCCACCAACGTAGCAGGCAATTGCAGAACAAACTCCTCTGTGACACAGTGCCAGTGATGCAATTCCCCGGAGAGGGCTCTGTCTCTGCAGGATTTCAAATTACTCTCCTCTGCTTCCCATGCCATTTCCTACTCTGCTGTCATGCTGATAAACACATGATGCAACCCCCAGTCCCATGGCGTGTTTATTCGGAAGTCAGTCCTGCAGAGTTGACGGAACCGACTCTCAAATGAGCATTGCCTTCATTTGCAGGCAGTGCCAGCTTCAGGTTTGGGCAAGCTGGGACGTGGGTGGTGCTGTGGGTTAAACCACAGAGCCTACAGCTTGCTGATCAGAAGGTCGGTGGTTCGAATCCCTGCGATGGGGTGAGCTCCTGTTGTTCGGTCCCTGCTCCTGCCCACCTAGCAGTTCAAAAGCATGTCAAAGTGCAAGTAGCTAAATAGGTACCGCTCTGGTGGGAAGGTAAACAGCGTTTCTGTGCACTGCTCTGGTTCACCAGAAGCGGCTTAGTCATGCTGGCCACATGACCTGGAAGCTGTACGCCGGCTCCCTCAGCCAGTAATGTGAGATGAGCGCCGCAACCCCAGAGTTGGACATGACTGGACCTAGTGGTCAGGGGTCCCGTTACCTTTACCTTTGGGCAAGGTACAAGAATGCAAGAATTGTCCATCTCCGCCAGCATCTTGTTCTCACAGCAGCCAACCAGATGTCGTGGGGAAGCCAACAAGCAGGACCCGACTGCAACAGCTCCCAGTTTTCAGCAACAAGAATGCAGAGGTACATTGCCTTCAAAGCGATATTTTGAGCGGGGGCCAATTTACTTGCCCTAACCACACAACCATGCAGAGGGGAAGTGGAAAGTAAACCAAGGGTGCTCTTCCATTTTCTCAGAATGGTTGCAGCTTGCACACTCAGAAAGAACAGGTAGTAAAAAGGATTTTTGGGAAATGATATATAATGAACTGAAAAAAATGTTTAAAATATTTTTTTCCTTTAAAACATGAAGCCTTTCTTTTAGGAATTCTAGGTGCCAAAATCCCAAGGGAGCAGAAAAGACTATTTATGTATACGACCAGTGCTGTGCAGCTGTTATTGGTCCAGATGGAAAGAATATAAAGCCTCTACCAGATAAGACATCAACTTGCCAACAAAGGTCCGCATAGTTAAAGCTATGGTTTTCCCAGTAGTGATGCATGGAAGTGAGAGCTGGACCATAAAGAAGGCTGATCACCAAAGAATTGATGCTTTTGAATTATGGTGCTGGAGGAGATTCTTGAGAGTCCCATGGACTGCAAGAAGATCAAACCTATCCATTCTGAAGGAAATCAGCCCTGAGTACTCACTGGAAGGACAGATCCTGAAGCTGAGGCTCCGATATTTCAGCCACCTCATGAGAAGAGAAGACTCCCTGGAAAAGACCCTGATGTTGGGAAAGATGGAGGGCACAAGGAGAAGGGGATGACAGAGGACGAGATGGCTGGACAGTGTTCTCGAAGCTTCCAACATGAGTCTGACCAAACTGCGGGAGGCAGTGGAAGACAGGAGTACCTGTTATGATACGTCCCGGGGGGGGGCAAGTTGTAAGACTGACCCCCAGGTAGGGACGAAGCATGCGTGCCCTCCTGGCTACTCGAGTCCAGGGGCACATTGATAATATGCGATTGCTCTCCAGCGTGAAGAACAACACACACAAGCCATTAAGGCTAAAAAGCTACTTTATTGTAGATAAAGTGCAGAGTATGTCTCTGCATGCCAGCTCAGATAGTCAGAGCTGAGCATAATACGTCCAGCATCTCTTGAGCCAGAACTGAAAGTAAAAGACAACAGTACAGTACAAAACATCATGTGTGTGGGAAAGCTGGTAGGGCCAGTGGCTTTCCCACATGATGAAAACAGAGACAATAGTCATGTGAACCTCGCTGCTGAGGCGTTTGCAGCTCGGCTTGTAATAATATCACAACAGTACCTGGCGTGCTCTGGTCCATGGGGTCATGAAGAGTCGGACACGACTGAGTGGCTGAACAACAACAAGCAGATAAGAATGACTGATCAAGTTTGATGGGTTATGCCGAAATGGCAAAAAATGACTGGAACAATAAGAAATCAGGGAGACAAATTTCTTAATAAAGAATGGGAAAAATTTATAATTTATCTTAAAAACAATTGTAAACATTTAAAATTATTAGTAGGATTGGAATGACACTTGCAGATTAAAGGTGAATTTTGGATATAATGGAGATGTAAGATTTGGATTATTGTAAAAGATGCAGGAGGAAATGATTAATAATAGGACCCACAAAGGGAAGGAGGAAAGTCCAGGAGATTCTTTGGAATCTTGTTTTTAGGTTGCATGTTGGATACGTGATTGTAAAACTGTAATTTGAAAATCCAAATAAATGAATAATTAAAAAAAAAAAAAAGAACAGCCGAACACGCAACAACAGAGAGGAGGCAGCTCCAGAGTTCAGCAGTGACCCCCATCTCTGGGCTGTGTGGGTCTTGGCAGGTTCCCAGTGACACAGACCTCTGGTGCCAGCCCATTTTGCAGCCTTAGCGCTCTTAATAAGGGCTGCTTTGTTTAATTGGTTTAAAGCCTCTTGGTTAACTGAAAAGATCCTTCCCCGCCCCCCATTAATCAGACAGCGGATTTAAAAATACATTTACTTAGCGAAACTGCAGATGGCAACTGTCATCTTCAAAGCGGTATTTTCCCTTCTCTCATGCACAGAATGGAATATCTGTTCCGAGAGGATGCCAGCTATGACCAGTGTATGCCTACATTGCCCAAAAACAAATATAGCACTATATTACCCAGGCAAGGTCTTTCTCCATGACCAACAGTCTTCTGTAATTTACTTTATTTAGTCTGCCTTCCTTCCATCACAGAACTTGGGGTGGCATACATGCAGTTGGTGCCATTCAGACACTGACCAGAACAAGGCCTGGTTAGCTTCACCAAGCTGGCTGTATCATGTGCCCACTCTTCGTGATGTCTCGAGCATGGTGCAATGCCACAAAGGTTCAAAGGTATTTTCATTAGAGGCTTCCTCTTATTCAGACAGGAAATCAAACCTTTAAAATTACCGTGTTCTTAATCGATTACATCAGTTTTACTCAGTTTAGACCCACTGACATTCATGGACCTAAATGAATCATGTCCATTCATTGCAGTGAGTCAGATCTTAATATAACACTGGATGCAACTGACTGATTTTCTGAAGGCTACAGGGATGCAAAACCTGAAAAGGTTTACCGCACCTTTCACCACAAATGATTTTAAGACGGTTTACCATAATAGCCTTTAAACAACAACAATAAAACACACAGAGAACTTCCACATGGGGCCCTTACTGAGCATTCATACTGATATGTTCACACCTGAAAAATTGTGCAGAGGTTATGCAACGCTGCCTGTTTATGGGTATGTTTACAGCAGGAGAAATCCAAATTTACTGCTGAAAAGAAGTGAGATGAGTGCTGGTTGAGGCCAACAATATGTAGACAATGCCAATTTAGTTTAGATGCAAGGAGCTTCTGATCCGCAGCAAAGGTCAGTACAGATGAGCCTTAGGCTTTCTTTTTTAAATCTCAATGTAGAGACAAGAGGGAATGGATTTGTGGCTGAGCATATTGCAATATGGACCAAAGCAACACACAGAAATGCCGTTTACCTTCCCGCCGGAGCAGTACCTATTGATCTATGAACTGCTAGGTTGGCAGGAGCTGGGACCGAACAACGGGAGCTCACCCCATCGCGAGGATTCGAACCGCCAACCTTCCAGTCGGCAAGCCCAAGGCTCAGTGGTTTACACCACAGCGTCACCCGCATCCCAGGGCCACCCATGTCCCAGGGTTAACCCAGAGTGGTTAGGAAACCCCTATTCCCCTCACAGAGCTACAATTCTCAGAGCGGTTAAACTATCAACCCCTCTTCCCAGGGAATTGTGGGAATTGTTGCTCTGTGAGGGGAACAGGGGTTTCCTAACAACTCTCAGCCCCTTCCCAGGATGCTTTGGGGGGACCCATGACGTTTAAAGTGGCGTGATACTGTTTTAAATGCATAGTGCAGATGGGGGCCAAAGTCTCTGCAGAGTCATTTTGCAAAGGGGTCCTTCTAGATTTACCGTATTCTAATAGAGTACAGACACGTCTTTGAGGGGTGTGGGGCAGGAGAGAAATGAGCAAAGATGAAGTTGGCGGGGTGGGGGGGGATGCTGGCCAATCCAGCAAATGACAAAATTGTCAAGAGCCCGACCTAATGAAAATTCTTCATGTCAGAAAACAAAATAATACATTGTAATTTGTAAGGAAAAATTTGGCCGAGAAGCAGTGTGACTCCTCGGTAATCATTCTTAATTCCCTTTTATTACAGACTGTTTTGGCTAGAGATGGCAGAGGGATAATGATGTGTCAAATGGGGCTGGGAAACAAGGGAAGATTGTACTTTTCCGCAAAAGAGGGCCACAAAGGAAGCACTTGTACTTTGTTTCAACAAATACATTCGGTGGTTGCATTTCTTTCGTGGGGATGAAGTGCTCCTTTAATTACCATCACATTTTAAGATGTAGGGCTGCTTCCGAAATGAGATTTTGCTACTTGAAATAAGTACCATGGAGTGATCAGAAAATAACCAGAGAGGCTCACGTATTTACAATGCTGCCAGGACAGTGGATGGCTTTGCAAAGGCCATGGAAGTGATGCTGGAAGGAGCATGAGGCTTAATCTGCAGTTCCTAAGGAAGCTGCCTTATATCCAGAGAATGGCAAGGGTGGGCATTTCCCAGGGTGCCAAGGCCAGCGGAAGACCCACTGCCACGATTGTCACTTTGTGCAGCTGAAGATCAGAGGCAGCCAGAAAGGAATTGCAAGTTTGCATGTCTTCGCTTTTTTCTTTTCTTTTTTAGGATCATGTCAAATCTTTTTTTATTAAGTTTTACATTACCAATTAAAATTCAAACATTAAGCATCCACATCATCATTTAGGATTCCCTGAGTCCTTCGATTCCCCTCCGCCCTTCCATGGTTACCATTATAGTGGTACCTCTAGTTACGAACTTTATTCGTTCCCAAAGTCCGTTCTTAACCTGAAACTGTTCTTAACTAGAGGCGTGCTTTCGCTAATGGGGCCTCTTGCTGCCACTGTGCCACTGACACACGATTTCCGTTCTCATCCTAGGGCAAAGTTCTCAACTCGAGGTCACTCTTCCAGGTTAGCGGAGTTTGTAACCTGAAGTGTTTGTAACCTGAGGCGTTTGTAACTCGAGGTACCACTGTACAGTGGTGCCTCGGTTTAAGAACAGCCCTGTTTAAGAACTATTTGGTATAAGAACTCCGCAAAACTGGAAGTAGTGTTCCGGTTAGTGAACTTTACCTCAGTCTACGATCAGAGCAGAACAGTGGAAATGCACCAGTGGCGGAAGGCCTCATTAGGGAAAGTGTGCCTCAGTTTAAGAATGGCTTTGGTTTAAGAATGGACTTCCGGAACAGATTAAGTTCGTAAACCAAGGTACCACTGTATCAATCTTTTTCCAACTGCTTCTCTTATTTTCTCTATTTTTTTAATAATCCATTTTTACCATAATTTCTAATACATTACAAGCATTATTCAAATCCTGCCAAATTTTCCAGTTGTTTACAGTGTTCTCTTAAACACATTCTAAATCTTTCCCATTCCTTCTTAGTTATTCTCTTCCTGGTTTCTGATTTTCCCAGTCAATATCACCATTTAGGCATCATCCATCATCTTCATCAGCTGTCCGTCTCTGGTGCATGTCTTGTCTCTTTTTTGGGGGGTGGATGCTGCCAGCCTAAAGACCCCCCCCCAAGCCAGCATTGCTTATACCAGGGCTGGATCTACATTGATCTTCCAAACGTTATTAAATATAATGTTCTATAATGTTTAATGGCAGTTTCCATTTACCAGCGGCTCGCTGCTCTGCAACTCCCTCTGGTGTCACATTTTAACAACACATTTTTAATGTTATAAACCACGAGTGTTGATTTGTCCCAAGTCAAACTATGTATTCCTCAAGCTTAGTGTTGTCTACTCCAATGAGGGCACAGGTCAGTAGTAGGGTAGGGTGGGACTGGATGCAAGAGCAGGCAAAACTATCTATGTCTTGTGGGATGTAATTCATTGGAACAGTCAAATGCAACATTCCTTATTTCCCTAGAGTGGGCACAGGCAGGGGGGTGTTACTCCAGTTAATGTAACTTCCTGTTCCACTCGTCTGGAGCATCTCCACCTGCATCTGGGAGATGGCCATGGCCCTGGCTGACTCCTTAAAAGAGCCGAGTCATGCAGCCATTCTCTCTCTCTCTTGCCCTCTCTTGTTGCCATGCTGCTCTCCTGCAGCCATTTTGTTCTCTTAATGTAATTTTGCTGTCTGCTGGATCTCAGCCAGCAGCACATGAGCTCAATCTCCACGTGAGATAAACTCGCAGATTGTTATGTAACTACTAAATAAAGGCTGCCTTTCAGGGATCAAGTTGTGAACTGAAATGTGAGTAAATTTCTTGGTACTTTTAAGGAAAGACTCTCGTGTCTTTATTCTATTAAGAATAATAGAAGGGACACGGGGGGCCTGGGGCTTGCTGATCAGAAGGTCAGCGGTTCAAATCCCCGCAACGGGGTGAGCTCCTGTTGCTCGGTCCCTGCTCCTGCCAACCTAGCAGTTCGAAAGCAAGTCAAAGTGCAAGTAGATAAATAGGTACCGCTCCGGCGGGAAGGTAAACGGCATTTCCGTGCACTGCTCTGGTTCGCCAGAAGCAGCTTTGTCATGCTGGCCACATGACCCGGAAGCTGTACGCCAGCTCCCTCGGCCAATAAAGTGAGCTGAGCGCCACAACCCCAGAGTCGTCTGCGGCTGGACCTAATGGTCAGGGATCCCTTTATCTTTACCTAAAAGGGGACACCAGGAAGCTCCTTCAGCCAATCGGAAGCCGCAGAAGCCCCATTGGACGTTTGGGTTCCAAAATAACCTTTGCAAACCACAACAATCAATTCCAGGTTTGCAGCATTCAGGAGCCAAGACATCAGAATTCCAGGGCATTCAGGATCCAAGGTACGACTGTATCTAAAAGGTTGTCGCATGGAAGGTGGAGCAAGCATGTTTTCCTCTGCTTCAGAGGCAGGACCTGAACCAATGTATTCAAGTTACAGGAAAGGAGATTCCGACTAAACATCAGGAAAAACTTTTTGATGGTTAGAGCTGTTCCAACAGTGGAACGGACTTCCACAAGAGGCAATGGACTCTCCTTCCTTGGAGGGTTTCAAACATCTGTCATGTTGGGTGGCCATCTGTCATGTACGATCTAGTTGAGATTCCTGCATTGCAGGTCGTTGGGACTATATGAGCAACTTTTTAATATATAGAAAGGACTATTTCAGCATAAACGTATTTTACAAGTTGCCCTGGGGTTATTTTTTTGCAAACCCTCCTCAAGATGCTATTGCTTCACTGCATTCATCCAACGTTCATTTCCCTCTTAAAAACAAGGTAGTTGCCATCTTTTTAATGCCCTGTGTGTCTTGAACAGCTGCTCCACCTAGAGAACAGGAGACAGTGCTTACCTGCATGCTGTGGAAAGGTTTAATTACAGATTTCTGAAGACCAAGCCAATAAAAGGTATCTGAGCAGGCTGGCATGCTCCCAGATAGTTGGCAACTCTCAAGAAGACCCAAAAGGCACAGAAGCAGCGGTTAGCTCTCAATGAATTCAATAAAAAATAGAAAAGTAGAAAACGGTATTTTTGAAATGGAAAGTTTGCATCTCTCTGACCAGGTGTGGGCAAAACCAATGCCAAATTGGGGGGAGGGAATAGTTATCCCCCCCACCCCCTTGTTTTCCACCCCCATCCCCATAAATGGGGGGGGGGCGGTGTGGGCAGAAAATTTTCTCAAGGGGCGACAAACTGGAACACCGAAAGGGTGTTGCAGGTTAATTTCTCAATTAAAATGGAGAAGAATTGTGTCTGTACATTTTGCCGGGTATCTCAGGTTCTAAAAATGCTAGAAAATTACTTTTTTTAAAAAAAAAAGAAAGAGAATATGGTTCATCCCAGGGGGAAACAAGGAAGACTCTAGCAGGCACCGGATTGTTGACTAATATTGCCTGCTAATATTTTCATCTCAGGTCACACCCAAATGACACGGTTGCCATTTTCCCACTAGGTCTGTGAGTTCCTTCATGAAATATCCAGTCCAAGTATTAGAATAAAGGTGAGGCAGATTCCCGAGGCAGCAGGTGCTAAAAGTGAGCTTGAAGGATGGGCAACGGATTCGTACAAGCCATGGGCCTGCCCAGCACTAGCCAGCTGTCCTCTGGAAGATGCTATTCTGTCCCCAGCACTGAAGATTCAACTGCTGGTGCAATTAGGCTGCCATACTAGGAAAGGACCATCTTCTTGTCTACCATATTCAGCAAAATGTCTTCAGCCAGCTGGGGTGAACCTGCCTGCCTAATCCTCATACAGGCCGACTCAAGAGCAAGTCCCATCTTGCCGAGTGAATGAAGTCTCTGGCCAAAGCAGCATCCTGAGGGCCGCTGCCTTCAATTATGCCCCATGATCCAATTTGTTCCCTTTTTGCATTTGTGGATTTTGCTCCCAATATGAAAAGCTCTAAGAATTGTCAATTTCCTGCCGCTGGCTCCCAAACTATGGTGGCAACTGATCATTGAAACAAGCTGAAACCCATACTGAATTGCATATTTTAAGGGGCCTGGGATTGGAGTTACTCCTTCCTTCCTTCCTTCCTTCCTTCCTTCCTTCCTTCCTCCCTCCCTCCCTCCCTCCCTCCCTCTCTCTTTTTCCTTCCTTCCTTCCTTCCTTCCATACATCACACATTTCTGAAGTCAAAACTGATTTGCCTAGGGCACAAAATTAAGTGAAAGGAGCCAGTGACATCTAGAGGCTGGTAGCTTAAACACCAGTAATAATAAACTTGCTCATTCTGCTTTTGCTGAAATATGGAGGTCTATTCACTTTATTAATCTTTAAATTTACCTCCACTGACACAAATGAATATTGCATATTGGGAAGCACTCAAGGAGTCCATTTTATTATACGCAAAGGTCTGAGCACTTGGCATTACGAGAGCTACAGACTGAACTAGGGGATGGGATTATATCACATGCAGGCTGTATCCCTAAGTGAGAGCCCATTTCTCTTAACTGAGATCACAAATCACAGCAGTTCTTATCTACAGCAGTGTCAAAGGGCATATACGTGGCCTGGAGGCAGTGTTAAAGGCACTCAGGGATAGCTCTTCCAATCACACAAGACATCTGATGGGTCTTAATAGTTGGTGCAAGCAAAAGAAAACCAAGGGCAAGTAATGAGGTTTTTTTTTAATTATTCTTATTCTGACAAAATATCAGCATCGTCTGAAAAATTGTTTAACATTACAGAACTCTCTAGGATGGGTAACCCGAGGCCCTCCATATGTGCTCGACTCCAACTCCCACAATCCCTTGCTCCTGGCCATGCAGGCTAGGGAAAATTGGGAGACTGAGCCCAGCTGCATTCTGGAAAGCCACCATTTCCCCTTCAAGCTGCAGAACTAGAAGAATTCAGTCGTCTATTTTTTCCAGTGCTTCCATATCCTCCGGATCGAGGCACTTGATGGTAGTCTCTGAAAAGGAAAGACATTTTTTTGCTAGGAGGAAGATTCCAATGCAGAAAGAAGAGCTCAACCCTTCAGAGGCCACTGGTCACAGGGAGGGTGACCAATACTCTGGGCCTGTTCTCCTCTTTGATTCACAAGAATTACACGTGGTGGACAGAGAGATCAACAGTTGCTTGTGATACGGCTTGGGACAAGATTTCTAAAGGCAACCTTTGAAAAAATGTCTGGCATGGAAAGAAAAAAGGCAACTCTGCAGAATTTTCTCCTAATATTCTCAACCCATGAAATTAGCCAGCTTGAGGACACATTAGGTTTCATGGTTAGGGTGTTGGACCAGGACATTTCAGGCTCCCCCACAGCTACGAAGCTCACTGGGAAGCACAGTGTGCTCTGAAGCAACGTGAGCCTGCCTCCTAACCAAAGCGAAGCAGGCCAGACACCATCTCGTGGTCTTACCTGCCTCTCACAAGGTTGTTGTATGCAAAAAGGGGGCAGCCATGTATGGTACCCTGTTATTGATTCCAGGCTGTATTTTTGTTTTAATGATACTGAATTATTTTTATATTGTACACTGCTGAAATATTATTTATTTATTTATTTAAATTATTAGGCAGTTTAAAAATGCTTTTGAATAAATAAAAATAAATAACTACCTTAACCACCCTGAAGAAAAGGCATGTGATGCATGCAATAAAGAATTCGCGTTATGTATCAAATGGTTAAAAATGTAGTTCTGTTGCTATGTTGAAAGTTTAATTATTTTAAAATGCTGTTATTTGTCTCTAGGCAATAGACCAAGTCATTTCTGGCAGGAAAATTGCCAAACTATAAAATTAAAATTCAGCCCCTCTCTCTCTCTCTCTTCCACTGCTGTGCAACCTTTTTAATTCCCAATTATACCTAATTCAGAGGCTAAAAGCCAGTGAGCATGTTTCTGAGAAGAGATTCAAACCCCCGATTACCCTAACCCGATGTGTCTAACTTTCTGCACTATTAAGTCACATGGAAATATCATGCTCACTGAAGTGGTCTTGGATGGCATAGACAAGTGGTAGATTATGCCTTTCGACCATATTGAACGCCAGGCCCTTCTTCCCAAAGCGACCTGCCCGGCCTATGCGGTGCAGGTAGGTCTCGTAGTCGGCTAGCCAGGGCGTTATTGTAGGCAGGCTAAAGTTGACCACGATCGTGACCTGCTTCACGTCGATGCCTACGAGGAAACACAAAACAAGGTCACTTCCTGCTGAAGGAGCAAGTGTCCCACCTTGCATTTGCTGGCCCAAATCATTACCTCTGGCGCAGACGTTGGTCGTGATGAGGACTTTATCTTTCCCGTCGCGAAACTTCTGGATCACTTCCGCCCGCTCTTCGACAGAGAGCTCCCCACTCAACAGGGATACTTGGTGCCCATCGTTTGACAGAGCCCAGTGAAGCCATTTGGCATTTTTACGAGTCTGCCAAAGGGAAAAAGAAGAGACACACAAGGTCACGGCCTTCCCTGCAATGACGCCGACATTTCCGTTCCGGCAGGTCTAGCTTTTAGGACTTTAGTCTTGAACCATTTATTGTTGTTGTTTTTATTTGAATTTATATACCGCCCTATACCCAGGGGTCTCAGGGCGGTTCACAGAATAAAATCACAATATAAAACCACAAAATACATAATAATAAAAACCAATTAGTCCCCCCCCCAAAAAACCCCACATTTTAAAAGGGTGTAGGATGTAAATCAGATCAACCAAAGGCCTGGTTAAAAAGGAATGTTTTTTTCTTTTTTCTATTATTAATAAATATTCTTTATTTGGTTCCAATAATATACAAACACACATACCAACACACAATCCAACAATAAAAACAATGAAATTAATCCCTCCCCCCATCCCACCCTCCCTCACTTGTATGTGATTTTATTTGTTCAGTACCTTATATTACCTTTTATAATCGTGTTATTACATCTTATATCCTTTATCCTTATTCTATATTTCCCAATTCTCTCATATCCCCTGTACGATTTACTCCATATTATACAGAATATCAATTCCAGAATACGATATGGTCATGTATTCTTTTACTCTTTCCCATTCTTTTATTAACTCTTGATTAGAGCGACCTCTAATGTTTGCTGATCAGGAATGTTTTTTTTCCTGGTGCCTAAAAGTGTATAACGAAGCCACCAGGCAAGCTTTTCTGGGGAGAGCATTCCACAGACGAGGAGCCACTGCAGAGAAGGCCCGTTCTCGTGTTGCCACCCTCTGGACTTCTCGAGGTGGTGGTACATGAAGGAGGGCCTCAGAAGATGATCTCAGGGTCCGGGTAGGTTCATATGGAAAGAGGCGGTCCTTGAGGTATTGCAGTCCTGAGTCATTTACCCTCCCACTCTGGACCCCCCAAAGTACAGGTGGCGGCCGTTTTGCACTAGTCCAATTGAAGCGTGGCTGCCGACGCACAGTCCTTTTGGACCTGCAAGAGGACGGGGCAGGGCCGGCTTACGTGTGCTGTGTGAGTGGGCACAGGGTCCAGGAACGAACCCCTGTGTAAAATGGTCACCACCTGTGACTGACTACTAAGGACCCTCATACCTAAGGGACCGCCTCTCCTGGTATGTCCCAGGTAGGACCTTAAGGTCCTCAAATAATAATTTGTTGGAGGTCCCGAGCCACAAGGATGCTAGGTTGGCTTCAACTAGGGCCAGGGCCTTCTCAGTACTGGCCCCGACTTGGTGGAACAGTCTGGCACAAGAGACCAGGGCCCTGTGGGATTTGGCATCTTTCCGCAGGGCCTGCAAGACGGAGCTGTTCCACCTAGCCTTTGGGTTGGTTTCAGTTTAACCCTGATGTTTCGTTCTTTTGGTGTGATTGGTGGGCTACTTAAAAATGAGGCTGCAGTTTAGATTTAATTTTAAATTGTATTTTAATCTGTATTTTAATGAACTGTTTTATGTTTTTGTTGTGATTTTATTGGTGTTAGCCGCCCTGAGCCCGGTTTGGCGGGGAAGGGCGGGGTATAAATAAAAAAATTATTATTATTATTATTATTATTAAGGCCGTATCTGACTAGTAAGACTGGGTTGGAAGTCAGCAAATCTTCACCCGAAGACCATGGGCCCGCCACTCCTCCCCACCCCAAATATATTCTCCGGACGTCTTCAGGGCCCCCAGGTTACCTCGATGTTGCAAGGGCGCTTTACCTGACAAAAGATGATCGCTTGGCCGACTGTGATGCTGCCATAGATATTGCACAGGGCTTTGTATTTGTCCTCCTTGTTCTCACACTCAAAGTAGTACTGCCTGATATTGTTCAGGGTCAGCTCCTCTCGGCGGAGCTTTATAATGTTGGGTTCGGGGACGATGCGCTGGGCAAACAGCAGCACAGGGTCTTCAAAGGTGGCTGAAAAGAGAAGCATCTGACAACCGGGGTCTAAAGCTCTGGAAGGAAGAAAAACAAAAAGCAGCCTGCATTTCATTCTCAAGAGAAATCGTGGCCGCAAATCTTTGTAAATCAGGGTTGGGGGACCTCGGGCCGTCCAAGTGTTGCCAAACTACAGCTGCCATCAGCCCCAGCAGGCATGGCCAATGGGCAGTGATGGTGAGAGATCGGCAAACATCAGGCAGGCCTAAGATTCCCTACCTGCTAGAAATGAGCTCACTGGGGAGCAGCTGCGGCCTCGTGATGCAGCCTGTGCTTTGCATGCAGAAGACACCAGCATAGCTGTCAAGTTTCGGATTTGAAAATAAGGGATCAGCCGTCTCACATATCCCAGGGACAGTCACATGTCAGTGGTGGGCGGAGCCAGAAGCAAAAGTGGGCGGGGCAGCAATGTAAACTCCAAGCGGCCTCGGGCAAAGAGGAGGGCAGCCAGCAAAGAGGAGGGCAGCCATGTGCTCCGCGGGATGGAGCCCCATCGTCTTCTTGTCTGATCCCATCAAAACAGGACAGGAAGCAGCAGCTGCTCAAAGGCAGCCAGGCTCCGCCCGCCAGCTAACCCTATTGGCCGGCTGAGGGGCTCAGCGGCAATGGATGGGGGCTGGTGCAGGGGGAGGAATACACCCCCCTGTAAGCACGGGAAACGGCTCCCACTTGCTTTGAGGGCTGAGGCTTTTCTCTCCAGGTAGGCGAGGTCTTCCCACCCAGTCCCTGGCCAGCAGGGGAGGAGCTGCTTCCATTAAAAATGGGAAATTTAAGGGAAATAAAAAATAAGGGAGAGCAGCGGGAAACTGCTTGAAATAAGGGAGAATCCCGGGGAAAACGGGATACTTGACAGCACTGGACACCAGGTTCAGTCTTCAGGAAGGGCTGGGACAGGCTCCTGCCTAAAAGCCTTCGAGGCCCGCAGCTTAGCTGAGCTTCATGACCCATTGCCTGCCTTGGTAGAAGGCGGCAGCTAACCCTCTGCATTCTCACTTGTTACCAGGTAAGAAGGGAGACTTTGCAGTGTCTTTCCACAAGGCGCTTGTGTTGAGCAGACAGGAAGCCAGTGTAGTGACACGAGGGTCAAATGATGAGACTGGTTTGTGCAGCGGTGTCATGCTGTAGCTTCCATCATATACTGAAGAAGCGCCTCTTTACCCTGGCCTTTCGGACACCTGAGATAAATATTTTTAGGCCCCACCCTATTCTTGTGGTGGTCATTGGTTTTAAACTGTTTTTAATATTGTATTTTTAAATTGCTGTAACCCACGCGGGGAACTTAGGCTGTTAATAATAATCTTCCGCACGTACAAGAAGAAAGGCAAGAATGCTATTGCTTCTACATGGCAGCAATATGACAGTACAAAAGCCCTTAGGTCTGCATTTGAAGCCGCTTTCGGCACAGAAACGTCTTCAATAGGGTATGCCTTCTCCAAAGTAATAATAAATCAGTGGGAAAGCAAGTTCTATCGATACAAATTAGGTGGTTAAAAACCTTCCCAGATGTTCCAACGGTGATGAGCATGTCTAGAAAAGTTCCACATGCAGGACTTTCAGCAAGAAGTAAGTTACTTCTCCAAGATCTGTCTTACCAGAAAAAACAAACAAACACACTTTACCTCTGAATTCGGACACTCTGGTCTGAGTAATTCTGTTTGTCGATCATGACATCTGCTTCATCCAGCACAAATACTTTGATTTTCTTCGGATTCAGTAAGTTTAGCTTGAAACACCAATCTAGCAGAGTCCCTGGCGTTCCAATTACTATCTGTTCTTCCACTACAGTCCCTCTTGGAACTGTGAGAGAGATTGAGTTACTTTTTTCCCTATGTCATCCAGTGCACATTTGCTAGACTAAAAATGCTTTGGTTTATTGCAATTAACTTTTGGAGAGTAACAGCTGCTGTTCCCCCCCCCCCTTCTTGTTATCATGGTGCTAGCCTTGGCCTATAAACCTGCAGCTTGTTAACCACATGCATTTGGGGGGGGGGGACAAGAGCACAGGTAAACAGTATGTGGTCGTTGTTCAAGGATGCAAGACGCACTCCTGGCTCCTCGACACACTTACTATAACAATAAGCACAAGAGCCAGGGCTAAATATATGAAACTGATGTTGAGATGCTTATTGCAATTGCACAAGCTTGGCCCGTGGCTTAAATCAGAGACGGGGCTACTACTACTACTACTCCTGGATGCTAGCTGGGGGTGATGGGAGTTGGAGTCCGACAAGATCTGGAAGGCTACAGGTGTCGTCCATCCCGCCCCCACCGCCCATTCCTGGCTTAAAGGAACTCCATCATTTTGCAGAAAACCAAGTGCCAAGAAGTAACATGGAGGTATATCTCCTGCAGTTCTTTCTCCACTTTACTTAAGCAGTAAAAGCTAAAAAATGGTAAAGGACCCCGGGCGGTTAAGTCCAGTCAAAGGCAACTATGGAGTTGCAGCGCTCATCTCGCTTTCAGACCAAGGGAGCCGGTGTTTGTTCACAGACAGCTTTCCAGGTCATGTGGCCAGCATGACTAAACCGCTTCTGGCACAATGGAACACCGTGACAGAAACCAGAGCGCATGGAAACGCCGTTTACCTTCCCGCCACAGTGGTACCTATTTATCTGCTTGCACTGGCATGCTTTCAAATTGCTAGGTTGGCAGGAGCTAGGACAGAGCAATGGGAGCTCACCCCGTCGCGGGGATTTGAACCGCCAACCTTCCGATTGGCAAACCCAAGAGGCTCAGCGGTTCAGACCACAGTGCCACCCACGTCCCACTTAAGCAGTACATGCAAGCTGTAAACATATGCCCTGTTAACTTGCCCAGCTGGAACACACTCTTCCAGGAAAACCCCGTACATTGCTGCCGTAGGAGTGGAGAAACCAGGTTTAAAAATTTATTGGGGGGGGGGCAAGAAGGAAGCACACCATTGAGTCCGGACACAGCAGCCAAAACTTAGCCTAGACAAGGGATAACCAGCATGATGCCACCCAAAGGTTGTTGGGGCTTCAACTCCCATCACCTGCTACAATGGCTGCGATCCATGAGGCTGGTGGGTGCTACACCCCAACAACACCTGCAGGCAACCACATTGGCTACCCTGACTTACACTCATTTCTAGAGTGGTGGTTGGGGGGGGGGGAGCTATTTCATGGCATAAACATCTCGGTAAGTTAGAATTTGTTTTTTGTTTTTAACAGAAGAAGCAAATTTAAAATGTGGATACTTAGTTCACCTAATGACAAAGGACTGCTACCAAAGATGGAAGCCGCCGCCGAATCTAATCTACGAAAGGCATGCAGCATTTAGTATGCATTTCATGGCACCAACAGCTTCGGGGTGGGTGGTACTCTGTAACATCTGGATTTTATAACAAAAGCACTTCCGACATAAGCGTTAGGCAGCAAGACAAACGTAGGCAGAAAAAAATGCACCAAGAGAGACCCTTACGTCTGTTCCCTCGAATGGCAAACGCAACCTTTATGTTGACGCAAAACTTCCCCATCTTCTCAATCACTCGCCCTGTTTGCAATGCCAGTTCGAAGGTGGGAGACAAGCAGAGACACTTTGGGAGGAGACAGCGGAGGTGGAAGGAAACAGAAAGATGGAGGTCAGTTTAGCCTTCAGAAATGGTGCAGTGCTTCGCCAGTATGACACGCAGGCCATGTTTCCTTTTCACTTTAACATTAAAAGGTAAAGGGACCCCTGACCATAAGGTCTAGTCGCGGACGACTCTGGGGTTGCAGCGCTCATCTCGCGTTAATGGCCGAGGGAGCCAGAGTACAGCTTCCGGGTCATGTGGCCAGCATGACTAAGCCACTTCTGGCGTACCAGAGCAACGCGCGGAAACGCCGTTTTTTTACCTTCCCGCCGGAGCGGTACCTATTTATCTACTTGCGCTATGACGTGCTTTCGAACTGCTAGATGGCCAGAAGCTGGGACCGAGCAATGGGAGCTCACCCCGTCACGGGGATTCGAACCGCTAACCTTCTGATCAGCAAGCCCAAGGCTCTGTGGTTTAACCCACAGCGCCACCCGCGTCCCTCACTTTAACATTAGGCTACTGCTATTATTTATTAGACTTCTTATTCCCTTGTTCACTAAAGAGTCTCCAGGAGACTTGCAGAATATTTAAAGCATAATTATGAATACACTGCAGCATAAAATCAGAACCAAACAACGCCCGTAACAGCCACAGGAAGGTTTTGGCAGCACAGAGAAAGAAGCCTTTATCTGGCACTGAAAAGATCTGGAATAGTTACAATCTGTTCACGTACTTTTTATGGGGCATCTACACAACACAGTCCTGAAAGCATTGCTCTCCTGTGTTTCCCTTATGCTCCTCCTATATTTTCTCAAGCTGCAGAAAATCTTATTTTTATTTTAAAGGGAAGGGACAATAAGTGCAATCGCCACCTGGTGTCAATCGCCTCAGTACTAGTCTTGTCATTTTAAATAAGCTACAGTTTTGACCATGCTCCTTTACCTTCACAAACCTCCACCGTAACTCTTTATGGCTGGCTGCATTTTAGCGTATTCTTTTTAATCTATCTTTGGGTTTGGGCTTCTTCGGCTATTTTTAAAAATGGAAGTATCTGCTCAATTAGCGCCCACATGAAAAAGTGCTTTACAGCAAACGGAAATTCCATTCAGTGCAAGTTTAACGAGTTAGTTTTCGTCTTGTACTTTTGAACGCTGAAGCAATCACACAATGGCACAGAGTTATTTATTTTATTAAGTGCATCAGCACAAATATTAAAAGTGATTTTAAACAAATGAATTTGTTTATTTTTAACTTGGTTAAATGTCCCTTCCCTATGCAGTATGTCACAGCTACTAGAATGGATGAACACAGCGGGACTTACACTCAATAATGCTTTATCCACTAAAAGTGGAAATCCAGTTGCAATTCCCACACGTAGCTTGCAGGAAAAGAGCCATGACTGACGACCACCACCCAATTTGGAAGCACCCCTGGGTCAGGGCATTAAATGTATCTACAAGAAGCAATTACATCTTTTTGATGTTTCCAGAATGCCTTTTCCACTCAAAGCTGTTTTACAGGAAAAGGCAGTGAAATGGCTTAAATCCCCAAAAGGAAGTTCATAAAGTTTCAAAGCCACAATAGAGCGCGGTTGCTCGGTGATGGTGCCGACATTGCTTTGTTAACATGTTGAGGCTGAATGCCACTTCTGCAAGATTAGTCCGTGCGTCAATTTTATGGAAATTTGCTTCCGCCAGCCAGCTTCCAGGTTTTTAGGAAACTCTCAGCATTGAAAACGGCTATGTTTAGCCCATGCTTCCTCAACCTCGGCCCTCCAGATGTTTCTGGCCTACAACTCCCATGATCCCTAGCTAGCAGGACCAGTGTTCAGGGATGTTGGGAATTGTGGTCTCAAAACACCTGGAGGGCCAAGGTTGAGGAAGCCTGGCTTAGCCATTCTACGGAAGCAGTGGACCAGACGGAAAAGGCACAAACCCCAGGGAAGCAGCCCTTACTCAGGTTAATAGCAAAGATTTCGATATCATGTTGGCATTAGTGAACTGAGGATGACTCTGCAGCCAGCGGCAATATTGCTGAGTTTATTTTACCTGTGGAAATCTGTCGTGTGGGTTCACTCTGCTCAGCATAGCTAGAACAAAAGCAGCTGTTTTGCCTGTCCCCGACTGACTTTGTGCTATGAGATTTTGGGGTCTGAAACAGAGAATCAAGTTGGGATTAATCCAAACAGACAACGATATTCCAATGGTCTGGGTTTCTCAGTTTGTGGGGTGATGCAAAACTATCACCAAACTTTGGCCCCGGTTTGAAGTGACTCAGACACTGTTGGAATTTTGGGTGTTAACTTTGAGCCCCAGGCAGTGGCGGAGTAAGGCTCCGCGGTACCCGGGGCGGCAAAGGAAACGCCCCGGGGGCGGGGCGTCGTGACATCACATTGTGACGTCATGACGCTCCGCCCCCAGGGCGTTTCCGGGGGTGCCGGCGCCGCTTCTGCAGCCCTCTTTTAAGCCGAAGAGCTCGCTTTTAAGCTCTCCGGCTCAAAAGGAGGCTGTGGAAGCGGCGATCCGATGACAGAGTGCGCCTGCGCGTGCAGGCGCACTCCGTCGTCGGGCCGTGCGCTGCCGCTCCCAGGGTGACAGAGGGAGCGGCAGCGCGTGGGAATGGTGGGAGGGGCTGCCTCTTGTCACCCCCACGTGCCGCCGTTCGCTCCGTTGTCCCAGGAGCAGCAGCACCGCACACACCGTGCGCTGCTGCTCCCGGGGGGACGGAGCCAGCGGCAGCGCGTGGGGCTGACAAGCGCCGGCCCCTCCTACCACTCCCCACGCTGCCGGTCACCCCGGGAGCAGCAGCGCTGCACGGACGGGGTGCTCCCTCGGCCGTGCGCTGTTGCTCCTGGGGTGACGGAGGGAGCGGCAGCGCTTGGGAATGGCGGGAGGGGCTGCCGCTTGTCACCCCCATGCGCCGCCGCTCGCTCCGGTCGCCCCGGGAGCAACAGCGCACGGCCGAGGGAGCACCCCGTCTGTGCAGCGCTGCTGCTCCCGGGGTGACCGGCGTTGCCTGGGGAGTGGCGGGGGGGCGCCGCTTGTCGCCCCCACCCGCCGCTTGTCGCCCCCACCCGCCGCTTCTCGCCCCTGTCGCCCGGGGGCGTACCGCCCCCACCGCACCCCCCTAGCGACGCCCCTGGCCCCAGGTTGATGTATCAGTTACTCAGTTTGTGGGGCGCAGCAAAATGCGGTGTTTTTGTCACAAAACGACTGCAAAACTTTGGCACAGGTTTGGAGGGGATCCCAGCTTTTGGGCTACATAGTTAATAAGCCGGGGGTCCGAAGGTGTGTTCCAGTTTCAAGGAAATAATAATGAAGAAGGATATCTGCAACTGAAACAACAAGGACATTTGAGAGGCACAAAAAAGGCAAAAGGGCATAGTGGGGAGAATGTTTTAGCAAACTTTTGGGATTGGCTTTTCAGAGTATTAATAATATTTTATACTTGTGAGAACGAATCTTTTAAACACATGAACTGGGAATATGGAGGTTGAAAAGAACAGAAAACAGATCAGTCAGAACGAAAAATTCTGATTTCAAAGGTGGTTGAAAACCAGACTGAAAAGTTATCTGTATCAGGATTTTCATTTGATAACAGGATGCAAAAACTATTAGGCAACAGGATAGTAATCAGAGGGAAAATATCCCTTCCCTAAACCTGTGTGTCAGTTGGGGACAGAAGTTGTGTTACCCATTCTATGTAGATGAAACTCCAATGTCAATTGGCACAGGTGTGTCCCATGCTGGCTGCAACACAAAGAATATCTTTCAATTTGTTTTAAACCAACTCACGGGTCAGCTAACATCATTGGAAGTGCCGTTTCTTGGATCTTGGAAGGTCTGTTAAAGCCCATGGCATAGATGCCTTGCAAGAGTTCATCCTTTCTGTTAAAATGAGAATAAAAGTTAACAGTTTTACACGTAAGCAGCTCGGGTACTTCTGAGTGAAACTGGAGGGTGCTAGCAGTCTGGTAAATAAGATCCCCTGACCTCCATGTACTGCTGGGGACTTTAAAAGGAATAGCCGTCATGATTTTAGAGAATCAAGAGTTGCCATAACTGAGAAATGTGGATAGATGGCAGAACACACTGCAAATCTCTAGGCTCATTTTCACCCGAAATGACATCAAAATAAACAAAACAATTTGGTCTCGAACCAATAGATTTGGGCGGTAGTTAAATGAAAAGCCCTGAAAACCAGAACAACAGCCTGCTACAAAGATGTTGCACTCCCATCAACCCCTTCTAAGAGGAGTCAGCTTGTGCAAAAAGTGGCTTATTAATAACAGCAAGAGAGGTCCATAGAACAGCATATTGCGGGTCTATCCCGACATTTTTTACGTATTAGGAGTGTAATTTTCAGACCCACCATTCTCAAACATCCCCTTGTCTAGCATAAGCATTGGTTATCAGAAAATATTCTTCAATAATGTATTTTCTGTAGCTCAGTGGTACAGCACACGCAAACAGGTTGTCAATCCCTAGCTTCTGCAGGCAGGGGAGAGACTTCTACCTGAAATCCTGGAGAGCTGCTGCCAGTCAGTGTAGACATTACTGAGCCAGATGGACCAGTGTAAGGTGGCCAGATTCAGTATAAGGCAGCTTCCTGTGAAATTACCGGTTTGAAAGGCGTCAGCCCCAGCCACTCTGATGTGTTTTTACAATCTATGATTTGTGCCTCAAACCAGAGCACACCTAAATATTTCACCAAGGCTGCAATCCTGAAAAAGTCAACAGAGCTATAAGGAAGGATAAGAAGTGCTACGGAAGCAAATGGGGCTCTGAAACCAAGAGCAAGGTCAATAGGAATAGAAGACAATGGACTCAAGAAATGGACTTTTCTTGTTCCAAGAAAAGGTGGCATTTTTCCATCTCCGCCGTATTAGGCAGTTGGCCCCCTACCTCTCTCGCCCTGATCTGGCCACAGTGATCCAAGCGGCAGTCACCTCCAGACTTGATTATTGTAACTCGCTCTACGCGGGGCTGCCCCTGAAGCTGCCCCAGAAACTCCAGCGGGTGCAGAATGCCGCGGCGAGGCTCCTCACGGGGTCTTTGCCGCAAGACCACATTCATCCAGTGCTCTACCAGCTGCACTGGCTCCCGGTGGAGTACAGGGTCAGGTTTAAGGTGCTGGTTTTGACCTTTAAAGCCCTATGCGGCTTAGAACCCTCGTACCTAAGGGACCGCCTCTCCTGGTATGTCCCGTGTAGGACCTTAAGGTCCTCAAATAATAATCTTTTGGAGGTCCCGAGCAACAAGGATGCTAGGTTGGCCTCAACTAAGGCCAGGACCTTCTCAGTATTGGCCCCGACTTGATGGAACAGTCTATCACAAGAGACCAGGGTTCTGCGGGATTTGGCATCTTTCCGCAGGGCCTGCAAGACGGAGCTGTCCCACCTGGCCTTTGGGTTGGTTTCTGTTTGATACTCATGCTTCATTCTTTTATTGGTGGGCTACTTGAAAATGAGACTGCAGTTTTAATTTTGAATTTGTATTTTAATCTGTATTTTTAAATTGATTGTTTTATGTTTTTGCTGTGATTTTAATTGGTGTTAGCCGCCCTGAGCCCGGTTTTTGGCTGGGAAGGGCGGGGTATAAATAAAATATTATTATTATTATTATTATTATTATTATTATTATTATTATTATTATTATTATTATACTGAAATGCTACACATTAGGTTCAGAAACCTAATGAGCTTTTGCAAAATGCAGGATCTGAACCTGAGCTCTGGGAAATGCAAAACCCCAAATAAGCATCAGGCCACAGAGTGGATGAGCACTTTCTGGTGAGCGGGCATGGGCTGATTCAATTTCTGATATATAATTATCCATTTCGAGTAGACCCACAGCCCGGAGAAGAGCAGTCACTGAGTGAACAAAACTTATGAACAAAATGCAATTGATTCTAGATACTCACAAATGCAGTTCCTCAAAGGTTTTCACGGAAAACAGCGGTGAGCTGGGATCACGCTGTAAAACCTCTACGTAATGGTAGGACTCCACTAAAGATTTTCTAATCAGCTTGTTTAAGAGAGATGTTTCTGCTGCAGGTACTGTGTTGCGTGAAGAAGAAAAATGCATCAGTTATTTATTTACTCAACTTACACAGTATAAATTTAGTATACTGTACAGTTTATTGACACAGGCAACCCATGCAGCTGACAACATTCAATATGAAAACAATAAAAACTAAAGAGAGACCTAGAGGGTTTATGCAACTGAATGCCCCTCCATTCACAAAAATCCCTGCAGACAGAGAGCTAGCATGTCAGGAAGAAAGCCTCTTGCTTAGCCTTCTCCCTTATACAATAAGATTTTTATAGGCAGTGAGACGTTTGGAGTTATTTTTGGTATGGAGAGGTACTCCATCACATGTCTCCCTACCAGCAAACGGAACCAGGAAGCTCAGGGTTACTACCACAATTTTTAACAAGGGCTACAGCTGGCAGCTGCCTGTGATCTTACCTCGGTCGCAATCCTCCTCCTCCAACTTTCCCGTATCTGCATCGCTCTTCCCATCGCTGCTCTCTTTAAAAAAAGTTTTCAGAATGTTAGATGGTTGGCCTACATGTTTTTAATTAAAGGCACCACAAACTAGCGCCTTGCAGAAAATATAGCGAAGAATCATTCCAAGTCACAAGTGCAGATATCTAGCTGGCCAAAAGTTTGCCTTATCAGACAACGTGCAAGGCAACTCTGAATCGTATCAGAACTTTGGGGGGCGGCCCGTGTTTGGTTAGCCCCAAAATGGAAAACGAGCGAGGTCCCAACTAAAGAAGAATGGCAACTTAAACTGATGGAATATGCGCAGCTTGCAGATCTAATGTATAGAATAAGAGAACAAGAAGACCATTCGTTGAAAGAAGATTGGAAAATATTTATTGACTGTATCAGGGGCGGGGATTGTGCACGCTTGAAAACGTTGGCAGCACTAAGATAAATTCAACAGTGTAAAGAAGTTTTGATGGAAGTAATAATGGAATACTGAATGGTTTAGTTTATGTAAAATATGCAGGGATTTATGCTATGTAAAATGAACCATGGAAAAAGAAGGAGGGAAGTCATAGATATTTTAAGGTTGTATAAATGAATATTCTAATCTGTAAAACAGAAAATTTAATTTAAAAATTATATATATATATATATACAGTGTGTGTGTGTGTGTGTATGTATGTGTGTGTGTGTTTTTCTGTGGGGACACAGTGGGACGCATACCCCTAAACATTTTGTGAATCTAACAGAAGAAACTAAAAAAAAATAAAAAAATAGTTTCTTCTCTAGCACAGTGAACTGTCAGTTCCGTTGCTACCCCCCGGTGTCGACCTTTTGTCCATTTACTGTATTTATTTTCCCCCATTTGAACTATAAAATGGTGGTTTTTCTCGAGTCAAAATGAGAAACATTTTTATTTTTTATTTTTAAAAAGCACTGTGTGTGAGAGAGAGAGAGAGAGAACTTTGGGGATGCTTTTGCATTGCGGGCAGAGATGGAGAGCTGAAGTGAAGCATGCTGCAGCCTCTGCCTTTGGTCCCATTTATTGGGTAGAGAAGGAGCAGCTGCAGGCAGCTTCCTTTCCTCCCATGAAGAACCATTTTGCCCCACCTGACAACTGCCCTAGGGCTGCAGAAGCAAGGGGAACAGGACCATCTGGCCCTACCTATTGGCCAAGGGAACTAGAGGCACCAACTGCTACCCAAGCCACATCACCACAAAGGGGAGGTCAGTCTAGCCTGAACGAGACACAAAATGCCTGCTTATAGGTAGCGATGGCTCTGTCAATTTCAGATCCTCTCCTTTTCTCATTTCTTTTCCAGTTCTCAGCATTAGCGCATCAGCTTGTGATTTTTTAAGTCCTAATGAAAATTCAAAAGCCCTTTAGAGCATTTTTCTCTAGTTAAGCATTTTTATATTATTTTCACTACCATACTATTTCACTACTGCACTGTTTTCATTGGAGGTTCTCAACTCATTTTATTTCGGCTTTAAGCCCATATACATAACAACCAAAAACAGAAACAGAACAGCACAGTCTGGTTTACAATTTCTAACAATAAATTAGATTTAAGAAAGTGCTCAGCTGAATAGAATATGACAAAAGTTAAATTAAAATTTCAAACTGTATATAACAATCCATTGCGTTTCTTAAGTGTCAGGACTGAGGTCAGAAATTTTGCCATATGTAGGGTTACAATCGAGTCTGTATCTTGCAACAGAAGAGCAAGGTAAGTCTCTTCCAAATACCCCGGTAATTTTTGAATTAATGGGAGTAATAAAGTCTTCCGGGCATCAGAATACAAGGGGCAGACAAACACTATGTGATGCAAGGATTCAATCGAACGGTTATCACAGGCACATAAGACTGAAACCTGGCCCCTAGAAAATCTGTGGAAAAGAACATTTGAGGGGAAGACATTAAACTGTGCTTTAATAAAAGCGAAACGATGACTAGCAATAGAAAGAGTTGATAGATAGGCTGGTACTTGAAGTGGGGGTACAATGCCCAGAGATATTCATTGGATGTTTTTAAGCAGAGGCTGGATGGCCATCTGACATGGATGCTTTAGTTGAGATCCCTGCATTGCAGGGGGTTGGACTAGATGACCCTCGGGGTCCCTTCCAACTCTTCAGTTCTATGATTCTATATTTTTTTTATTTTTGTTTGTTTGTTTGTATTCACTCTCCCCTAATAGAAACATTTTTGCACACCTTCTGTTGGAGAACTGCATCTGGAGAACTGGAGAAGTAGACATTTTAAAGGACAGCAGTGTTTTGCTTCATGTATTTGCTTCGAGAAGTGCAAATTAGCTACATTTGCATTAAAATTCCAACCAAACCAGATTTCTCCTCCTCCATCCCTATTTATGGTTCACCACTTGGGTCTGGCCTTGGAAAAAAATTGTCTCCATCATCTACCTTTGTGGGAATGTTGTCGATACTATGAGAGGATCTATTGATTTAATAGTATCCTTCCTAACTCACGCTTGTGAGCCAGCAGCAGAGTGCATTCCCAAAGATATAGCAGGAAGCTAGTTGGTAGATTCATTTGAATCTCTTTACTTAAGCAATCCAATCTGGCTTTGTTCAAATTGGAGTACAGGTGAAACTCGAAAAATTAAATATTGTGGAAAGGTTCATTTCTTTCAGTAATTCAATTTAAAAGGTGAAACTAATATATGAGATAGACTCACAACATGCAAAGTGAGATATGTCAAGCCTTTATTTGTTATAATTGTGATGATTATGGTGTACAGCTGATGAGAAACCCAAATTAACAATCTCAACTTTGGGGTTCTCATCAGCTGAACGCCAAAATCATCACAATTATAACAAGTAAAGGCTTAACATATCTCGCTTCGCATGTCATGAGTCTATCTCATATATTAAACTCCAGTAGCTAATGAAAACAATTGCTTACATAAATGGACTTTTCCACGATATTCAAAATTTTCGAGTTTCACCTGTATATTCCTGGTGTAACAGGAAGTTGAACTGGCTGGATCAACATCCCCGTCTGTGTCCACTCTAGGCAAACAGGAAGTGTTGTACTTGACTGCTTACGTTACATCCCACAACCTTTGCCCTCAACTTCCCTCCGTTTGTGTGCCATGTCCTATTTTTTAAAAACCAGATGACAAGCTATGCCACTTTTTTAATTGAGGTGATCTGCTCTGGGAGACAACTGTCTGAAAAGCGGAACGTAGAAAATAAACATGTAACATTCTGGACAACGTGCTTAAAAATCTGTATCATGAAAAAATACCTTGCTTTTTCTTACTATGAGTGATGGTAGGTAGGCTCTTTGACTTCAAGGTAACACATCCACACTCCCTCCAATGTGATATATTTCAAGAGATGCTACCAGGAGCATCGTACTTAAATTTGTGGCCAAAGATTCAGGGCAGGTAAGATCAGAAAGCAAACCTGTTGCGCTAAACATGCCAGCAAAGGATCCCCTTACCTGAAACAGGGCGATGTGGAAAACGCCCAAGATTTTTCCCACAGGATAACGATCTGTTCAGCTAGAAGAAGGAATGGTTACAAGCATGAGCCAAACAGATCACAAGCTTTTTGAGACTCTTTGGTCTAGCACAGCCAACATGGCATAGCTGTCAACCTTTCCCTTTTTTGCAGGAAATTTCCTTATTATAGCATTGGGAAACAGCAGGGAGGGTTGACAGCTATGCGATGTGACACACCCAGACAAGGCACACGCAAGAAAAATTAAGGGTGGGTCAGAACATACGGCTTTTTAAAAAAAAATAATTTGGAGTATTGCAAAGGAAACCTGTGGGGGGAATGGGGGAAAGGCAACAAGGGAAAGGTTTAAGAAGGTGTAGGAGGAATTTGAGAAATAAAAGGTCTTGTGCCACAGAGGGGCTGGCAGAGACAATATTTATTTCTTAAATTTACATTTTAGCCAATACTAAAATTATACAATTAAAGCCTCTAAAAGCAGTTAAAAATAGCCTTCTCACAACAGTTTAAAACTTCTAAAAGTTTCTAGATTAACAGGTGTGGGGAGAAATTGGTGGTTAGAGTGTGGTGCTGCCAAGGTCACTGGCTTGATCCCTATACGGGCAACTCTATAATTCTGTGAAAGGCTGGGCCAGAGCGGCTGCAATGCACACTTACTTGCGGATGATCTCCATGGGCCTTCGTGAGGACTTCTCTGGGCGACTCGCAAAGCAAAACATCGAAATAAACAGTAAAAACGACAGCAAACTCATCACACATTTTTAAAAAAACCATTTCAGTGCCATTTAAAACGTTACTAAGAGAGAAGCGGGGAGAGGGGGAAGAAAAAGAAATAAGCCCCCAAAATGCAACAAGGGTGGGGTAACAAGCAAGTCTTAAATGTGTTTGTTTGCAATAGTTGTGATGTTTTATAAATGTACAGCGGTAGCTTGGGATACAAACAGCTTGGCTCCCAAACAAATCGGCTCCCGAACGCTACAAACCCAGGAGTGAGTGTTCTGGTTTGTAAACGTTTTTCGGAAGCCAAACGTCCAACGCGGCTTCCGATTGAATACAGGAAGCTCCTGCAGCCAAACAAAAGCCGCGCCTTGGTTTTCGAACCATTTTGGGAGTTAAACGGACTCCCGGAACGGATTAAGTTCAAGAACAAAGGTACCACTTTATTTGATATATTATTTTGTGCTGCCTAATAATTCCCATCACTGCCCCCCACAAGGCAGGATATAAATAAAATAACGTGAATAAAAAAAACTGGGGCAAAACTTTTAAAGAGAAGTACGGAAGCGGCTTTGTCATGCTGGCCACATGACCCGGAAGCTGTACGCCGGCTCCCTCGGCCAGTAACGCGAGATGAGCGCCGCAAACCCAGAGTCAGAGACGACTGGACCTAATGGTCAGGGGTCCCTTTACCTTTACATCAAAGTGGGTGGGGTGAAAGAACAGACAAAACTGAAGAGGCATTATATAGGCTAGGAGAATATTTTGTTGGAAGCCGCCCAGAGTGGCTGGGGAAACCCAGCCAGATGAGCGAGGTATAAATAAAGTATTATTATTATTATTACTAATAAAACATTAAAGAACTTCCCTATACAGGGCTGCCTTCAGATGTCTTCTAAAGGTGGTAGTTATTTATCTCCTTAGCTCAGGGGTCACAATTGAATTGATGCATTTGGGGGGGAGGGAATGATGTTGGGCTAGGTGCTAAACATCCAGGGGTCCTTTACCCTTTTTTTTTTTTTTACACACACATATGGGTTATATCCTGCCTTTTAGGACGAATGCCCTTCCAGACCAGTATCCAAAACCAGACACCTGATATATAATGCCAATAACTTCAAACTGGAAGAAAGGGCCATAGTTCAATGATAGAGCAGGTAAAGCTAGGAATGTCCCCTGCCTGAAACCCAGGAGCATGTTGCCAGTCAGTGTAGACAATACTGATGTAGAAGTGCAAATGACCTGAGCTAGTGACACACAGGGCAGCTACCCTTGTTCCTAAAAACCGGCAAATTGAGACGGCCCTTAGGGCCTGACCCTGCAACAAGAGCTCTTTGTGGGAGCTAGCAGGAAGCACAGCCTTAACACGTGCTGAATTATTATTTTTTTAGGGACCTCCGAGCGTGTGCAGAGCGCCCTCTTCATTCTCTGCAGCAAACCAGCCCCCTATAATAAAATTGAGGGTCAGCTTTGGCTTCCATCTCCAGCAAGCATGTGTGAGAGAGGAAGAGGAGGAGGAGGCAGGACTGCTGGGCAGAACACACAAAAAAGGGGGGAGAACGAGGGTTCGAAGACGCCGTTAGAAAAGCTGTTAGAGAGAAAACTTAAAAGGAACTCAAGGCGCTAGTCCCTCGCGTCTTCCCCTTACTTTATGAGGCAGAGGTTCGGCGACCCGGCTGGAACTCAATTCCTGCCCCCTCCCCAAGCTGTTACGCCTCGGCCACATCTCGCCCAGCCGCCGCTCTGCCCACTGGTCCATCCGCCAGCCGCGCAATCTCAACGTGCCGGCAGTGCGAGGCTTCGAGACGCGGGAGCCTCGAAGGCAGGGAAAGGGGGCGGGGGGCGATGGGAAGCTGGTAAATATTTATACTCGGCGGGGCGGGGCGGGGTCGGCTGCGGGGTTGCCATGGAGACAGGGAAAGCGAGGAGGAGGAGGAGGAGAGACGGAGCAAGGGCGTTCTAAGGGGGTCGTTTGATGAGCCCGCGGGCGTTCTAGAACGCTCGCGCGTCCGTTTGATCTCTGCTCCTAGGCGGGGCTCTCTAGTCTGGTTAGAGACCTGTTTCAAAGACATATTCTCTCTTCCTTGCGTGTAGGTTCCCTCCTTCCCCGCCCCCATGGAGCTTCAGTGGCATGTATTTTTTGTGTTTTTTTATAATAAATAATAATACTGTAATAATGAAGAATAAGAATTTATTTATACCCCATCCATCTGTCTGGGTTTCCCCAGCCACTCTGGGCGGCTCCCAACAGAATATTAACAATGCGATAAAAACATTAAAAAAAACTTCCCTAAACAGGGCCTCCTTCAGATGTCTTCTAAAACTCAGATAGTTGTTTATTTCCTTGACATCGGATGGGAGGGCGTTCCACAGGGCCCGCACCACTACTGAGAAGCATTCCCGCTCTCCAGTGCCGCAGTCTCCCCTCTCCCAAAATTGTAAACCCAAGACTTCATGCAAGGGCAGGGAAACTCAGACCCAGCAACTATTAGACTCAGGGCTACCCAGTGGAGCCCAATTTGAAACAGTGGGGCACAAGTTGATTATTATTATTTTTGTAGGGCCCCAGTTCACACCCAAAGTCTGCAAAATCTTATAGATATAAATAAAATCCATTTAGATTGCCTTGGTGCAGGGGCCCCCTTAGGAGCGGCCCGCGCGGCCCAAGTTAGTCCAGTTGCCTTAAGGTCAGCCCTGATGAGACTGTGTAGGGGTTGGACTGACAAGCCCTGCACCTTCTAGGTCCCTGATGTCACCATTCAGAGTACAGACTCAAGGACTTGTTATGGAAATAAAGGGGAGCACTTATTGGAAATCAGTTTTGTCACCTCTTCCCCACAAACCCTGACACAATGAGCCCAGCCACCTTTTATTCACAGTTGCATAAGCACTACACTACAGCATGGCCTGCACCCAATGTTGTTTTTGTACAATCTTGTTTGTACTCAGTAACCAAAATTATACTATCAATGTATACAAGGAGAAAAGTTGTTTTCCTTCACTTGCAAGGAATCATACAAAACAAAGTGGCACTAATAAAGAAACGTTCCAGTGTGGCAACAGAAAGCAAACTAAAAACGCTTTTGCAGTTGATCAAAACTATCCAACAATATCAAGTTATCGGAAAACTGGTGCTATTAACAGAAATCCTTCTGGTTGGTTAATTGGTTTGGCAACTTCCAGGCACATGATGTGTGATGCTAATTATTTCCCCCAAGAGTTAAATGATAATTGATCAGAGGCAGCTACCGGAGAGCTATGAGATTCAGGTGAGGGTCAGGGTCAGGTGACTGCCAATCCCAGCAGGTATATAAGAGGACGACCCGTATGTTGTCTCCCACGGAGCGCAACTATGCTCTAATTGATAAAGAGGCATGTGCCATTCCCTCTGATGCAGATCTGATATATATTTATTGGGGGGTGGGGTGGGTTTACACATGTGCCCATCAAGCTGTGGGGGGGGGGGAATTATCCCTCCGTGTGTGGTGCTGTCAGGAGGGGCTCGTGCAAATGCTGCACGTTGTGCAGAATGGAAATATTTAGGCACGATGTTCTATCCATGGATGCAGCTTGCAGAGGGGAAATTCGAGAGGGCGAGGGAGCATCGGTCTGCTGTGGGGAGCGGAGTGCATTTCTTGTGCATGGGTGCCTGCCTGCAGAAGGGATTTGTGCTGCGGAGCTGTTGTGGGAAATGCCTATGTGGTTGTGTTGACAGGTGTGCAAAGAAGGGGAGCAGAAGCTAAAGGTATCTGTCTATATGGCCTTTCCAAAGGCCAGGTTGTGCAGTCAGCTGGGGCCTGTAAAAAGCCAGGCCGGGAGACACCTTAAGTTGAGGCTGCATAGGCCTTGTGGTGCATGTGATTCACATTCTATTCAGTTGAACCTCTGGTTACAAAGTTGACATTTTTTTAGCAATGCCCCAGTAGTGAGCCTTCTTTTGTTCACTTCTTTTTATTTTGAGGCAGTGCACACCTATGTTTGTGGAACTGCAAACCTTTCCAGTCATGTGTTACTCCAGTCAAATCCCACATATGAATGTGGGCAAAGATGATTGTGTGTAGCCTGGTGTAAATTAATTTGTATCCTTGGGGGATTACCAGGGTGTGGACTGTCCCTGAGAACCTTAGAGTGTCCCAGGACAGGTGAGGGTGCTGATCCCTTATTTTCAATTTCGAAACTTGACAGCTATGGTCAGAGGCAGTATATCTCTGGGGCTGGGGTCAAACAAGGAGGGGAGGGCTATCCCGTTCAGGATAACCTTCTATAACCTTCCAGGGTCAGTTGGCTGCCTGCTGTTGGAAGTACAGTAAAACGCTAATCCGGCCGCTTTCTAGAGAAAGACCACATTTCCCACAAACCTCCTCTGTGTCACGTGTTGGCGCGGGGGCAGGGAAGCTTTTACGTCATTTCCTGCGGAGAAATCGCGGACAGGGCGGCATGCCTGCGCTCAGAGTCTTTTGCTCTCAGCGAACGCCTGCGTAAAAGCTGCTGCGGAGGTAGGAGCACGGGGGTCGCGGCGCGCGTTCACAGCGCATGTTTTAACACGGGAGCAAATCCCACAGTGTTCGATGGGGCTTACTCTTGAGTAAGTGCGTTTAGGATCGCTTGCTAGTGAAGCTGATCGCCTTCACAGGCAGCCTTAAGGTGGTGTTGGTTGGATCGCCCGTCTCTCCCCTACCGCTGTAACATATAACAATTCTGAACCCTTAGAAAATTGTTTAAAATATAAGGGGGTTGGGGGGGGTTACTAGTTGGCCTGTTCTGATTAGCCTTCCGTGATTAGTCGCCCCACTTCAAAACCTGAGCCACGATCATGCGTGTTAGAAGTACTGAGAACCGTACGTGGGGAGCACGCAGGTCCTGCTTGCTGACGTTTCGTAGGCATGTGGATGGCCACTGTGAGAACAGGAGGCTGGACTGGATGGGCCATCGCCATCGGCCTGTTCCAACAGGGCTCATCTTCTGCCACGCACACTCACTGGGTGTAGGGTTTGAAATTCCATCGAGTAAAGATGCACCCGATGTTGCTGTAATCCTCGGCAGGTTAGCTTCCTTGACCTCAATAGCAGTTACTTCCGAATAAAGGTACACAGGATCAGGCTGCTCGATTCACTGATGCTGAAAGCACTAAAATGCATGTCTATTCTCATGGGCCAGTGTGTCCAATAACTGTATATTTTAATGTTTTTATAGTATACTTGTTTTCTTTAATTAAAAAAGTCAGTAGAGAATTGGTGTGTCGGATTGGTGTGTGTTCTAGCATTATATTCACATAGTAGGAAGAAATAACTCGTGCTTTTCCCACACCTTGCAGAATCTTAAGCACCTCTATCATGTCCACATTTTATAAGCTATTTTATAAACTCCTGAAGGCTGTAACATTTCCTCATAGTAGAGTTGCTCTACTCCCTTAATCGTTTTGATTCCATTTTCTCGATCTGCAGTATCCTTTTTGAGGTACGGCAACCAGAATCATACACTAACACTATTCCAAGTGTGGTCGTAGCATGGATTTGTATAACAGCATCCTGTTGGTGGTTTCAATCGCTTTCCTGACAATCCCTAACATGGCATTTGCCTTTTTCATAGCTACTGCATGCTAGGAAAACATCTTTCTCAAGCTATCTGCCACAACTCCCAGATCTTCTTCCTGGCCAGTTAACACCAGTTCAGACACTGTAAGTACATGTGAAGTTATTGTTTTTTTTGCATCAGCGTGCATCACTTTGCACTGATCAAGGGAATAGTCCCACTATATTCTGCCCTGGTTGGTCTACACCTGGAGTACTGTGTCCAGTTCTGGGTTACACATTTTAAGGAGGATATTGGCAAGCTGGAACATGTGCAGAGGAGGTTGACCAAGATCATAAAGGGTCTGGAAACCAAGCCTTATGAAGAATGGTTGAGGGAATTGGGTATGTTTAGCCTGGTAAAGAGGAAACAGAGAGATGATAGCTATCTTCAGATATCTCAAGGGCTGACACATGCAGGATGGAGCAAGCTTGTTTTCTCCTGCTCTGGAAGATAGGACTTGAACCATTGGCTTCAAGTTACAATAAAGGTGATTCCAACTAAGCATTAGGAAGAACTTACTGATAGAATTGTTTGAACGGACTCCCGCAAGAGGTGGTGGACTGTCATAATCTAGTTGAGATTCCTGTATTTCAGGGGATTGGACACTTAGGAGATCCCTTCCAACTAAGATTCTATGCATTTTTAATGATCCTTCACCCAGTCAGGAGATATTATTTTGGAGCTCCAGGCAATCCCTTTTGGTTTTAATCACCTTAAACCAGAGCTTTCCAAACTGTGTTGTGACATGTTAGTGTGTCGGCTGCTGTGTGCGTTTCCCACAAACGCTCCTCCCTGTGTTCCTCCTGGGCCTGGAAAGAGGTTAGCTTAACCCAGGGGTCCCCAGACTAAGGCCCGCAGGCCGGATGCGGCCCGAGGGGCTCATTTATCTGGCCCCCAGCAACACCCACCGCCCGCTCTTACCGGTGCGGCTGCCCACTTTCGGGTCAGCTGAGCGCCAGAAATAGCTTGTGCGCATCATTTCTGGCACACTTCAGGGTCCGCGGAGGCCCGTGCACATGTGCACAAGCTATTTCTGACATTGCGCCAACCCGAAAGTGAGTCAGAAATTGCGCTTGCGCATGCACACAAGCTATTTCCGGCGCTCCATCAACCCGAAAGTGCGCCGGAAATAGCATGTGGGCGCACGCTCCCCTGTCCACCGCGTGATCGCCGCTGGAGGAAGCGGCCCAAGGTACAGTAAGTCTGGGGACACCTGGCTTAACCTCTGGTTTGCTAGTAAAACTGAATTACTGTGTCACGAAATGATGCATGCCTAAAGTGTGTCGCCAGCATGAAAAGTCTGGAAAGCTCTGCCTTAAACCATTTGGTGTCATCAACAAACTTGGCCACCTCACTGCTACCTGATTCCAGAGTTATGAATAGCTGTTTTTATTACAGATCTTAGGACAACCTTGCTTACTAAATCCTTCCATTGTTAGAACTGTCAATTAGTCCTACTCTCCGCTTAGCATTCTTTAACCAGTTACTGATCCGTAAGATCCCGTGTCCTCTTATCCCATGACTGCAAAGATTACAGAGCCTAGGGCTTGCCGATCAGAATGTCGGCGACGGGGTGAGCTCCCGTTGCTCGGTTCCACTTCCTGCCAAACTAGCAGTTCAAATGCCCGTCAAAGTGCAAGTAGATAAATAGGTACTGCTCCAGCGGGAAGGTAAACGGTGTTTCCGTGTGATGCACTGGTTTTGCCAGAAGCAGCTTAGTCATGCTGGCCACATGATCCAGAAGCTGTACGCTGGCTCCCTCGGCCTATAGAGCGAGATGAGTACTGCAACCCCAGAGTCATCTGCGACTCGACCTAACGGTCAGGGGTACCTTTACCTTTATGCAGTAGTGGACCAGCTATGCATCCAAGATCCCCCCATTTGCATGTTTTTTGATACTCACAGAACTCTAAAGTGGTTAGGTAGACTTACCCTTTACAGAAGCTATCAGCAAGACTTCTATAGGGTTGATAATTTTATTGTTAACAGTTTCCACCAGTTTACCAGGAAAAAAAGATTACGCTAACTGGGCTGTAATTTCACATTAAGGGTAACAAAAAATGTCAACTAGCTCAGGTTTAACAGATTCTGGCAGTTCATGTACCCAATGTGTTCTTACCCATGAAAATCATGCCACAATACTGAATCATAGTGTTGGAAGACACCACAAGGGCCATCCAGTCCAACCCCCTGCCAAGCAGGAAACACAATCAAAGCATTCCTGACAGATGGCTGTCAAGCCTCTGCTTAAAGACCTCCAAAGAAGGAAACTCCACCACACTCCTTGGCAGCAAATTCCACTGTCGAACAGCTCTTACTGCTTGTTTTAGAGATGGGAAGGCCTGGAAAAAACCTGGAAAAATTGAAAAAAAAAAAAAAACAGGTTCCCCCCCCCAAGCCGTTTTTTCCCAATTTTCCAGGTTTTTTCCAGGCCTTCCCATCTGTAGTCTGAACAGAGGACAGGTGTGTAGATTTAGATTAATTGTTCTGCCCATTCCCCCCCCCGCCCTACCCACCACTAGCAGGTTCCTCGTTCCAGTATACTCATAAGTTTCAGTGTGTTCACTGGTGCTTACGCTTGCAGCCAGGCATAATAAAAATCAGGAATTTCCTGGCATTCTTTTGAGACTGGAAATGTTTTTAGCCAATCTAATTAATCCTCCACCAGCACATGTTAAAAAGAGGCAAGGAAATAAAAGTTGCAATCCTAAACAAACTTGGTAGGGAGCAAGCCCTACTGAACAGTGTGCCTTAGTTCTCAGTAGAGGCATAGGCTTGCACTGCCAAAATATTCCCCCACGCTTTCTCCTACCATTGATCACTGGTGTTTTTCTCCTGTCTGTAATTTTGATCAAGTTTATTTTTCTTGGTAGCCATGACCTACAAATCTAGTAGCACAGCTCCACTTACTTTGCATAACTGACCTGTTATATTCTTCAATATGCAACCCATATTTCATTATATCCGTAGTGTATCCAAGTGTGGAAAGAAACGTAAAACAGAAGAAAAGCACTTTGCATGATAACCTTAGTACAAGTAATTCTGGTTTATAGGGGAGCATGTAGATGCCCACTATCAGTGATGTTTTGGGGCTACTTCTAGGTCTGGCACCTAAATTGGGAGTTGCCTGTATATAGGTATTTTATTATTACTCTCTTTTTAATATATTTTTATTGTTTTATAAATGTGTTTGGATTTTATTGCTTAACATGTTAAAAACCTTCAATAAAATTGCTTATATATATATATATATTCTCAATGTGAAAAGAACCACATACCCACTTGAAAGTGAAGAGTTGTTTTCAATATAGCACAGCGGTTTCACACAACTGATAAATGAGGTGAAACTTTTGACCTGTCTTTTGTTCCTGATAAAATATTACTTTCTCAACAAATTAAACCAGTCAATAGAGAAACTAGAGGCAATCCTTTTATACCACACACTTTTAATTCAATCCATACATCTAGAAGCTAAACTTTCTTTAAAAATAACAACATCATACAGAAGTATAATGATTGCATTAGGAAGAGGAAGTGGGTTTAAAAGATCTTGCAATAAAAATAAAGATTATTCTCATTGACATATACTTCAGTAAACTTTGGTTCATCTTCTGCCTGGCTTCTGATGAGGCAATATTAATCTCTAATTGATCCTATATGGGACAACTATTCAAGAATCACGAATAAGTAAAATCCTTTTGTGTTGTGGAAACACTCATTCTGAAAGCCAGATTTAAAACCAATAAAGATATTTGGGCTGTGCTAAGCAAGGCATGCTCCTGTGGATGGTGCTATAGAGACGTCTGCATTTCTAGGAGGAGTAGGTATTCCTAGGCATCACACCATTTGCCAGGTCACAGCGTATTCCCCAGCGCAGGGCAGATCTCTTCTTCTCTGTAGGCACGAGGTAGTTGTTGGGAATATAAATGTGCTGAGCCCTAGGAGGATATTCTGACTTGCAGAGCATCTGTTCCCGGATGTTCCAGCGCACCCCTTTCCTGGGATCTTCCCCTGGTAGCCGCAGAGATTCCCAGTCATGCTTATGCTCCAAGTAACGGGCTACCCGGTCGGTCTTCATTCTGTTCCGGCTTAGCTGATCAAATCTTGGTAATATGAAGGATTTTGGGTGGCCAGCAACAATCAAGTCCTGCTCATAGGATGTACTGCTGCGGCTCTGGCTCTCTCTTTGCGAGCTCTGGCTCTGGCTCTCTGTAGTTCTCCAGGAATAAGCCGTCTCAGACTCTGGGCAAATGCTTGGCTCACTCTCCTCCTCTGACTCTTCTTCCTCTTGCTGAGTCTTCAGACTGTGCATTCTTTGACTCAGCTCCCCATACTCGGGGTCACTCTGACTGCTTGTCTCTGGTGTGCTGGTGATAGACTCATCCGTCACCTCTACTTCTCCATCAGGCCTTCGCCTCAGAACTTTCCTTTTCATTACAGGTTTCCTAGCAACTCTGGGGTCCTCAGGAGTCTTTGCTTGCAAGGTGGGTCCCGAATGAAGATGCCTAATCTTCACAGGAAGTGTGGGTCTGACCAAAGAGGCCACCGAGGCTCTTGTGTAAGGGTCCAGCTGAGGTGCGAAACACATCTTCCTTGGGCTATCACCTTCTCCCTGTTCTGCGCAAAGGCGGATGAATGCCATTGCAGCTTCTTTGAGCCGATCTTCATGGCTCATTGAGGCCCAGCGGGGACGATCAAGTCCCATGAATGTTTCCATTGCTTCTCTTAGTGCAGTCACTGATTCTGAAAGAGAGAGATGCTAATTCTCACACAGTGTGCTATATCTACCCAAAACAAGTTTAAGTACAGTGGTACTTCGGGTTTGAACATCTCAGAAGCCGAACATTTTGGTTTTCTAGCGTTGAAAAACCAGAAATAAATGCTTCTGTTTTTAAACGTGCATCGGACGTTGAACGGCTTCCGCAGAGTTTTTCCCAATTTTCTCCACTGAAATTGCAGAGCACCCTTTGCGCCTCGGTTTTCGAACGTTTTTGAATCCGAACGATCTTCCGGAACGGATTACGTTCAAAAACCAAGGTACCACTGTACTAAATTTATTCACTGGTTGAATAGTCATTTGCCTATTTATAGCAAGAATTTGCTTTCACTTAAGTCAGCTTAGGATCCAATAAAATCCTGAGTCCTGCTGCGCTACGATGTTCCCCCTCTGCAGTACATTGGAGAATGTGTTAAGTCTTACAGTTATTGGCTATACTAGTGGGTTTCAAATTATTTTCCAGCAAATCCTGAGGCTGCCTAGAAATGTATTAGAGATTCCACATTGAGAATCAACCATGGTGGATCTGAATCCCTGAAAGGCAGTTTGCCTGCAACTTAAAATCTTCCTCCCCGATGTTAAGTATGCTTTATGGTGCACATTCAGTTCACACTGAAACTGCGAGACCCAACAGGGCTGACCAGTATCTCACATGAAATATGTGCACTTCAAAACAAAACCCCAGAATCCTGTGTAATATGCAGGGTTTCCTTATACAGGAGTAGCCCATGGCTGTCAAGAAACCCTTTCTGTCCGCTACACCTTGCAGCCCATGTAAACAAAAAAACATGGGCCGAAAGCCCATTGGGAATTAGTATGAATTTAACAGTAAATGGAGAAAGGCAGGAAGTATTTCATTAAGTTCAAATATGCAATACAGTATAGGTAGAAAATAAAAGCAGAAAGCTGGGTAGCAAGTTGGCAGTCCCCAGCTGAATAGCCTCTCCTCTAGCAATAAATACAAAAGTTTGAATTGTAGGAACTCATTTTCCCTTCCCAGAGACTCTCACTATGGCCAGAGATGGAGCAGAAACAGAGAAGCTACTGAAGAGAGTCCAGGAACTGGAAGACATGGTTCAAAGGCTGCAAGAAAAGCTGGAGAGCAAGCAGACTGCAGGCACTGAAGGTGGCCTCTCAGCAGCAGGGAAGACTAAGAAACGGCAGCAGCGGCCATTTGATTTTAGCGCTTATGGCCAGAGACATGTGGCACTGAAGATAGCCTACCTAGGCTGGGGATATCAGGGCTTTGCTAGCCAGGAGAACACCAACAATACTATTGAAGAGAAGCTGTTTGAGGCTCTCAGCAAAACCCGACTGGTGGCCAGCAGACAGACTTCCAACTATCACCGCTGTGGGCGCACTGACAAGGGAGTCAGTGCCTTTGGACAGGTGAGTTCAGCATCTGTCTAACCTCCATTTTTATGAAACCCACCTGCTCAGCTCACAGCAGAAAATGAGGGAACCTGCTCAGAGGGTGAGGGAGGGGGGATTTGGATTCAGCACTATAACAGAATGTGAATTAAAGCGGGGGCAGCCGCATTACCTTTTGTGATATTCCCACTTAGCAAAGAGTTTGCACCTCGAGAGATCTTAGCTCTGGTGTGGAGCTGAATGGTCGTACCTTGGGTTTTCGAACAGCTTAGTTCTCGAACGTTTTGGCTCCGGAACTCCGCAAACCCAGAAGTGACTGTTCCAGTTTGCGAACTATTTTTGGAAGCCGAACATCCAACGGGGCTTCCGATTGGCTGCAGGAGCTTCCTGCAGCCAATCAGAAGCCACACTTCGGTTTCCAAACGTTTTGAAAGTCGAATGGACTTCCGGAACGGATTCCATTCGACTTCCAAGTTACGACTGTACTGGGTGTTAGATATGCTGATAACAGAACTCGTTCAATGGGACTTCCTCCCAGGAAAGTTTGTAAAATATTGTAGCCTGAGTTATCCAGGGCTGCAAGATAAAACCTACCGCCAGATCAGTTAAGGTCCAAATAATCATTGAGGAAGCTACACCAACACCATCGTATTTGGAGAATTCTCATTGATTCCGTAAAAAATAAAATAAACATTACAGGTGTATTCAGAGCAGACACACTGAAATTAATGGACCTAATTTATTTATGCCCATTAATTTCAATGGGTCTACTTCAAGTATGGCTAACTTGGGATCTAACCCTTAGGTTTGTATCCAAAGTAGTGCTAAGTCAGTTGTACAGTTTGCGCAAGGATTGAGGACGGTGCAAGGAGCCCATGGGGGGAGGGGGGAGTTAACAGAATGAGGGGATTGGATACTGTCTATAGTGTTGTTTTTGCATATTTTACTCCTTATTATCCTTCTCCAATGTTTCAGGTGATCTCCCTAGATCTCCGCTCAAACCTGTCAAAGGATAAAGCAGTAAATAAACCCGAGGGTACAACGAAGGACACAGCCACAAATACTGCAGAGGAGATCCGCTACACACACATATTGAATCAAGTGCTCCCTCATGACATACGGGTACTGGCTTGGGCCCCAGTAGATCCCAGCTTCAGTGCTAGGTTTAGTTGCCTCAAAAGGACCTATCGCTATTTCTTCCCTCGTGCTGATCTAGATGTAGCTCTCATGAATACTGCAGCTCAGAAGCTCGTGGGGACCCATGATTTTCGTAATCTATGCAAGATGGATGTAGCCAATGGCGTGACCAACTTTCAACGGACAATTCTTACTGCGGAGGTGAAGCCTGTGGCTAGAGCAGAGGATGCAGAGCTGCACAACCCTTTCCAAATGTACCTGTTTGAAGTGACAGGCCAAGCATTCCTCTACCACCAGGTCCGTTGCATGATGGCTATTCTCTTCCTGATTGGACAAAGGATGGAAAAGCCAGAGATTATCAATATGCTGCTGGATGTAGAGAACAACCCTCGAAAACCACAATACAGGTATGACTTTGCAAAGAAATTAATATATATTATATAACCAGTACTGTATAATATTTGTGTTAGATGTGAAACAAGCTTATTTTACTCATTACCAGTGGATGCAAATCTTGGACAGAGGTCTTTCCTAGACCTAATATTAGAGAGCCGTTTTTAATTAGAGGTTATAGCGATTGAACCTGGGACCTTTTGTATGCCACTGAGCTCTGAGCCATCACCATACCCCTGTGGTACCTTAAAGTCTAACCAGTGTACAGTCATAACTCATGTTGCATCCACTTCAGGTTACGTCTTTTCAAGTTGCGTCCAGAATGGTTACT
The DNA here is from genome assembly GCF_009819535.1 of Lacerta agilis. Lineage (NCBI taxonomy): Eukaryota > Metazoa > Chordata > Lepidosauria > Squamata > Lacertidae > Lacerta > Lacerta agilis. Next base: position 11,968,371 of record NC_046326.1, on the reverse strand, counting down.
TCCGGGTTTTGCCACGTGCAGAAGCACTAAATCGCACCTTGCGTGTGCACAGATGCAGCACTTCTGGATGCAAACGCTTCGAGTTGCAGACGTGCCTCCGGGACAGATTACATCCGCAACTCGTGGTTCCACTGTAATGTTGCATCACCCCCAATGACATAGTCTTGCCTATGAAAATGCATGCCAGTCTTTAGCAAAGTCCTGGCAAACATAATTGGGATTTCTGTAGCTCTTAAGTACAGCTTTTCTAGTGCCACATTTCTCATTGCTCCATAATACAGTACAATTGGACCATCAAGATGCTGAAGAGCGGATGGAAAGGGAAGCTATAGATGTGCATTAGTGTGCACTAAAAACTGCACTCCCATTACTGACACAGAAAGATCAACACCAATTGCCTTACATGTATGGGAATCCAACACTATAAAGATTAATCACTGCTTTGTATCACATCAGATTAATGTTACTTAGTCTTATGCATGTACTTCCCTGTTTTAAGTCACAGGTTTCTGATTTAAGCTTCTTAACACCTTATCTTCTCCTTTTCTTGCAGCATGGCAGTGGAATTTCCTCTGGTTTTGTACGACTGTGAGTTTGAAAATATCCAGTGGATCTATGATCGCAATGTCCAGGAGTTTAACGTCACTCATTTACAGCAGCTTTGGGCCAACCATGCTGTTAAAACTCATATGCTGCGCAGCATGTTAAAAGGGCTTGATTTTGCTGAGATGCCTACAGAGACAGGTAGGAGATGCATAGTTCTGTAGAATTCTAACAGTATTCACCGTTGCTAGGTATGAGTGTGGCTGTAAGGCACTATTCTAGTGATTACATATATGGGTACAGAACTGGTGTTTAAAAGGGGATAGAAGCAACTGGTGAATAATATGCTACACGTGACTTGTTGACCCGTTGGCACTTGTTATGTTTTCAGGTTCAAGCAACAGCACAATTCGGTGGGGAGAGCTGAAGCCCCCAGTCCACAATCAGATCAGTGCCTTAATTGAGGGAGCAAAAGCCCGAAACTACAAACCATTAATGGACCGCCCCAAATGTGAAGGGTTGGAGTCTCGCATCAGTTACTTTGTGCGTAGAGGACGCATTGAACTTCCTCACCTTAAGAAAACAAAGCACTCTGAAAAGGAATCAGATGAAGAGATGGAAGTTAAGAGCAGCCCCAGCAAAAGTGTGGAGACAGACAATGATGTTCCAGAACAAGCTGCAAAGAGAGTCTGTACGAGTTCAGACTGAAGTTTCCAGGCCATCTCTTATCTCCAAGCAGATATCTTCAGATCTCTTCTCATACAAATCTATTGGGATCTTTATTTACTTTTGTTCTTTTTAAGAGCACAGGCATACCACTAAATGCTTTGCATTTAAGAAATAAACATTTTTTAAAAAATGATAGCATAAAGCAGGTGTCAAATTGTTTTCGAAATACAGGCAAATCCCTTTATTAGCTCCACATTCTCTTCCTACTGCTACAACCACTGAAAGCATCTGAACAGTTGTAAGCAATTTATCATTGCCAAAACAAATCTATAAACCAGGAGGGTAACTGTACGGAGAGGAGTAAGTGGCCGCAGACTAGGGTCTTCTTATATGGCCACCACATCACGAGCTGGATATGTGAATCAGCCTTGTATCAACAGAGCTGGGTATGGTGCCTTTTTTATTTACAAGAATAAACAAGTAGTAGCGTGTTTAGGTTGGGACTCACCTCTTTCTACACTTCCTATGTTCAGCCTCATCCTGCTCTTCCATATGGATGAAGTGATAGGAACAAAGGAGCAAAATAAAAACTAGGAAAAGCTGGACTAATAAGACCTCAGAAAAATAGAAAAAACAGTTCTACTAGTCAGGGGTGTGATGCGTTTGTTGTGGCCTATTAGAAAGCATAGCAGCCATTCAACAGTGACTTTAGTTAAAATTCACATGAAAAAGAGATAGTTGCATGTATTAATTTAGCATTAATTGATTTGGCACTATGTCATCTGGTCAATCCCTTTCTACTGCAGTTTACTAGTACAACTTATTCCAAAGACAGTTTACATTGGGGCCACAATCCTGCACAAGCTTAACTGGAACTAAGCCCCATTGAATTTAGTGGAAGTCATTTGTAAGGAAATATCAGATTGCAGCTTTAGTTTAAAGCTTACCTTACTGTAATTTAAACCCACTGCTTCTACTTTTGGTGGGACTTAAAAGAAACACTTCTCCCCTTTTGACATCCCTTTAAATAGTTAGCGTATGTAAAATCTGAGAGCATAGGGTTTATTCCAGCTTGCAGTGTTGAGCTTCTCATGCCATTATTTGTATATATAGATTTTCTGCTCAATGAGTTTAAGCAATTAGGTACCGTATTTTTCCATGTATAACACGCCCCCATGTATAAGACGCCCCCTATTTTGGGGGACTCCAAATTGCCCAGAGTTGCTGAGCTTTTGGGGGGAGGATTGCCCAGTTGCTTTTTTAAGGGGACATTACAGAAAATAGCTCACCCGCCTGACCAACCGCACGCATCAAACAAGCCACCAATTGACGCAACAGCCTATCAATACCACCCCTTGCCGCAGCCACCAATAACACACCCCATAGCCGCTGAAAATCTCCAGCTTGCAGAAGCAACCAATCCCATGTCCCCCCTATGCACTATCTGTGTATAAGACAACCCCCAATTTTAAACATAGTTTTTAAATAAATAAACCCTCGTTTTATACACAGAAAAGTTTGGTAAATTCCACTAGTTATGAAGTGGAACAGCATGTGGATTGGGAGGCAAGCCTGCCTCGTTGGTTAGCTGAGCTATAACAATAATGTGTGGAGTTGAAAGTGCATGCTATGTATTCATAAAGTCTCAGGTTGAATACTTGCTATCCTGTGGAGCTGTTGCCGGTTCATATTGGACTAGGTGGAACAATAATCTAAGTCAATCTTATTTACACTTCTGCATTTTTTAATTCATACTTGCCATTCATACTTGAGAACATTTAAAAGGTAGAAAGGCAGGGTGAAAATAATCAAAATAAATAAAACATAGCAACAGACTGAGGCCTCATACCTTCCATTTTTTTTCTCAACTGCAATAGCCATGTAGGGTAGTTTACAACGAAGAGTGACTGTGTCCAACCAAAAATTTGACTTCCGGTCTCCAGACCTAGTTTGATAATCTGTCTCATATTATTCACAAAAGCCCTTTTTTGCCACTCAGGCCGGCAACTAAACTAGGACTCCATCTGCACTCTATATTTAAAGCACCTTCATGCCACTTTAGAATGTCACAGGCTCGCTGCCAAATAACTTTGGGAAACATAGTTTAAGGGTGATTACAGTTGAGAACCCCATTCCTCTCCGAGACAGCTACAAAAATAGTGGTTTAACAACCAGTCCCTCTTCCCAAGTTATTCTGAGCAAGTTGCTCTTTGAGAGGAATTGGCGTCTCCTAGCAGCTTCTCGGCACCCTTGGCAAACTACAGCTCCCAGGCGAGGCTTCTTTGGGAGAAGCAACGAGTGTTTACAGCAGTACAATGCTGCTTACATTGCAGAGAGCAGGTAGGATCTAGGCTGGAAATGAAAGGGTTTTTTATATATATAAATGTACAGAGCCAACACTGCAGCCAGTGTGGTACTAGAGAAATGGTGGGGACCCTGCGGCTCTTGAGGCGATGCTGTGCTCCATCTCTCATCCACCCATCAGAGATTATGGCACCTGGAGTCCTGGGCAAAGATTTGTGGTTTTGTGTATTTTTAGTGGGGGGGGGGGCACTGTCATCCTCCTCTGTTTGCCTGGTCTACAACTCAATCAGGTTGCTAATAATAATAATAATTTTATTATTTATACCCTGCAAATCTGGCTGGGTTTCCCCAGCCACTCTGGGCGGCTCTCAACAGAACACTAAAAACAGAATAAAACTGCAAACTTTAAAAACTTCGCTAAACAGGCCTGCCTTCAGGTGTCGCCTAAAAGTCAGAGAGTTATTTATTTCCTTGAAATCTGATGGGAGGGCATTCTACAGGTCGAGTGCCACTACTGAGAAGGCCCTCTGTCTGGTTCCCTGGAACCTCACTTCTTGCAGTGAGGGAACCACCAGAAGGCCCTTGGCGGTGGACCTCGGTGTCCAGGCTGAACGAAGGGGGTGGAGACGCTCCTTCAAGTACCGGTATACTGGGCCCAGGCCATTTAGGACTTTAAAGGTCAACACCAACACTTTAAATTGTGCTCAGAAACGTACTGGGAGCCAATGCTACAATGTAACAATACATTATTTATGCCACAACCATTTGGCTGGGTTTCCCCAACATCCTCCAAGTGACCTCAGGGATCATTTCGATTTCAAATATTCTGATTTACCGGTATTTCGACTTTTAGTTAAGCATATGTTTTATTTACTTGATTCAGGGGGGGTCAGCTCCCCCCCCCTCATCCCCATGGCTGGAGTACCACAACTGCAGAGCCACAGATTTCCAACCCTGGGTTAGAGGAGTACCAGAGGCAGGGATAGGAAGCTACCGTTTCAAACCCCACTTTCCCAACGAAGCTCAGTGGACGACCCTTGAACTAACCACTGTATCTTTCGGCCTAACTTACACCACAAAAGTTCTTGTGAGAATTTTAAAAAGGAAGGGGGGGAATGAGAGGACAGGCCCGGCCAGCAGCGAATGCGCGCGCATCTTCACGACCGGCCACGTGCGCTTTCTCCCTGCCGCACCCTCAGTTAATACCTGATCACTGCCGCCGGCTCCGGCTCCTTCTGCCTTCGCGCGACGACGGTTATTCGTGTCACAACTGCCGTTGTTCAAACAGAAAAGAAAATAGCCAGGTCCGCCCCCTTTCCATGATTGGCCCGCTCTCGTTCCGCCATCCTTCATTGGTGCCCCAACATTCTTCTCCCACCCACTGCGCGTAAGTGCTGCTTTTCATTGGATACGGAGAACGCCGCACGGCTATCTCATTGGAGAGGAAGGGGGCCTTGCTCTAGATTAGCCGGAACCTCTTCTAATGCCCCGCCCCGCTGGCCTCTTGGTTTGCCGCCATGGTACCGCGCGAGCGAAAGGGGAGGGCGGTGCAGGCCAAGCTCACATCCGGGTTTCGTTTGTTTTATTCGGACAGCCCTAAAAAACATGGCGGCTCACAGCGGCGCTCCTCGCCGCGCTCTGCGACTCGTTTTGAAAGCAGGCCGGCGGGCCTTTTCTCACAGCCAGGGCGCGGCCGCCCCTCTCAGCGCCCAGCAGCTGGCGGAGAAAATACGAGCCGAGAAGCAGGATCAGAAAAAAAAGCAGGCCGAGGTGAGTCCGTTGGTCAGTTGGGACTCTATTTCCCAGAGTGCATTGCGCCGGGAAGGAAAGACTACACTTCCAGCATGCAACATGCTTCAGCCGCCCTTAAAAGGGTTCGTGTGTTGTTCCATATGCACTTGTTTGCAATTTGAGGTTGGAACTCCCAACCTTTACTTCTATTGTTTCTTTTGAAAATATTTTTATTTGATTTTACAGGCGTAAAGTTATAACAATACCAGGTACATATCCACATTTAGAGATTTCTCTGAATATCCAGACTTCCCAGCACCCATCCATGGGTCTTTTTGTCAACATTTTCAACTGCATATTATTTTCATGACCATATTTTGTAACTCTCCGTATTTTCCATAGTGATTGTTACATACAAGTGAGATTAAAATCCTGCTGTTTTCATCTGCCTACAGTAGTCTCCTAAATAATCAACCTTTACTTCTATATGAGTGTAAACACTTGAGTTCCTGGCAGAAAACCTAAACATAGGTTTGTTTTTAGTCTTGGATCTTGGATTTAACTTTCGTAGTTAAATTGTTATGTATGATAATTTATGTCATCGTTTGTCACACACACCACCTATTGCTCCCTTGACAGGGTATGGGGGAGGCAAATATATAGCTAAGAAAATAAATTATTTTAAGCTGAAAGCAACTTCCGTAAAATAATCCGATGTGACTGCATGCAGGCTCCTGTTTTATATCTTCCGACATGTGGTGTTGCTTGGGGTAGCACATATTGTACTCTATCTTTTTAAAAGAATCCAGTTCTACTTAGGTCATTATGACTGCTGAGAATGTTATCCTGTCCGAAACTCTTGGGAGCTGCTGCCAGTCGGTGCAGGCAATGCTGGCAATGGTCTGGCTTCTATATAAGGCAGCTTCCTCTGTTCCATCTAAAAGTCATACAAGTTCATTGTGGCATAAGCCTACAATGACCAGGGACCAAGTTGGCATGTGCATGGTGTTATCTTCATAAAGGACAGCTTCATATGGTTTTTTGTTAAAGTTAGATATTGTTTCCTCAATGCTTCTGGAGAGGAGGAGCCTAATAGAGCTGATCTTCCAAACCAGTTTTAGTGGAGGGGTCTCTGGACTCCCATCTCTCCTGCTGCTGTAACCTGATAGAACATTGAATTGGTTTTGAGTGGTGGAATCCACAAGTAGAGGCTGTTTTTCCTTTTCCTGCAGTGCCTGTTTTCTGAAAGACCACCACCATGCTTTTCCACCCACTTGGGAAAAGCACCCTACAGGGAGGTGATTTTTTTTTGGGGGGGGGGAATGGCCAGAGGGAAAATAAATAAACATACCACCTTTTCTTCCGCAGCTCAAAATCTTAGTTTCCTATAGACCTTTTAACTACAAGCAAAATGGGGGTGGGGGGGAAATCAGGCATTATACAGCAAAACATGTAAATCCATCTAGATTGGTGCTTTAATTGGCTTGCTTGTGGCAAGTTGGTGGCAGAGCTTTATGATTTCCAGTTGCAATGCTATTTTCCTAGCATCAGGGTGTAGGAAAGAGAGATTTCTAGTGTATTTTTTCATCAGTAGCTTCCATTCTTACCTTTTTAAAAACACCATTTATTTCTTTTGGCCATGCATGCGGTATACATATTTTGTGACACCAGAAATGATACAATAGAAGGAATGATGAACTACTCTGTTCTTTCTTCCCTGGTCTTTCAAAGGTTCCTAAAGACAAAGCATCACGGCGGGTGCAAGAACTTGCTCAGCTAACGAAGCAGTTGCCGCGGTTCATCCTAATGTGGTGGCCAAGGCACTAAAAAATGGAATCCTCTACCTAGAACAAAGAGATTGTGGTGATTAACAAACCTTATGGCCTCCTGTTCATGGTGAGAGGAATGAGCGTGTGTGATGTTACTGAAAAGGTGTTATAGTGGAGTGGTAGTTATAACGAAAGGATGGAGGAGCTGTGGCCCTTCAGATGTTGTTGGGCTTCAGCTCCCATCGGCCTCAGTCAGCATGGCAAAATGGTCAGAGGTTGTCATCCAGAAACATCTAGAGGACCACAGGTTCCTCATTGCAAAGAGCCCTGCTACCTATCCAGATATCTCCTCCTCTTATGACTTAATCAGAGCCCGTAAACAAAATTGCTTTTATCTGTTTTTGAGGTCTGCACTGGCTCTTCACAAGGTTAAATATGAATTCATCCTGTGGAGCAGAATCCTAGTTACCCTACTCACAGTGATACTGAGAGCAATGTAACCTTGTTAATTAGATGTTCGGGGTGAGGGGATACAACAGGATAGTTTTCTCCACCGTGCTCTGCTTATGAGATTCCCAGATTGCCGGACCTAGTGGCTGATTAACTTTAGTCTTCCCAGAGACATTTCTTCTAGATTATAAACAATGAAAACTCAATGCTGCATGTACAGATAGCTGCCTCTGCCAGTACCACCCTGTCTGTGTTCTGAGTGCTACACCGACCAGCTTGCAAATAATAATTCAAGGGGGTTGCTCTTGCCTAAGCTTTTCTACTTCTACTGGAAAGGTACACACTACAGAGGCAGCAACCATGGTATGTGACTGTCTCCTCTGGGGAAATGCAATAGGCTGTAGGGTTAATTCCACCCCCCTGGGCAAAAATAATAATCTTTTTTATACTAGGGAGAGAGACAAAGGGGAACACAGCACTTCTCAATTTCCGCATATAACAGTTGCTGTTTCTGCACACTCTTTCTTGGTATTCAAGTAACAGCTTTTGGCTTCTGGCTATCATTGAACAGATGAGTGCATAATTAGGTGGACATCCAGCAGTCTTTCCAAGTTGCTCAGGAGATGCTTGTGAGAATCTGGGCTTCAGGAAAATTATCCTTTCAGGTCTGTGATATTGGTGTGTTCACACATTGCAGGTGAAGTTGCTACGGAAAGGAAATTGCTCTTTGGAAGCTATGTGATCAAGGCTGTTTCTGCTTCCTTTCCAGGTGGCCCCAAGGTAAAAATGTGCATCGCTGATGTGCTGCCAGTACTGGCAAAGATGTTGGACGGCATGAAAGCTGAACACCCCTTCATCTCTGTCACCGGCTGGATAAAGAAACAACGGAGTGATGGTGCTTGCCAGGGATGAGAACCCCGCACACCAGATCCAGCAGCTCTTCAAAACCCGACAGGTGGAGAAAAAATATTGGTATGAGACACATTACTGGGATTCATATACTCTTCCTCCCTTCCACATTCAGCTTTATAAGAAACGTTGACTTCTTAGAAGCCAGTAGCCCCTTCAGAACTGCATCTCTGGGACAGTGCCTGTTAATGAAGTGCTGGATTCATTTTCTTTCCCTCTTGAAAGGAGAGTTGATGGCTGTAACAAGCTGAAATATGGCGCTGTTCATCACTGTTATCTTGGTAGGGCGATCTGCATTGGAGAACCAAAGCCAGCCAGAGGGACTGGTGGATATTCCCATCATGGAGAAGGAAGCCGCGGGCAACCAATTGCACTATAAAGTGAGTTTGCTTCCTATCAGCAATGTCTTGACTCATCTAGCCACACCATTCACAGGAGGGCTTTCTGATGCTTTCCAGTTCTCCCAAGCACCATGGCACTGATTTATTATTTAAGCTTTATTCCTGGGAAATTCAACGCAGTGTGTGAGTTGGATTTGGAACAGCTTTCCAGTGCCAGTTCCGCAAATCATGGCAGTCAGGTGGGCACATATAGGGACACGGGTGGCGCTGTGGTCTAAACCACTGAGCCTCTTGGGCTTGCCGATCAGAAGGTCGGTGGTTCGAATTCCCACGACGGGGGTGAGCTCCCGTTGCTCTGTCCCAGCTCCTGCCAACCTAGCAGTTCGAAAGCACCCAGTGCAAGTAGATAAATAGGTACCGTCTTGTCGGGAAGGTGAACGGCGTTTCCGTGCACTCTGGTTTCTGTCACGGTGTCCCGTTGCGCCAGAAGCGGTTAGTCATGCTGGCCACATGACCCAGAAAGCCGTCTGGGGACAAATGCCGGTTCCCTTGGCCTGTAAGCGAAATGAGTGCCGCAACCCCATAGTCACCTTTGACTGGACTTAACTGTCCAGCGGTCCTTTACATTTTACCTTTTTATATAGGATAGTAAAGGGACCCGCAAATAATCTGTTCCCAAGCTCTTAGGAACTTTATATGCTAATAGTTACACAATGAATTGGCCAGTAGCAAACGCACAACCAGTGCAGCTGTCTGAGCAGAGGTGTCCTACACTTACAGGACCTCCACTACTGTCAGCAGCTGTGCTGCAGCATTCTGCACTCCAGCTCAAGAGCAAGGGAAGCTCCACATTCCAGTAAACCAGTCTTGAAGTCACCAATGCCTGAACTACTAGGTCATACTCTCCCAGTCCAGGAACAGCCATAACTTTCCACCAGCTACAACTGGTAAAAAGCCCTTCTATTCACTGCCTGATCCTTCAGTGACAAAGTGCTGGGAGGTGGATAATGAGTGATGGACCTCTACGGTGTGATACATCTATTTCTCTCTTTGGCTTAGATGACACTTGCGCCAAACTATCGCGTGTCCTCTGAGGATGGGAATATGTTCAAAGTCCGCAAGCACAGAGATGCCAGTATGGCAGTGACCCAGTACCAAGTGCTGAGTAGTTCCTCCTCTTGTTCCCTCCTTGAACTGCACCCAGTCACAGGTAAGGCCTCACATACGTGCACAGGACCTGCTCAGAAACTTCTGCAGAGCGGTGCCATCAGCACTGAGTGCTTAAAAGCCTTCCTGAGCATCTCTTAAGCTTGGCAGTTTTTTCTTATTTGGGCATTTTAAAATATATAATAATAATAATATAATAATAATAATAATTAATTTGCCCCTTGTTCTGTTCAATTGAGTGCAGAGCAAGTTTGGTCATCTTGAAGTCTTCTGGTGGAGCATGCAGTAGTGTTTACCCATGCAGGAGTATATTTAATTTAATTTTTTTAATTAATTTAATTTAATTTATTGAAAGGACTCATGTTGCTTTTCAGGGCAAAGCTCTGCTGTTCTTTGAGAGTCAGTGCGAACAGAAAAGCAAATTACTGCTGTAGTACATGTAGGAGGTACAGGCTGCTGTTTGAAAAAGGAAGGCATGAATGTGCCACTTGAATTATAAGCTTTTAATTTCATGACCAGCGATTTGTTCACACTATGATAGTGGTGCAGGAACTCCATTCCCTTTGGGGGCTGCATGTCAGAGGTAGATGAGTGGAGCCGCCCTTTCTCTCCTCCTTCCTCCGCCATTTCTATCAGACTGCAAATGGAACTCGCTATGGGCAGCCCATTGCTGAGAATGAGCAAACGGGTGTATTTGGTGGTTGTGGCTTTGTATGCATGTGTGCTTAATTTTTTCTCCTTGCCTTCCCCCTGTACGTAGGAGTGAAGCACCAAATCAGAGTCCACTTGGCCTATGGCTTAGGCTGTCCAGTCCTTGGAGACCACAAATACTCCCATTGGAACAAGCTTGCACCACAGGTGAGAGAAGCATGAAGAAAGGAGCTTCTTCAGTGAAAGAAGACAGTAGGATGAAATAAGGGCCTCTTATGGCTCTGCTGTCAATGCACACTTATGCATGCTTACTTGAAAATTAGATTGGCACACTGGTCAGATATTGGCAGGTGTTCCTTGATCCTTGAACAGTCCTGCCTACTTATCAGGACTGTTTTTAACAATGGGTGTTTACTTAAATTTTATTTTTGCCCCTTTCCTCCCCTACCCCTTTTTTTGGACAAGTGTAGGCTGACCCTGACATTTCGAGTTCAAAGTGAAAGAGAAGAACTGTTCAGCGAATTGTTCACATTTTTTAAAAACCTTATGTAGTATTACTATGTGTTTAACTTATCACGATTATATACTGCTTAATTATAGTTGTCTCTAAGTGTTGTTCAGCAAGATCAACCCATACAACAGATTAAATCAGTTAAAAGCTAACTACAGTGGTACCTTGGGTCACAAACACTTTGCGTTACAGACTCCGCTAACCCAGAAGTAGTACCTCGGGTTAAGAACTTTACCTCAAGATGAGAACAGAAATCGCGCGGCGGTGGGAGGCCCCATTAACTAAAGTGGCACCTCAGGTTAAAAACGGTTTCAGGTTAAGAACGGACCTCCAGAATGAATTAAGTTCGTAACCAGAGGTACCACTGTATTAAATCAGAAATGACTTAAAATACGTGGTAATGTTGTAAGAATTACATGCAATGTTTTACTTTGGATAAACTTATTGTGAACAATCATCAGTTTTTAAACTTCTCATAAGTATCAAATTCGTTTATGTATGACCTTTTGAGTGCTGTGAAAACATTAGATTTTTTTTTCCAAATCATATTTATTAAAGTTTCCAATACAACAAAATCATATGAAACATTCCAAATTACATTCCAAATTATTTCTCCAATTATCATTAAAACAAGAAGGTTCCAAATCAACTGAATTATTATTTTAAATTTTATTTAAGGCTTCCCATGCTTCAAATTCCAGAGGTTTTTTATCTTAACTATTGTTCTTTGTTTTCGCATTCCAATATTTTCACAGCCTCTGATGTATTCCAACAGGCAAGATAAGTCAAAACAAACAGTGTCTCTGTGTGGATTTAAGTCTGTACTTCCAAAGCCGTTTCTTCCCCCTTGTCGAGCTGAGTCCAAAAGCCACATATAAGCAATCACCATCTTCTTTTTTATATTTCACATATTTTTCCACGTTTTTTTATACACCCGTCTGCACCCACTTACATCCTTTAGGAGAATTAGCCAGTCGTACTTGAAAATCATATAGTATGAGGGGAAAAAAATTTTTGGCCTCTTCTCCCTCCCATACCCCACTTGTTGCAGTCCGGGTGAAATTCCAACTGCGTCATTTCTGGGCAGTCAACCAAATTCTTCCAATTAAAGTCGGTCAGTGTCCAAGGGGTTCATCTTTTGCCAAAATCACAGATAAAAACGCTCTTATCCCCTTCCAGATGTTAACGAAACATTTATCCACTCATAGGGACAGCGTGTTTACTTTTCATAGTCCACGCAGTTGTAAATTTATACTTCAGATATTCTTCTCCAAATAATTGTCAGTCTTTCAAATCTCACTTGTTATATAAAATAAAGTTGGGTCTTCTGGGGGGGGGGGTATTTGCCCATTATAAAATCATACAGTCACAGAGTCCCGGGCTCCCCCCCCTTCCGTCCCGCTTCACATACCGATACAGTAATAAAATCTTCTCTTCTTCTTATCCTCAGTGGCTGAGCTTTTAAACAAAATACTTTTTCCTCTTTCGTTTGAAGCATGCCCAAGGCTTCTCACTAATTTATATTTCATAGCGTTGGGAATCTTGGACGATCGGGCCGGTCGCAGGAGTGCCGTACCCCCGGGGGTGCTTTCTGCCCTGGCCCCCCTGCTCATTTTCCCAAAGGGTCAGAGCAGGTTTAAGGGCATCTGCGGGCAAGGCAGCCCTTCCCACACTCCTGGGAAGGTTGGGAGGCTGCATACTCCCAAAACAGCCTTGGAATTCCCCATGGGGGTCGGGAGTGATGGAATCACGACCATACCCGTCCGTTCCGGAAACCGGAAGCCAACATTAGATTTTTGAAAATAGTTGACTGGTTGAGTCTTGAACCCTACTTAGAAGTATGGCCCATTATGGCCAAAGGGCCTTAAACCACAAGTAAGTTTGCTTAGGATTCAAGCCTCAGCCAAGTTCTAGAAAGGAACCTGGCTTGCATTCTCATCCATTTCAAAACATATGGTGGGTGGGGTCTCAGTTTGGTGGACTGATCTCCTGCCCTGAGGTGGTTGTCCTCTGCTTCAAATTCCAGTCCAGTCCAAACAACCACTCTCTTTGCACTTGCTGCTAAATGCTTTAGGTAGGAGAATACCAGGAACTAGTAGCCTCAGGCTACTGGCTACATAAACCTGGCTGAATTTTTACTGTGTATCAATGGCGTTTTGAAAGGACCACTTGGATGCAGATAAAAATTCATAGGCCACCCCTGGTCTATGTGAACAGCTGTCACACAGAAGACTGCAAGGGCTTGCTCTCTGCTGCCCAAGAAGGCAGGGCGAGATCTGAGGAGTGTACTTATTTATTTAGAGCATATGTACCCCAGCTTTTCAACCAAAAAGATTGCCAGAGTGGCTTACATACAGTACATTAAAACAAGATAGTCCCTGCCTTCAGGCTTATATTCTTTTTTTAAAAAAACAGATCGCACAATTCTTAAATAGTAGTTATAATGACCAGCTGGCATAGAAACAGATGAGGGGCAGGAAGTGACTGATGGAGCTGATCTTTCGGCAAAGCTGATGGAATGAGCCCTGCTTCCCACCTTTCCCACTGAGGCAGCCTGGTGGAATGGCTGCAACCAGGTGACAGTTGTAGGAGAGGAGGCCTCATGGAGCTATTTATTTATTTTTAAAAATCATTTCTATGCCGCCTTTAACCAGAAGTCATCCAGCTGGTATGCAACAGAATAATAACCCAGTAAAACACATTGAACACCTCCCAGGACAACATCAGGAGGGACCATTCCACAAGGCTGCTTAAATTACAGGAGGGTAGATCTGGGCTGAACATCAGGAGAAATGTATTGACAGGAAGAGCAGTTCATCTCTGGAACCAGTTACCTAAAGGGTAATTGCTGGCAGTCTCCACGTAGAGGTTTGACAGTCGACTCTTGGAGATTCTGTAGCCCTAGATTTCCTGCATGGAGTAGGAGTTTGGATGAGATGCTGCCATCCCGACTTGGAATCTGTAGAGCACTGCTTTGGCTGAATCAAAAGAGCTTTTAGTCTGAGTTGTTGTGAAGCACTAATCCAGCTGGGTATTCACTGCGCCCTTTGGCATGTGCCTGCTGCATGTTGCAGTCTCTAGTTCTTCTAGAACTGTCAAGGTGCATATTTATTGATCTGTTTGGAAAGGGAGCTGTGCCATTTATGATATTAATATTAATTTTGTTGTTATTACAAATCAAATACAGAGTAGCACTAATAGCTAGAACAGAGCAGACCATTATTGCAAAAACTTAGTTCCTTTTTAATTCACTTCAACCATACAACTATTTCCTTTTATACATTGTATAATCTGAAAAGTATCTGCCGCATACTTTCAAATTTTGAAGAGAATCTCTTGCCAAATGCACAGAATGTTCATTACATTCTACTCCATGCATCCATGTGAACAAATCAGGTGTTTGTAACTGTCCGCTTCTCCCCAGCGGCCAACCACTAATCATGGCTAAGCACACCGTTTCTCTTTTTTATCATTCCTGATCCTCAAAATCTCCAAGAAAGCATTAAGACCCATTATTCTGGTCCCTTGCCAGGTCGATTTCTAACAACATCTCTCAGAAAATTGAGAAAAAACTTTGTTACATTATTTACACTTTGCAAGAGAACATTCCCACCTCCCAACACTTGGAGATCTAAAGTGGAAAGTTAAGAGATTCTTGCTGTTGATGCCCAGGAATTCACCATTTAACCATTTCTTTCCTCCTTTTTTGCAGAAGCTTCCAAAGGCTGCATTGAAGAGGCTGGGCTTGGAACAAGTCAAAGCTCGCCACCTCCCACTTCACCTCCATGCCTGCCAACTCACTCTGCCTGCAAAAAACGGCAGCGAAGAAGATAAAATCCACTTGGTTTGCAAGCCACCCCTGTTCTTCATTCGCTCCTTACAGCGACTGAAGCTGCAGTTCCCAGAAATACAAAATAGTGAACCACAGCAATGACGGACTGTATAGCTTTATTGGAGAAACTTGATTTCCTTGACCTCCTAGTTCCTGGAATTCCACTAAGTGCAGATCTTTTTGGACTCTAAAGTGGCCAACCATGGAACTGCAAGATTTGCTTCTCCTAGAAGCCTACATCGGTCCAGAGAATCGTTGTGGCAAGTGCTGAGGCTCTGTATTCAGCTGCCATGGGAAGTGAAGACAGGGGTCCCAATAGGTTTCAGACAGGAGTGTTTGAAGATGCAGTAGTCCTCTGATAGACATGGCGATGGAGACAGCAATTGAGGCACCTGAAACCCAACCCAGTACAAACAACTTGCTTGAAGAAATTGACTGGGCATGATGTAATTTTAACAGGGATTTTTTAAAGAAAGACTCAGTCTGGAGTTTGTTCTGCTGATGTAATAGTGATGGAAGTCAGCTACATGTTGAGAAGCCCTTGGGTTCAAATCATGCCTCTGCTGACTTTAGACAGCTAGACTTTCTCTTAGGCCCAGTTCACATGTAACACTAAGCCAGACCATGGCTTGCTTAATACAAATGAGTGGTTCTGGGACAGAAGTGCTGCTCCTGCTGCTGTGTGCTATTGGAACTAAACTATATTTTGGTTTAGTGTTGTGTCCAGACTTGAGCGTCCAAACTTACAGCCTGTGGTTTGTGGGTAACCTGTGGGCCTCCAGATGTTTGCTGGACGACAGCTCACATCATCTATGACTATACTATATGGAACCAATAAGAGCTGTGGGGCCACAAATTTCCAACCTCTGCCCTAGTGTAACATGGAGACTGGCTGCTGGACAATATCTAGCCTCTGATTCTTGCATTTCATCCCAAACTGCTGCTTAATTCAATAAAAATTCCCCAAAGCCGTAACTGTTCCAAATATTTTTTCTGAGTTCACATTTGCATGCTGGTGCTTTGTTTACCACAAAATATAGGATACTTGTGGCTATAATACAGTTGCAAATATAAGAAGAAATTGTGGCATTTAAGGCTGTAAATACGAAGATGCCTTTCTGGTGGCATCTACCAGATTGAAGCATTTCGCATCCCAGCCACTTGCATAATTTTGCATGGCTTTCTTGTTTTACGTGTGAGGGGCAAGGTGGCATATTGATGACTGCCATATTCTGTAGTAACACAGGATTGATCCATGGAACTGCAGGATCCATCAGTGAAGCGTTAGCTGTAATTCTGGGGGGAGGAAAAAAACACCCTAAGAGTGTTTTCAGCAAAATGTTGAATAACCAACATGTTCTAATGGATGGAGAGAAAATGCAACTGTAACTACAAGGCACCTCGAAGTGTTCTTGGAGAGAAGTCTGTCCATAAGATGTAGTCTTCTGAAAAATGTATCTTCAACCTTTTCAGACCCAAGACTCACTTTTAACCCAAACTTTAATTTGGGGATTCATTTCTTAATCTTTTAACATCAGTTTACAGAATGGTAGTGTTCCTGTCGCAACCCACCAGTTGATGAACAGTGTTCTAAGTCGAGATGTGCTTTTAGTAGTAGTATTTGAATATCGGCAGTTGTGGCTTCCTATGAATCTCTGCTGGCGCTGATATTAGGCATGTCATTCAATGTCCTAATTAAATCAAGGACATGCTTCATCCCATATCCTACAGTGTACATGTCCAGGACAGAGATTACTAGGGGTGAGAGAGTAGGTTAGGGAAAAGGTATTCCACACTTGAGAGTTTTGCAGGAGGGGAAGATTTGGTAGAACACTGAAACATGCTTCAAATATCAGATTGATAACCAATGTCTTAACCAGAACAAAAATAATGGTTCCCAGTTTGGCGACATAGTGTGTGGGAAATGTCCTGGGAGGTAGCAGATATTTCAGAAGGGATGGGTGCCTCTGTACTCATTGCAAGAAACCAGCTATGCAAATGGCTTAGCCCAGTGGTGTCCAAACTTTTTTCAAAGAGGGCCAGATTTGATGAAGTGAAGGGCCGTGGGGGCCAACCAAAGTTGTTGACCTAGCTTCTTTTAGGATTGAAGTTGTTGAGGTTTTAAATAAGATTAAATCGACTGGCGGGCCAGATTGGGCCCCCGAAACGGACTTTGGACATGCCTGGCTTAGTCTTATGAATCTGCCTGTAGCTTGGATGGGCTGGCAGTGGCTGAGCTCTCCAAATGTTTTGACTGGGTATTGCAAGTGCTGAATATTGGCCCATCATTAGCTTCTACTGGTAAAGAGGAAGTTTGGGTAGTTGGGACATTGCTTTAGCTTTGGTAGTTGCTGGTAGAGCAGTTAAGAGACTAAGCTAGAAATCTGGAAGTTTCCAGTTGTTCCCTCTGCCATGGCCACAGACAAGCCACCTTTTCTCAGCTTCAGTCTCCCCATTTGCAACAGTGGAATAATAATTCTGGCACCTTAGAGGGTGGTAGCTAGGATGATATTTAATAATGTGCTATACAAATGCTAAGTAGTAGTGCTTAGTGCTGCCTCAGGCTAGAACAAAGGTTTGAAACTGAGCTGCTTTCTAATATTTCACTCAATCAAAAATATTTACCCTGCTGTCCCAGGGATGAGGAACCCTTTTAAGCCTGAGAGCCACATTCCCTTCTGAACACACTCAGGAGTCCACATGCGCAAGTGGTGGTGGGGCAAATAAGAATTTTGTACAGTAGGCTGATTTCTTCATATTCAAACATCCCCCCTGCACCCTCCCATCCAGCCATCAAAAGGCTCATTCCAGCCAGGCAAAAACAGCCGAGGAGTGTGCAAAGCAGGGGAGGGAGACTCTGCAGGTAGAGTCTCACAGGTCAGTTAGAGAGGAAAGAAGGCTGCATTTGGCCCCCTGATGTTCTCCACCCAGGATCAATTCTCCAGATCATCTGCATTCAATTTACTACTGAAACCTGAAGCTATAGGGTTTGTAAAATCCACGAATGTTCCTTTTAATATCAAGTATGGAAAGTGCTTTGCCAATCCCACTGCGTACCCCACAGGGCTAAAAATACTCCCTGAATGCAGGTGTTCTGCGTGTGATTAAGCCACCGCTGTGCTCTGAAATGCAAGCATGGTCCACGATTCCCACTAGTCAGCTAACCCCAAAAAGCCCCCCCCCTGCGTGTTCCTGGATGTAAACCAAATCCACAGCCCCACATTCCTGCAGATGCTTGCTGGAAAACAGCTGCTGATGAGAGAGGGATGTAAAACCACAAAGGACCCAGCCTTGCCTCGCCATGCCTGTGTGTGGAGGTACATGGTGTCCCCGGCAATCGCAACGCTCCTCTGCTGCTTGCGCTATTTCTGGGCCGGCGGCAGTCGCTGCTTTGTAAGAAACCGGGTTGCCTTGTAATTACCGTCCCCTTTCGCAAACATCCAAGGCTGTCATTTGCAGCTGTCCGGTGCTTAATTCCCTGCAAATAAGCTTTCAGTTTGGCAAGCGCAAACGTCGAGCTTTTAGATGCCCTTGGTGAGCAGCGCGGTAGCAGCAGCTGCCTCTTCTCCTCTTGCCTGTGCTTGGCCCATCCAAACGTACCATGTCTATCGCACACACTGCGGGCGAGTATATGCTCTCGGATGCTTTGCTTCCGGATCCGAATGGCTCCAGGCAAAGGGGCTTCGCTTGGAGCTGTCGTGACCGTATTGTGAAGTTTGTCACTGTGGGGCTGCCCCTCCTGCTCGTGTCCCTGTCATTTGCGCGTGAATTTTCGTCGGGTACGTTAACTTGCTTTCTTTACTATTATTACTACTTGTTCCAGGGTTCTAGTTAAACCGACTTAAAATATATTCTCATTGGGCTGTATCTATGGTACTCCACTTAGTTGCACTTTGGGCCTATGATTAAAATCGACGTGAAAAAATTTAGTGGCAATGATTACAATGGGAACTAAATGCACCCTAGTCTGTCTCTAGTCCAAAATGCCTTTGAACCATAGATTATGAATATTCATAATCTAACCTGCTCTATTCTCAAGGTGAAATTCATTTGTTCCAAAAACTTTTCTGCAAATGTTGAACACCTTTAGATGTTCTTTCTGCACTCAGATGTTTGCTAGATAATTCATTAAATTGTTTATGGACTATATATGCGCTGGGATACTTGATTTTAGTATTTGTTAATTGGGTGCAATACTATTTAGTTATTGATGTGCTTCTGTATTCAGCACTTGCCAAAGTTATGTCAACCACTCAAATTTCAAAATAAAAATTCGTATCTGAACTATGAACTTCATTCTGAATTTTTACGTTCATATTTTGGAAACTTCAGCCAATAAATTTTGGCTCAACCAGATGATAATTAAGAAAACGTTTGTATAAATATTTATACAACTCCCTTAGGACTCTGGTCCAATTTAAAACTTTTTAAAAAAGTTTTCAAATTTAACAATAATTTTTTTTAAAAAAAAGAAATTAAAGAAGAAAAAGAGACGAAGGAAAAAGAGAAACAATAAGCAAATAATACTAATAATAATAGACCATCATTTCATGTGGCTACCAGAACACAAATCTTAAATGAAGCATGCAAGTTAATGTACAAGCTCCAGGTATCCAATTAGGAATCCACACAGAATTTATTCCTGTATATGAAATACGTTCAAATGTAGCCAGTGTAGTGAAGTTCTCAGACCACTATGTAAGAGATAATGGATATGTACTATTCCAGGCTGGAAGTATAAGTGTCTTAGCCACTACAAGGGCTCGCAAAATCCACTTTTGTTTTCCATCTGTTAAGCCCTGTACCATTGGGGTATCATTTAAAGGCACATGGGCATCTGCAAATATACAGGGTAAAGGATTTTGCCAATACAAAACGGATGCGAGTAACAGCTTCTGACCAAAAGGAATATATCACTGGAAAAGCCCACATCATATGCCTCTAAGGGGACTCTCAGTATTACACCCCCAACATCTATATGTGTTAGACACTGCAGATTCAATCTCAATTTCAGGTCCAATGAGACGTTCTGCATAGATTCTGAAGCAATTTCCTATTGTTTAGGCTCAAATGTATGTGTGAAAAAGGTAGCATACATTCAGAAGGGGGAGCCCAGAGTTCAGAAAGATTAATGATGCAATGGCATACATGTTTACTCAGAATTTCTATCTAACAGAACACACTTCTGTGTTGTTTGTACTATATCCTATACCCTTTTAAAATGTGGCTCTTTTGGGGAGGTAATACTGGGTTATTGTTCTTATTTTGACTTTATATATTGTGATCTTTTCTGTGAACTGCCTTGAGACCTCCGTGCATAGGGCGGTATATAAATTCAATAATAATAATAATAATAATAATAATAATAATATTTTCACATGCACTTCTCACTAGTACACACAATTTTGAACACATTCTATGGCTGGAGAAATTGCATTTCAAAATTAGAAGTGCAAATTGCGTGACAGTGCTTTGTCTCAGTTCATGTATTGGTATAGGAACTGCAGATTTGGTAGGTTCTCATTTAGCACGCGAAAATACTAGCAACCTTAATTCCTCTTCTTACTCTGCTGTAAAAGCACATCTGCAGGGCCCCTGTAGCGGAGAAGATGAGCAGGAAGGCCTTGTGGCGAGAGCAGGGCATTACAGCGGCGGCAGAAGGGGGGGGGCACATTTCCGTTTAGCCTGAGGTTGCAAAACAGGGCAGGCTGCCCCTGCTTCCCTAAATCAAGCAACCTATCTCTTTATGCCCCATCGTGCCCCCCACTTTTTGCCCTTCGAAATGGCCGGGAGACAATCTCAATGTGTTGAACTTCGGCATGTGAACTGTCACTCAATGGGCTGGCCGTCACCAAAGGCTGGTTGTGCTAATGTAATGTGCTAATTGACCGGGAAGACCATCTGCTTGCTTGAGTCACAAGGTTGCTACCGCTGGGATGAAGCAGCGTTCAGCTTTCCTGCAGTTTGGTGGAGCAGCTGGACAAAGTACCAGCAGAAACGGCCCTGGAGGCTAATGGCTCTGCTTCCGCCTTGTTCTCCCCTCCAGGCTCCCAGATCAGTTGCTTCTCTCCTGCCAACTTCACAGGGAAGCAATCGGCGTACGTCGACGCTGTGTGCTGGGACTCCTTGCTTCACTATGACTACGATACTATGGGAGACTCTCGATCCAGATCCCTCTGGGTCCTCAAGGTATCAGGGCGGGGCACCTTAATGTTTCAAAGGATTATTATATTTACTATTTTATATATATAAGTTTTTCAACTTAAAATTTCAGTGATATATCAAACATAAATCATAAAAACAAGATTCCAAGGAATCTTCTGGACTCCCATCCTGCCCTATGTGGGTCCTATTTGTGGTATGTAATCCACATTGCAGTCAAGTACAACATTCCTGAGCTGGGACATACTTCCTCTGCATGTGACTAGATGTGGGCATGGTCTAATTTGGCCTAGTCTGCCTGGGTAACAAGAGCAAAGAAGAGTAGCACACCGTCTTCTTTTGCTCCTCTCTTCTCCATTTTCGTTTTTCCTCCGTGTGAGAGCAAAAGTGACTGCATGTCTACAGTCACTTAGGAACTAACTCCCTTGTGGGATAGTTCCCCATATGAATATACTTTTGTAACCTAAGTCTACCTTCAGGGATCAGACTGTGAACTGAATGAATGTGAGTAAACCACTTTTATATTCACTTTAATAAGATTGTCGTGTCTATTCTTTTTAAGAGGGACAAGAAGGGATCTTTCCAGGAATATTATATAGAGAAGTTCAGATGAACCTGCAACAAGCAAACCGCTGTGCGTTTAGAAGGGAATGTTTAAACTCTGCTCAGATATAGAACAGGCTTCCTCAAACTCGGCCCTCCAGATGTTTTGAGACTACAATTCCCATCATCCCTGACCCCTGGTCCTGCTAGCTAGGGATCATGGGAGTTGTAGGCCAAAAACATCTGGAGGGCCAAGTTTGAGGAAGCCTGATATAGAACTTGCTTATGCAAGTTAGGAAGGATATCATTAAAAAATATATTCTCTCCTGCCTCCCTGAACATTCCCACACTATTATTAATCATTTCCTCCCACATCTTTTATGATAATCCAAACCCTTTACCTCTTCCATTATGTCCAGAATTCACCCTTAGACTACATGTGATATTCCAATCCTACTAACGATTTTAACTGTTTACAATGGTCTTTAATATAAGTTATAAATTTTCCCCATTCCTTGTTAAAATTTTGGTCTTCCTGATTTCTGACTCGTTTTAGCCATTTCAGCATAGTCCATTAACTTCATCTGCCATTCTTCTCTGGTAGGAACTTTATCTTCTTTCCATCTCTGGGCTACCTGCCCGTGGACAGGTATTATTTTTGAAATTCCTTTGTAGTAAGACAGACTGGAAAGAGACAGACTGGAAAGAGAAGTTGCTGAATTGCAGCTAATTACCAAACTTAAAACCATGGAGAGACCTGGTCTGAACAAAGACACTGGATTCTTATCTCATTATACATGACAAAGCTATCTTTAGCCATCTCACCCCTTGCCTTTTCCTGTAAGACCAATTGCAGTCGTTAACAGTCTTCATCAGGTTTTCCACACCTATCAGCCAATCCCCCATTCCCACCACCCTTCTGAGTAATACCCCTCCCCACTCTCTCACTATATCTAAGGGTCTGGTGACTTCTGTTTCAGTGTATCTGAAGAAGTGTGCATGCACATGAAAGCTCATACCAAGAACAAACTTAGTTGGGTGCTACTGGAAGGATTTTTTATTTTATTTTTTATTTTATTTTTGACTATGGCAGACCAACATGGCTACCTACCAGTAACTGGAACTCTAAAATGTATGTTATTCTTGTACTCTTGGGCCCTGCCCCTTTCTCTATGCAATGAGCTTTCTTCCCTTCCTTTTTAAGGTGTAAAGAACTCCTGGAGAAAAGTATTCTAGAAAAATAAGTTGGGCCAATACCTAGTATTCCATTCTCCCACGCCCCCGATCCCTCAGCAGTTCTTACTGTGCTTTTCTCTCTCCGCCCAGGTCTTCCCATATTCCTTGCTGGTGATTGCAGTTGCCATGTACCTGCCTTCTCTGCTCTGGAGATATGCAGCTGCCTCGTCACTGAACTGCGACCTGCTCTTCATCATCGATGAGCTGGATAAATCCTACAACCGGTCCATCCGCTTAGTGCAGCACATGGTGAAACTACAACAGTCTGGTACCGACCCAGAAGAGCTATGGGAGGAATATGACAAGTAAGCTCAAACGGATGGCTGAGAAGAGGGGATGTAGCCGAGCGCAGGAACCAACTCCCAGGGGCCGAGAACTTTTCAGCCCCCCCCCCCGCATAAAATATTTGAGTGTGCCAGGGGCCCCCAAAGTTGATGGGCATTGTCGCTCAAATGGCGTATGTGGACCCCCTGTTGTGGAATTCTACTCAATATAGATCCAGAGTAGATTCCAATGTATAGGTAGCAGAGTAACAACTTAAAACATGTTGCAGGGTTCCCAAGAAATAGACCAGACACAATTGTATTTCATCCAGCAGAGCTTTACTGCTGCTGAAGGCAAATGAGCACAATGGTCACAAATCCAATACATTCAGGATTGGCCCTGTCCATAAGAAAACCAGTTGTAGCATACTTAACTTAAACTTACAATAACTTATAATAAAACTAATCCTTAACACTAAGCATACCAGGGGCATCGCTGGGGGGGGCAGTATGCCCCAGGTGCCAGGGGGGGGGGGGTGACAAGCGGCGGCCCCTCCCGCCCCCCAAGGGGAGTCCTGCCACCCAGCACCCTGTCTGTGCAGCGCTGCTGCTCCTGGGGCAACAGAGCGAGTGGCGACACGGGAGTGGCGGGAGGGCCGACGCTTGTCACCCCATGCGCCGCCGCTCGCTCTGTCGCCCCGGGAGCAGCAGCGCACGGTGTGTGCGGTGCTGCTGCTCCCGGGGCAATGGAGGGAACGGCGGCGCGTGGGGGTGACAAGCAGCAGCCCCTCCCTCCACTCCCACGCACCGCCGCTCCCTCCATCACCCCGGGAGCAGCAGCACACGGCCCGACAACGGAGTGCGCCTGCGCGACATTTTGCGCAGGCGCACTCCGTCATCGGACCACCGCTTCCGCAGCCCCCTTTTGAGCCGCAGAGTGAAAAGGCGGCTCGTGGGGCTGCCGTGCGCGATTGGCGGGGAGCCACCAATAGCGCTCGGCAGCCCCACAAGCCGCCCTTTCGCTCTGCGGCTTAAAAGGGGCTGTGGAAGTGGCGGCGGCCCGCTGATGGAGTGCACCTGCGCGACATTTTGTGCAGGCACACTCCGCCATGACGTCACAATGTGAGGTCATGACTCCCCGTCCCTGGGGCGTTTCCTTTCGCCGCCCCGGGTAGCACGGAGCCTTCCTCTGCCACTGAAGCATACTATATACAGAACACCACACCAGAAGGAAAGAGAGATAGAAAGAGAAAGTGAAACCCAGGCTGCTTCTGGCTTTACTTTTATAGTCAGCATGGCCTTGACAGAAAGACAATACAGAACTAGTTTAAGCCAGCTGTACTCAGCTTCTCTGAAGGAATAACCCAAACATCAGGAAGCTTCTGCTTTTTTCTTTCACACAGATAATAGGAAAGATCTCTACACATCAGATCAACACTTTATGTACTAAGAAATGTAAACTGACACACACACACACACGGCAATATTTTATTCAAGTTGGCACCCCTGTAGTCAAGGTGGTAGGGAACCCACTTTGCATGCAGAAGGTCCCAGGTTCAGTCCCTGGCATCCCCCTCTCCAATAAATTCCTGGAGAGCAATTGCCGGAAGTGACTTTAGGGCAGATGTTTAGGTCCCTCAACAGGCCGCATGTGCAGTATAAGTGAAGCAAGAAACATTACCATGGTATTCTTGCAACTGTAACTTACTTTCAACTGATTTTAACACTGTGTTACCTGTCTTGGGCCCTTATGGTGAATGGTGGGTAAGAAATTGGATTAATATTAATAACAATACATTGGATTAATAATAACAATAACGATAGGATTAATATTAATAATATAAAGCAGCAGTTCCCAAACTGTGGCTTGTGGACCACTGGTGGTTTGCGAGTTTCATTCAAGTGAGTCCACATTAAATATCCAGTTTGATTTTGCATTGTACAGTGGTACCCCGCTAGACGAATGCCTCGCAAGACGAAAAACTCGCTAGACGAAGGCATTCGTCTAGCGGAAGGCTGCCCCGCAAGACGAAAAAGTCTATGGGGCTGCCTCGCAAGACGAAAAATTTTCGTCTTTTTTTTTTTCGTTTTGCAGAGCGCGCTGTCATTGCCGCTCCGCAAGACGAAAAACCCGCTAGACGAAAATTTTCGCAGAACGAATTATTTTCGTCTAGCGGGGCACCACTGTATTTTTATTGCTCCTTCTATTTCCATATTGCATTTGATGGTGTTACAATCTGAATTCCACAGTGGTACCTTGCTTCTGAATGGCTTAGTTGTCGAACAAATCAGCTCCCGAACGCCGCAAACCCGGAAGTGAGTGTACCGGTTTGCGAACGTTTTTTGGAAGCCGAACATCCAATGCGGCTTCCGCTTGAGTGCAGGAAGCTCCTGCAGCCAATCAGAAGCCATGCATTGGTTTTTGAATGGTTTCGGGAGTCAAACGGACTCCCGGAACTGATTAAGTTCGAGAACCAATGTACCACTGTATAATAAAATGCAACATAGGAAGCAAAAGAAGCAACAAAATACAATGGAAAAACATACAGCATTGAGCACAGTGAATTACAATTGCTGCAACTTGCAAGTGGGGGGACATTTAGTAGTCTGCAAAGACCCTCAGCAATTTTCAAGTGGTCTGTGGGGGGAAACCTTTGGGAACCACTGATTTAAAGAATTCCATCACCACCCGCCTGGTAAAACCATTTAAGTCCACATTCCAGAGCCTAAAACTACCTGTCTTCACCATTGTAGCCTCTCCTCCATCACATTCTCTCCCCCATAAGGCAGAGCCCCACCGATAACCAGATCTATAGATCCAAGCTCTTTTCCAGCTATAACAGTAAACAGTCCTTGTTTCTCTCTCACCAAGGGCTCGCAGGGAACGCTATTTTGAATTCCCATTACTGGAGAGGTACCTCACTTGCAAGCAGCGCTCCTACTACCTCGTTGGGGTCTACGTGCTACGGAACCTCCTCCTCCTCTTCCTCCTCGCTGCCACCTGCTTCTACTTGGGCTACTTCCACGTGGGCGTCTTTTTCCAAGATGAGTTCAGCTGCAACCATCAAGGTGGGCCTGGCTAAGAGATGAGCTTCACATCCCAGGCTCTGTCCCCTGCAAGCTCGTCTTCTTCACCGTCTTCCAGGTGACCAGCATCTGCATTGGGTGTGTGTACGTCCTTCTGGGGCCCGTCGTCATCTACCACCTGCTCCAGCTGTGCCAGTGGGACAAGCGGCTCCTATCCATCTATGAGATGCTGCCAGCTTTTGACCTCCTAAGCAGGAAGATGCTGACCTGCCCTCTGAATGACCTGAACATCATTTTGCTGTTCCTGCGTGCCAACATCTCGGAGGTCAAGTCCTTCAGCAGGCTGAGCGTGCTGTGCACCTTGAGGGATGTCAGGGCGGATAAGGAAGACATTGACACGGTGGTGGATTTTATGACCCTCTTGGCTGGTCTGGAGATGTCGAAGCCTAAGCACAATCTCTGTGCCAATGGAAACTCGCCTCATCCCAACAGTGAAATTATTGGTAAGTGAGACCAGCAGAAAGGCAAGCTTTCTAACTTTTGTGGACAAAGACCACAGCACAACTCATATTTGCTCATGTCTTGTCATGCTTTGGGGATTTGGCTTCCTCCCCTCTTTTGGCCATAGATAAGCAGGACAAAGCAAAAAGAGTCCCTTACCATTTAAAGAGTCTTTAATGACCACAACAAAAGAACAAAGCATCCATTATTGGAATGAAGGTGTTCCCAATTAAGGTTTCCACCCACTTCTCCCCCTGGTCACTTCCGCATCTTGCAACCTAATCTCGCAACCATTGTGGTTTTTTTGTGTAGACACCTTATCTGCTCTACGTGTCCTTGGACTAATAGGCTGGACAGTCTCCAGTGAGAGAGTGTCTGTTAGCCCTCTCTCTTGCAGTTCTTCTTCACTTTGCTGTTCACCCCCCAGTTCTTCCCAACTTTTGTCTTCAGAACTATGTCCCTCTGCAAACCACTGTTCCAAATCTATACTGCTCCACTGTTCCTGGGCAGCTTCAGGATCCTGGTCAGGAGCAGGGGGAGGGGGAGGCTTCCACCATTCCTCATCAGAGCAGTACTGCAGTACTCCTCAGCCTGGTCTCTGACATGTCTGCTCCTCTTTAGGTCATGCTAGGCTGCCGTAGCAAAAAAACCCAAAACAAAATAAAATTAAGAGTCGTGTAGCACCTTACAGACTAATGCATTTATGCCTATATTTTTGAAAATAACAAACAAAAAATGCATCACATTTGGCAAAATCAGTGCTTTTCTTCTAGAAGGGTATTCACCATGAAGTTGTTACAGTAAGTATCACGTTTTTAACCAGAGCTGTTCTTCTAGAAAAAAATAGGTACCAGTACTGCATGCCTTTGGGTACCCCCAGAAAAAAAAAGCACTGGGCAAAACTGCAAGGAAAAAAAGTGTACCTTTGGAAAAAATCACACTAAAATACTGATGAATTTTCATGGGACTTACCCTTGCAAAATTGCAAACGGATGTGAAAATGTGGAGAACTGAAGAGCAGGAATATAAGAAACCAAAACAGATAGATCTGGCCATCCCTAATCCTGATGCATTTTGTCAAGCTTTTCCACTGGTGTCAGGGCATTTTGCCACCCAAGGTGAATTACAAAATGGCGCCCCTCCCCAACAGGGAAGAGGGAGTGGGTGAAGATCTGCATCAGGAAGAATGGGGGAATAAAGATCAACACCAGGATCTGCTGCCCCTGTGGATTTTGCTGCTCAAGTTAACTTCCCTTGCCCAATAGGTGGGCCGGCCCAGACTGGAGTTGATGACAAGCGGTGGAATAATAGCCATAGCTATAGCCTGAAGAAAACAGAATGCATGGGATCTAGCAAATTAATTTTGCATGCAGAAAAAAATGGACCTGAATGACCCTTTTGCGTTATAAAGCCCTGTCTACTAGCATTCTTTGTTTACTAAGAAGGTAGTTAATTTAGCACACTGCTTTATTTAGTCATTACTTTATGAAAATATTTGCATACTTTCTCCCCTGAATGGGGCAGCTAAGAAGAAATCACTAAGACCAAAAGATACACACGCCATCTGTGCAGCAGCAAGTTTTTCATAAAACAAGTTGCCACAAATTAGACAGCTGAAACTATTTTATCTGCCAACCAAAACAGGCACCAAGTAAACAAAACATTTCGGCTAACCATCAAAAGTCAGGGTAAACAGAGCAGCTTTTGCTTGCAATTTAGAAAGAAAAGAAAGGAGGGACCAGATAGCTTTATTAGAGATGAAGAAATCTGTCCATTTCGGTTTATCATCTTTCCATTTTTAAATTCAGTTCTCCACATATCCACATCTGTTTGCAATTTATGAAAAAAGTGGTCATGAAAATTCATCAGCAGGTTTATTCAAATATAGAAATTTGTGTGCATTTTTGCTATATATATATATATGCAATTCTCCAGCCAGTGTGGTGTAGTGGTTAAGAGCGGTAGACTCGTTATCTGGTGAACCGGGTTCGTGTCTCCACTCCCCCACATGCAGCTGCTGGGTGACCTTGGGCTAGTCACACTTCTCTGAAGTCTCTCAGCCCCACTCACCTCACAGAGTGTTTGTTGTGGGGGAGGAAGGGAAAGGAGAATGTTAGCCGCTTTGAGACTCCTTCGGGTAGTGATAAAGCGGGATATCAAATCCAAACTCTTCTTCTTCTTCTTCTCCAGAAGCCATTGCATATTTTAATGTTATGTTCACTAGTATCTGCACAATTTACCCTTGTATGTACATTTTTGTACACATTACTGGACTGGAAAAATGCAAAATTTAGAGAAACGCAGATTACAAAAGATGGCTGTGTTTTGGTTCACATAACATTTTTGAAAGTGTGACTTAGCTGCAGGCACCTTTAAATGCTACACAAAGTTAACTTCATGCAAAACTGCATACAAACTGTTAGGAGAGATTCACTGATTAATTTCAATGAGGACTTTGAAAAATATGGATATGGAAATGTGCAGCACTGAATTTAAGACTGGAAAATGAGAAAGGGAAATTCACCCATCCATCCTTATTTGCAGCTCCATGTGTCCCTCAGTTAGAAATTTAAGAGTGAGTGACAAAAAGGGGGCACAATTTTACATCACAAAAGTAATATGTGCAAAATCAGCAAGTCTATGTGCATAATTTGCCCAAGTTGCCAAACTCCTCTATTTGTGTTGCACCATGTGGGTTTAACTGTTGGCAAACAATGTGGACTGCTTTCTTATTTTAAAGCGTACGCTGGGACTTGCCTGTAGCCAGTGCTTTTTTTCTGGGGGGATGCAGGGGGGTGCTTACCCCTAAACATTTTGTGGATCTTTGTACTTTTGTCCATTTACTGTATTTATTTCCCCCGATTTGAACTATAAAATGGTGGTTTTCTTGAGTCAAAATGAGAGTACCCCTAAACACACACACACACACGAAAAGCACTGCCTGTAGCTCAGTTTAAGTCTTGTCTTTCGGCTTGGAGAGACGTTCTTCTGTGCCACATGATAATTACATAAGTATACTGTTAGGCTTGCTTGTGTAAACGCTTCCAATGGGGCCTCCGCAGTGTGTATCCCAACCGCTTCATAATCAGCTACTGTTTGTTGTTGTTGTTGTTTTTAAAAAAGGAGTTGAGTATAAGAGAGGATTCAGGGTGTTTTCAAACCCTCCTGCATTTGTGGAAAGCTCTGGAAATTTACTTTGCATGGAAAGTGCCAAGGAAGGGGAAAAACCCAATGCAGTGTGACGGCCTGCCGTGCTTTTCGTTAACTGGGGAAAACAGTTTCCTTTCAGAGAGCAGCTCCAAGGCTACGTGCAGCAAAGCACAGAGCAACAGCACGATCCCTGGAAGCAGCAACACCCCTGATATCCACCCCATCTCTAAAGAGAAATATGAACGAGGGAAGGCACACTGCTAGTCCCCCTTATTATTAAAAACCCTGTTCTGCTGAACACAAGCGGTCCAGCTGGCAACAGGGTGCTTAAGTGTGCAAAATCCTTTATTTACCACCTTGTTTTTGTTTGCTTTCTACTGCAGCCTTCTTCGGTTGCTTTTACTCCTGTTGTATGGATGGGGAACTTTGCGTAGTTCATTAATGCTTGGCCCATAGGTCATTTGCACATGAGATAATGAAACACAGTACAAAACCCAACAGTATAAAATGCTGCATGAAACCACGTTACTGCTGTTAAGAGTCATACATAGAACCTACATCTTTCAAATACTACATAAATCGCATGTAACATGTATGGAACTTACATACTGAAAGGGTGAAATTCAACAGAGATTTGAAAAACCCCATTGATTGTTTAAATACATTATGATTAAATAAGAGCACCCCCAACTGCAATCTCCTTGATAACTCTTTTCTGGGTTTTCATTGCTGCTAGGGCAAAAAGAGAAACTTTTTGAGGTCGTCATACCAACAATTTCTCCAGCATTTGAAGCTTAAGCCCTGCTGAGTTTACCCTGCCCTCCGCGCACTCCCCCCTTCCAAATCCTGCACCAATAAGCCATTTCACAGATGCACATGGAATATCCTTCCATACATTTTGTTGCATAAAGCCTGCAGCTAACATGGGAAGGACTGAAGTATTAATTCCACATGGACTAAAAAGTTCCTTTTTATATTATATTATATCATCATCATCATCATCTAGTCACCAGGCCATGTGAAGCAAGCATTTAATAAAAGGAACTATATAACCATAGAACATGAATACAAGTTTTCAAGAATAATAATAATTTATTTATACCCCGCCCATCTGGCTGAGTTTCCCCGCCACTCTGAGTGGCTTCCAACAGAATGTTAAAATACAATAATCTATTAAACATTAAAAGCTTCCCTAAACAGGGCTGCTTTCAGATGTCTCCTAAAAGTCTGGTAGTTGGTTTTCTCTTTGACATCTGGTGGGAGGGTGTTCCACAGGGCGGGTGCCACTACCAAGAAGGCCCTCTTCCTGGTTCCCTGTAACATGACTTCTCGCAGTGAGGGAACCGCCAGAAGGCCCTCGGCGCTGGACCTCAGTGTCCGGGCTGAATGATGGGGGTGGAGACGCTCCTTCAGGTATACTGGACCGAGGCCGTTTAGGGCTTTAAAAGTCAGCATCAACACTTTGAATTGTGCTCAGAAACGTACTGGGTGCCAATGTAGGTCTTTCAAGACCGGTGTTATGTGGTCTCGGCGGCCACTCCCAGTCACCAGTCTAGCTGCTGCATTCTGGATTAGTTGTAGTTTCCGGGTCACCTTCAAAGGTAGCCCCACAAAGAGCGCACTGCAGTAGTCCAAGCGAGAGTTAACTAGAGGATGCACCACTCTGGCGAGACAGTCCGCGGGCAGGTAGGGTCTCAGCCTGCGTACCAGGTGGAGCGGGTAGACTGCTGCCCTGGACACAGAATTAACCTGCGCCTCCATGGACAGCTGTGAGTCCAAAATGACTCCCAGGCTGCGCACCTGCTCCTTTCGGGGCACAGTTACCCCATTCAGGACCAGGGAGTCCTCCACACCTGCCCGCCCCCTGTCCCCCCAAAACAGTACTTCTGTCTTGACAGTACTTCAGGTAAAATTGGCACCGTCCCAGCATTCCTCACTGGCAACAGGAGAGATCTGTTGTCTTCTTTCTTTAAAAGAAATGCACTGGATGTTTTACTGCTTTTGTCCCAGCATATTCTGGTGCAGCCCAAGAGATCTTTAGAAAGCCTCTCACAGGAACACAGGAAGTTGCCCTAGGAGATTCCATAAGTGGCAAGGAGGTGTCGAAGGGTGGGGTGCAGGAGGTGTGAATAAAATTTAAAACAGTGTTATAAGAAAATCTGCTCCTTTTCCCTTATGAGGTATTCCATAGCCCGTATAGAGTCCTTAAGTGGGTTCCCTATTGATAGGAGAAAACAACAGAGACCAACCAGAGTATACTGAGGAGCAAAGCAGCTAGTAAGACTGATCTTTATACAAAGAACAGTTGCAACAGGGTCCCCACTCACCACACTCAGGAGGGAGGAGAACCCTGAACAATGGTGTGCAAGCCCTTATATAGACTTTTGAAATTGCTCACCCTGTAGCCCAAGACCACTCCCCAAAACATCATACACACATCACAAAAGGAGGCAGTCTACAGCAGAAATCCTGTCTGCCAAGATACCTGATAATGGTCACTGATTGCATTACCTGGGCAGTGTGGCCGTTCTTTTGTGTTGGTTATTACTTTAGTTCCTCATTCCAGGTCACAGGCTCACCCTATTCATACACAAGACAGGATTTGTAAGCAAAAAGACAATGGGAAGACTTTCCTCATTTGCCTCCCTTACTGCAGAGGAATATTTGCGGTCATTGCGAGAATCAAAATGACTTCAGGATTGCTCTCCCGTGCTATTTCAGACACATGGTTCATATATTTAGATATGTGTTCATTTAAGAATATTTATTCTATATTTGAGACCTTAAAATTCTTATAACAACGGTAACAATCTATTCAAAATCCAATTGACACAATTTAGATTAATTAGTTCCACAAAACTGATGAACTCGATTCTAATGATACCGGCTTTTCAAAATCTGATAGTTGGTGCTGGAGGTGTGAATGACTGTCAAATTAGCCCCCGAGTGCTGAAGGGTTTATGAAGCATCTTCAGCAATTTATACCAGAGCTCGCAGAGAAGCTTGACAAAGCTTTTAAACCCCTGGAGGAAATGAGTAGAGCATCTTGAAGAGCAAAAAAGAGGACACATTTGGCAACTTCTACTTTTAACAATGGGGACACGGGTGGCGCTGTAGGTTAAACCACAGAGCCTAGGGCTTGCTGATCAGAAGGTCGGCGGTTTGGATCCCCGCAACGGGGTGAGCTCCTGTTGCTTGGTCCCAGCTCCTGCCCACCTAGCAGTTTGAAAGCATGTCAAAGTGCAAGTCTTTATATGTCTTTGTGTTAATCATTTGTTCATTCCACACCTTTAAATGCATTTCACGGTCACTTTCCTTTGACCCACTTTCACTTCACAACCCTAAAATCCCTGGTATGTGCTTGAATCCATCCCACAAAGCAGTGACAGTCTGGAGGCACCCTTTGTTAAATTTCCAGGACATATTGCCTCACCCTCCAAATACTGGAGCCACTTTTGTCAATAGCGAAGGACACTCAAATGTTAAGGCTTTCCTACCACACAAACAAGGGACGCGGGTGGCGCTGTGGTCCAAACCAGAGCCTAGGGCTTGCTGATCAGAAGGTCAACAGTTTGAATCCCCGCGATGGGTTGTGCTCCCGTTGCTCGGTCCCAGCTTCTGCCCACCTAGCAGTTCGAAAGCACGTCAAAGTGCAAGTAGATAAATAGGCACCGCTCCAGTGGGAAGGTAAACGGTGTTTCCGTGCGCTGCTCTAGTTCGCCAGAAGCGGCTTAGTCATGCTGGCCACATGACCCAGAAGCTGTACGCCGGCTCCCTCGGCCAGTAACGCGAGATGAGCACCACAGCCCCAGAGTCGGACACGACTGGACCTAATGGTCAGGTGTCCCTTTACTTTTACCTTTACTTTTAACTATGGGTTGCTATGATGACTCTCATCTTGCATACCTATGAAAAAGACAACATGTCCTGCAAAAAGAGGACACATGGCAACCCTACTAGATGAAATAGATAAAACTGCTAACACAGCTATGAATATGGGAGTTAAACATGAAGAACAAATTAAAAACTTGTATCTGTGCAGGAAACCCTTCCTCTTTCACTGGAACACAAGGAGAACAGATCACTGGTGAACAGCAAGATAGAGGGAGGAAAAGGGGAGGATTAGAAATCATTCATTATTAACTAGATCCATCCCAATGTTGGACTTTTAGACCTCTTAAAAACCACAAACTGGAAGTAGTTATCAATTTACTAATAGCTGGAACAGTGGTGATAACAGCAAAAAACAACAACAACAACAACTGGAAAGAGAGCACTACACCATCTTTATTTGATTGGACTGATAAGGTATGGCCTATTGGAACAATGATAAAATTAACGTACCTTCAAAGGACACATAAAAATCAGCCAAACAGATGAATGGGGAAATGTTCCTTATGTTTTTGGAATGATAAATATCAAGACAATGCACATCTGTATTATGATGGGTTTAGTCTACTGTAATCTTACAAAAATTACAGTATATGTATTTCTGTATTGTATTATACATTAAATATACGAGATTTTTTTTTTTAAGTATCACTCTCACGGTAGCTCTTAGTGGGAGAAAGATGTCTTGTTGACGAACAGCGTAGCGTGAACAAATGTGTCGCTGAAAAGCTTACGCCCCGAAATAGCTGCCTGCTGCCGTGCTGAAGGCAAGATTCTGCCAGAAGCAAAGCAAATGCCACCTGAGGAGAATTATTTCCTGCTATTTCTCTGGGACTTGTGACAGAGGTGTGTTTTTTTTAAGGCTAGTTGCCTCTCCCTGGTAGGGTGTGCAGGCTGAAAATGCTTGGCTAAGTGAAGTAGTTCTGGCTTCTTTAAGCAATTGAAAAGCTGAGCAGTTAGTGCTTTGCCAGCTTTCCGGAAGGATAGATAGTCCCTGAATCCCATAACATGCTTTCCAGGCCACCCTGTTTGGCTTTTCTCTCTACCACTGGCACGAATTCTTCCAAAGGTTCCCCATAAGAGAACGCAGCTGAAAAAGATGATCCAGCCCTTGGTTAGACTATCAGGCTAGAGCTAGGAAGACCCGGGTTCAGATTTCTACCCATGAAGCTCACTGGGTGACCTGGGGCCAGTGTTTCTCTGTCTACTTAACCTTCCTCACAGGATTGCTGCAAGTATCTCAGTCTTAATCTGTTCCGGAAGTCCATTCCAAAACCAAAGCGTTCCAAAACCATGGCACGCTTTCCCACAGAAAGTAATGCAAAACAGATTAGTCCGTTCCAGACTTTTAAAAACAACTCCTCAAACAGCAATTTAACATGAATTTTACTATCTGACGAGACCATTGATCCATAAAATGAAAGCAATAATCAATGTACTGTACTATAAAATAAATAAAGACAGTATGGTAGATGATTAAAATTATTTTTTATTACCTGCACTGATAATAGTCATTGTTTGGATGGAGGTTTTGTATCCATTTCCGCAGTCACACAATCAGTCAATCAGTAGCTGAACTGGATTCCACACAGGCACAAAAACAAATTAACCGAAAAAGCCTCAAAAAATAATATCCAAAATAAAGAGCAAAAACAAAAGCATCAAACTTAATCCATTCCAGAAGTCCGTTTGATTTCCAAAATGTTTGAAAACCAAGGTGCAGCTACTGATTGGTGCAGGTGCCCCGGAGACAATAGCCGACAGTTGCATCGGATATTGGGCTTCCCAAAAACGTTTGAAAACCGGAACACTTACTTCTGGGTTTTAGGCGTATGAGGACCAAGGCGTTTGAGAACCAAAGTTCAGTACCACTGTACAACGGATGAAGGCGGCAGGCAAGGGAACCATGTGCACCTGAGCACATAAGTGGGGGCAAATGTAAAGCAAGGAGATGTCACTTCAACCGCTATAACATGGGAAATGGTAGGCTATGTGCGAACCTGCGAACCTCCAGACTACAATGCTCACTATCCCAGACATGCTGCCTGAGGGTGATGGGAGATACCGTCAAGCATCTGGAAGTCCAAGTTTCTCCAACCCTGTGCTACCTGGTTCCTTGATATTTGTGTATTTACTTGCATGCACAGTACATATACCGTAAAAAGAGGGTGCTCCTGTACTGCACACTACCATATTTAGAACAAAATCGAAAATTCTTTCTAGTAGCACCTTAGAGACCAACTGAGTTTGTTCCTGGTATGAGCTTTCGTGTGCATGCACACTTCTTCAGATACACTGAAACAGAAGTCACCAGATCCTTAAATATAGTGGGGGAGTGGGGAGGGGTATTACTCAGAAGGGTGGTGGGAATGGGTGATAGGCTGATAAGTGTGGAAAACCTGTTGACGACTCTAAACGGCTGCAATTAGTCTTGCAGGGAAAGGCAAGGGGTGAGATGGCTAAAGATGGCTTTGTTATGTATAATGAGATAAGAATCCAATGTCTTTGTTCAAACCAGGTTTCTCCATGGTTTTAAGTTTGGTGATTAGTTGCAATTCAGCCACTTCTCTTTCCAGTCTATTTCTGAAATTTCTTTGTATTAAGACAGCTACTTTGAGATCTTTTATAGAATGTCCTGGGAGATTGAAGTGTTCTCCTACTGGTTTCTCTGTCTTGTGATTCCTGATATCAGATTTATGTCCATTTATCCTTTGGCGTAGGGTTTGGCCTGTTTGTCCAATATAGAGAGCTGAAGGGCACTGTTGGCATTTGATTGCATACACAATGTTGGAAGATGAGCAATTAAATAGTCCTGAGATGGTGTGTTTGATGTTGTTGGGACCAGTAATGGTGTTATCCGGGTTTATGTGGCAGCAAAGTTGGCATCTGGGTTTATTGCAGGCTCTGGTACCAGTGTCCATGTTGAGTCCTGTTTTTGTATTATTGTGGGTGAGGAGCTGTTTGAGATTGGGTGGCTGTTTGTATGCGATGAAGGGTCTTCCTCCCAGAGCTTGAGAAAGAGAACTGTCATTGTCTAGGAGAGGTTGTAGATCTCTGATGATGCGTTGTACTGTTTTAACTTGGGAGCTGTATGTGATGCTAGTGGTGTTCTGTTATTTTCTTTTTTGGGTCTGTCTTGCAGCAAGTTCTCTCTGGGTATCAGTCTGGCTCTGTCGATCTGTTGTTTAACTTCATCAGGTGGATATTTTAGTTCTAAAAAGGTTTGCTGTAGATCTCTTAGGTGAGAGTCTCTGTCTGTAGAGTTGGAACAGATGCGGCGGTGACTTCTGTTTCAGTGTATCTGAAGAAGTGTGCATGCACACGAAAGCTCATACCAGGAACAAACTCAGTTGGTCTCTAAGGTGCTACTAGAAAGAATTTTCGATTTTGTTTTGACTATGGCAGACCAACACGGCTACCCACCTGTAACTGGAACTATGGAAGGTACCATATTTAGAAGATCCTGCCTGGCTTTGGTTTCATCTGTCGTCTCCTGAGCTGGTCAGGTGCAAAGAAGAGGCAGGCAAGAGCATGGCTCTAACTCTGTGCTATGACCTCTTGCCTTCCTCCTCCTCTCCAGCCGTGGCACCCGTCGATTGTCCATTGCAGAATCATTTTGACACCATCTTTTCTTTCCTGCACCTAGAAATGAAGCCTGCATTGGAATCTAAAGAAGACTGACATGCCCAACCGGCAGTGGACTATAGACCGGGAAGCAAACAGCAGAGGAAATGGGACTGGTGAACAGTGCTAGAACACAAAGACAGCCGGTGGCCCCATCCTGTGTACAGCAATATGCTGTGTGCTTTCATCGTGATTCTAAGTTGTATCATGTTTCCCTGGTACAGGACTGCACCATCCTAAGTGCTTGCTTGCTTATTGGGTACAAAGTCCATAGAATTTAATATTTGGAATACGATTCTTGCACGCTGGCTATTGGTTGCTGGCAAATGTCTTTGTATTGTTTTAGGCTTTATGTACTCATAAGGTTAGGCTGCCAGTTGTTCTGGCAGAATCCTGGGCCTTTTAAGTGGCGCTGCAGACAGATCGAACTTTTCTACCATGGCAATTGTGATTCACCTGTTTAATATCTGTTACAAACCTGCTGAAGGTGCAACGGCCTTTTCATGAAAAAAAAATAGTGGCTTTCTTATGTTGTATGCTAATCTTCACCTTACCTACAGCCCATTTGTCTCCCTTGCTGTGTTCATTCTGCAAACTAATCATTATAGGTAAATTTAATGTCACACTGATCAGTTTGGGACCGTGCTCCTGTCTGACCTGGTTCTGATGTAGAAACCATGTTTCTAGCTGGATCACATCAACCTGAACACAAAGTAATCCATATATTCCATTTTAAACACTAGTCCAGTCTATCGTTGAGAATCTATTATCTCATGAATAAACAGAACCAGAAATATATCTATGAAAGTTTAATAATTTATAAGACAGTCATTTTAGGGTGCAAAAAGGTCACTTTTTATTTTTTAAAAAACATAACTACAGCCTATCCCTGATAAATAACCAAGGACTTTTTTTGGAGGGGGGGGGCAGGGGCGGGATTTCAAGTATAAAATCCAATAGATTTTTTTCACACCCACGATCACAAGACTTACGCTGATCTCAAGAGCAGACAGCGGAAGGGAAATAAACCAAAGCATATTTGCTTGCACGCTATCCTTAAGCTGTGCACCTGTTCCTCCAAACACCTTACTCAGCAGCAGTATTTGCTGAAATCCAATGAACTCAGCAACAAGAGCAAGCTGTTCCTTCTTTTCTGCTCTGGTTAGCACAACAGGAACAGTCACAGTTCTTTGGCGTGCAAAAGGCTGGCTCTGTGCTCCTGTAAAGCAGATATGCAATCAGTTCTACTTCAGTGGTGAAGTCAAGTTTCTCAGGATCAGCTACTGGAGAAACTTCTACAGCTTTTGGCTGCAGCCAGGTCCCCCCCCCCCCACCGTGGTGACAGAAAGGGATGTACATCCTAATGTTCCCTTTTCGAAGATGAAGCCCAGTGACAAATTAGGGTATTGCAATACACAATATAACCCAAAAGGAACAGAGTCACTCTGAACATTTAATGCTTTTTTAAAAATAAATTAAATTCAGTTTTACAAATAATATTTACATTGAAATATCAATCATAATCTTAAACAAAATAGGATTCCCTGAACCCTTAGACTCCCCCCCCATGGGTTCCATCGTTAATCTTTTTCATCTGCATCTTACAATTTCTTCCATTTTTCTTAAAAACTCTTATGTTTGCCAGTGTTCTTGTTACATGACAAGTGTTATAACAATCCTGCCAATGTTTTTAGCTGTTTGCAGTGTTCTCCAAGGTAACTTAATAAGTTTTCCCCATTCCTTATTAAAGTTCTTCTCTTCCTGCTTTCTGATCCTCCCGGTCATTCTCATGCTTTTTCATTGAGAGGTATATGCAGTGCTATTTTTTTTTAGGGAAAATGGTGCCGGAACTCCATGAACACCTCCCTTGTGTTATAATGGCAAAGGCACCCACCTGAGAGGAACCAGAACTGAGTTCCTGTGAGTTCTGGCTAAGAAAAAGCCCGAGGTATGATTTATTGTACCTCTGGAACAAAGGCTGCAAGTCCTCTGAAGTGCCAACTCAGCTCTGTTCCAGAAGCAATGAACAAATGTATTACGTTGCACTACACATGTTTTAGCCCAAAGCCCTAGTTGATGCCTGCCATTTTCTAAATAACATTGTGATCCTGAGAAACAGTCAATATTATGTTGTTGCCAGGATCTCCGTAGCCTCATATGACCAGGGCCGGATTTAGGTTTGACGAGGTACAAAGCTACTGAAGGTAACGGGGCCCTTTTTATGTCCAGCTGTCCTAGGTCAACAACAAATTGTCACCGTTTTGTGCTGAATATATGCTATATGGTAATTTATGGACCTAATAGGTATCTAAAGCCATTTTACTTGTTTTATTATCTTATATTTTGGAAATGTACATCCAGTTTTAAAATTTTTGGGGGCCCCCTGAAGAGAGTGGGGCCCTAAGCTATAGCTTGTTTATACGTAAATCGGGCACTGCATATGACGGCCTGACTCGGTTGCTTTTGCAGCACCATGTGATCGCCATAATAAGAGGCAAAGTGAAGTTTTGCACCTGGGAGAACACAAAATGTCATGACATTCTTGTTAGTAGTTTCTCTGGAATGTTCCTGTGGGGAATGGGCTGATCAATGGTTAGATCCCTCCCCCCCCCCGACTGCATAAATAGCTGCCAGTTTTTATCGGGTTGCCAAGGAAGCCAAGTCTGTTGCTGAAAAGAAGAACGCATCCTCAGACATTTTCTTCTCCCTGAACTGTTTTTAGAGTCTTGAAATCTCTTTCAGGGCATATGCATGCTTCTCTTGTCTTTTTGGAAAACAACAACCCACACCCAGGATGTATCTGTCCCCCCCCCCCCCGATTCTCTGATTGCAGTTGCCTCGGACCTATACTTTAGATTTACTCAGGAGACAAACGAACTTCAACAATCATGATCAAAGAAACAGGGGGGGGGGAGAGATTCTATATATATTTCATAATGAATGCCCAACATTCAGTGGATGTTAACAATCTGAAGAAAGCCTGTCTGAAAACAAACACACATTTCAAAAAGCATTTACTGGTGTCTGAGAGCTTCAAAGTAGCTACTTGCCCTCAAAGATCTCAAAGCCTAAGAAGGCTCATTACAGGGAAATATAGGGGAGGGGGATTATTGCCCCCCCCCCGGTTCTTCTCTTAAATATGTATTTTCTGCTTCTTTCTTGTACTTTTATGTTGTGAACCACACTGAGATCTATGAAGGGCAGTATAATTAATTAATTAGTAAGTAAGTACATAAGTAAGGAATGGGACGTGGGTGGCGCTGTGGGTTAAACCAGAGCCTAGGGATTGCCGATCAGAAGGTCGGTGGTTCAAATCCCCGCGATGGGGTGAGCTCCCGTTGCTCGGGTCCCTGCTCCTGCCAACCTATCAGTTCGAAAGTCACAAAGTGCAAGTAGATAAATAGGTACCGGGCTCACCGGCGAGAAGGTAAACGGCATTTCCATGCGCTGCTCTGGTTCGCCAGAAGCGGCTTAGTCATGCTGGCCACATGACCCAGAAGCTGTACACCGGCTCCCTCAGCCAGTAAAGCGGATGAGCGCCGCAACCCCAAGTCATCCGGCGACTGGACCCTATGTCAGGGGTCCCTTGTATCTTTACCCTTTACACAAGTAAGGTTCTTCAGGGTAGCCCGGCCCTGAGCCATATAGGACTTGGGGTCATTACCAGCACTTTGAATGGTGCCAGGAAATGCGGTAGCCAGTGAAACCATTATAGCAAGTATTTTCTGTCCTTGGAAAACCGGCTTATCAGCTCAGGTAAGTACCTGGACCTAGTGCTTTGTACCTGCCCACCCCGGATGTCGCTGGGTGGAGATAAGACGGACAGAAGTGCAGGGAGCCATTTTGTGAAGTCATCTTCAGGTTGGGCGGGAGAGGGCGAGCGTTCCTGAGCATGGACAGAGTGCCTTGTCCACACGAAGGGGCAGCTAACCCAGGCAGTGGGGAATAAGTGGGTCTATGGCTATTCCTGGCTGTTGGCCCTTCTGGTTTGCGGCTGCTGGGACCTGGAGTCCAGCGACGTTTTGAGGGCCATAGAATTCCCCCCCCCCCGGTGCTTCCACTGTTGCAACTTGGCCGATGGGATTCCGCCTCAAGTGGCCAAGTTCAGGGTGCGCCTTTAAAGTGGATTTAATAAACTTTGTGGGAGTTCTTTGCGCTGAAGAAAGTGAGGGGGAAATGCACTGGATTGAAAAGTACGGGATTAAAATTGCTTCAGGCGACATCCTGTTGCCTCCTTGCAAACAAATCAAGATGCACATTCAGTGAACTGGTTGTGTGGAAGTGACCAGGGGCTGTTGCTCTTGCATCTGAAAGCAGAACATCTGTCTTTTATGCTTGTGTGTGCAGATTCCCAGCAAATGGGAGACCCAGGGCACTTCCAGACGACCTATTTATTGTGCATTTATTCACATTTGTTGGCATGTGATTGCACCCCACCTGAAATTGGTGGCAGTCTGGAACCTTTCTCAGCTCCTCTCATTTCAAGCTCTGTATAAACACTTAAGTATTAGATAACAGAGTTGAAAAACAAGTCACTAATACCTAATGAGACAGTCCTTACAAATACAGTAACCCGTTTTTAATATTGTAGTTTTAAATTGTTGTAATCTGCTCTGGGACCTCACCTGAGTGGCTGGCTAAGAAATCAAGAATAAATAATAACAAAGAATATCGTGCCACTTTGTACACCAACATGTAAACATTAGAGGAACATAACGGGGGTGTGGGGAAATGCTAGGATCAAAGTGTGAAGAACAGTGATATTTCTATGCAGAACCCTGTTAAACAAGTTAAGCAAAGTGCCCACTAAACTACACTGCTCTGGAATCCTATCTATGTTTTAAAAATAAAAGTAATGGTCATTCAGCTTATCTTCTATAAGTTCTGAGCTGGCTGTGCCTTTTGCATTTTGGGGCATTTTGGCTCCACTGCTAACTATTTCATTATTTTGTCACACAACAGAGAGTCAGGATTTGCTGAGGTTAAATCTTCTGCCTGTTTTGTCAATAAGGCTGCCACGTTCACAATATGTGCATATTCACTAGAATAAGTCCCATTGGGTTTAGTGGAGCTTACTCTCAGGATTGCATACAGCAGTTATACCACAATTTTTAATGTTTTCCAATATAAAAGTTAAAAATCGTGTATATTTTATAGTGTGATCCTTTGCTGGTCACCAGAAAGTTCTGATTGCAATCACTATTATATTTATATAAAATGTTTACTGTGAAGTCCCACTATGTTCAGCGGTGCTAACTTTTAGGTAGGGAACATAAGATTGCTATCCTATACACACTTAGCTGAGAGTAAGTCCCGTTCTACTTTCTATGGAGAAATGTATAGGTTAGCAAATGTGTGTGCAAATGTGTAAGATGTGTTAAGTCTTCTGTTTCCAGATCGGAGTACTTACGCCTCTAAACACATCCATTAGGGTAATGAGAAATGCACAAACTCATGTTTGTAACCTCACTCAAGCTGCAAATGTAAACTGTGACTGTATAAAATGGCAAGTGTTAGATTTTAATATAGGTGTAATACACTCAGAATAGAATGAATACGGCTACCTCTAACTCCTAGACTCTGACTTTGTTTGCTGTTAAATTCACAAGTACAACATTACAACAACACACTGTTGGCATTTAATTTCCTAAATTTTATTTTTAAAGGCACAATTGAGGAAACCGAAGTGCTGTATTTCCAACTTTTGAATTGACTCCTTTAAGCTGTGCCTGAAAACAGCTGTTTGAACTGTTGCAATTTGCCAGTGAAAATATTTAACCTCACATGCTGTAAAAAGTTGTGCCCACTTAACAAAATCTTAGTGAGTTAAATGTAAGAGTTTTAATAACATAAGCATGTATGAATATCTGCATATGAGAGGGGGGGGAAGTTCTACCGAAGACTTTATTTGCATTTACATGATGCATTCAAGGATCACAGCAGTCAAAAGGCTGGCTCT
Source organism: Lacerta agilis (assembly GCF_009819535.1). Taxonomy (NCBI): domain Eukaryota; kingdom Metazoa; phylum Chordata; class Lepidosauria; order Squamata; family Lacertidae; genus Lacerta; species Lacerta agilis. Next base: position 11,925,138 of record NC_046326.1, on the reverse strand, counting down.
CTGTTTCTCTAAAGTAGACATGCAATAAGTTCCACTTAAGTGGTGAAGTCAATCAAGTTTATCACGATCCTCTACTGGAAAAACTTTCATAGTTTCTGGCTGTGGCCAAAGATTTTTTTTATAGTGGTAAGTGAAAGTGATGAACATCCTAGTACTCCCTTTTTTGGGGGGGGGTGCAGGTGGCACCGTGGTCTAACCACTGAGCCTCTTGGGCTTGCCGATCAGAAGGTCGGCGGTCCCGTTGCTCTGTCCTAGCTCCTGCCAACCTAGCAGTTTGAAAGCACGCCAGCACAAGTAGATAAACAGAAAGCTGTCTGTGGACAAACGCCGGCTCCCTCAGCCTGAAAGCGAGATGAGCGCCGCAATCCATAGTCACCTTTGACTGGACTTAACCGTCCAGGGGTCCTTTACCTTTTAACTTTACCTTACTCCCTTTTTCAAAGTATAAGCCTGGTAACAAAATTAGGGTACGGTGGTACCTCAGGTTACATATGCTTCAGGTTAGACTCCGCTAACCCAGAAATAACGCTTCAGGTTAAGAACTTTGCTTCAGGATAAAAACAGAAATCGTATTCTGGCAGCGCAGCGGGAGGCCCCATTAGCTAAAGTGGTGCTTCAGGTTAAGAACAGTTTCAGGTTAAGAACGGAACTCCAGAACGAATTAAGTTCTTAACCTGAGGTAGCAAACACATGTATTATGTCACACTACACCTGTTTTAGTCCAAAGCCGTGGTCTAAATTAGGCCTTTTCCTTTGAACAGCTGCACAGAGAGAATTCTGAGCAGGTTTGCCTTGTTTCACCAAGATGATGCAGTTTCTGCAAAACTTCAGAGCAGGCAGTGAAGAAGGGACCATTAAAGGTTCATGCAGGTGCTAAGTGCAATGAAAGTTCCCAAGCAGCAATGTAATTATTTTCTGAGGAGTAAGCAACCACAACCCCCAATTTTAAGGTTTTTTCTCTCTCTGCCAGAGAGGTTTACTACACTGAGAAACATAATCTGCCACAATTTTTCAGAACTTCATAGGGCAGCCTGTGAGGCCAAAATATAAGATCGTCCACCCATCTTTCTGCTGTCACCCCACTCATGATACATTCCAACCAGAGTTCTTCTGCGAAAATGTGATGAACGGAGGGGCAGGCAATCCTTGTAAGTTGTAAATGGGACATAGCTTGTAGTCACATGGCCACTCATTCCACGCATAGCGGAGGCCGACTGTGCTATTTGGGCACGCTGGGTTGTGCAGATGCACTGTGTGGGAAGTGCTGGTAGCAATGGTTACTGGACTCCAAATGCATGATGACTTTTCAGAGCAGCACACCTGCCAAAGAGAGAGAGAGAGAGCACTTACCCAAACTTGCTCCAGATGAAGCCCTAGGAACTAAAGTCATAGAAAGGTAGTCATTCCACACATGTAGCTCCTTTTCAGCTTGTGGAAGATGTGCTTGGCACCAGACTCTGGGCCAAAGTCCACATTATTCAGTGGAGCCATGATAAAGCATGCTAATGTTTTTCACCACCCCCACCCCCCAAAAGCAGCCACTGGGGAATAGAAATTAGGAGCAGCAGTGCCAGGCAAGAGGCATGTAACCCCTTCCCCACTATGTTGTGTTCCTCATCTAATCCCAGGGTGGGATTTGATTTAAATCAAATCGATTTTAAATCACGATTTAAATCACTAGACAGTAAGACTTGATTTAAATCATTTTTTTTTTACAGAAAGACTCATTCCTTGCTGGTATAATCTTAGTATTTACAAGCAGATGAAGGTTTCATTTTTGGAATAATCAATTTTCAGAGCAGTTTTTACAGTTGCATCAAAAATTACGGATATGGCTATACTATTAGAAATACATAGACAGATAATTATGAGGTTTAATAAGTTAACTGTTTATATTTGGACAACTTTTCTGCTGTGCTTTATTGGAAGGAGAAAATAATCATTTCCTTAATAACAATTTAAACAATTTATTTATAACATATGTACATCATGTTTGTTAACTGATGTGGTTAAACAATTTTTTCAAAATAAAGCTTAAACACACCCTAATTTCCTGATGAATAGCCTTGGACAACAATGTAATTTAAAAAAAACTATCTTTAGAAAGATTTTTCCTCCAGAAGCATTTTATTTTTTAAAAACCCGATTTAAATAAATAAAAATCCATTTTATTTTTATTTTTAAAAAACCATTGGTTTTTATCCACCCTGTCTAATCCTATTCCTCCACTCCTGAAGTTGCTACAAAGCCCACTTAAGGGGAATGATATAATACTGGCATCTAATATTGATATCTGAATTATTAAAACATAAAGGACAGAAATATAGCAGGGTCCACATCTGTTCAGTCTATTCTTTCTTATGGGACACAAGCCAGGCTGGCGCTGCTGGAATCAGGAATGAGTTAACTGAACGAATGAACGGCTTGTCTAATGGGCAGCACAACTCCTTGCTTTTCCCACATGGTACACGGCAGAAAGAGTACCCCTTTCCCCTGTGGTTCTTACCTCAAATGTGTTATTGGTCAAGCGGCGAAGCTGGATATCTCCTTTATAGGAGACATTGATACTTTTGTGGGCTACATCCACCTCCACTCTCTCAGGGTATGGGCCTTGGAAAACGATGGTTTTATCACCGTAAGCTAATGCCAAGGCACCACGGAGCAATCGAGAGGCCACTGTCTGCTTATCTCGAGGATGGATGCTGCAAAGCAAGGGAAAGTAGCAGGGGGAGGGAAGCAAAGAGGGGATTACTACCAGGGTTCTGTTCAGTCCCCAGCCCTGCAGATTTACTGAGTTAAGGTAGGTAATGGGTGCAAAATATGAAACCAACCATTTTTTCCAGTTCTTATAAAAATCCCATTTAGCTCTCATGGATGTAGAGAAAATTTATGCTAGCTGAGAACAATTGTGTTAGTTGAGGTTCATAACAGTTGTCTGAGAAAGGAGGGCAACAGATTGAGGAACGCGCCCCCCCCAGCTCTTATTTGTCCACCTACTGCCACTGTCACTAGTCTTCTTTTTCCTCTCCCCCATCTCTATACAGTCTCCATCCTTTGGCTCTGCCCCTCTCTCCATGCTCTTTGTCATTCCATTCTCCCCCTAAAATCCCAAAGAGATAGCAAGTTATGCAGTACATGCAAGAATACAGCAAAAGTGCTTAATCCAATTTACTAGAGGCTGCCACTTAGCAACCAATCAGCAATCTCTATGAAAAGCTTTTCCATCAAGTCCTTGTTGCAGTCTCTCAGCTGATTGTCTTTTTCTATCTACTGTTAGACAGAAGGAGCATAACTCAGTGTTGTAGCCACTGCAGTGCTAAGTAAGAGTTCCGTGGGCAAGGACTTCTGCTTGCACAATGGGAGCTTCCCCCTCCCCACACATGCCTCCTTAATTTGTTCTGAGTGTTCTCCTTACCCTCCAGAACAGATTTGAGGGTACAGGGTGCTAACAGAACAAGTCCTTTGCACACCACTCAATGGGTTCCATCCTTAGTATTCCCAGGCAGGGTAAGAATAGAGTACTGTCTGATGTTCAGGAGAGCTGCTGCCAGTCACTCGAGAGCTACTACTGAGCTAGATGAACCAATGGTCTGACTCAGTTTAAGGCAGATCCCTATGCTATCTACTCCTACCTTTTCTGCCATGCTTCTCTTATACATTGACCACTTCCCTGTCTTATGTGTAATAAATAATGATAGTATTTATACCCCGCCCATCTGGCAGGGTTTCCCCAGTCACTCTGCATGGCTCACAGCACATATCAGAACATACTAAAACATCAAACATTAAAAACTTCCCGATACAGGGCTGCCTTCAGATGTCTTCTAAAAGTCAGATAGTTGTTTATTTCCTTGACACCTGAAGGGAGGGTGTTCCACAGGGAGGGTGCCACTACCAAGAAGACCCTCTGCCTGGTTCCCTGTAATCTTGCTTCTCACAGGGAGGAAACCAGCAGAAGACCCCCGGAGCTGGACCTCAGTGTCCAGGCTGAACAATGGGAATGGAGATGCTTCTTCAGGTATACTGGGCCAAGGCCGTTTAGGCCTTTAAAGGTGAGCACCAACAATTGTGCTCAGAAACACACTGGGAGCCAATGTGTTATATGGTCCCGGTGGCAACTTCTAGTCACCAGCCTAGCTGCTGCATTCTGCCAACAGCTGGACCACACCCAGCTGGGGCAGCAGCTGTTCTCATGTATGGCAGCAGCTGTACCCCTTTCTCCTTTCACTATTCCTCTCTCTCTCCCCCGCTGCACCATACCTCTGCCTCCCAGGCTACCCATCTCCTCCCTCCACCTGTCTGAAGAGCATTGGTGTAGATTCTAGGTCATCTTAGACTCCTGGCCAACAAGAGGCAAAGGTTTCCATCTCCAGATGCCTTCTGTTATAGAAGAGATTTGGCTACCTGAAAATCTTTATGGATGGTTTGGGTGGTTTTGGACAAAGATAGAAAGTGGGCTTTCTTTACCTTCCATAGGGGGAATCTTCATCACCAAGATCTATAGTCACAGCCATGAAAGTATTGAGCATTTTCTTATTAGGGACAAAGCCATAGTCTGCTGTTTGGTGCCATCTGATACGTGGAAAGTTGTCGTTATGTTCCTCAGAGTGAACTGTACATAACTGCAACACAGAACAACATTTGATATTCTGAGATGAAACCTATCTCCAGCTGTGTATGTCATACCCGGTGCAAAGAATTATTTTTGTTTGTGCTTCCTGACAGCATCCACAGCATACATCTAAAGCATTCGTATACTTCTTTAGCAGCCACAAAGAATTTAGGGTGTTGTAGATAGTTAAGGCTGCTGGGAAATGTGGGTCTGTGATGTAAGCACCCTTAGCAAACTACAGTTCCCAAAATTCTTTAAAGGAGGTCATGCCTGTTGAATCAGAGTAACAACTCTAAGCAAACAGTGTGCATGTTGCCCATCAGGAACATATGGACTGTGGAAAGTAGGACACTTACACATTTTGGGATCAAAGTTATGGCAGTAGTGGGAGAAGCAATACAGGTCAGCAGAAAAGGAACCACAGCTGGAAATATCTCTCACAGCAGACCCAGAACCTGCATTCTGATCCAGGATACAGAGAAGGGAGAGTTTTCTACAGCATGGGTGGTTAGCTTTTCCAGACTTGAGGACCACATCACCACCTTGCCTACCCTGTGGGAGGGGCATGCCAGTGGTGGTGATGCTCACACTGTGAACCATAAACACATCACATACACACCAGATCACAAACGGGCAGGCGACTCGGCTGGCTGCATTAGACCCACAGACTGCTTCTGCGTTACAAACATAGATAAAGGAGTCAACTGTCATACTGCTAAGGAAAGACATTGGAGATGCAAGGCCACACAAAGAATTCATCTGAATTACTCTGTTATCCAAGACTCCAGCCTGCTCCTAAAAATAGCATCCACATTCCAAAGCCTACCACCCTGTCTTCCATCATTTGTAGAACCCCTTAACCACCAGCAGTATTGAAGGGTGTTGAGAAACCCGCAATGTGATCATGTCAGGACATGGAGTGAGTGGTTCTACACAATAAGTATTGGGGAGGGGGCTGAGGTCCAAAGAGATGTGAGCAAATACTTGGTCATGGTTAAAGACGTAGGATATAGCTAGGATGGGAGACAAATTGATACCGCCTCCCGCTGCTTGCACAAAGTGCTGCCTTCCTGCAGTTGTCTCACAGCTGATAGTTCAGGGCTCAAGCCACCACCCTACAGCCACTTACCTGGACGAAGCCAAAGGGAAAGTACCGCTGAGTTTGCCAATCAGACCCTTCGTGGAAGGCTTTCCGCCAGTCTTCTATGAGTGTGGGAAATGTACAGTTGTACAGATTGGTGTCTATAAGGGTGTTCGCTTCACCTGTGGTAGGGCACACAGAGCAGGAAATAGCCCAGATGTGGTAGCCATAGTGACACAATGCCTGCTCAACTCTGTTGTGGGGCCTACCAGTAAACCTGAAGGAGCGTCTCCACCCCCATCGTTCTGCCCGGACACTGAGGTCCAGCGCCAAGGGCCTTCTGGCGATTCCCTCCCTATGAGAAGTGAGGTTACAGGGAACCAGGAAGAGGGCTTTCTCGGTAGTGGTGCCCGCCCGGTGGAACACCCACCAGATGTCAAGGAAAGAAACAATTATCTGACTTTTAGAAGACATCTTAAGGCAGCCCTGTTTAGGGAAGTTTTATCGCATTATTATTATTATTATTATTATTATTATTATTATTATTCTGTTGGGAGCTGCCCAGAGTGGCTGGGGAAACCCAGCCAGATGTGAGGAGTATAAATAATAATTTTATTATTATTAATAATACTACCTTGATACCAAATAACACCTTGGAGGGTCATGTTGAGAAAAGGGTGAATCATGGCATTCCAGAGCACCGATAACCCTTTGGGGCCAGAATCAATGGATAAGGAAGCAGCCCTGTAACATACGAGATCGACCAATTAGAAAAGAATTTACAGCAGGCAGCCAATGCTTGATTTCTGGCTGGTGAAGCACTTTTCTGAACATCTGTGATCAGAGAGTGCTGAAGGATTAAGCACGCGTCTACACAGCTCAGGCTACACTATTGCATTGTTCTGGCTTTTAAATGTAACCCCTAAAAAAAAACGTTTCAATGGTTTTTCATAAAGTAGAATACATTAGCAACATCATTTATTTTGCTATGGTATCTATACACCTCAGAGAAAATATGACCCTCACTGAACTACTCCTATTTGTGCAAATATCTTGTTACATACACCTCTCTCATTACTGCCAGAATAAAACAACAAAACTGTAGAAAAGTTCTCATGCTGATAACATGTTCAAGGACTGAACCCTTTAAACCATGTTAGAACCAAACCAAGAGAAAACACCAGCTTTCCCAGGTCATGGAATATGCTTCCACAATTAAAAGGTAAAGGACCCCTATATGGTTAAGTCCAGTTAAAGGGAACTATGGGGTATGGCGCTCATCTCGCAAGGCAGCCGGTGTTTGTCCACAGATAGCTTTTCCGGGTCATGTGGCCAGCATGACTAAACCACTTCTGGCGCAATGGAACACTGTAATGGAAACCAGAGCACACAGAAACGCTGTTTACCTTTTCGCCCCAGTGGTACCTATTTATCTATTTGCACTGGTGTGCTATCAAACTGCTAGGTTAGCAGGAGCTGGGACAGAGCAATGGGAGCTCACTCCGTCACGGGGATTTGAACCGCTCGCCTTCTGATCGGCAAACCCAAGAGGCTCAGTGGTTTAGACCACAGTGCCACCCACGTCCTGTTTCCACAATATGTGCCAATGGCTTAGACAAATTCATGGAGGATAAGGTTATCAATGGCTTCTAGTCATGAGGGCTACACTGCTGCATTCAGGATCAGAGGCAACATGCTTCTGAATACTAGGTGATGGAAGAAAGCAGTAGAAGGTTATTGTCCCTGTATCCTGCTTGGGGACCTCCTAAAAGTAACTGGCTGGCTTCTGGGCGGGAGAAGTATAATCTTCTTATATTCCTATCATAATGATTGCAGGGTCCAAGGTTATTCATCCAAACTGTAAGAAACTAGGCACAAGTCAGGCACATTGGACTGCCTTTTTGGTGCCAAATGGAATTACACCAGGGGTACGGAAATTTGCAGCCCTCCAGATGTTGTTTGACTCCAACTCCTATCAGCTTAGCCAATGGTTAAGGAAGATGGGAGTTTGAGACCAACACCATCTGCAGGACTTCAGGTGTGGCCACTTGTGTGCTGTTTCCGCACAGGAGGGAGGTTCTGCAAAGCCAGCAAGCACACAAAATTCTGTAATAGTGGAAAGCATTCAGTGTACTGAGGAACCAGCCTAACACGGTTGGAAGGAACAGAGCATACTGTCATTAGCCCGCCTTACTTTTTAGAGTATCCTGAGATTGCACATTCCCGCAGTGCCCTCTTGGAAGACCAGGCTTCTATTGGTGTCCCTCCCCAGGAGGAGTCTATCAGTCCTATGGGATACCTGAGCTCCTCGAACAAATACCGGCCAAAGAGCCAGCACACAGCAGAGAAGTAACTGAAGTCGCCATGGCCAAGGTTCTCTGTTCAATGCAATGTTAAAAGAAACTTTAGAGCATATACAGTACAAACTTGCAAACAAATACAACTAAATGTAATACAACTAAATGTTGTATTACAAAAATAATTTCTGCAGCTGCATTTTCATATATTAGCCATTGTACAGCTGTGATAGATCAGGGAATGGAATACTGAAGAACTACTACATGCTCTGTTGAAGCAGCTAATGTTGGCCACTCTCAGAAACTGTGTAGCAGGCTGTGTGGCTCATCATGTATCTGAGCCAGAATGAAAGTGCCCATTGATTGGCAGAGATATTAAAACCTCTGCTTCAGATGGTTTGCCGGAGGTTTTGCTTAAAAAAAAAAAAGGCTCTTACTGGCTGTTGGAATAGACCATGGCAAGCTGACGCTGGCAAGGTCCTGCAGTTCCACTTCGGACTGGACAAGACCAGCTGCAAACACACGCACGAGTGAGTAATGGGAAGCCTCTGCAAGCTCCTTACTGGCATTGAATATCTAGGAAACAGGGCAGATTCTGCTGAAATAGAATTAAGCAAAGTTCAAAACAATCAAACTGATCTTTTAACTTGGGAGTGAGGATTGTAATGGTGGCCCCTTCACAGGAAGAAGAAGAAGAGTAGAATTTGATATCCCGCTTTATCACTACCCGGAGTCTCAAAGCGGCTAACATTCTCCTTTCCCTTCCTCCCCTACAATAAACACTCTCTGATATGAGTGGGGCTGAGAGACTTCAAAGAAGTGTGACTAGCCCAAGGTCACCCAACAGCTGCATGTGGAGGAGCGGAGACGCGAACCCGGTTCACCAGAATGATTACGAGTCTACCGCTCTTAACCACTACAGCCAGCCTGGGAATTGACTACTATTCATTCTGATTTATTTGTGGGGATACTAGATAAAGTTGCATCAAGCAAGTGTATTCTCACACTCCAGTGCAATTTCCCATTACTTTCTTCACATCATAAAGTCCAGTGTCTTGGGGAGCTGGGCTTGTTTCACAACAGCTCCAAATGTACTTTACTTCCTAGTTAGCTGCTGATCCTGAATTTCCTATTACACAATCGATTCCCGTCCCAAAATTGTGAGTCTGGAAGCATCCACACAGTGTATCCAAGAGGGAGGCAAAGAGGTTCAATGTCAAGCTTGTCAAATTATGCCAGTCAAAGAAGTGCAAAGGCAATGCATACCACTCCTGGTGCTGATCTCTTCTGTGCAGTGGCCTTCAGCTATGCAATGTGCCTGTGTAATATTGCTCCTTTGCTGTTTTGTCCTCAAGCTGAAAGTAGCACGCTAACAACTAGGCCACAGTTTCAAGAAGACAGTTATTTCCTTTGACTGTGTCATTACACCCAGGGCATGAGGGACGCTAAGTAAAGTAACGGAGCAATATATTTTGTTGGGCCAGTATATGTGGATGCACGTTTTGAACACAAATTTTAGGCAAGACAACTGTATATGGTAAGCAGTTTTAACAGAACTGCTTACCTATTTTAAACCCTAAGGTCCCAAGGCAGGCTATAAAAGTTTCAAATAAAACCAAGTTAAAATTATGATTTCAAAAAAACACAATCACAAAAAAATTGTGTGCGGTTTTGTTGCCTAGTGCTCAATGCAGAAACACCTGCTAAATGCTGAGATATTCAAGAGTTCACAGCAGTCATTAATTACAAGCAAGGACATGAAAATTGACAGATAGTGTCTACTAGAGCAGGGATAGGGAACCTGTCTAAATATTGTTGTACTGCTACCCCAATCTATCTTCAATGACCATGCTCCCTGGGCCTAATGTGTGCTGGAGCTCTACAACAGGCATCGCCAAACTTGGCCCTCTAGAGTCTAGATGTTTTGGGACTACAACTCCCATCATCCCTAGTTAGCAGGACCAGTGGTCAGGGATGATGGGAACTGTAGTCCCAAAACATCTGGAGGGCCGAGTTTGAGGATGCCTGCTCTACAACATCTACAAGTTCCTCAAACTTGTACTAGAGGCTTACAAATAAGGCTGGGGTTTCTATATACTGCAAGGGCTACATCTAAAGGTAGATATGAATCTACCTTTACACTTTAGACATCTATGGGGGTCCTGCTACATATCCCCCAGCCAGCAGATGTGTGGTGTATGGCTATGCAGCAGCAAAACTATGCAACTCTCTCCTAAAGAGGCTTGTCGCACTCTGACCGTACTAGACTGGTTGTTTTGCCTTTAGATGGCGTATGAAAATAGTTCTGCTCTGGAGGGCTTGAGAATGTGACTGGGTTAAAATGATCGTGTAGCAGTTATGAGCATGGGCGAAGCTAGGATTTTTGTTAGGGAGGGCAGACCTTTTGTGGGGGGGGGGGCAGAACCTGTTTTCTATGTACTTTTATTGATTTTTATTAATGGGGGGGCCAGCTGCGCCCATGGTTATGGAAAATATTTTGCCTGCTTGAGACCCCAGATATCCACTGACAGTGAGAACAGACAACACAGAACTAAATGGACAAACAGTGTGACAAGGTGGAAGGTGTTATCATATGGCCTTATGAGGTTGTATCCCTCAACATGTGTTGCCTTCTAATCCATATATTTAGCCGTCAGCCTGTAAGCTTATAAAATTTATTCCTATTTGCATGCGCAGCAACCTCCTGAAGCAAAGCAATGGCCCTAACTGCAACCTGTGAATTCAGACATAATAGCAAACCTGAAAGAAAGCCTGAACTCATGGTTCCTGATCTGGATTTGTCAGCAAAAATCAAATCAAAGTTTGGGGGGCAGGCTCAGGTTTAGCTCAAGGGTAGAAACCTCTAGCCCTCCAGATGTTGTTAGACTCCAGTTCTCATCAGCCCCAGCCAGTATGGCCAGAGGTCAGGGATGATGGGAGCTGTTGTTGAGAAACATCTATAGGGTCATTAGTTTCCCACCCCTGCATAAGCAACAGAAATCATGTCTTTGCATATCGTCTGAGCTTGGCCTATATCAGTACTTTTCCTCCCAATGGAGCATATGCTTCAGTTCTTCAAAAGATGCTCAGTGCTTGTGCTGCACTCTATGGTGATGTGGCTTACCTGAGAAACTGTCATCTCCATGTTACTTTGTCCACTACAAAACCATACATCTCCAAAGTAGACATCCTTCAACGTCACATTTGATACCTTTCCCTTCAAATACTGCCGTATGTGTATATTGAAAGGGCCGCCATGGGCCATAGGACTCAGGAGTACTTTCCAGATCCCAGAGCCTTTTTTGGGGGAAAGAATTTACAAAGATATCAGGCTTATTATCATATGGAATCTATTACAAGGAAAGTATACATGTCTAAACCAAGCCTACAGATTGCCAGAATCTCGGACCAACAATTCCTCCATTTTATCAATGCTTAACTTGTCACAATAAACATTCCCTCTTTATGGGATCCCTGTACCCTACTGGTACTCACAGAAGTATGCAATTGAGGCAGAAAGAAGCCAAATAAAGTTGTGCCATTCAGGATTGGGCAGCGGGGGAAGTTTTTTTATACTTTAAGAATGTAAGAACCCAACTGAATCAGACCAGGAGCCATGACCACAGTGGCCTATAGAGGCCTCTGGAAAGCCCACAGGCAGGACATAAGCACAATAGCATTCTCCCACTTGTGATCCACAGCAACTGGTACTCAAGAGACATATTGCCTCCAAAACTGAAGCTAATATTTGTTTATATGAAATATGTTCGTGCCACCTTTAACATCTAAAAATGTTCTCAAGGTGGTTTGTAAAACAAAAACATGGAGCAATAATACCGTATTTTTCGCACCATAAAACGCACCTAACCATAAGGCGCACCTAGTTTTTAGAGGAGGAAAACAAGGGGGAAAAATTCTGGCTCTTCTGTGAACCCCAAGCTAGGGGCGATGGGAGTTGTAGTTCAACAACATCTGGGGACCCACAGGTTGAGAAAGGCTGATATGGTATGTGAGGTGGGGCTTACCGGCCCTTCCTAATATTTTATGCAAGTTGGAAGAGGACAGCTGCATTGCAGGGGGTTGGGCTAGATGACCCTCGAGGTCCCCTCCAACTTGACAATTCTGATTCTATGGCTTCCATTTGCGGGGGGGGGCACACACACATCTGTTTGGCCTCTCTTCCCCCACAAATCATGCTATAGAGTTTATGAATCTCTCCCCTTAAACCAGCTGAGCTGGGGATCTCTTGGCGATGCTTCTCCCCAACCCCAAAAAGCACACAATCTCTTGATCTCTCCCCTTAAACCAGCTGAGCTGGGGATCTCTGGGCGATGCTTCTTCCCCACCCCCAAAGGACATTATCTCTTGATCTCTCCCCTCAAACCAGCTGAACTGGGGATCTCTGGGCGATGCTTCTCCCCCCTCCCCCCCAAAAGGACACAATCTTTCAGTCTCTCCCCTCAAACCAGCTGAGCTGGGGATCTCTGGGCACGCTTTTCCTCCTCCCCTCAAACCAGATGAGCTGGGGATCTCTGGGGGACGCTTCTCCTCCTCTCTTCCCCGCCCCCCCAAACAGCACAGGATCTTTCAATCTCTCTCCTCCAGCTGCAAGCAGGGGGTGGGGAGGAGGTGGAGGCAGCGGCTCTTCTCCAGGGCTAAGCCTGGCTCCTGCGCCTGCCATGCTTACCTGCCTTATCTCCCTCCCGATCAATCACTCAATCAGCTGCTTAGCAGCTTCCTTTTAACACCCTGTTCCTCTTTCTAAAAAAGAAAAGTACAATCTGCTTTTTGCCCTTGGCCAATTTGGCTCCAGGGACCACACATTCGCTCCAAAAGACACACAGACATTTCCCCTTACGTTTTAGGAGGAAAAAAGTGTGTCTTATTGTGCATAAAATACGGTACATAGTTGGATGCAATCCCACGGCTAGTAGCTTTATCCTCCATGAATCTGCTTAATCTCTTTTATAGCCACCCAAGCTGATGGTCATTACCACATCTGCTGGCAACATATCTGAGAAGTTAAGGAAGCAATGTGTAAAAACTACAATTCTGCTTTTTGTTCGCTCTGAATCAGCCACTTGAATCTGCCTTTTTATACCTTTAATGTCTGTCACTTTTTCCATAACGTTGTGATCCTTAGAAACAGTCACTATTATGTTGGCGCCAGGATCCCCATAGCCCCATATGACGGCCTGACTTGGTTGCTTCTGCAGTACCATGTGATCGCCATAATAGGAGGCAAGGCGAAGCGTAGCACCTGGGAGAACACAAAATGTCATGACATTCTTGTTAATAGTTGGGGTTTCTCTGGAATGTTCCTGTGGGAAATGGGCTGCTTTGCAGCTAATCAACAGTTAAGATTTTTTTTCTGATTGCAGAAACAGCTGCCAGTTTGTATCAGGTTGTCAAGGAAGCCAAGTCTGTTAGTGAAAAGAGGAACAGATCCTCAGACATTTTACTTTTCTTCACCCTAAATTGTTCTTAAGATTTCAAGAAAATCTTTCAAATGCAGGCTTCTTTTGCCTTTTTGGAGAACACCTCCCCAGGAGGCTTTTTCTTTCTTTGTGTGTGAAAGTATTTTTTACTGAATTATTAGCCATATAACCCAAATAACAAAATAAAACTTAAGGAGACAAACACATAAAAACTAAACACAACAAAAGCAAGCATGGTAGGGGGCATTACGTTCACATCAAAAAACCCGATGAAGCTGGTTAGCTGGATATCTGCAATATGATACACAGACAAATAAACCTATTATTGAAACCTTGCATGCAACTTTTCCCAGCATCCACAATGGCATCAAAACTATCCCCATTTAATACAGATACATTCTTTCCAGGGAAAATCCAGTAAGTTTAAAACAAAAAAACCTTTTTCCGGTCACTGGTTAGCAACATCTGAACTGTTTTATTAATATTAAGCCCCTGAAATGCTGAAAGCACAGGGTAGTGACAGTTACATTGCGAAAGCTGACTTTTCATTAACAAATGCACTGGTGAGGAAGCAAATATTCTGGATTTTTTATTGTGCTAGGAATCATGGTTCTGGTTGTTGTGCTCCAACGCTTCCCACAAAAAAAACCCTCTCTCTGTCCTTGCTATTAGTTTTCTTTTTTGAAAGAACTGCAATCCCTTCACATACAGGAGATTCAAACAGGAAGGAGGTGAATAAACAAGAAAGGTCTGTGACTAATGTGAATACAGTTCCTACCGTTTCAAATTCCCCCACTAGCCCTTTTGTGTACATGTCTCCTAGAAAAGGATATTTTCCTGTGTGGAGCAGCTCCCACCCTCCGCACTCACCTGCAGTCCAAACCAAAAGCAACACAAGCAGCACCGAAGGAGCCATGGCCCCTCTGACCAAACAAAAGCAGGAAGTAACATCACATGATTCTAGGGCGTGCAGAATTCCAGCAGCCGTTTTTATGTTAAAGAGGCGAGGTTGCATGTGATCTCACAACTGACCTTGGGGCAAAAAAAAAAAAAGTGGCATGATTTCCATTGAAAGCTTAGTACAGAAAAGGCAACACACATTTTAATAAATGCCCTCCACCAGCTGGAATGCTATATAACACGATTTCTGCTTTATTCAGCCATGTGTGGCTTCAAGTCTGTCTGCCACAGATAGGCATAGGTAGCCTTTGCAGTACCGTAGCCTAACATTTCTTACCCCAGCCTCTTACCACCCCTACCAGAAATATATACACGACTCCCCAAATTTGGGCTTCAGGAGTAGCCTCTTGTTGCAGAGCCTTTGAGCACATGTCTAGACCAGTGTTTTTCAACCTTTTTTGGGCAAAGGCACACTTGTTTCATGAAAAAAATCACGAGGCACACCACCATTAGAAAATGTTAAAAAAATTAACTCTGTGCCTATATTGTCTATATATAAAGTAATTCTCTTGAATTTTTCAATTTTTCCCACGGCACACCAGGCAGCATCTCGCGGCACACTAGTGTGCCACGGAACAGTGGTTGAAAAACACTGGTCTAGACTTCTGCTCCTCCTGAAAAATTACCTGGACACATTAGCAAAGAATGATCTGTTGAGCAATGGATTGCAGGAGTACATAGCATTGCAACCACTGACTGTCTACAAATTTCATGTCAAATTGGTAAAATATATTAATATTACTCTTGATTTAACCATGCATTTATATCCCACCTTTCCTCCGTAGAGCTCAAGGTGGTTTTCACAACTTCCAACAACTTTATTCCAGAACCTTCGGAGCCTAAACTAGACTATGGCGAATAATGATTTTGATAATATTTTTTATTAGTTATCAATTACAACAATCCAGTAAGAGCTTCATGATAACAATGCCAAATTATAATACAATTTCTAATACAAATCATTCAAATACCAAATTATATAATTTAGACGGCCCTCCGCGTGCTAGGGTTTCTATAATTTCTATAAAAAGTGAATGATGATTTTGACTCAAGAGTCTGTAGCAGTAGCCCAAAGGGGCCACAATGAATATAATGTGAACCCCAATAAATCATTGAATATGCTATAATAGAAATGCTATGGTAACCTGTTGCTTTAAGGAAACTGATGATTCTTTGCAAGAGACCTTCCCTACTGGGAAAGAAGGACAGCAAATACGTCAATCACATTCATAAAGCTAGTACATAAGTTGACACATAGAACAAAGGCCTAACACAGATTCCCATGCATGCAAACTAACGAAGATGTAACAGATCGGTGAGAACCAAGGTTCAATTAGAAATGCTTATCGCGCATGCGTATTAGATTAGGTAATGTACATGCGTACTAAACTGAAATGATGTAATGAAATATGATTGGTTAATTTGAAATGCTTTGTCTGAAATGTTATAAATACCCCTGCCCAGACCTTTGGGCGGGCTTGCAGGCTTGCGGAAATGATTTGACTGTAACCCTTATTGCTTTGCAATAAAGAAAACAAAATGGACTCCTAGCTCCTCTAGTCTCTGAGTTTTATTGGCGTAGCTCAGAAGGGCCTTTTGCCCAATGCAACAAGTCCTTTATGACAGATGGGGACTTGGGCTCTCCTGGCCTCTTAACTCCTTCGGCCAGAACAATCTCTTTGCATTTTATTTTTATCCGGCCTTTCCTCCCCAAGATCGAAGCAACCTATGGGATTGCTCACAACAACCCTGCGAGGTAGGCTCGGGTGCGCGGCTGGCCCAGAGGAAGCCCGCGGCCTACCAGGGAGTGGCGCCCGAGTCTCCCTTGGGCAGCCCCGGCACCATAACAGGACGCACCGGCCGGCGAGTTTATACCTGCCTGCGCCCTACTGAGCGCCATAGGGCGCAGCTTAGGCCGCGGCCCTGAAACCCCGGATGTTGCCGGGCGGAGGTGGGAGGGGGGCGTCGCGTGACGACGACGCCGTTTGTTGCGTAAGGCCTTCGCGAACCCCTGAGGCGGCTGCCGGCTCCCGCTCTGCCCCGCAGAGTCCAAGTCAATGGGCCCTGACTAGACGCGATAGGAGCGCTGGCTCCCCTGCTTCGGCCAAAAGGCTTGGCCTCAACACCGCCTCCTTCTCTGGCCACGCCGCGAGCTCCCCCTTTCGTAAACGGGCAACCAGGTGAAACCCGAGAGCGGCGCTGAGGCAATTTCAATAAGCGGAGGCCTCGAGTGGGCGGGCCGCCGTGGCGGGGGGGAGGGCAGAAACTTTTGCTTGAAAGGCGTGTCCGTCGTCCAATAGGTGGGCGGCTCCGGGTATCCGAGAGGCGGGCCTTGGTTTGGAGAACGAATCTGGGGCCGCGCGAGAGTGACCGGCCGACCGATTCGCTAACGGTTCGCTCTTGTGTCCCTCCCCGCTTGTCGTCCCGTTTCGGGTTGCCAAGGCAACTAACAACAATCGCAGAGCTTTTCTTTCAGGCGAGTTGAGAAAAAGGGGCGAGAGGTGGGATTTCGTTATCTCTCCCGCCGCTTCCTCTCCCGCTCCTCGCAGTCAAATAGGCTGAGGTGGGATAAGACTGATAGGAGTGCGAGGAGCCGCTTTGTGACTGTATCTTCAGGTGGGGCGAGGCGGGAGAGGGCGAGCGTTCCTGAGCATGGGCAGAGTGCCTTGTCCACACGAAGGGGCGGCTAACCCAGGCAGTGGGGAATAAGTGGATCTACGGCTATTCCTGGCTGTTGGCCCTTCTGGTTTAGGGCTGCTGGGACCTGGAGTCCAGCAACGTCTTGAGGGCCACAGCAACTTGGCCGATGGGATTCCGCCTCAAGCGGCCCAGCTCAGTGTGCGCCTTTAAAGTGGATTTAATAAACTCTGCGGGACTTCTTTGCGCTGAAGAAAGTGAGGGGAAAACGCACTGGATTATTTATTTATTTATTTATTTATTTATAACCCCTCCCATCTGGCTGGGTTTCCCCAGCCACTCTGGGTGGCTTTCAACAGAACATTAATATCAGAATAAAACTTCTAACATTAAAAACTTTCCTAAACAGAGCTGTTATCAGATGTCTTCTAAAAGTCAGATACCGTAGTTGTTTATTTCCTTGACATCTGATGGGATGGCTTTCCACAGGGCGGATGCCACTACCAAGAAGGCCCTCTGCCTGGTTTCCTGTAACTTCTTGCAGGGAGGAAACCAACAGAAGACCCTTGCAGCTGGACCTCAGTGTCCAGGCTGAATGATGGGGGTGGAGACGCAGGCAGTTTAGGGTTTTAAAGGTCAGCACCAACACTTTGAATTGTTCTCAGAAACGTACTGGGAGCCAAGGTAGGTCTTTCAGGACCGGTGTTACATAGTCTTGGTGGCAATTACCAGTCACCAGTTTAGCTGCCACATTCTGGATAAATTGTAATTTCCGGGTCACCTTCAAAGGAAGCCCCACATAGAGTGCATTGCAGTAGTCCAAGCGGGAGATAACTAGAGCATGCACCACTCTGGCGAGACAGTCTGCAGGCAGGTAGGGTCTCAGCCAGTTCGGGATTAAATTTGCTTCATGTGACATCATGTTACCTCCTTGCAAACAAATCAAGATCAAGCTGAACACTCAGTGAATGGGTTGTGTGGAAGTGACCAGGGATTGTTACTCTTGCATCTTAAAGCATAGCACCTGTCTTATGCTTGTGTGTGCAGATTCCCAGCAAATGGGAGACCCAGGGCACTTCCAGACGACCTATTTATTGTGCATTTATTCACATTTGATGGTATGTGATTGAATTCCACCTGAAATTGGTGACAGTCTAGAAGTGGCCCAGCTCCTCTTCTTCCAGGAAGTGCTTTTTTAAAAAGACCATTATAAAATAATGGAACTGGAAAACAGGTCACTAATCCCTAATAATAGGTATAGCTCATTACAAGTAATATTTTAATATATTTTTAGATTGTTGTAACCTGCTCTGGGACCTCATGGTGAAGGGAGGTTAAGAAATTAATCATAAATTAATAATATCAACCATGTTGAATGGTAACATGTTAAAGATAGACAAGAATAAACCGAGCTGGGGGAATTGCTGGGGCAAAAGATGTCTGTGACTTTTCTATGCTGATCTCAAAGATAGAACAAGAAAGCACAGTGACCAGTAAATTGTACGTTGCCCTAGAATCCTAAACAAAATGAAGGGTGCTATATACAGTAAGGGTGCTATATGTGCTTTAAAAATAATGGTCAGTTGTCTAGGGGAGGGCATTCTGCAGGGTGGGCACAACTGCCGAAAAGCCCCTCTGCCTGGTTCCTGTAGCTTCACTTCTCGCAATGAGGAAGCTGCCAGAAGGCCCTCAGAACTGGACCTCAGTGTCCGGGCTAAACAACGAGGGGGAAGATGCTCCTTCAGGTATACAGGACTGAAGCTGTATACTCATTGAGTATAAATCCCACTGAGTTCAGTGGAACTTATTCTCAAGTAAGTGTTCTCAGGACTGCATGCAGCTACAGGCAGTAGTTATACCACAATTTAAAATATTTTCCCAAATAAAAATTACAAATTTATGGAAGTTTTGCATTCTGATCCTTTGCAGGCAGTTCAGAATGCAGAACGTATTGAGGTCAAGGAGACTTAAGTATAGTTTGATTGCAATCACAGTTACCGTATTAGCAGTACATTATTATGTTTACTGAGAAGTAAGTTTCACTGTTGTCAGTGGTGCTTATTTCCAGGTGGTTAGCATAGGATTGCAATCCAATATGCACTTAATTAAGAGAAAGTCCAATTCTGCTTGCTGTGGAGTACTTAGACATGTATAAGATTGCACTGTTGAATGTGTTTGCGAATGTATGAGTTTGTTTCCTGTTTCCAGATCTGAGTACTTGTGCTTCTAATTACATCCATTAGGGTAATGAGAGGTGCACAAACTCATATTTGTAACCTCGCTCAAGCTGTGAAGGTAAACTGTGACTGTATAAAAGGCAACTGAAATTTTAGCAGAGGTGTAATATGTACTGAATAGAATGAATTAAGGCTTCTATCTCTGCTGTAACTCCTGCATTCCCTGACTTTGCTTGCTACTAAATTCATAAGTAGAACTTCACAACAAACTGTTGTCATTTAATATCCTAGAGTTTATTTCTAATGGCAGAAATGAGGAAACAGAGGTGCTGTATAGGATCTCTGACTTTTGTATTGACTGCTTTGCTGTGCTTTTAAACATCTGTTTGAAATGCAATTAGCTAGTGAAAATATGTACTGTACTCCCATGCTGTAAAAAGTAGGGCCCACTTTATCAAAGAGTTAAGTGTATGAACTTCAATCACATAAGCAGATAAATTTGCATATGGGGGGATTCTTACGGAAGATAGCATACTTTTTGTGTTTAGATGATGCATTCAAGCATAGCATATGTACAACAGTGCTTTCTTCTGGGGGGATGCAAGGGGATGCATACCCCTAAACATTTTGTGAATCTTAAGTTTGGCATCATTGAGGGGCAGTATTTCAGTATGAGTAGGAAAGTGAGAGTACCCCTAAACATTTTTTTTTAAAAAAAGCACTGTGTACATACATCAATAATTTTATTTGTATGTCACCTTTCCACAGTTCAAACCATGCTCAAGGTGGCTTACAACATGAAAAGTATACATAATTACAACATAACAAAAGTAGCCATCAACAATAAATAAAACATTAAAAATAAACAACCAAAATGAACAATTTCATAAATCGCAACAAGATACATAATTAATAAATGAACTCTGCTTGAGGAAGGTTGCTTCTCTCTCTTTAGGCTAGCTTCAACACAGACACTCACAGACCCCACTCTCTGCGCTCTATCTAGACACACAAGAGTCATTATCAGTAGTCAAGGGCACATTCCAGCTAGGGGGAAAATATTTACAGATGGTGCAGCTGGGGAGAGTGTGTAGGCTGGGGACATTCTGATGGTTAGCTAGAAATTCTTGAAGGACCACATCTGGCCCAGCCCTGCACTAGGGCCTCCCTACACAGCAGCCCTCTCAGTGTCTGACCATTCACCATGAAGGCAGGAGGTCCCTCCTCTTACAGGAAGATCTGAGGCTGCCTTCCTAGCCTTTCTTCATGCTAGCTGCACCCCCTTTCTTGAAGAAAAGGGGAGTTATTCATGCAAAAAAGATCATGTTAGAAGAGGAATATATCTTGTCTTTCATTTGTGGGCATTTTGCCTTGATATGGCACTTGCCATATAAGTACCTGTATTAAAAATATTTTTTAAATTACTCCCCCCCCCCCAGCATGGTTTCTCTGGTCTCATAGTATGGCAGAGAAGGGAGTGCAGTCTGTGCTCCTGAAAGAAAATTATTTTAAATTAAATACCTTCTCCCTGGTTAAATGAGTGCTTGTTTTGGGTTGATTAAATGTTTTTCATCAACAGATCTCATAAATAAAGCATTGCAACCCCAGAGCAAAGCTGCCGTTGCAGATTTCTGAATATCTGATAGCAAATTGCAGTGATGATTATTGTTATTTTGTGCTCTTTGTGCCTTAAGTATAATGTAGGCACTTGTGTTCATGCTTCATTCAGTAAATGATGCAGTGGGTGGGGAATGTATGAGTTTCATAACTTCAGTTGTAATACCTGTAACACCTGTATGTATTAGACCAACAAAAATTCTGTTTTTCAGATACAAAAATAATGCAATGCTCTTGTTAATGAAACTGCAGGTGGAATAGAAACCTATTGAGAGACAATGTCCATTCCATTCTCCAACACCACTCAACGCATTCCTCCAGGATTTGCAAATCTGCTCGAAGGGCTTGCCAGGGAAGTCTTGAGGAGCCAGCCTGCGGATATACCAAGCTTTGCAGCCAAGTATTTTGAAACTCTTCTCATTGAAAGAGAAAGTGAGCATAAACAGATAATTTCACATATGTTTAACGTATATGTGCACACATTCTTTTCCCTTAGGAAAGATCCAAACCAACCTAATCCTATGCACAGTTACTCAGAAGTCCCACTGTGTTCAGTGGGACTTCCAGGTAACTGTGTACAGGAACCTTTGTCAACTGGTGCCCTCCAGATGTTTTAAACTACAGTTTCTATCACAGTCTTTCAATAGTCAGGGATGATTGAAGCTGTCCATAGCATCTGGAGGGCAGATGTGGAAGTCTACTGTTTGTGGTAGCCACCATAAAACACTACCCAGTACTAGCTTTACACAAACAGAGGCATTTTCTTTAGGTCATGGGAAACCTAGATTGGTGGGATAGGAAGAAGAAAATGCACTGGAAATCTGAGGGTGCAGAGAAGACATGTTCCTCTTTCCCTTCTTGGCCATTTGGTGTGCAAGTACAGAGTACATGGCTTGCTCTATGAACAAGGAGCAAAGATTCCACATCTTTACACTTCTCTTTCCCAAGATAGAAGGTTTCTTACACACTATTGCCTTTTGACCCTCTGCTAAAAAGCAGGTGTAGGACTTTCCTGTCTACTTTATATATAGGTACTATCCAGGAGGGATTGCGGGTGGCGCTGTGGGTTAAACTACAGAGCCTAGCGTTTGCTGATCAGAAGGTCGGCGGTTCGAATCCCCACGAAGGGGTGAGCTCCCGTTGTTCGGTCCCAGCTCCTGCCCACCTAGCAGTTCAAAAGCACGTCAAAGTGCAAGTATAGTGGTGCCTCGCAAGATGAAATTAATTCGTTCCGCGAGTGCTGTCATATAGCGGAAATTTCGTCTTGCGAAGCATGGTCAGAGGAAGCGAGGTTTTACCAACCCCCCCCCCCAAATGCAAAACATTTTCGTTTTGCGAGTCATGGCCATAGGGAACTTCATCTTGCGAGTCACCCTTTCGTTAGCGAATGCCTTTCGTCTAGCGAGTTTTTCGCCTAGCGAGGCATTCGTCTTGTGAGGTACCACTGTAGATAAATAGGTACCGCTCCGGCGGGAAGGTAAACGGCGTTTCTGTGCGCTGCTCTGGTTCACCAGAAGCGGCTTAGTCATGCTGGACACATGACCCGGAAACTGTACACCGGCTCCCTTGGCCAGTAATGCGAGATGAGCGCACGACTGGACCTAATGATCAGGAGTCCCTGGATTGCTGTCAAGTAGCTTCAAATGAAGCCCCTTTCTTCATTTGAAGCTACTTGACAGCAATCCAAGTATGATTAATTTCATGTTGTTGTGGCCTTCTCTTGATAATGTGGGACTCCTAGTTCTCTGGGAGAATTTTTATGAAGCATTTTTTAAAAAAATAGCTGGCTGGAGGAAGCAGTCTCGCTGACTGACCAAGCTACAAACATGTGGTGGTGTTTTTAATTGCAGGATGACTCACAGTGAAGCTCAGAGCTATTTGGCCTCTTTTTTGTTTTTAAAATGTCTACTAAATGACACTTTTGGAGAAGGTTTATAGTGTTATGCAAGGAAAGTTAGTGAGCAGTAAATGTTCTGGGTGCAAGAGAAAGAACCCCTTACCATCTCATATAATTAGTTATTTTTCCTCTTTTCAGTGGCAAGACTCAGTTGTGCCTCAGAGCTACAGGTGGAAGCCTACACTTTTTTGCTTGGAATGATACCCTCCTTTCAAAATACACTGTTCTTTAGCAGACCTTCAGAATGTAATTGGTTCTATAAGTGAAGATGTTGCTAGGCAGACAGACATTCAGGAGGGTTATTTTAATTTTATAGGGCACACAGCACCAGCAGTTTCATAATGGGGTTCTGTGAGTTCTACACCTTATCCACCTGGCCCCGAAACATAAATTGTGAAGCCAGATTTTATTATGCAACTTAAGGACACTGTGCAGATCTGTTTGCATAAGCAGGACAGGAAAAATATTTCCAGACATGGGGAGCCAGGCTAAGCTGCTTACGTTTGCTTTTTAAGAGTCTAAAAAGTCATGTTTAGGACAGGGATGGAGGTAGAGCATGTCACCCTCCAGTTGGTGTTGAACTCCAGTTACCATCAGTTCCAGCCTGCATGACTCATAGGCAGGGATAAAGCAAGGGCCGGTCCAACTGCACATTCCCCATACATACATGGTTAGGGCACTGCCCTACGTAGGACTGGAAAAACATATGTGCCGTAATGACTTTTTCAGCAAGGTATAATAATAATAATAATAATAATAATAATAATAATAATAATAATAATAATGATAGAAACAAACAAACAAATAATTTACTATTTATACCCCGCCCATCTGGCTGGGTTTCCCCAGCCACTCTGGGCAGCTCCCAACAGAATATTAAAAACATGATAAAACATCAAACATTAAAAACTTCCCTAAACAGGGCTGCCTTCAGATGTCTTCTAAAAGTCTGGTAGTTGTTTATTTCCTTGGCATCTGATGGGAGGGCGTTCCACAGGGTGGGCACCATTACCGAGAAGGCCCTCTGCCTGGTTCCCTGTAACCTCACTTCTCTCAGTGAGGAAACCACCAGAAGGCCCTCAGAGTTGGACCTCAAGTGTCCGGGCAGAACAATGGGGATGGAGGTGCTCCTTCAGGTATACTAGGCCGGGGCCGTTTAGGGTTTTTACGGTAGTTACCAGCACTTTGAATTGTGCTTGGAAACATCCTGGGAGCCAATGTAGGTCTTTCAGAACCGGTGTTGTGTGGTCTCGGCGGCCGCACCCAGTCACCAGTCTAGCTGCCACATGAAGACACCATTATATATCTGTTCTTGTGAATCACCTAGACTCTTCCCCTCCCACCACCTTGATTGTGTTGACCCCCCCCCCCCTTTCTTGAGTTCAGTATTTTTTAAAATGGGATTTAATTTCTATCCTACTTTTCCTCCAAATAGTTCAGGGTAGTGCACCCACTTTATCCTTGCAACCTGTAATGTTGCTTTGTAGCTGGGTGGATATTTGAACCGATATCTCCTTGGTCTGAGACAATGAAATATAACATTGTGAGCATTTGTTTTGTTGTTTATGTTTTTAAAAATATCTTACGGTCTCAGAATGGAAACCGTTGAACTATATGAACGTCCTAAGCCTGTTTGTGTATTCCAGCCCAAAAGCAGGCTATGTATCTAAAAAGAAATAAAGAGTTTGGGCCACAGGACACTGAGATTGTTTCCCGCCTGTGATTAATGTACCTGTGGAAGTTGTCTGCTTAGGATGGGTGATGATGAACAGAGTGGAATAAGCAGTTGTACGCAAGATGGGGTTGGTCTTCCAAAGTAGTATGAACCAAGTAGCAGTTCTCAGTTTGTGGGACCTGAAGTAGTTGCTGAAAACAGATTTAGGCTGTAATACTATTGATAATTTCTTGGGAGTAAATGTTTATTTCTCAGGAGACGTGCATAGGATTGCAATGTACTAACTCCTTTTTGCACCATCTGTTACTTAAAATGGTATGAGTAGCCAGTATAGTCACTTCTCATTCTGCCACAAACTGTCCTTGATTACCATTCTACTTCCCACTTATTCATGCAAAATTGGATACCTTAACTCGGTAAGACTAGGCAATTGTTTCACGACATGTATCATTCCAGCTCTTACTCTACATTTCTTTTATTATCAGATCCCATTTCCCTGTCAAAAACAAGATGTTTTAAAGCTTTGTGTTGCTCATTCACTCATTTACTGTAACCCATCATCTTGGTTGTTTCTACTCTTTTCTTGGAAGGAAATACATGAGTTCTGACTTACCATCCTGACTCAACTCCATAGAGAATCTTGCAGTTGCTTCCCCCTTTCTTTTGCACTTGGCTGTATATAAGTACACAGGTGTAAGTATGGGCGGGGTATAAATAAATTGTTGTTGTTGTTGTTAAGAGATTTTTTAAAAGAAAAATGATCCTACAATCCCTAAAGCTGAAAGTGCATAACTAGACCAAGACATGTTGTTTGATACCTGCATTTCATTGCAGCTGCTACTCTAAATACTTGAATGGGTGACTTATTTTGGTTTTGTCCCAACTAAACTGTACTTAGAGTAGTAGACACACAAGAACAATAGACCCAAGTTAGCTATGTCTATTTAATTTTGGTGATTAGCACTGGATACAACCCTTATACCCTTATTTTTGTATATATAAAATAATTCACTGTGTATTTTCTTTTAGAAAGTGGTTATGATCCATGTGAATGGGGAGCAAAAATAGAGGACCGATACTACAATAACCATGCCTTCAATGTAAGTCTTATTTTATGGTGGCCATATATTTTTCAACATGCAGAACTTGGGGCCAAAGACATGACATTAGAGATCAAAGACCGGGGGGGGGGGGGACTAATGGCCCAGAGGGGGTGGGCAGAGAGAGCTTAGTGGCATAGGAAGCACTGTGGTGATTTGGAAGGGCAGATTAAACACCTGTATCCCCCCAATTGTTATGCCTGAACTGAATCAAAAGCTCAGAAATAATTCCAGGTGCTCATTTAACACTTGAATGTGTCAATTGTGTACTATGGAAGGTGGTAGAAAAAAACAAATAAATGTGTTTGTTGATTTGGTCACAGAAGCTGTCAAGGCATGTACATAGTCCACCCCTTCCTAGACAGTGGGTGAGGAACTTGTGACCTTCCAAATGGTGACACACTTCAGTTCCCATCAATCCTGACTCACGTTGTTTGAGGAAATGGGAGTACGACAGCATCTGGAAAACTACAAATTTCCTGCCCCGATCTAGAGAAAACCACACACCCAAATGATTGTGAGCAACTTCCTGACCCTTCTCATCCCACACCTTGATTGGGCCAAGTGATAAAATTAAATATCACCTGTACCACCAGACCTTGGTGCTCTTCTTGCAAGCAAGTGCATTGAAAATAGCCTTTGTTTTTGCAGGAACTTGCACCACCAGGAGGTGGTGATAAAGCAGAGGAGAAGAAGGAAGGATCTGATGCACAGCCAGTAAGCAATCTTCAATGAGTTCACTGTATATTTTTTTTAATCTGAAGACCATTCTCAGCCCTTTGCTAACATAGCTAAATCACGGCTGACCTTGCCATGTCCCAAAGCTTCCATGAGACAGTGTAGAATCAGTGAGGCCAGAGTTAACCTTTGCAGAGAGTGCAGCAACAGTCAATTTGTCAAGATCTTTTCACTTTTCGAAATAATTTCCATTGCTTTTTACAGAGGGAGGCATCCAATCGAAACAACCCACCTCTTCCCACCATGCGCACACTGTGCCTTCCTCAAATATACTCCAGAGGGTTAGGGTAACTGAGAACAGATTGGGGAAGGGGCAGAATCTGTTGCACAAATGGAAATCCTTGTGAACACAGGACTGTGACGTACCAACTTAGCTCTACTTTGGATACAACCCAGAGACTCTTACCAGTGGCAATCTATGGAGTCTCTTCTTCCCTGCATGGATTCCAGTTTCAAATCGCTGGTTGCTGATCCACCCAAAATAATCCTTCACTTGAAGTTAAATGAGGAGAAAGAGCAAGAGAGAGCTTAGTCACATAAGTGAGAGCAGTTAACACATCTCCAAATCTGCTTTGGATAAAGTGGCAGACAGTGGCAATGTGGTGTGGGGAAAATTAAACAGAAAATTTTCCAATGGAAAATTTTCCCATTTCATAAATTAATTAGTAACTGAATGGATGCCAGTTGCAAATGCAATATTAGGTAAGCTTGATGGTGTCAGGTAGAATAAACATTCCAAATCAGCTCCTTCTCACATGCAAGTAGCAGGGTGGTGGTGGGCAGTTGTCTCACTCAAATCAAGTAAAGAAATAAAAATATTTAACTAAGTAACATAAAGCCTGCCCCCCTCCCCAAATAAATCCTGGCTATGCCCATGCCCTCTCCAAGGCACCAGGATATTTTCCTAAGCAAATTGCCTTAATCTGCATAGAAATCTTCTGGAAATCCAACATCATATTTCAGGCATAGACAAACTCCGGCCCTCCAGATGTTTGGGACTACAATTCCCATCATTCCTAGGTAACAGGAGCAGTGGTCAGGGATGATGGGAATTGTAGTCCCAAACATCTGGAGGGCCAGAGTGCCTATGCCTGCCCTATTTCTAACATTTCCCCAAGACACTTGGATGTTTGAGTTGGATCTCTGAACCTGCAATCAAAGGGGGCAGCACAGCACTGAGAGCTGTGTTACACTTTTGTTCAACAAGTTCCATCTGGGAAAATGTAGGCACAGCCCAACCAAATGTTTAAAGTCCCATTGCTTTCTATACAAAAAAGGCTTGCAGTATGAACACCATAGGACTAAGGTGAAACTGCCATGCTTCCTTGTTATTTCTGCTGTTGCTAGAAGGTGTAATGTGGTTAATTTAATCTTGTTATATTGATACTCTAGTATTGAAATACTGCTTTCTGCATGCAGTTATAGTTGCTATTATGTTGTTGTTTTATGATGTTACTGTGAAATTGTTCTTGCAATGTTGATTTTGAGGTGTAGTACTCTTTTCTTTTTGGGACACACACACACACACACACACACAACATGATTTGCAATATATTGGCAGGTCAGAAATTATGAAACTGGTATCATGATATGGACTTAAAGCTGGTTTTGGACAATATATTGGTATATTGCCCAGCCCTGATGATGATGATATGTATATTTAGTCAGAAAGAAGTCCTGCTGTGTTTGTGGGGATTATTTCCAGGTAAGTGTGCAGATATTTGCAGGCTTAAGCTTCTGTTCTATTCACTAATTAAATCACTGGGATTTGAAACTTCTTAACTATGGATGAAGTGTACCCTCTGTATTTTGTAATGCTTGAATGACATTGAAGCCTTTGTCCATTGCAGGCAAACAGATTAGGCAACTGCAGCCTATGGCATTGCTCCCCTCTCTTCTGGTAGGGAATTTTTTCTTCTTGCATCCCAAGGATGAACAGTTGGTAATATCTAAATTCTAAGTGCTAAATTCTCACATTTTTAGCAGACAAAACTTCCTTTGAAAAAATGATGGAAAGTTGCCCAAGTGACATACAGAACATCTAGCACTAAAAATAGTCCTGTGAATATATTGTGGAAAGTACATATTTTAAAAATGACAAAACAAGTTGCATTTTGTTTTCCCACCCACCCTAGGACTCATAAACCACCTTCCAAAAGACCTTTGGAATAATGGAGGTTTGAGTTACTTTTAAAGCTCTCGCTCTCTTTTTCAAAGAGAGGTCTGTATATCTCTTCAAACCCCTCAGTTGGTTAAAGGCAAAGCTTAGACATGTACATTTGTTTTTCTTTTCCATTGTAAAGGAGGGAGGAGTGGAGAAACCAGCAGCAGGTATGAGTGTTATGAGCCTAACTGAAGAAGAGGCTGCTACAAAAATTCAAGCCACATACAGGGGATACAGGACAAGGAGGAACACAAAAGGCACAAAAGAAGAATTGGAAGAAGTGAGGGAGGAGGAGAAGGAACCGGGGAAGGAGGAAAAGCCAAGTGAACCGGAACAGAAAGAGCCACAGTAATGCTACACAGCAACCTGCCAGCAGTCAAGTTTAGAAGTGGTGTAAGGCAAAGCCCCTGGGTCTGCTTTAGGAGCATGTGTCACGTTTATGAAATAAACAATAACCTTCAAAAATGCACCTTGTCATTCTTGTTGCTCATAAGCAGAATGGCAGCCTGAATCTGTTTTAAGGCACAAATAGTGAGTCTCCTACTACATCATCCTTTTGGCTACATTGAGGAGCAAAAGGAGATATATGATCTTATGGCTCTGTTAGTATTTCATTTGCTAAGTGTTGTGGTTCTCTGGATGTAAAATGCAGAGCACTTTCATGAACGTTGTAGCCTGTACAATCAGACCTTGCTCTTGTCGTCTCCTTTTGTGGTTATGTCAGTCTTGGTGCCTCAGGTGGCTGGGCGGGGAATCATTAGTGTGGGTTGGAGATTTTTATTTATATAGTAAGCCCACAACTTGCATGGGGGTTACATTCCGGGGATCGTGCCTAAAGCCAAAATTGAGTATGGTAAAAACCCTTGGGGTTCAGTGGCAGGCAGGATTGCCAAAGTCATTTCCCCCATAATTCTGCACCCTTTGCACCTCCTTTTAATTTTTTAAATACTTCTTGGCATGCTCCTAAAGCTGAATGCACACAAGTTAAATGTATTTAAACCTGTTTGCCAGTTTTGACCCAGGTCTATTTTTTCTTTGAATCTGAACCATGAACAACAGACCAAAAAATGTCATGGATTTTGGTAAGTACTTTAACTTCACATCCAATGGTGGCGATGCTGAGTTTCAGTTTTAACACCAATACTGATTTTCAATTTTAACATGGTTCCTTCCATCCCTAGAACCAGGGGGTGGTTAAAGTTTTAAGTATACATACATATTTGCCACAGCAGTCAAAGGGAAGAGAGGGTGATCCACTCTTTAAGCTTAAAGAGAAATACATACCGGTATATCTTATTTCTGTTTCTCAGTTAATATCCTGGACTCTTGACTTTTACTTCACCAGTCTTAGAAACATAGATCATAGAATCATCAAATTGTAGAGTTGGAGGGGGACCCCCCCAGGGTCATAGTTCAACTCTCTGCAATGCAGGAATCTCAACAGCTGTCCAGCTTCTACTTTAAAACCTCCAAGAAAAGAGAGTCCATCACCTCTCATGGGAGTCTGTTCAATTGTTGAACGGCTCTTATTGTCAGAAAGTTCTTCCTGATATTAAATCGGAATCTCTTTTCTTATAACTTGAATCCATTGGTTTGGGTCCTGGTCTCCGAAGCAGGAGAAAACAAGCTTTCTCCATCCTACATTAGATATTTGAAAATGGCTATCGTTTCTCCTCTCAGTCTCATCTTTTCCACTGAGTAAATGTGTGTTTAAGATTGTAGCTTCAGCCTGATTCACAAGGCCAGTACATATGTGAGGAAATATTTCTGAAAGGTGAGACAAATTTCTTAACTAAATAAAAGAATGTATATATTGAGAGAGCAGACTATACCCTTGGTAAGGTTCTAGTAACAGCCACACTGCTGAAGAACGAACGGAAGACAAGAAGAGAAATGCATGGTTGCATTTCTATCTTACTGATACATATTATAAATAGCAGTTGTTGGGGAGAGGGTAAATGCATTTAGGGACTATAGCATGGGGTTTACCCTCCTCCCTGGAGATGCTATTTACCCTGGGAGGAAAAATATGCATACCACCATGTATCCTACTGGTAAGTTTTCATTGCATGCTTGCCCTGTTTATTAAAAATGCTTTTATTTTTGCCTTGTACTTCTTTCGAGACTAGCTAGCTGCTGTTGATTCCTGTATGCAGTATATAAGCTTGTTCTCTCTTAGTTCCTTTTCTATATCTGAAAATCTGTAGTCAAGCTATTTTGATATTTTTGTGTCAGAACATACTCCCAGATAAAAGATGGAAAATGTAAACATTTTGGCTACCTTGTTAGTGCAGTTAATGAGTGTTCCTGGTTAGAAGCTAGAGGAATACAACACAGTATTTTCACACCAGTAATTACTGGTGTCACAGGTATTAATGTTGCAATATTGTTAATAAAACTACAACCACTAGATGACCCTCAGGGTCCTTCCAACTCTACAATTCTATGATTCTATTATTCTAGTTGGGTAAAACAGCAACACTTCCCTTGCAGTCAACATAACACTGTTGTTTTGGTGTACTATGAAAAAATGTGGGACATTCTATGAATTCTGTGGAGTTCACATTGTGCAACACAGTAAAATACAGCATCAGAAATTCATGGGAAGGGGCGGATTTTTGGAACCATTGTTCTAGAGAGTATCTTTCTAATTGATGGGCAAGGGGGAGGGAAGACATGCTTCAGTCATCCAAGCCTTGTGGAACGTTGTTCTAGACTGGGGATGAGGAACCTGCAGCCCTCCAGCTGTTGTTGGACTACAACTCCCATCATCCCAAACCTTTGACCATGCTGGCTGGGGCTCATGGCAGTCCAACAACATCTGGAGGGCCACAAGTCCCCCAGCCTTGTTCTAAATTTTTGTGTGTGAGGGTGTATCTTATTAAAAAATAATACCGTAGTTATGTTAGGACACAGCCTGCCAAAACAAAAGTGGGGGGTTGTCATTTTTTCTTTGATCGAACACTTCCCTTTCCACTCCTCCTTAACAATATGTCTAAACCAATGATTGAAGAACAAAAGAGTTCCTTGCCTCCTTTGTGTGCTCGTGGGGTGGAAGATTAGCTCATCAGGAATCTTGTTTAATGCAAACTTAATAAATTGTCGCCAATAATTGGATATATCCCCAAGGTCTCTGCAATTATTACATGTGATCACCTGAGAGTTCTTACTCATAGCTCTGTGAAGGGTGTATTAAAAAAATTTTTTAGGGTAAGAACATTTGTGCTGCCCTGCTCCCATGTCTCTTAAGGAGAGAGAAAAGTGATCTACATGTGCTTCTCTCTAGATGATACTTAACGGTTCTAATTTTAGTTCCCCAGCATCCCAGGAGGCTGTCACAACTCCCTTCATGAGGGAGGATGTGGCATCTGCTATTATCACAAGCGTCATGAATATGCAATAGTGAAAAGGAGAATAAAGTGCTATCGTGAGGAGGTCAGAGTAAAAACTCTTGGGCATGTGTCAAGCTGATTTCTTCTAAGCTGGTAACATCCACTGTGTTCCAAATGGATGAAGGGCAAAGGATTTCAAATACAGGTTTTCCTCTGTGATATGGAGTAAAAGGAAAAATTCATCAGATAACCTCTCTAAACTTCTCCCTGAGGAATAGCCATGTTAATTTCTCACTATGACAAATGTCCTTAAAGCAGGAGTGGGGAACCTGCTTTACACTTGATGCCCTGTATGATGTCGGGCAGGGGTTGGCACGGTTTACTTCGCCTGGGCTGGTTCACTCCAGCGGAGATCCCTCTGTGGGCCAGATCGTGTGCATGCCCATGATTTCCAGCATCTGCGTCTGTGCAGACGTGATTTCCAGTACCACAGCAGCAAGCCCCCACACCGCACTGTGCCAGTTTAGCGCAACGTGCAGGGACTCACCAAGTGGGCGGCTCAGTTTGGGGGCGGCTCACGGGCTGGTTAAACAACCTTCGTAGGCCGCTTGTGGCTCATGGGCCTTAGGTTGCCGACCCCTGATGTAGGGTGTGGCACAGGTAAAGACACTGCAGGGCCAAAAACAGATTTGCAGGCACAGCCAATCAGCTGAGGTCAGGTGTTATTTTTTTTAATAACAGTGTAAACAAGCCTGATGCCTTTTGTTATGTATGTGGCTGCTACGCACTTCCTCGTCAAAGACGTAATATAACAACATTTGTGAGGCATGCCTGTTGTTATAAACAAAATCTGCCCTTATTCCCTTACGGGGTACATAAGAGCCCTTATAGAGTCCTTTGTAGGTTTTCCATTGGTAGGAGAAAATAACAGAGGCCAACCAGGGAATATTGAGACGCAAAGCAGCTAGTAAGCCTGATCTTTATTAAAGCTGTTGCAACAGGGTGCTCCCCTCACATGCAGGAGAGAGGAGGAGGACCCAGACCAAAGGTGTGCCTGCCTTTATATAGACATTTTGAAATTCCCTGCCCTGGAGCTCAAGACCACCCCTCCATACATCATACATACATCACAGAAGGGGTGTAGACCAAGACCACCCCCCAGATTCATCATATCTACATCATAGAAAAGGCAGTCTACAACAGAAATTTGAATTTTGTTGTTTTTCCTGTCTGCCAGGTTATCTGATAATGCCTTATCTGATTGCCTTTCCTGGTAGTCTGGCCATTCCTTTGAGATGATAATTACTTAATTCCTGAGACAATGGGAAGGTATCTTTCACCTCCTCCCTTCCTTGCAGAGAAACATTTGTTCAGTTTGGGAGTCAAAATGGTTTCAGGACTGTCTTCCTGTACCGTTTCAGACATGTGGTTTATATATTTATGTACGTGTTTGCTTGGTACATTTATGAACATTTATTATATATCTATAATAAAATTCTTATAACAACACATTTTTGTCTACTTGAAGAAGCCATGGTCCGATCTGAAAAATACAAATATTTAGGTTACAAAACTATAAAAATAAAGAAAAATTAAGTTTGCAGAACAATAATTACCATGTGGTTAGGGTAGATCAACGTGTCAGTGTCCACTTATCCCCAGTGTAAATATGACATATTGGCAAAAGTCAATGTACACGAAAATCGTTTTCAGATTTGAAATCAGCATTGAAAGAACATATAAGAACAGTAGAAAAATCTCATGCAACAGAAATGGAAAAAAATGTTCCCCACTGTTATGCAGGGTGGGGCTCCCCCCCCCCCGTTTTATTCAAGTTAGCACCCCTGGCCACTGGAATTTAATTTTGTTTTGAAACAGTTTAAAAAAAAAAACCCAAAAACAAAACAACCAGGCACCTCACATGCATGCACAACTCTGGAATGAGATAACTAAAGGAATAGTATAAGTAGCTCACTAATTATATCATATAGAATTGATATAAAATGGCATACATCAGTGAGGACCAAACTTGGCCCTCTAGCTGTTTTGGGACTACATTTCCCATCATCCCTGACCACTGTCTTGTTAGCTAGGGATGATGGGAGTTGTAGTCCCAAAACAGCTGGAGGGCCAAGTTTGGCCATCACTGGCATACATGAAGATGTTGCCAGGCAGATTGACAATGAAGAGAGTTATCAGCAGCTTTGTAATGGGGTTCTGCGAATTCTGCACTATATTATCCTTCTGACTTCAAAACCCCAATTCAGCATCCAGACTTTATTATGCAGCTTACGGACAGTGTGCTGCTGTGTCTGTTTGCAGAAGCAGGGCAGGTGAAATATTTCCAAATTTTAGGAACCAGACTAAGAAGTTGCATCTAGCTAAGTTCTACTGAGAGGACCGACTGAAATTAATGAACCTAACTTTCTTATTTCCATTAACTTCAATGGATCTGCTCTGAATAGAACTAGCAATGGATACAGCCCTAAGATGGTTGTGGGTGGTTGTTTTTTAAAGAGGCCAGAAAGCCATGTTTAGGGCAGGGATGTGGAACCTAGAGCCATCCGGCTTCCAACACCCTGGTCAACTCCAACTAGCAAAACCATATAGAGAGCCAAAGCTTCCCCACCAAGTCCTTTTTTGTGACAGTACTCCCTGATGTAGAATTGCACCCCTTTTCCTGATGGCTGTGGCACCCACATCATTTTTATCAAGTCATGCATATTTCATACCAGAAACCTCCATAGGCACCTGGGCTCAAGTGGCATGTGAAAGACTCCCAATGAAAAAAATACAGTAAATGGAAACGACAGTATCGTAATAATCATTTTAAAACAAGAATTCCTTGCTTGCTGCACTTGTTGAATAAGTTTGCACATGATCATAATCGCTCAAGGGTTATTAATCCTTTGCTATGCAGATGGTTGCTTTGGAGACTTCCAATTACGTGATACACACACACACACACACACACACACACACACACACACACACAAAGACACCATTTCACTATATATATATGATTGCAGGGAGCCATTGCCAACAGGTTCAAAATGCTGAAGGGACATAGCTTTGAACATTATCTCTGGTCTAATGCGGATAAATTCTTGGCAGTAATCTGCATCTGTGTTCCCAAGCCTCTTTGTACTGTTGTAAAGGTAAAGGGACCCCTGACCATTAGTGTCCAACTCTGGGGTTGCTCATCTCACGTTACTGGCCGAGGGAGCCAGCGTACAGCTTCCAGGTCATGTGGCCAGCATGACTAAGCCGCTTCTGGTGAACCAGAGCAGCGCATGGGAACGCCATTTGCCTTCCAGCTGGAGTGGTACCTATTTATCTACTTGCACTTTGAGGTGCTTTCGAACTGCTAGGTGGGCAGGAGCTGGGACCAAGCAACAGGAGCTCACCCCGTTGCGGGAATTCGAACCACCAACACAGCAAGCCCTAGGCTCTGTGGGTTAACCCATGGTGCCACCCGCGTCCCTGTTGTATATCCCCATAAAAGATGAAAGTAGGAACAGATCTGACCACACCCCTTCCAACAAAACTGGTGTGGGTTATGGTAGGTGTGGGGCACCTTTGGGCCTCCATAGGTTGCTGAACTACAACTCCCAAAAGCTCTGGGCATTGGCCTTGCTTGCTT
The DNA here is from genome assembly GCF_009819535.1 of Lacerta agilis. NCBI lineage: Eukaryota > Metazoa > Chordata > Lepidosauria > Squamata > Lacertidae > Lacerta > Lacerta agilis. Next base: position 11,889,770 of record NC_046326.1, on the reverse strand, counting down.
GATCTGATGCGAACTGTAGTTCAGCATCTTCTGGAGGGCCAGAAGTTCCCTGCACCTACAGGGTATAGGCACAGTCTAACATTTTAAGGAAGCGGGTTTTTTTTTTGTCTGAGATCAGGCAGCGGCGTAGTTTAGCGAGGGCACTGAGGCAGTTGCCTGAGCTGAAAAATTGCTAGGGGCACAAAATTTTGACACCCGGTGCCACCCTAATACAGCTCTGCACTTCAATCACTGGGCTCTATTGAAAACGGCTTCTCTATGCGAACCAGGAAGTGACGTCTGCAGACAATGGAATGCCTCTCCTTTTCTTATATTTGTAGCTGTGATCTCCTGGGTGATGCAGACACTGTTAGGAAGTTGAATGCGAATGCATATTCCATCCCCCCCCCCCCGTGGCCCTGGGCACTGGCAACCCACGCTATGCCACTAGAATCAGGTATTCCATAGATAGATTAGTGGTTCCTAAACTGTGTCCTGCCTACTGTTGGTGCTCCCTTCTGCCCTATGTCAAAGTGGGCACCAACTGCTGCTGGGAAAGAGTTGCCCTGCCTCTTGCTCCACCCATTACCAATGTGCAGCTCCTGGAAGAATTCCCATGAGGGGACGCAGCCCTTCAATTGGGAATAAAAAATGTCTCCCACCCCTTCCTTAAGTGGGTATTCCAAATCATGACAAGACATAGAGAAAGCAGCTTCCGGCGCGATCGCCATGGCCGGCGGTTGGGAGTCGTCTCGGGTCTGAGGCGGCTCCGGTTTTCTCCGGGGGTAGGAGCTCCGCAACCGCTTAGCGGGGCTCCGAAACCACGGGAAGAGCGTCCCGTGGCAGGGTCTTCCAGCTGGCCCGTTTGGTGCCGTCCGGTTCTTGAGCCTCCCTTGTAAAAGGGGGGAGCGAGTGAACTGGTGTCGGCACCGGGCTGAGGAAGCAGTTCCCCAACCGGAGAAACTAGCGGCAGCCGCCGGCGGCGCTGAGCGATCCGTGCTTCCGTAATTGGCTTTAAAAGAAGAGATCCGTAAGTAATTAAGTTGGATCTAATTTGGATTAAAAAGAACAAAGAATTGGCTTGCGGAGAGGGATGTAAAAGAGGAAGTCCGTCCCTCTCCATCGCGGAAGATAGAAAGTGACACCGGAGTATGCTATTGCTACTTTGAACTGATTTGAAGTTTTCTGGTTGATTCTAATTCTGACCATTTTGAGTGCTGAATAACCTTCCTTTGGAGGGTGAAGTTGGAGTTTGTTCTCTTCCGATGGACAAGGAGTAAAGTCTTAGAAAAATTACCCTCTGGGGAAGGGGAAAATGGCGGCTGAATTGCGAAGGAAGATGGAAAAGTACTGAAACTTTGTTATTTCCTGTTCACCCTCTGCTAATCTACATTTGGTTCCCACGGTCATCCCAGATCCGGCAATGGAAGAAAGAATTTCACAGCAACTAGAACTCTTGCAACAGAATATCACTGGAACATTTATTGGACTTCAAAATATTGTTAAAAACTTGGCTGAGGAAATCAAAGTAACAATGGGAAACTTTAAAGATTTACTTGTAACTAGAGAGGATGGGTCTCCAGAGAATATACTTGAAGAAGAGAAAATACATGCATCAAAAGAAGAGAAGCCTCGATGTGAGAGATCGGAGGTTGGTGGTAATGACATTATAACGGCTTTCTGGGGTGGGAGCCCAGAAATGCAGGACTTTAAATCTGGAGATCGGAAAAAGGATTTGAAGGCTGGACGAATGACATTTGGTAACATTGTAAAGATAGTTGACAAGTGCTCAGCAAAGAAGTTTGACTGTAAAGTTTGGTTTTTTTTGTTCCAAGGGGAATGTGATACTCTGGGGGGAGGAAGATTGGGATTGGGACTGAGAAAATGCTGGTGGGAAGACTGGTGGGAGTTTGTGATGGGAGGTAGGAAGATGGCAAGGAGGGGGGTGGGGTAAGAGAATTTATAAGCATTATTAGGACGGCTAACCATGGCACCGGACCTCAGAGGGAAATGAGTAATTGAGAGAGGAAGGAACTTTTTAGATTTCTTTTTTATGATATAGTTTGGACGATATTTTAAGGTAGGAATTAGAATTAATAAGAGCAATAGCTTTACCAAGTTAAGAGACAAAAAATACTAGAAGTTAAGATTGGGAATAGGGTGTTGAATGTGTTATAAATAAGTTAAAGATGATTTGGGAAATTAGCTACAAAGTCACTAAAGTAAATTAGAATTGAACGCGGAGGGGGGGAACGGGGGAAGTCCCCCTGAGAATGATTTGAAGCAAGATTTTGATTAATAGAATGGTGTGATGCTGTGTTCCTGTGGGTTGTTAGGTATGTATATGTTATTTTCGTTTATTTTTTGTTTGTTTTTGTATTTTGTAGTTTGTAGTTGTTTTTGATATGTCTGATTTGTGTGGAAATACCAATAAATTTTCTTTTTTTAAAAAAAAAGAGAAAGCAGCATACAAATATCACTGAGGTGCTCTAAGGCAACGGTCGGCAACATAATGCCTCCAGAGAAGTTGCTGGACTACAACTGCCATCACACCCACCGTTAGCCATGGTGGGAGCTAAGAATCTAAGAAGATCCATTCTGTTTCAGACCAGCAGATCAGGTGGGACATTTTAAGGGCACCCAGTTTATCTGCAATTAGCTTGTCCCTCTCCAGTCAGCAAATCCAAACAAAGAAAGACTTGTGGTTCTCTGGCAGGGAAAGAAAGCTGGAATCAAGTTAATAGCAGATTTGAAATGGTTTGGATTAGGGGAACAAAAAGGCACTCGTAGGATTTTTCTTTCTCCCTCAGCTCAGTGGGAAGCCATCAAATCATGTAATCGCGATGAGTAATAAGGAAATGCATACTTGGGAACAAGTTCAACATTTGTGTGGTAAAAAAAAAAAGGTAAAGGTTCCCCTGACTGTTAGGTCCAGTCGCGGATGACTCTGGGGTTGCGGCGCTCACCTCGCTCTGTAGGCCGAGGGAGCCGACATTTGCCCTCAGACAGTTTTACTGGGTCATGTGGCGAACCAGAGCAGCGCACGGAAACATCGTTTACCTTCCCACTGGAGCGGTACCTATTTATCTACTTGCACTTTGATATGCTTTTGAACTGCTAGGTGGGCAGGAGCAGGGACCAAGCAACGGGAGCTCACCCTGTCGTGGGGATTCAAACTGTTGACCTTCTGATCAGAAAGCCCTAGGCTCTGGTTTGGACCATAGTGCCACCCGCGTCCCTTGTTTGTGTGGTAGGAAAGCCTTAACATTTGAGTGTCCTTCGCTTTTGACAAAAGTGGCTCCAGTATTTGGAGGGTGGGGCAATATGTCCTGGAAATTTAACAAAGGGTGCCTCCAGACTGTCACTGCTTTGTGGGACGGATTGAAGCACATACCAGGGATTTTAGGGTTGTGCAGTGAAAGTGGGTCAAAGGAAAGTGACCATGAAATGCATTTAAAGGTGTGGAATGAACAAATGATTAACAGGAAGACATATAAAGACCCCCAATCAGAATGAATGCTCATTGTCATATAACCTCCCCGCAAACAAATCAGAATGAATGCTCAATAAAGACTAGATACAATCGAACCTCTGCACAGGTTTTGTGCAAGCAAATTACGATAAATCCTCAATAAGCAGATTGTCTAGAGCAGGGGTAGACAACCTTTTTATACCTGTTGTTGTTGTTTAGTCATTTAGTCGTGTCCAACTCTTCGTGACCCCATGGACCAGAGCACACCAGGCACTCCCATCTTTCACTGCCTCCCGCAGTTTGGTCAGACTCATGTTGGTAGCTTCGAGAACACTGTCCAACCATCTCGTCCTCTGTCGTCCCCTTCTCCTTGTGCCCTCAATCTTTCCCAACATCAGGGTCTTTCCCAAGGAGTCTTCTCTTCTTCTAACCACCACCTACAAATGCATCTTTCTTGATGGTACAATTTCCTTACCGCCCCCCAGTGCTCTAAAGAAGGAGGATTCAGCTTGTGCCATAGACCACCCTACCGCCCACCTAGAATCCTGAAATGCCCAGGTCTAGAGAAACCCTAAGGCTGCAATCCTATATGCACGCTAGCTTTGAAGTAAGGGCATTGGAGAATTCTGACAAAAACTTCAAACAGGAGTAGGAATTGCTGGCGTTTGCTTATTTATCCCATGTCCAGAATGGAAATCAATCCAGTGAATGCAATCAATATCCCCTGCTGTTGTTGCTTTCAGTCTGCAAACAATAGGTAATGATTACGTTTCCTTCCTGCGTCCCAATTTGCACGGTTTCCTTTGCATTGAAACGAATGGGGTAGAATAATGTAGTGACAACCAGACAGGCCAAGTAGTGGGGGTCCAGGAGGCCAAAAAAAGTTCAGTGGCAGCCATGCAGGCTTGTACAGCACAAGCACACCCCACAGCATGCTGACGTCATGCGAACACACTGGGGTGTGCGTGCGTGCATGGCATGGTGATGTTGCACAGCCCCGGGCCCCCTCAATCGCGGGGGCAAGGTGGCACATGTGATGACAATTTACATTCGTAATTTTGTGACAACAGACAGTGAGAAGAATATCACATTTGTTGGTTGAAGACAGACTGCAGTGGAACAGAAACAGTGCTGCGTGCGATGAATACAGGGCAGAATGTGTATTGGGCTCCCGGTTGGGCTGCCTGTCTTCAACCCTGCAATGGGCATCAGCTACAACGGCTAGCTGTTGAATCTTATTTCAGCATTGACCATTAAATCTTACTCCTCCACTGACCCTGAGGACAGTTGGCTGGTTTAACAGAGTCTGAGTGGCACACATTGGAGGTCCTCCAATACCTCACTGCCACTCCCCGACCTCAGCATCTTCTTCAAACTGAAGCAGCTGCCCCACTGATCCACGCTGCCTCTCCCCATCTATGACCAAGCTCACGTTTGCGGCACAACCTCCTCCTTCCAGAAGATTAGTAACGCCAGCAGTTCTGTTTTCTCTGTGGTGGTTTTCTGAGTGGAACGAGCAACACATTAAGTTATCCTTACTTCAAAGCTGTAATTGGTACTAAGGGGGATTAAAAAGCCTCAGATCGATTCGAAACTTGGAAGATCAAACAAGAATACCGCTAAGGGGTTTGAAAACCACCACTGCCTTGAATATTAGCTTTGGGTGAGTCAGCCTGTGTGGATCAAGAAACAAACGTATCTTCCATCACTGGACTTGTGACTCCTTCTGCGTTGCCAATCTACACAAGGTGCTTGCATCGAATGGGTGCTTATTGTGGGTTTTACAGATACATGCTAGGGTTGCTGGGTGTTTTATTCTTTCTTTGCAGCATCCACATGATATTGTTGGCATCAAAATGCCTGCCGGTATTTCCACCCTCCATATTAATAAGTTTTAAAGAAAACTTGTTGCCAACAACCCATAGGTGATATTTCAGTAACCCTTGTTATCTGTTCGCTGAAGTATATTTAGCATTTATTTGAATTGGAACTGGAAAGGGTCACAGCTCTGTGGTAGAACATCTGCTTGGCATGGCAAAGGTCCCCTTTCAATCTCCAACATCTCCAGGTAAGGTAAGGTGGGGTGAGAACTGTGCCTGACATCTTGGAGAGCCACTGCTACTCACTGTGTAGGAATAATAATAATAATAATAATAATAATAATAATAATAATAATAATAATTTATTTATACACCGCCATACTGAGCTAGATGGACTAATGGTCCGACTCAGTATAAGTCAGCTCCCCATGATCCTATCCTAGTTCCAGTTTGATGCTTTAATGTAGGGTTGCCATACGTCCGGATTTTCCTGGACATGTCTGGAATTCCAATGATGGAATCAGTGTTTGGGGGGAATTTTGGGAAATCGTCAAAATGTCCAGGTTTTTGAAACTTTCCCCAGAAAGCTAAACAACAACTTTTCGTTTCAGGATTTTTTACTTCTTGAAATATGGCAACCCTGCTTTAATTAGAAACAGGAAGCAGGGTAAAAGGTAAAAGGTAAAGGACCTCTGGATGGTTAAGTCCAGTCAAAGACGACTATGGGATGCGGCGCTCATCTCACTTTCAGGCCGAGGGAGCCGGCGTTTGTCCACAGACAGCTTTCCGTGTCATGTGGCCAGCATGACTAAACTGCTTCTGGCACAACAGAACACCATGACGGAAACCAGAGCACACAGAAACGTCATTTACCTTCCCGCTGCAGCAGTACCTATTTATCTACGTACCTGCACTGGCATGCTTTTGAACTGCTAGGTTGGCAGGAGCTGGAACAGAGTAATGGGAGCTCACTCCATCACAGGGATTCGAACCGCCGACCTTCTGATTGGCAAGCCCAAGAGGCTCAGTAGTTTAGACCACAGCACTACCCATGTCCTCAGGGTAAAAGGAGAAATCCAGCAGTGAAGATAGGCTGGATAGCAGCAAATCCAGGAGGGGTCCAGAAAGCGACTGAGATACCTTCTGGTTAAGATCAGACAGAAAATTAGTCTCCCGTAGAGGATTACCATCAAGGTTTGAAACACCCACTGAAAGCAATAAAACTCACAAGCACCAAAACCACTTTAGTTTGAGCAGAGTTGGGATCTGAGCCACATAAATGGAAGAGTCTTTATTTAGAAGCTGAAAGATGATTTTAATGCAAATGTTATTGAAAACAGTGGCAAGACAAAAGCTTTCTCCATACCAGCACAAAGGGGGTGGGGGTTGAAAAGCAACATTTGCAGTAGATAGAGCCTTATGTTTGCAAGACAGAGGCACCAAGACAGACGATGAGGACTTGAGAAATGCTATAAAAGCCTCATGTTCCAAAAACAAACTTTCTGGCTGACAAACACGAGAAGGAAAACACACACATTCGTCTCACTTCAAGCAATCTAATTAAAAGCAGTCTTGAACATAATAGCATAAGAAGTGTGGGATAACCAACCTCACATAACCAGCATGCTTAAGTCTAATTGATGCATGAAGGAGTTAATGCCATAGAGTAAGCTGTCCTGCCAGGATTAGCTAGGTCACTCCCCCTCTGAACTCCCTCCATGCAGACTGAAGGTGTAAATTGGTGTATAAACTATATTTCTTAAAGGTACAGCAGTCTCCTCAACGTCTCAGTTCTCCAAAGGACCACCCTGGGTGAGTGGTACCCAACCTTTGTAATAATAAAGTACCATGTCTGCCCAGCTGCTACAGACATGCTCATGGGAGAGCATACAGTAAGAAGAGTCCGGCTGGATCAGAGCAAAGATCCATTTACTCCAGCATTATTTTTCCTACCATGGCCATAAGAGATGCTTCTGGGAGGTTCACAAGCAGGTAAATGAATACATTCTCCTGCTGTTGCCTCCTAGCAGCTGGTATTCAATGGCATAAGTGCCTCTAGACACCAAGGTTCTACATAGCTTTTGTAGCTCATAGCCATTGTCAGGTTCCATCGGTAGTATTGTGCCACTAGAAATAATGATGATGATGATGATGATGATGATGATGATGATAATAATAATAATAATAATAATAATAATAATAAACTTTTATTTGTATCCTGCCCTCCCTGGCTGAAACCATGCCTCCCCCCCAGAGAATATCGAGAAATGTATCTTGATTTGAAATTCATGGCATGCTGTACGTTGAAATAAAATTATATGAAAATGATGTATCGGTGGTACCAAATGCCTAGTAATTTAGCAAAAATGAATAAGACAGGTACAAATATCTGCTGGAAATGTAAAGAAAAAGAAGGCACCTTTTATTACATGTGGTGGAGGTGTAAGGTAATAAAAGCATTTTGGGAAATGATATATAATGAATTGAAAAAAATGTTTAGAATAACTTTTATTTAAAAAAAAAAAAACCCTGAGGCTTTTCTATTAGGAATTGTAGGTGCTGAAATTCCAAGGGAGCAGAAAAGACGTTTTATGTATGTGACGACAGCTGCACGGATGTTGCTAGCCCAGAGATGGAAAGAAGATAAAGTCCCTACCAGAGAAAAATGGCAAATAAAATTGTTGGACTATGCCAAAATGGCAAAACTGACCAGGAAGCTCAGAAACCAGGAAGACCAAAACTTTAATAAGGGAAAAATTACAACTTACTTAGAAGACCACTGAAAAGAGCTGAAAACACTAGCAGGACTGCAATAATGACCGTTCCCCACATCAAATGGGGGGCAACGTTTGCGTGGTCGTGCGCAGCCCCCTGGATTCCAGGGCGACTCCTGGTAGTTCGGGCTGGCATCGCCTTCCCCCAGGCAGGGATACCTGGGGTCTCCACCTACCTCAGTTAACCGCCAATCCCGCCTGTGGAGGTGTTGCCAAAGGATTGGCCAGGTAAGGGGAGGGACCACTCAGCCCACACAATAGAAGGTGTAGCCTACCTGGGAAGCGGCAGTTAGGCTCCAGAGCTTCTCCTACCCTCCACTCCCTCAATTAATGCTTATTTTTGCAGGTTAACCTCTTCTCCACAGGTTCGCAGGCGCTGCCATGTCAAGGCTGCTGTTGAAGGGCCGGAAAGGAATTTCCCTGCACTGGCAGGTTTCGCCTTTCCCGTAGCAAAACGTCACAACCTTGGCGGTTTCAAGCCTTGGGCGGAATCCTTTAGTCATCTTCCTAAATGGGGGGGGGGCGTGGGGCGGTAACTCCACGCCCCCAGTGAGGTGGCGATACCAGGGTTCCCCGTTAAAGGGGTACTGGGGGGAGGCATTGGCCATATGCTGAGAGGTTGTCATTGCTCTCCCCCACCAGTGGCGGTGAATGGGGGGGGCCTCTCTGCTTGAACATATGTTCTCCAGAGCCAGCCCAATCCCCACACATTCTGGATAACCCTGAAGTTTCCGAGATCCCCACACATTCTGGATAACCCCGTGTCATTATTCCACTCAGGGGTCACCTGGGGGTTGGGGGACTCCGCCTGTCCACGCAATACTTGTAATGTAATGAGAACTACGGATATAACGGAGTTACAAAAAAATGGATTATTTAAATAAGATGCAGTAGAACAGGGGTAACAACAGAACCCATGGAGGAGAAGGTGGGAAGTCCAGAGATTTGGAAGAATCTTTAAATTATGAATTTGTTGTGGTATGATTATAATTTTAAATTTGTAAAACCAAATAAAAATTAATTTGGATTTTTTTTTCCAAAAAAGAGAAATGCATCTTGTTCAGGGTGCTGTGGCTTGTTTGGAGGGACCCCTCCCCCTGCATTCCCCTCACAGAGCAACAATTCCCAGAGTTCCCCGGGAAGAGACATTGTTTGCTAGGAAACGTAGCTACCGGTATATGAGGGAAAAAGGGGTCTCCTAACGATTCTCAGCATCCTTAACAAATGACACTTTCCATAGAACGGGCCTTCTCAGCCAAGGGAAGATGCTGCTGTTTACCAGCACAGGTTATTACTGGAGCAATCGGCATTAATCCTTTAAGCATCACCACATTTGCGGCACATCACAGCCTTCAGCGTTATGACATAAATACAACGCGAAACCTGCCAAGTCTTGCCGTCGACATGACAGTAATTGCGCTTGTGTTTATAATGGCTGCGGTGCCGCACATGGTTCGACGGCTTAGCATCGGAGCTGGCGCCAGTTCCCTTCGGAGCAACCTGCCAAGGTGGCAAGCCTCCCAACAGGAGAATTTGCACTCGAAAGCAAACCCTGTTGTATTTGGTCAGCGGGGTTTTCCGTCCAGTATGGACCACAGCCTTAGCTAAAAGAGCAGATCTCATTGTGCTCAATGCGTGTTTATGACAGAGGGCATCTCTCTTGTTATTTTCATTTTTCCAAATAGCAGCAGTGCCAAGAAAGGTGGGGGATGGAATTTCTGGGGAGTGGGAATGGGGAGGGGGGTTAACCCTTTCATCTCAGGCTGTTCTCCACCCCACCCCTCACCCCAGCAAGCTGCTATAAATTGTGAAGGAGAAGAAAATACAGCGGTACCTTGGTTTTTTTAACATAATCTGTTCTGGAAAACAGTTTGAGTTCTGAAACATTTGAAAAGTGAAAACCCAGTAGCCGACAGGTAGGCCTCTGGATCTTGCATTCAGCGGAAGCCGCATGGCATGTTCGACTGAAATGTTCATCAATGGAGACGTTCAAAAACTGAAGTACCACTGTAGCCATATGCAGGGCTGAGTGAAGTCAGGGAATTGGTGGAGGAGAACAAGGCTTAATCTTTCTTCCCACCTTGCAGCCATCCTGATCCGAATTGTCCTTGCCATGCAGCTGCTTTCTAAAAATAAAAACGAAGTTTGACCCGTAAAGTATACTGCGTGTTTAGTAACTTGTTGATAGTAGAACTGATGGTGTCGACTGGAATCATAGAATCATAGAATCCTAGAGTTGGAAGAGACCACAAGGGCCATCCAGTCCAACCCCCTGCCAAGCAGGAATGTTATGTATTGAAGTTCTCACCTTGGCCACCAGGGGTGTGTGTATATAGTTTATTCTGCTGCGGTTTTCACTCAGGTCAGCTTATGCAAATGAAGGATTAGAAACTGACACTCAGGGATTGGTTAGCTGCAGAATGTTGTTGCTGTTACATTGTAGCTGAGCTCTATATAAGCTGGTGGCTGAGGCCTCCAGCTCAGTTCTGTTCCAGCCTGCAAATAAATAAGAGCTGTTTTGGAAATCGCTGTGTTGTCTGTTGTGTCCACCCACAACCTAACACTGGCGACGAAGGTGGGATCATGGACATCAGAACACAGACAGCACACAGCCAGTCAGCGCAAGGGCAAATCACTGAGCTGAATCACTGAGCTGAATCACTGAGCTGAAACGCTGAGCGAAATCACTGAACAGAACCAACTCAGAGCTGCCCGTTCTGGCTAGAGCACTGTGTTCCATCCATCGCCCACCACGTCGGCATCGGAGTCATGGCTACACTAGTGCCTCTACCGCCGTTTGCCCCGGCCTCTGAATCATGGGACTCATATCTCGCTCGGTTCGAATGCTACCTTCAAGCAAACGAGCTAACAGAGGTATCAGAGGAGCGGAAGCGAGGCCTTTTCCTCAGCCTCTGCGGGCCCGATGTGTTTGAGACGGCCAGAGTTTTAGTCGCTCCACTCGCAGTTCACAGAGCACCGTGGGACGCACTACAAGAAAAGCTACGCGGCCACTACGCGCCCAAGCCGTCCAAAATTGCGGCCCGCCACGCCTTTTACCACCGGAACCAGGCAGAGGGGGAGTCGATCAACGACTACGTCGCCGCTCTCCGAAAGGCCGCATTAACCTGCGAGTTCCGAGACTTAGACGATGCCATGATGGATCGGATCGTCTGCGGGGTCTGGGACAACCGTCTGCAACGGCGCCTCCTTGCCAAGCCAGACCTCACGCTGCAGAAGGCCATCGAGGAGGCTGCGGCCTCAGAAGCGGCTGAACTCTCCGCCCAGGAGATCCGCAAGGCCAGCAGCCCACGACCTACAAAAAAGCCAATCGCCGTACACCATGAAGAGGCTAGCAGCGACGAGGCATCAACCAGCGAAGACGATGACGTGCACCAGACGAAGCGGGAACGCGGGAAGTTCAAACAGAAGTCCAAGGGCCAATCAGAATGCGCCGGCTGTGGAGGCGACCACCCCCGCGTCAAATGCCGATTCAGAGACGCCATCTGCCGGCAGTGCTCCAGAAAGGGTCACATCGCCAAGGTCTGCCGATCTACGCCATCAAACACAGCCTCTTCACCATCTCGCAAGTCCAAGTCGTCAACCCGGTCCGCAAACAGTAACTGTTTCGCTCTCACCAACTGTTGCTGCTCATCCGGAACCACGATTGGACAAACCGACTCGCCTACGCGACGCAAACTACACATCACGGTGCTCATCGAAGGAGCTCCGTGTGACATGGAGATCGACACCGGGTCTGCCCTGTCCGTTGTGTCCTGGAGCACTATCAAAAGACTTGTGCCCAAGCTGTCTAAGAGGCAGCTTGACCGACATCGTGTACACCTGAGGGACTACCAGGGGAACGACATTCCCGTGACGGGCGTCGGCCAGTTCCAGGTCAAGTTCAAAAACTTCTCGGGCCCACTCCGACTCGTGGTAGTTGAAGACCCGCGGCCCAGCCTCCTAGGGCTAGAATGGTTTGGCGCCCTCGGTCTGGAAGTCACCGGCATCAACTGCATCTCCAACGCGGAAGTGGAAAAGTTAACTAAAGAATTTGCCGAGGTTTTCGATGGCACCTTGGGCCAATATACAGGCACACCCATCTCCTTTAGCCTTGATCCACAAGTAGCTCCAATCAAGCTAAAGCCACGCCGGGTTCCGTTCGCCCTCAAGGCTAAGGTGGACGAACAACTGGACAAATTAATCGCGCAAGGGGTTTTGGAGCCGGTCGACCATGCCAAGTGGGAAACGCCTATCGTCACACCTGTCAAGCCGGATGGGTCGGTGAGGATATGCGCAGACTACAAGTGCACGATCAACAAGGCGCTTCAGCAGCACGCTTATCCCGTTCCCGTCGTCCAACACCTGCTGCATTCTTTGGGCGAAGGCAAGGTCTTTGCTAAGCTGGACCTTGCCCAAGCCTATCAACAACTGCCTGTTGACGACGCCACCGCTGAAGCTCAGACGATCGTCACCCACCGAGGAGCGTTCCGATGCCGCCGACTACAGTTCGGGGTGAGCGTGGCTCCTGGCATCTTTCAAAGCCTCATGGAGCGCCTTCTGCAGGGACTGCCAGGCGTGGTACCATATTTCGATGATGTACTGGTATCCGCAGACTCAAATCAGCAGCTGTTCGAGCGCCTCCGCGCTGTGCTGACCAGGTTCCAGGAGGCCGGACTCAAGGTAAAGAAAGAAAAGTGTCTGATTGCCGTTCCACAGGTGGAGTTCCTGGGCTACCTCATCAACGCCTCTGGCCTTCACCCAACGGCATCCAAAATCCGGGCCATCCAGGAGGCCCCGATTCCAAAGAACAAGACTGAGTTGCAGGCGTTCCTAGGGCTGCTGAACTTCTACAATATGTTCCTGCCCCACAAGGCAACGCTAGCTGAGCCTCTCCACCGCCTGCTCAGCACGAAGGCGCCATGGTCCTGGGGTCATCGGGAGACAGCGGCCTTCAACGCGGTCAAGTCCCTTCTCTCCTCGGACAGTGTGCTGGTACAGTACAGTGAAGCCAGGCCACTGGTCCTCGCCTGTGACGCCTCGCCCTTTGGCATCGGTGCAGTCCTCAGTCACCGGTTCCCGGATGGGAGGGAAGCACCACTTGCTTACTTCTCTCGGACGCTGTCTCCGGCGGAACGGAATTACAGCCAGCTCGACAAGGAGGCACTGGCGCTTGTGGCTGGAGTGAAGAGGTTCCACGAATATCTCTACGGGAGAACCTTTGACCTCATCACTGACCACAAGCCGCTCCTGGGCCTCCTTGCAGGGGACAGACCAACTCCGCCGATCCTCTCGCCACGCATGCTGCGATGGACTGTTTTTCTGGCAGCATACAGCTATCGGCTCATTCATCGCCCGGGAAAGTCGCTGGGCCATGCTGATGCCCTCAGTCGTTGCCCCCTTCCGGCGTTGGTGGAAGATCCAGCTCCTGCTTCATCGGTACTCCTGCTTGAGGACCTCCCAGCTGCACCAGTGTCGGCTACCGATGTGGCCTCCGCATCTTCCCAGGACCGCACCATCAGACGTGTGCTCAACTGGGTGTGGAGGGGGTGGCCAGAAGGGCCATTCACATCTGAGTTCCAGCCATTTGCGACCAGACAGCATGAGCTCTCGGCTCATCGCGGCTGCCTACTGTGGGGAGACCGAGTCGTGGTTCCCCAAAGACTCCGCCAACGCGTCCTTGAGGCTCTGCACATCGGCCACCCAGGGATCGTTAAAATGAAGGCGTTGGCTCGGTGTTACGTCTGGTGGCCTAACATGGACGAGGCCATCACCTCCTGGGTTGCCTCCTGTCAAGCGTGTCAAGAATCGAGACCTGCACCACCGGCAGCTAAGGGCAACACCTGGGAGACGCCAAAGGCACCCTGGTCGAGGGTGCACATTGACCTTGCTGGCCCTTTTCACGGCCGGACCTTTATGGTAGTGGTGGACGCTTATTCGAAATGGCTGGAGGTGGCTCTGATGCCCTCCACCACTACTGAAGCCATAGTCCGGGTACTGCGGGGCCTATTCGCAACGCATGGATGTCCTGATGTCCTCGTCTCCGACAACGGGCCACAGTTCACATCAGGCGCTTTTGAAAGGTACCTCTTGGGGCTGGGCATCCGCCACGCCCTAACAGCTCCATTCCACCCGGCCAGCAACGGACAGGCAGAACGAATGGTGCGCTCAGCGAAAGAGGCACTGGCACGCCTGGACCAGAAGGACTGGCATGAGCGAGTTACGGAATACTTGCTTGTGCAACACATTACCCCGCATGCAGCCACAGGGCGGAGTCCAGCTGAACTGCTTATGGGCCGTCGCCTCAGATCTCCGCTCGACCGGTTGCATCCAGACTTCGGGGTAGCCGAGCCCCCGGGCGGTGCTAACGCACCAAGGTCTTTTATTCCCGGGGATAAGGTTTTTGCCAGAAACTATGTGGGGGACGTTCCTTGGGTGCCGGCCACGATAGTGGGAGTCACTGGGCCCCGCTCATATCAGGTGGCACTTGAGGACGGGCGGTTGTGGCGCCGGCACATAGACCAACTGAGGCGCCGGGTTGGAACCTTGGACGATACCGCAGTACCCTCAACGGCAGCCTCAGCTCTAGAACCGACACCATTGGAAGGCGAGGCTCCATCTACACCCCCTTCACAAACTGCGGACATGGGGCCAAGCCGAGCCACTGCAGGGGTTTTGCCTGACTCCCTTGAGACGCCGACCACCGCCTTGCCTGAGTGTCCACCAAGTCCGATCGTGACAGGCCTTCCAACAGCAGCGGAGCCGGAGACCTCAGGCCCAACGACACCAGTGGTAGCACAGCAGTCGCAACGGGACTCGGGAAGCCAACCGGGCTCTGATACTGGCCCACGGCGGTCAGGTAGGGTTCCCAAACGCCCAGCATATCTAAAAGACTATGTTACACACAATTTGCACACATAATGCTGCATCGTAATTTGAACTGTTATGCTATGTGTTTTAAATGAATATTGCTGTATATAATGGAACCACTATGCTTGTAACCTAATGCCTTATCTCGGTGGGGAGGGGTGTTATGTATTGAAGTTCTCACCTTGGCCACCAGGGGTGTGTGTATATAGTTTATTCTGCTGCGGTTTTCACTCAGGTCAGCTTATGCAAATGAAGGATTAGAAACTGACACTCAGGGATTGGTTAGCTGCAGAATGTTGTTGCTGTTACATTGTAGCTGAGCTCTATATAAGCTGGTGGCTGAGGCCTCCAGCTCAGTTCTGTTCCAGCCTGCAAATAAATAAGAGCTGTTTTGGAAATCGCTGTGTTGTCTGTTGTGTCCACCCACAACCTAACAAGGAAACACCATCAAAGCATTCCTGACAGATGGCTGTCAAGCCTCTGCTTAAAGACCGCCAAAGAAGGAGACTCCACCACACTCCTTGGCAGCAAATTCCACTGCTGAACAGCTCTCACTGTCAGGAAGTTCTTCCTAATGTTTAGGTGGAATCTTCTTTCTTGTGGTTTGAATCCATTGCCCCGTGTCCACTTCTCTGGAGCAGCAGAAAACAACCTTTCACCCTCCTCTATATGACATCCTTTTATATATTTGAACATGGCTATCATATCACCCCTTAACCTTCTCTTCTCCAGGCTAAACATACCCAGCTCCCTAAGCCGTTCCTCATAAGGCATTGTTTCCAGGCCTTTGACCATTTTGGTTGCCCTCTTCTGGACACGTTCCAGCTTGTCAGCATCCTTCTTGAACTGTGGTGCCCAGAACTGGACACAGTATTCCAGGTGAGGTCTGACCAGAGCAGAATATAGTGGTACTATTATTTCCCTTGATCTAGACGCTATACTCCTATTGATGCAGCTCAGAATTGCATTGACTTTTTTAGCTGCTGCATCACACTGTTGACTCATGTCAAGTTTGTGGTCTAATCTTGGAGGGTATGGAGTTATGTGACCCCCTAGGCAAGGTGATAAGTAACCATACAACCTTTAGAAGGCAGCTCTGTATAGGGAAGTTTTAAAAATGTTTTATTATGTTTTTATATATGTTGGAAGCTGCTCAGAGTGGCGCGGGTCAAAAATATAATGAGAATAAGAATAATGGAATAGGACGTCCCTATTTTCATCAGAGAAATGTTGAGGAGTATGTTCCTCGATGGGCACCATTGCCATTTTAAGAGAACAAGGGAGGCGTCCATGGTGAGTTCCGGCACCTCTTTTTCTAGAAAAACAACAACCAGTGCATAAGATAGCAAGTTAAAAAAGCATAACTATACACAATACTTATATCTAAACATGCCTAAATATGAAGCATAAGGTCAGACAACTAGCTAGCACTACACAGCAGAACACCGTGATTATTATTTTTGCGTCTGATTTTCAGACGAACATGTCAGTACTTAAGAATGGGGGCGGGCAGGGAGGTGTAATAAATTTCAGCACCTGGTAGTGGAAAGATTTTTATTTTTATTTTAGAAATCAGTCCCCGGGCGATAAGAAAAGAGAAGCCACCGAACAGTTGCAAGATAAAGTGGGAGAATTGTAAGGTTGCTTAGCAACATCCAAGCCTTTATTTTTCCGGCAGCAATTTTTTTCCCATGTGGGCAGGGAGCTCAGATGGGAGAGAATACTGTTGAGCCGTGTTAATTCTCACCCTCTCGCTTCGCTTGGGCTCAGACAGGCTCAAAAGTTTCGCCCAGCTTTCTCGGCACGGATTTAATTACAGAGGCACCCACCTCTGCAAAGAGATCTCATAGCGCAGAGATATTTTAGCCTGCTCTCTGCCAAACTCATTGGAGGACGAAAGCTGATTTAAGCCCTGTTGGGAGCTGGTTGGGCTTAAATCTGAATGCTTTGCCTTGATTGGACAGAGGGGCAGGTTACATTTCTGTGAGCTTTTAGGTATAAGCAGCAAAGCTCCCTTCTGACAACGTAAGGACAGAGCCCTGCGTGGACCAGGCCAGCAGCCGGCATCCTGCAGGAAGCCCAGTTTGTGAGTGCAACAGCTGTCTGCTCTGTGATTCCCACCAACTGCATACCCTCCAACATTCCTCAGATGAAAATAGGGACATTTCTCACTCCCCCACAACTGACCCTCCTTGACACCCCCTCTCCATTTTTGTCCCCTTTCCCTGCAGAGCATCTCCTATCAGAAGAAGGGTGAGTGCTGACACCCCAATGGGCCACGGCACACATGCCCTCCGCTGTCCTGAGAAAACCCCTTAATCCCAACCAGAAGCCTTTTTTTAAGGAATTGTAGGTACCTACACCCCAAAGGAGCAGGAAAGACTTTTTTTGTATGTGACAACAGCAGCTCGGATGCTCCGGCACTGGGGGCGGAGAGCAGACGGGGGCATGGTGTGTGTCCTGGGGGCATGGTGCCCGACGTGGTAGGGGGTGCACACTGTGTGTGTCTGGGGGCGGCCGTGATGGTACCCCCTCCCCGCTGGTGCTTTGGGTGGTGTGCTCATCCGCCCCTCCGTTCCTCCACCAGTGCACAGATGAAGACAGAGTCCCTACCTGAGAGGAATGGCAAACCGAGCTGTTAGACTGCACCGAAAGGGCATAACTGACCGGAAAGTTCAGGAACTAAGAAGACAAAAACTTCAAGAAAGAATGGGGGGAAATTATAATTTATTTAGGAGACCAATGTAAGCAGATGAAAACATTGGCAGGATTTTAATTTCACTTGCAATGTAACAAACACTGAGGACAATATGGAAAGACATAAAATATACGGTAGATTATGAAAGAATACGCAGTTGAAAAATGTTGGCAATAGGACCCATGCAGGGGATAGGGGAGAAGTCTCGAGATTCAGAGAAATCTCTTTATGCGGATATAGTTTTGGTATTGTTAAACAATTTCAAAAAGAAGGAAGGAAGAGAAAACCCCTTAATCCCGATTTTATTTTATTCCTTGGTAGATTTACAAAAAGAAATGCACACCACAATAAATAAATTTTAGAAAGGGGTAAGATTAGACGCAGATGCTTCCTCGCAGCCACAGCTGCCATTGCTTGGGCAGATGTGTTTGTGGACTTTCCAGCGCTATGATTTTAAATTTGTGAGCCCTACCCATGTTTCCTAAAGAGGTTTAACGAACTGAAGGACATTGCCCTCTTTCTGTGCTCCTCCCAATAGAAACATGCTGATGGGATTTTTTGTATTAGTGGGACTGGAGGTATAACTGTGTATGTGCAAATAGACTACGGTAGTTATAGTCTCACCTTTATTCTTGTAGATCAGGGGTGGCCAACTCCCAAGAGACTGAGATCTACTCCCAGAGTTAAAGACTGGCAGTGATCTACCCCCTTCTTGGGGGTTCAGGTTGAAGTTGTTTTTTTTAGGGAGGAGCAAAGCCCCGTTTGGGGGGGGGGCAAAAATGTTGAGCTTCTTTGGGGGGAGCTGGTGATCTACCAGTGATCTACCAGTGATCTACCACAGATGTCCAGTGATCTACCGGTAGATCACAATCTAACTGTTTGACATGCCTGTTGTAGATATACCCTTGCTTTAAGTCATTTACTGTACATACTGTCTTCTCTTGTATATTATTTACTACAAAGTTATGTCTTAATTATGCATTCTCAATGTATTTTTAATTTTAATTTTCCTTAGCACCAAACCACTGCTATTCAAAAGTGGACACTCCATTACTGCATTTGCAATTGTTGCAAGATAAAATCTGTTTTGGGAAGAGAAGAAATGAGCATTGAACCACTGATATTACAAGTGAACTCTTTAATTACTGCATTTGCTGTTGTTTAAGATAAAAACTATTTGGGAAAGAAGCTACTTTTGCCATTTTTATGGGCATTTATTGTTTGTTTACAGATAGTTGCCTTGGTGATATTACCTTGTGTCAACCGCAGTAGTCATTGCATCACCAAGCTGTTCATTGTTTTATTGTTGCTTGGGACAGCAAATGCAAAGGAAATAGGGACATTTCAATATCAAATCATAAGCCGGGGTAGCTTTCGTAATTCCGGGACGGTCCCTGGAAAATAGGGACAGTTAGAGGGTATGCAGTTGGCACTCAGTGGCCCACTGTACTTGGTTCAGATCTAAATCCGCCATATGAAAGGCTGCAATCCTGGGCCCATGTATGTCCGAGTAGACACAGAAAAGATTGCACTGTAAGTGGACTTAAGCAAGCGGCTATTTGAAGGTTAGGGCACCTGTGGCCCTCCAACTGCTGTTGGTCTACAGTTCCCATAATCCCCGGGCATCAGCTGTGTTGGCTGGGGCTGATGGGAGTTGGAGTCTAGCAACACCTGTTGGGCCATAGGTTCCCCCATCTCTGCACTAGTCTGAGGTCAGCTACACTTTGTCACAGCCATTATATAATAAAGCCCTAGTTCCACAAGGTTGCTTTGATGTGTGGGCGTATTTGTCTTGGTTTCAAAGGCTTAAAGCAAAAAAGCTATGATCCTTCTTTTTCTTTTTTTAAAGATACCCACAGGTGTCTGTACTATCTCTGTATAATTCCACTTGATATCACAAGTACAGGAAGCGATTATTGGGGCAGATTATTTGCCCATTATTGTCCCATCTGACTGGCACCTGTTTCTCAGGCAGTGGTGCTGGTTCCAGTAATTTCCTATCCGGAATACATTTGCCTAGAATTGAATTTGGGACCTTCTGAATACAGGGCAAGCTCTATACCACAGGGCCACACTCCTTCCCTCCATCCCACCATCCTGGTTATCTGGGGAATAGTACCCCAGGAACAGCATACATTCAGGCATGGTGATCCCTCCTGGATCCAGTTCTCCTGGTGTCCAAACCAAACACCTTCTGGTATTCCTGAAATAGCAAACCTATGTTCTTGCTGCTTTGTTAAAGTGATGGACAATTTGCAGAATGCGTATGAAAACCTTTTACAGTGGTACCTGGGTTCTCAAACTTAATCCGTTCCAGAAGTCTCTTCCTAAACAAAAGCATTCCAAAACCAAGGCGCGCTTTTCCATAGAAGGTAATGCAAAACAGATTAATCTGTTCCAGACTTTTGAAAACAACCCCTAAAACAGCAATTTAACATGAATTCTACTATCTAACGAGAGCATTGATCCATAAAATGAAAGCAATAAACAATGTGCTGCAGTCACACAATCAATTAATCAGCAGCTGAACTGGGTTCCACACAGTCACAGAAACAAAACAAAAAAGCCGCAAAAACAAAAATGCAAAATAAACAGCAAAACCAGGCAGACCTCAGCGTAACACTGAAAACAGAAGCATCGCACTCAAATTGGAAGCATAACACTCAAAGCGTAGCATGTTCGGTTTCCGAAAAGTTCGCAAACTGGAACGCTGTTTGGGTTCCAAGTTGCTTGAGAACCAAGTGTTCCATTGTACTAGGGCTGCAATCTCTAACTAATTGGTTAGGGACATAAGAAGCAACCTTAACGTTGAAACAAAACATCTCTTTCCCACACAGGAGAGGAAGGTACAGGCAGGCTTGAGGGAACCCGAAGGTTTGCAAAAGTACAAAAAAGTCTCTTTAGAAGAAATGCAGCAGGAGGAGGAGGCTCCTAAAAAGTCCTGTATGTACTCAATGGCATGGCATATTTAGGGTCTGAGAGGGAAAACAACAACACATGAGAGCCAGGTGGGGAGTGGAATGGGATGGAGCAGCTGCTAAGGGATCAAAAGACTAACAGAAGATAACAGAGAGAACCACTTCTCTGTCTCCATAGGTCATTTATTGGCTCATGCTGAGAAGCTATTTTCAAACGTTCCCAGGGTTGGAAGTGACAAATGTTAACAAGAAATCAATGGAGATATCCAGTATCATTATGTAGCTGGGGCTAGGCCTTCCCCCCTCAAAAAATGGCTATCCATCTAACAGTGTAACTGAATGCATTTTTCCCCGCATAAATAAGTGCCACTGAGATCAAGGAGCTCCTAGAGAAGCATTCACGAGCCTGCAACCTGCAACAGGTTAGGAAGAGAGAAACTGGAGTGCGATCTCTCCCTGCCAAGCTTCTCTCAAAAGTGGGCATCTGCTTGTCTTGCACACAGGTGGTATAGACCAGGTGCGGGGGATTTCTGACCCTCCGGATTTTGCTGAACTACAACTCCCACAATCCCTAGCCAATGGCCATGCTTCCTGGGGCTGATGGGAGCTACAGTTCTGCAACGTCCATAGGGTCACAGGCTCCCCACACCTGCACTAGACAGCCTCGTTTTGCATTTGATCTCATGTATACATTTCCCCCTCTGCGTTCACCTGGGCAGACACTTCACACACACCTGAAGAGACGGGGCTCTGCTACTCCATAAGAAAGGCAGCGTGGTGCAGTGGTTAGAGGTTTAGGACTACTAGGACATGGGAGATGGGGGTTCAAATCCCCTCTCGGCCATGGCGGTTGTTGGGTGACCTTGAGGCAGTCACTGCCTCTCAACCTCCTAATGCACCTCACAGGGTTGTTGTGAGAATAAAGTGAGGAGGAGGGGAGCCGTGAGCCGTGTATGTCGTATTGAGCTCCTTGGAGCAAAGGTGGGATATAGTAATAATCATAATAATAGCTTATGGCATAATTGATTGCATTTATATCCCTTCTTCCATATCAAACTCAAGGCACTGAACACACAGTTTGCATACCTTCCAACATTTCTCTGGTGAAAATAGGGACATCCTATTCAATAATAATAATAATAATAATAATAATAATAATAATAATAATAATAATTATTATTTTATTATTTATACCCAGCCCATCTGACTGTGTTGCCCAAACCACTCTGGGCAGCTTCCAACATATATAAAAAACATAATTAAACATTAAACATAAAAACCCCTTCCCTGTACAGTGTTGCCTTCAGATGCCTTCTAAGGGTTGTATAGCTACTTATCTCCTTGGCTTAGGGGTTTGCATAACTTCATAACCTCCAACATTTCTCCGATGAAAATAGGGGCGTCCTAAGGAAAAGCGGGACATTCTGGGATCAAATGAGAAACTGGGACGGCTTCTGTAAATCCAGGACTGTCCCTAGAAAACAGGGACCACTGGAGGGTCTGAGTCTGCAGGCCACCTCCCCTCTAAGAGCTTGCCAGATCCATTTTTGCTTAGCTTCAGTAAGGTCGCTGCAGCATCATGTGTCTTCATACTATGCCCTGGGACCAATGCAGCTATTCATATTTGAGGCACTGCCCTCCAGGTTCTTTTTCTGGTGTCTGATCAGGCACTGGCAACCGACAATATAATTTGGGCACTTGCTAGAGACCTGTGGAATTGGCCATTATATGTCGAGCTGGGTACTGTTTGTTCTTGATTGTGTTTCTATGGCACAAAGAGCTCTCTAATGCCAACTGGGCTGCCTGTCTCTTTAAGTATTTAAAGGGTGTTAGAAGCGAGAGGAGTTGATGTAAAACAAGCTGGGGGGGGGGGAGAGAGAGAGAGAGAGAGAGAGAGAGAGAGAGAGAGAGAAATTAAAAAGCAAGAGAAGAACTGGAGCTGCCTGAGTAGGTCTGATAGGCTCCCCAGCTGAGAGTAAGTGGGTTACGTAGGCAATAAGCTCTGCTCAACTTCAGCACCTACGGAAAGATCTGTTCTGGAGGCAGCAGGGGAAAAAGCAAGTTCTCGTAAGTGGAGAAGGAAACGGATCTCTGCCTTCCCAGGGTGTATCTAGCTCCTGTTGGCTGGGGAACTCTTAAATCAGATTTGCATCCACGATGGACTGCTGTAATGTACGTACACACCTGTACATTATTATTATTTTTATTATTATTAATTGGAATGTGCAAGAAATCATACTAGAATGTAATAAGCTGGTGGGAAAAGATTGAAGTTGAGGTGCAGCACTCGGGTTTGCTCGTTTTTATTGCTGAACTATTATGAATGGCAGTCTGTGATCAAGTGCTGAGTTGTCTCTGAATCTACTCTCATATTGATATGGCGGGGGGGGGAGGGGGGGAACACGCCCACCTTTTCTTGTAGGGTCTTTTCTTTAAGGTCTTTTCTTTAGGGTCTGAAAGATCCCTGCTCTGAGATGGTTGTGGACGAGGCAACCAGCCATGGCACACCATGTACCTGAACCCTGTGACATTTTGGAATGACACCCCCCACTCCACCCCACCCCACCCCATCTGATGGATAGGAAATTCTACCAGCTGCCCTGGAGCCTATTTAATAACTTTAAATTAGATGTGGTGCATTGACTTTTTTATTGCAATCTTTTAAATAAAATGAGTCTGCTTTTTGAACCTTTTAAGTTGGCTGCTCTGCGTGGCACAGCGATTTCTAGTTGCCAGAAAGCTGAGCGTGGAAATAGCAATAACAGGACCAGCAGAACTGTTAGTTTATGTGTGGGAGTTTGCTGCTTATTTCTGCTCCTGTACTGGGGAGAAAAAGAGATGAGGGGAAATAATGGCTCATATACATACATACATACATATCTGCTGAGAAAGAAGAACAAACAGCAACCGCTGACTAAAGTCACGGATCAGGATTTTTCTTTTTTCCACCCCTTTGAAAGAAACACACTAAAACAATGAACTTTGGACTGCTGGAAGTCTTAAATCGGATTTGCGCTTTTGGGTGGTGAAAGCATTTGAAGGCTGGCAGCGCTGGGTAGAACATGCATATTTTGCAAGCTTTCCCCCCTGGGTTTCTTTCCATTTTTCAACCTTTGGAGCAAGGGTAGCTAACATTGTTCCCTTCTAATGCTGATTTTCTGGCTCCCTTCAGCTCCAGCCAGCATGACCAGCCATGCAAGTTGTGGTGCAACACTCTGTTGGCTACCCTTGATTTTGAGACTAATCTGCACACAGAAATAAGTACTGTTGGTATGTTCACACGTTCTGTTGGCAAAGGGGCTAAGGTGGCGATGGGGAACATGTGGCCAATCATTGACCGTGTTGGCTGCGGGGGTCACAGGTTCCCTCATCCCTAGGAACTACAAACAATACTGGAAATATGCCCATAATCATTTCCTGCTTATTAGGACTCCTAATACTGTAAGTGCTGCGCTCACATTTTCTGAGTCTGAGTTGGTAGTTGTGCCCCCTTTTCAGGATCCAGGTCCTTGGAGAAGTCTAAGATAACCGAGTGGTTGGGTGAATGCATCTTGATGCCACTAGTTACGTACATCCTGATAAATTCCTGTGCATTGGAACTGTGAAGAAGATACGTCTGGCCACTTCACCAACTGTTGATAACATATTCTAGGGCAATCTTGTGTGGGCAAATATGCTTCTCTGTTATATCTTTAACTGGGAAGGACAAACATGCTCTTGGCTTTTAATTCACCGTATAATAAATGGATATGGCATTTATCTGAGTGGAGAAGGGTGTTCAGCATTTTTTAGCAGTGGGTGATGCCAGTTTGAGGCTTGGGGGGGGGGGGTCTTGAACAAGGTACGTTCCTGTGGGCTTCGTTCCTTCATTGAATCATGGAGCTAAGCAGGACCTCAAAGATCATCTAGGCCAGGAAATCTGCTGCTACGGCTTCTCTGATTGGTGGTAATCCATCACCTCCTTTAAAAAGTCAAAAGTAAGAGATTTCTGATGCAATCTTATTTATTACGTTTATATACCCCTTTTTTTCTTCCAAGTTGCTCCAGGTGGTGTATATAGTTCTCCTCCTCCCCATTTCATCCTCACAACGACCCTGTGAGGTAGGTTAGGCAAAGACATGGTGACTGGCCCAAGGCTGCCCAGTGGGGATTCGAACTCTGCTCTCCCAGGTCCTTAGTCCAACACTCTAACCATTATGCCACACTGGCCCCCAAGGGTGGGGAGCTACAGGGTTGGTACTCTCTATCTGGCCTTTGGTAATCCCCCCAGGCCTACTTCCACCCTTGTTCTCACACTCCTTTGCCAGCCTCGCTTCACACCCTTTTTGGGTGTTTTTACCTGACTGTAATATGCTTCTGAACTCTGGCAATGCTTCTTGCTTGCCTGGATAGAGGAGAGAGGGGTGTGTGTGAAGAAACCAGCCTACTATGCGAAAAGGTGGTAAAACACGCATTTGTTGCTCCACCTGCTTTTGCCTCTGGCCCCGGCCCACACTGCCATGTGGCCCCCGGAAGCTTGCAATGAATGGACTGTGGCCCTCATGCTACGAAATTCTCCCTGTTGTTTCATTGAAATCCCCTTCGTTGTGAAAGGAATGTGCCTGCCTTCTGGATTAATGGAAAATCAATTTGATCTATCATCATGGCAGCCCTTCAAAGTATCTGAAGGGGGCCACCACTAAACCCACCTCTTAGCTGTCTGTTCCCCAGGGAAAACACGTACCCATTCCACCTTAATTCATCACGCTTGGTCTCTAGGTCCCTTCACCATCATTGCCGCTCTTCTGCTATGGACACAATCCAGTCCTTACTACCATCCCCTCCAAGAGAGAGAAATGACAAAGTATATGGCTATCTACATTGGCTCCCAGTACATTTCCGAGCACAATTCAAAGTGTTGGTGCTGACCTTTAAATCCCTAAATGGACTCAGCCCAGTATACCTGAAGGAGCGTCTCTGCCCCCATTGTTCTGCCCAGACACAGGTCCAGCGCCAAGGGCCTTCTGGGGATTCCCTCCCTACGAGAAGTGATGTTACAGGGAACCAGGCAGAGGGCCTTCTCGGTAGTGGCGCCCGCCCGGTGGAAGGCCCTCCCATCAGATGTCAAGGAAAGAAACAATCATCTGACTTTTAGAAGACATCTGAAGGCAGTCCTGTTTAGGGAAGTGTTTAATGTTTGATGTTTTAGCGTATTTTTTATATTCTGTTGGGAGCCACCCAGAGTGGCTGGGGAAACCCAGCCAGATGGGAGGGATATTATTATTATTATTATTATTATTATTATTATTATTATTATTATTATTATTATTATATCCCCTTTTCTATGCTCCTCTTGCTGCTTGCTTGAACAGGGAGGGTGAGAAAGCAGCAACAGGAGAAGTAGCAGCAGGGGGACAGATTGGCAGTGGATGCTCAACCACGCTGATTCCTGGTCTGGGTGTGTGGCTTATGATGAGAACCTTGTTATTAGAATGGGAATGTTGCAAGCATGTCCCCATCGTCACCTGTAAGATGCTAAGGCAGGGATGGGGGACCTATTGTTGAGCTCTCATCAGCCCCAAAGCAGCATGGCCAGTAGTCGGGAATGATGGGAGCTGGAGTCCAAACACATTTAGAGGAGCAAACATTCCCCATCCCTGTTCTGGCAGCATATGCACCTGCATAACCCACAACGCTGCCAAGTATTCACATACCCCTCTCCATGTGGGGCTACCTTTGAAGGTGACCCGGAGCTACAATTAATCCAGAATGCAGCAGCTAGACTAGTGACTGGCCGCCGAGACCATATAACACTGGTCTTGAAAGACCAAATCAAATATCTTTATTGCGGTCAAAGACCAGAAAACTTGAAAGACCTACATTGGCTCCCAGAATGTTGCCAAGCACAATTCAAAGTTTTGGTGCTGACCTTTAAAACCCTAAACGGCCTCGGTCCAGTATACCTGAAGGAGTGTCTGCACCTCCATCATTCTGCCCGGACACTGAGGTCCAGCTTCAAGGGTCTTCTGGCCGTTCCCTCCCTGCGAGAAGTGAGGTTACAGGGAACCAGGCAGAGGGGCTTCTCGGTAGTGGTGCCCGCCCTGCAGAACGCCCTCCCACCAGTTGTCAAGGAAATAAATTAACTTTTAGAAGACACCTGTTTAGGGAAGTTTTTAATGTTTGATGTTTTATCGCATTTAGGGATGTGGAAAACTATAGCAGCCTTCCCCCAAGCTGCTGTGGTTTGGAATCCCTGGTCCCTGGTCCTGTTGGCTGGGGCTTATGGGAGTTGCCTTCCAAGCACACCTGGAGGGCAGCAGCTTGGAAAAGGCTTCTCCAAAGGTTATTGGGCTTGCAAGGTAAAATGAGAGTTGAGTCCCCATCGACTGAAACCCATCAGCGTCAAGAGGAATCCTGGATTTCTTCTAACAGCCTGACCCAGAAATTCTCCCACGTCCGCAGAGCTAGATGGGGGAAAGGACGCAATATGCTCACTTAGAGCTTTTGTTGGAATTTCCCCGTGATCCTATTTGCCAAGCCAGGGGATGTCAGTGCCGGCGTACTGGCAGCTCCCAAGGGACTTGGGTTGGTTTTCAGCAATTTCAATTAGGAGATGGCTGGCGGAGTCGTATTTCGTTGCATTAAGTGGGATGGAAACCAGGCGGCGTCTGCAGAAAGCAGAACTTTGTGCCACCTTCTTTGCTTATTTATATATTTGTCTGCCTGCATTCGCTGGCAGAGTGTGTGGGCTGCCGGGGTGCCTGGGCAGGGCTTTATGCCTTATTTGTGGAGGCAGCCTTCTAGTTTGGAGGGAGCGCAACTACTTTTCTTCAGCACGAATATATTACCAAAAGAAAAGGAGGGGGGGAAGGAATCTTGGGATATGATTTACAATGAACTAAAAAAAAAGTTTAAATTAACCTTCGCCAAAGAACCCCGAAGCCTTTCTCTGAGGTATTATAGGTATAGTTATACCAAAAGATTTGAGGATGTTATTTATGTATGCAACCATGGCCACGAGAATGCTGTTAGCCCAATGCTGGAAAGGAAATAATATACCGACAAAATTGGAATGGCAAACATTGTGATGGCAAGACTAATGGGGAACGTTAGGAATCATGACGACCAAAAATTTATCACAGAATAGGACAAATTCAGACAATTCTTAAAAGATTACTGTAAACATCTGAAATCTTTGGCAGGCCTTGAATGACTCCTGCAATGTGGCATAACTTATGGACATACTGGATAAATATGAGCTAGATTTTATTCAATATGCAGTTAATATAGAATTGTAGAGGACCCACGTTTGGTTGGAGGGAAGTCTTAATACTTTTAAACGTAATTTTATTTCATTTTCAACATTTGAGTATTTTCTTCTTCTTATGTATATCTCTGATGGAGAATGATAATTGTGATGTATACTAAAAAAAATCAACAAAGATTAAATGCAAAAAAAAGGAGGGGGAGAAAGATGGATGGTTAGGGGTTAAGTTCTGATAGAGCCTTTAAGAAGGGACCTCAGAGCAGGACCATTTAACTCAGCTGCTCTCCTCCCCTAAGCACACTGGCCCAGATCCGAATGATGCATTCCAGAATGTGCCACCAGCAGAGGACAGCTGTGAAGGGCTGGTATTGCTGGGATCCTGACAAGGCCCACATCTGAGCAAGTGGGGCCATCTGTTCATCCCCACCCCTCACCTGTAAGCCCTCTGGCCCTGCTGCTGCTCTGCCTTGCCTCTGCTGCCTGTCACTATCTTTGACAGTGATGTCACTGAATATGACACTGAATGCCCACTGTTGGGGGATGGGCTGCAAGCATGGGCAGAGGAAGGGGGTTGCGGTCGGTGCGGTCTGCCCCGGGTGTCACCACTGAGGGGGGTGACAAAATGCCGGGCGGGCACTCACCGCGGGGCCTGCAGCGCGCCTGAGCCACGCGTCTCTCCTGGGAGAGATGCGGTGGCTTGGCCGCACACAGGCTCCACGCTGCCCAAACGATCCGCCTGCTGCCTCCCCCCCCAACTGTAGGGCGGCTGAGTGGGAGAAGGCAGGCAGGCAGGCTCCGGAGGCCCCACAGTGTGCCTCACCCCTATGGCCGACTCACCCTGCCCCTGGGCGTGCTGCCGCCCCAGGCGCCCAAGCGACTTCCTCCACTGGCTGCAAGGAGGGCAGCTCAGGAACTTCCTGGAAGCATCAGCTGAGCTGTGGTGGTCAAGTTGATGCCCAACTGTCTGTCTCTCTTTTGTAGAGGATTGCCAACTGTCCAGGAAAAAACTGTTGTGTCCTGTTCCTGTTCCTTCAAGGGGTTTGCTCTGCATAAATCAGCTGCTATATATCATCAGCCTATTTCTGCACCTACCTCAATATTGGTTTTTTTCCTGACTAGCAGTGACTCTCTCCAGGGTCTGAGGTGAAGACAGAACCTTTCACACCATCTGCCACTTGGTCCTTTTAAACTGGAGGTGCCAGGAATCGAATCGGAGTGTGGCTTTGTCCCTGAGCTGCAGTCCTTTCCCTATAGATGCCACCCATGCATTACAGTTCCTTCCTTATCCTACACGATGATTCCTGTTTTCAGAGTAGATAATCGCAAACAAACAAAATGCATCCGATTGACAGGCAGAGATTTGAAGAAAATGTTCCCAATGTACAGCTTCATTGGCTGGATTTCTTGTTGTCTTGGTTATTAAAGGTAAGGGAGCCTTTCCAGAAAAAAGGAAGCAAAAAAAAAACCCCTGCACACATGTAAAGCACATTTTCTCCCCTCCTGGGAGTTGTAGTTTGTTAAGGGTGCTGGGAACTGTAGCTCTGTGGGGGGAGCTAAACTACAGTTCCCAAAATTCTGTGCTGTTACACAGTGGAGTCAATGCAGTTGAAAGAAGCCATCAGGTGAGACTCAACAAAAGGGCAGATCAACGTGGAGGCATTTAGGGGGATCAGGTGGGAAGATGAGTTTTGTCTTTGAGTTCCGAACAGCAAGTGCTTCTGGCGGGTTGACCTTTCTGCACTGAGACGTGCCCCATGCAATGTAATAGCATTCTCATCCCACTCCATCTGCCCTTATTTTCCTGTAACTCATCATTAGCTGTGACCAGGCAACGGAGTCAGCCTCTGGCTTCCTTGGGCAGCTGCTAGGGGTCCCGACTCCCTGGCAGAGTCCACTGTCGCCAACACCTCTTGCCTGGGTCCGCAAGCCATATTTCTAATTTCCTGGAGTGTCCTTGACATCATGTCTCTCCAGGGCATTAGTGTCATGGAATTCTACTCAATATTGATCCAGAGTAGAACTGCACTGTGTAGTTAGCAGAGTAAAAACTTAAACACATTGCAGGATTCCCAAAAAACAGACCAGAGGCAATTAATATTTCATCCAGCAGAGCTTTACTGCTACTACAGGCAAATGAGCACAATGGTCATGAATCCAATGCATTTGGGATTGGCACTGTCCATAAGAAGTCCAGTTGCAGCAGACTTTACTTAAACTTACAATTAATGTAATTAAAATTATTTATACCCTGTCCATGTGACTGGATTGCCCCAGCCACTCTTGGCAGCTTCCAACACATATAAAAACATAATAAAACTTTAACAAAAACTTCCCTATACAGAGCTGCCTTCAGACGTCTTCTAAAGGTTGTATAGTGACTTATCTCCCTGGCTCAGGGGTTGTGTAACTCCATACCCTCCAACATTTCTCCGCTGAAAAGAGGGACGTCCTAAGGAAAAGTGGGACATTCTGGGATCAAATCAGAAACAGGGATGGCTTCCGTAAATCCATGACTGTACCTGGAAAATAGGGACACTTGGAGGGTCTGTAACACTCGGTCACAATTCCCCACATTTTGTGGAATGGCTCAGTGTGGTGTAGCATCTGCTTTGCACGCAGAAGGTCACAGGTTTAATCCTGGCAAGCCTGGGTTGATTTGGGAAATACTTCCTGTCTGAAATCCAGGAAAGCTGCTCCCGTTCTGTGTGGATAATACTGAGCTAAACGTACCCAACAGTCTGACTTGTTATAAGGTTGCCTCCTGTGCGAGTGTATGGGGACTAATTATCAGTTTGCATTTCTTAGTGCAGAAAGTATTGTTCCGATGTGTAGAAATCTTTCCTATTCTACTTAATTCAAGAGGGTTCTGGAAGCTTCTCTGTGTAAAAGAAACCAACAGAAGGTTCGTGATGTTTGGGTTGTTCCTTCAGAGAAGCTGAGTACAGCTGGTCTAAACTGGTTCTGGTATCTCCTCTTTCGAGGTCATGCTGACTATAATAGGCCAGAAGGAGCCTGGGTTTCACTCTTTCTACCTCTCTATCCTTCTGGTGTGGTGTTCTGTACATAGTATGCTTAGTGTTCAGGTTTAGACTTATTATAAGTAATTATCATAATTATAATTATTATGGAATAGGCTGTCCCTATTGTCACCTGAGAAAGGGTATGGTGTTATAGCCAGCTTTCCTTACTAAGTAAGACCATCACATTTCTGGGTCAAGGGCCTTCAGAGACATGAATGTCAGGGACAATGAAATAATCCAATCTAGAAAGTTTTTCATGAAAGTATGACAGCAGAGGTATATGTGAACACGTACCATTTAAAACCATCTATAAAAAGATTGCCCACAAAGCTTCTGTACGAACAGAGGTCTAAATGCCATCTTTCCATGAATGAGTCTGGCCATGGGCATTCTTAGAAAAAAGTTTGGCATCCATGCCACATTAACCCACCTTGAACTGCCTTGACAGTTTCTGGGTGGGTAAGAAGTGTGCGGAAAATTGAGTGAGGTGGGTGGTCTTGGCAGGGTGGGGGGATACATCAATAAATTAATTTGAGCTGACTAGGGACAATTTGAGAGGCCAACGGATGGGAATAGAATGGCTGTAGAGGAGGATCTGTTGGGAAATTAACCGGGAGTAAATGAATTGAAGAAGAACTGATCTGGGTGGGGTGCAAATTAATTGTAGAATTTATCTGAAGATATGGATGGGAAATTGGTTGGTTTGTCTTCCCTCCTGTGACATTTAAATTCTAGATTTGCATCTGCACATATCAATTAGTCTGTGCAATGTTAATGCAAGTGTCTGTCTCTGGGCTTGTGCGTTGAATCTTTTAAGAACCTAGCAACGCCCCAATTCTGCTTATCAGATTAGTCCAAGAGGGCCCATTCTGTATCAGTTAACTATCAAGTAACATTGCACTGTTGAAAAACAGAGAGAAAGTCTTTAAATTATGTATCAAGGTTATTCTAGGGCAGGGATAGCCAATGCGGCGACTAGGGATTGGGCAGAAAATTGATTCAGTTTGTACCTAAAGGCAAGTTTACTGATTTGCACTTCCTGAAACAAAGCACAAACCGAAACGTAGTCATCCTTTGGGGTGGAGGGTTCTGGGAAATTAAAATGGTAATTAGACCAAGCCCACCACCTTGAGCTGCTCAGATTGCTGTCCCTCAAGTCCACAAGTACTAGCTATCAGAGTGGTGGCAACACCAGTGGCCATTTGCCACAGGGCCCCCTCAAACCTGTTGCTGGTGCTGATCACCACATTTTGCCACAGTGAATGCCATAAGTTAATTACGTGCTCAGAGAGCCAGTGTGGTGTAGTGGTTAAGAGCAGTAGACTCGTAATCTGGGGAACCGGGTTCGTGTCTCCACTCCTCCACATGCAGCTGCTGGGTGACCTTGGGCTAGTCACACTTCTCTGAAGTCTCTCAGCCCCACTCACCTCACAGAGTGTTTGTTGTGGGGGAGGAAGGGAAAGGAGAATGTTAGCCGCTTTGAGACTCCTTCGGGTAGTGAAAAGCGGGATATCAAATCCAAACTCCTCCTCTTCTTCTTCTTCTTCTTCTTCTTCTTCTTCTTCTTCTTCTTCTCTATAGCAGTGTTTTTCAACCACTGTTCCGCGGCACACTAGTGTGCCGCGAGATGTTGCCTGGTGTGCCGTGAGAAAAATTGAAAAATTCAAGAGAATTACTTTATATATAGTCAATATAGGCACAGAGTTAAATTGTTTAACATTTTCTAATGGTGGTGTGCCTCATGATTTTTTTCATGAAACAAGTGTGCCTTTGCCCAAAAAAGGTTGAAAAACACTGCTCTATAGACAGTTACTGTATTGGCCCGAATATAAGCCACACCCACAAATAATCCACACCTTTAAAATTCAGAGGGGGGGGGAGAGAAAAGACAATACCCGAATATAAGCCGCTCCCTTAAAATTGGGTTACAGGCTGAAAGTCGCTGCGGTTCGTGGAATTCTGATTCCGAGCCCGTTTAAGCCTTTGATCTTGCAAGCCCGCAAAAGTTACTGTACAATCGCTAAAATCGCAAATTGCTATTCAATTGCTACGATTCTGCAGGCACTCACACCCGTAAATGGCAAATGTAGAAGAAAATCCTACTACGGGTACTAGAGAGGACCCACAAGTGGGTTAAACACCTGTTCGTAGCACCGTCAATGCAAATGAAAAATCAACACTGCACTGTATAATACGGGGAAAGCGATGAATGACATTAGAATTAATTGCACAAGAGTTTCAAGCTTGCAAATCGGCAATAAAACATTTTTTTTTGTTCTGTTTTACCATATGTCTGTTTCAGAGCGATATCGTAAAAGCCATTTTTTTTAAGGTCACGAAATTAAGCCCCATGTTAACTTTTCACGGTTGGAATTTGGAAAAAAAAAGTGTGGCTTATATTCAGGCCAATACGGCAACTTTTCATCTCTTTTCATGAATCATCTGCTAATCAATAGACCCCCTCCTGTCCCACTTGTCTTGTCTCACCGATGTAGCAAACAATTGGACCGTACATCATTTGCTAGGATAAAAGATAGCAGTTTTACGTGATGTCTGTCCACCTCCTCTCCTGCACAGGCAGAGCAATGTCTGCCAATAATCGGACGAGGCTTTCTGAGCATCGAAAATGGAAGCCCACTCAGGGGTTGTAAATAGCAGGGGTGTTAAGAACAATGGTCACCCCGCCAAAAGGAGATGGGCTTATGCAACCATTCCCAGCGGTGCAATGTTAATGCGCCAAACACATGCTGGAGAAAGATGTGATGCAACACAGCCGGTGCTTACTATGTGGCATGGTTCGTTTTAAGTGCACCTCAAAATAGCTTCCAGAAAAACCAAGCCTTCAACAATTTGATGAGTTTAAAATAAAACCAAAATAAAATAAATGACAGGTTTAAAACATGAGCAGGTTTTAAGGGTGGCGGATCATTTGTGCTGCTACAGTGCCGTCAGAGTAATTGGGCTTACAGTAGTGTATGATCACGTGTACAACATATAGTGCTGATCTGAAGTAGAAGAAGAAGAAGAAGAAGAAGAGTTTGGATTTGATATCCTGCTTTATCACTACCCGAAGGAGTCTCAAAGCGGCTAATATTCTCCTTTCCCTTCCTCCCCCACAACAAACACTCTGTGAGGTGAGTGAGGCTGAGAGACTTCAAAAAAGTGTGACTAGCCCAAGGTCACCCAGCAGCTGCATGTGGAGGAGTGGAGACGCGAACCCGGTTCCCCAGATTACAAGTCCACCACTCTTAACCACTACACCACACTGGCTGTGGTGTTGCATTTTGTATTGCATTCTTTGTTTCTGTGAGTTGCTGTCAGACTAATACAGAACAGTTCTTGGGTGGATGATGAGAAAAAGTATAAATGCTCTAAATGCTTGCGTGTCATGTGTATAATAATAAATAAATAAATAAATAAATAAATAAATAAATAAATAATGTATACCCCACCCATCTGGCTGGGTTTCCCCGGCCACTATGGGCGGCTTCCAACAGGATATTAAAAACACAACAAAAGATCAAACATTAAAAACTTCCCTTAACAGGGCTGCCTTCAGATGTCTTCTAAAAGTCAGATAGTTGTTTATTTCCTTGACATCTGGTGGGTGGGCGTTCCACAGGGCGGGCACCACTCTGCCTGGTTCCCTGTAACCTCACTTCTCGCAGGGAGGGAACCACCAGAAAGCCCTCGGCGCTGGACCTCAGTGTGCAGGCTGAACGATGGGGGGTGGAGATGCTCCTTCAGGTATACTGGGCTGAGGCTGTTTAGGGCTTTAAAGGTCAGCACCAACACTTTGAATTGTGCCCAGAAACGTACTGGGTGCCAATGTAGGTCTTTCACGACCGGTGTTATGTGGTCTTGGCAGCCACTCCTAGTCACCGGTCTAGCTGCCACATTCTGGATTAGTTGTAGTTTCTGGGTCAACTTCAAAGGTAGCCCCACACAGAGCACATTGCAGTAGTCCAAGCAGGAGATAACTAGAGCATGTACCACTCTGGTGAGACAGTCTGCAGGCAGGTAGGGTCTCAGACTGTGTACCAGATGGAGCTGGTAGATAGCTGTGCTGGACACAGAATTGACCTGCACCTCCATGGACAGCTGTGAGTCCAAAATCACTCCCAAACTGTGCACCTTCAGGGGCACAGTTACCCCATTCAGGACCAGGGAGTCCTCCACACCCGTCTGCCCCCTGTCCCTCCTAAACAGTACTTCTGTCTTGTCAGGATTCAACCTCAATCAAGTTGTGCAGCAGTGAGAAGAAGAACACAGGAACATAGGAAGTTGCCTTATAGAGAGCTGAATATTATCTACATAGACTACAGTGGCTCTCCACGACTTTAGACATCCTTCTTGGAGATGTCGGGATTGAACCTGGAAATTTCTATGTGCAAAGCTTTTTCAAAAAGTAGTCCCTTTGATTTCAGTAATAAAAGGAAAACAGTTGAGGAAGATTTCTAACCAGTTGCTTAGCAGCAATCAGTTAATGCTATATTAGTAACACAGATCCAGCAAACTTCTACTCATAGCTGACCTGTTGAAATGAATGGATTCCACCCAGCTGGGAGTGAGGATTTAAGGCAAGGTGGATTTGATTTAAATCAAATTGATTTAAATCACGATTTAAATCACTAGTCAGTAAGACTTGATTTAAATCATTATTTTTTACAGAAAGGCTCATTCTTGCTGGTATAATTTTAATATTTACAACTAGATGAAGGTTTCATTTTTGGAATAATAAATTTTCAGAGTAGTTTTTACAAATATTTTACAACTCAAATATTACTGATTTGGTTATACTATTAGAAATACGTAGGCAGAGCATGACATTGTGAATGGATTAATGGAATTCATTTTCCAAAAAACTTTAAACATTGCATATAAAGCCTCCTGCTACATAATTAAAAACAAATCCTTATTTCCTGACGAATAGCCTTTGGACTATAATGTAACTTAAATAGAAAACTATATTTAGAAACATTTTCCCTCCAAAAGCATGTTCTTTTAGAAAAAAAATCCAATTTAAATAAATAAAAAACCCGATTTTCTTTCTTTTTAAAAAAAAATCATTGATTTTTATCCACCCTGATTTAAGGCAGACTATGATGGACAAATTGTACCCCTTCCTGGAGCTACTGGCTTCAGGCTCTTCTGCAAAAGCCACCAAAATATTTCCAAAAAGTAGGAGTGGTTTATGTGTTGGTGGGACCCGAAGCAGACAAGATGTCTCAAGACTGAGTGGAAGCAATCATAAATGGATAGGACACTGATTTGCTTAAAAACGACACATGCTAATTTATATGTACAGATGCAAATGTAGAATTGATTACAATCATTTGAATAGAAATACACCTTGCTATAGTGGGAAGACTGTGGCCAGGTGTTCTGGGCACCTGCAGAGTTTCTAACTGCAGGGAAGAGAGTTGTAGCTCATTGGCAGAACACATGCCTTGCATGCAAAGCGTTCCAGGTTTGATCCCTGGTATCTCCAGGTAATGTTTGGAAAGACTCCTGCCTCAAACCCCAGAGAGTCAGTGTCAAAATATAGACTGATCTGGCTCTGTATCAGTGACAAATTCAATTCAGTTCACACTTAAAGGTGGAGCTATCTAGTTCATGGATCCCAAAACAACATTCAACCCGAAGCATAGCCATCGTTTGAAATTTGCACTTCCCTGAATTTTGCAGCGCAGTTCTCCAGCCAGCTTATGTGTAGAAAACTTCACATACCAAAGTGTATGTAAAAATGCATGTAATAGTCAAAATAACATTTTAAAATGTGCTATATTAAGGAAGATTGCTTTGTGACACTGTGTATGCTAGGCAAGATTGCAGACAAAAATTCTCCGATGTGTTTTTGTGACAACTTTAAAAAATAAATGTGGGGGGGAATATGCTACTGAGTGAAACCCAAATTAGCATGTTTAGCTGTTTTTTGTTATAAGGCAGCTTCCCAAGTTCCTGCGTTCCTAACGTGTCTTGGTAGATACAGCCATACCTCGGGTTGTGTTCGCTGTGGGTTGTGTTCGGCATGGGTTACGAACGCGCCTAACCCAGAAGTACCGGAACGGGTTACTTCTGAGTTCGGCGCTTCATGCGTGTGCAGATTCAGCGCTTAAGGTTGCGGACCTTTCAGGTTGCGAACGGGGCTCTGGAACAGAGGTACCACTGTAGAGGGATCGGCTCTAAGGATTTAAAGATGGGACTGGGATGATCACAGTCACCTGTGACCCTTGCAGAACTAGAAATTAAGTGGCTTAGGGGAACACCTTGTACACTACATTTATATGATGCCCTTATTTATTATGTTGCTACTGTAGAATTCAGCGAAACCCTAAGAGATGCCATTCAGCTCTGTGTAATTCAGCAGTCTGTTATTAGCCTAGGAAATGAAGACTCTGGAGGTGTTTATGATTCAACACTGTTTGCATGTTGCAATGGAAAGCGTTTTGACGAAGCCATCTATTCCCCTGCTGTGTGTCGACCCCAAGAAATAGATTCCTTAGAGTAGGAGATTCAGTAGATACAAAAGGAAACACATCTTCACACAACACATAGATAAATGATGAAATTTGCTACTGTAAGATATGGCGATGGCCTCCAACTTAGCTTTAAAAGGGGGTGAGCCAAATTGATTGAGAATAAGCCTACCAATGACTACTTGTCATGATGGTTGTTTATTGCCTTCAGGATCAGAGGCGTCCTGCTTCTGATTTTGAATGTTGCTGGGGAACGGCAATAGGGGAGGTCTAATGTCGTCATCTTCTGTTTCTGGGCATCCCAGAAGTGGTTGACCATGGTGGAAGCCTCTATAGCAGCAGCAGGAGCCACCCAGTGATGACTTCCTAGACTTGGTGGCACTGACATTTAGCTGCTTCAACAGCTAGGAGATTCAGCTACAAAATGGCATTTGTTGGAACATTGAGTACAAGGCGGGGGGACCGGGGACGGGACTTATGCACACCTTGTACTGCTGTAATGACATTTGTAACTGAAGAAGTGTGCATGCACACAAAAGCTTATACCAAGAACAAATTTAGTTGGTCTCTAAGGTGCTACTCGACAATTTTTTTAATTTTTTATATATATTTCGACATTTGCATCACTGTCTGTTTAATTGTAAGACACCTCTAGAACTTCAGTTCATAAATGGGGTATAAATATTCATTAATACATTAATAAAATATAGAAAACATTCTGGATTAGTTGTAGTTTTGATCTATTTTTAATCCATTAAAAACTAAAGAAAAAAGAAAAAAAATTGTCTGGGCCATATGATGCCAGGGTGTGACCTGCCCATGCTTGTGGGTCCTGTTCACTTTATAGCTGGGGGTCAGAGACGTAAAACCACTTTGGCAAAGAGGTTAAAACATCATGCTAGATCTCAGGCTCAAATCCTGGCTCACCTTTGACCATTTCCCAGTTAGCTTACCTCACAATGCTGCTGCAAGGATAATGTTAGGGGGAAGGTTGAAAGAAGAAGTTTGGACACAATCTCTTTAAAAAGAGGTTTGGACACTAAAGCTGTAAATAATAATAATAATAATAATGATGATGATGATGATGTTCTGTGCTTCCTTCTGGTGTCTGTGGATAAATGGAAGGTCCAGAAGTTGCAAAGTCTAATTATACGGGCTTCTATTCAACTGATCGCTTGCCAGAATCCTGACAATAATACCGATAAAACAATAATGGCAATTCAATTGTGGGCAGGGAAAAAAGCCTACAATTGTGTTATTGTGTGTAAGAATGGCAGAAATCTAATCTTTTAGAACAGGAAACATTTTTTTCCTATGCAGCTAGGCAACACTCTGTGCATAGAATACATTCCTCCACCACTCAGCCAAAAAGGCAGCTTCGGATCAATTAAATCTTTAGGACAGATTGAAGCCAGCAAGACACTTTTCTTTAAAAAGGCATAGTTCTATTTTAGCACCGTGAGAGCTCTAGGAACAGCACTGGAGGTGTGTTGTGTGTGTGTGTGTGGGGGGGAAGAGTGCCATTTCATAGACAATGCTCAGGTGTATGCAATATATATTCAGCAATGAATATCACATGCGTGCGAGTTAGCATGGCTGGCTGTCAGCAACTCAACTTTGGCAGGTAACCAATTATCCCATTATGGTGTTTTAGCTTCTTTGGCAGAATTGCTTCTTTACCTTCTCTCCCAGATGAGGCGTAACGTGAGTCACAATTTGGGGCGATGAGGCTTTCTAGATGACTACAAAAAGAAAGGAGGGTGGGGAGAGGAGGCTAGGTTTTTTTATTTCTAAAACGCTTTTCTTGTGCAACTCCTCCAATCCAGTGGCAGTAGGGCTAGTGTTACATAATCTGATTCCTGAGACTGGATACAAGGGGAGGCTGGGCTAGGCTGTTCCATATGTCCCACTGTTTCACAGGTGAAAACAGGGAAACAGTTATAAATACAACACGTCACAGCACCCAGTGCTTATATTGTGGTTCGGTACTCAAGGCATATGTTCACACATACATAATTTTACATTGCTAAAGCTTCCCCCTTTGCTTGTTCTACTCGGTCCTGGCTGCCAGTGGTTACTAGCCATGAGGTAATAGGTAAAAGGGGACGCGGGTCTAAACCACTGAGCCTCTTGGGCTTGCCGATCAGGAGGTTGGTGGTTTGAATCCCTGCCACAGGGTAAGCTCCCGTTGCTCTGTCCCAGCTCCTGCCAACTTAGCAGTTCGAAAGCACGCCAGTGCAAGCAGATAAAAAGGTAACGCTGCGGCGGGAAGGTAAACGGCATTTCTGTGCACTCTGGTTTCTGTCACAGTGTTCCATTGCGCCAGAAGCGGCTTAGTCCTGCTGGCCGCAAGACTCGCAAAGCTGTCTGTGGACAAATGCCCGCTCCCTCGGCCTGAAAGCGAGATGAGCGCTGCACCCCATAGTCGCCTTTGACTGGACTTAACCATCCAGGGGTCCTTTACCTTTGCTAGTCATGATGTCTATTTTCTCCCGTAGGCAGTATACAGTATAATACCCTCAAACATTACTCCGATGCAAATAGGGATGACCTACTTTCTTCTTCTTCTTCTTCTTCTTCTTCTTCTTCTTCTTCTTCTTCTTCTTCTTCTTCTTCTTCTTCCTCCTTCTCCTCCTCTGCCACTCTGGGCAGCTTCCAACGTATATAAAAACATAATAAAACATTAACAAAAGCTTCCCTATACAGGGCTGCCTTCAGATGTCTTCTAAAGGTTCTATAATTACTTATCTCCTTGGCTTAGGAATCACATAATTCCAACATTTCTCCAATGGAAGCACATACCTCCTACCATACCCTCCAACATTTCTCAGATGAAAATAGGGACATCCCAAGGAAAAGCGGGACATTCCGGGATCAAATCAGAAACTGGGATGACTTCTGTGAATCTGGGACTGCCCCCGGAACATAGGGACCCTTGGAGGGTCTGCGGCACGCCTCTGAATATCAGTTGATGGGAACCACAGGTGGGGAAAGGGCTGCTGCATTCAGGTCCTGCTTGCGGGCTTCCCAGAGGCATCTAGTTGGCCACTGTGAGAACAGGATGCTGAACTAGATGGGCAAGCACCCTTATCCAGCAGGGTATCTCATCTTCTGTCTGCATCTACTCTGCAGTAGTAACATGTCGTCCAGGGAGGAGTCTGGTGTTCTGGTTGGGCAGTCCCTTAACACATCATCAAAAAGGTGGCACAGATTTGCATGAAATTTGCATAGGTACAGATGCAATGTTAGAAATCACAATGGTATTTAAAATTATATCCAACAATCAGTCAAATCTTTATTACAGTCATAGACCAGCATAAGTAGGGTGGGGTACAATCATTTAAAATATGTAAACCTTTTTGGAAAGCTAAAAAGTATAAAAACAGAAGGTATGTCTAAAAGACTACAAGAATCTAAAAGAAGGGTTTGGAGCATTAAACAGATGTGGAAGAGCATAAAAGGTTAGTATATAAAAAACTATAGCTATCAATTTAGAGAGCACTCTGATATGAGTGTTCATTAAATCTAGTTTGTGGCACAGGTTATCTATCACCCGACAAATTTTGAACACGGCTCTGCAGAATCTGGCAACATTGTACAGTATGTTGTAGCAGCGTTGGTATATGAAAGCAGAAGGGAGGTATAGAATTGTCCGGTGCGCCCTGGGTACTTATGGAGTAGTGGGGAGGTGAGGCTAGTACAAATTTCTCTATAGTGTAAGCACTGGAGAAGCACATGCTCTATTGTTTCTATTTGTCCAGAGTCACAGGGGCATTGTCTCTCCGAGTAAGCCATTGACCTTCAATGACAGCCAAAGGGAGGGTGTGACATCGTGCCAGGATAAAGGCCCTCCGATGTTTAGGGGCTTCGAGTTTAGTTAGAAATGCCATGGGGGAGGCAGAGTACCTGGTGGATTCATTGGTGATAAAAGTTGCGGTCCTGGCTAGATCCAATTGGTGCTCTGTGTCCACTAAGGTAAAGGGACCCCTGACCATTAGGTCCAATTGTGGATGACTCTGGGGTTGCAGCGCTCATCTGGCTTTACTGGCTGAGGGAGCCAGCGTACAGCTTCCGGGTCATGTGGCCAGCATGATTAACCCACTTCTGGCGAACCAGAGCAGTGCACAGTAACAGCGTTTACCTTCCCGCCGGAGCGGTACCTGTTTATCTACTTGCACTTTGACGTGCTTTGGAACTGCTAGGTTGGCAGGAGCTGGGACTGAGCAATGGGAGCTCACCCTGTTGCGGGGATTTGAACTGCCGACCTTCTGATCTGTAAGCCCTAGGCTCTGTGGTTTAACCCACAGCGCCACCCGCATCCCTTCTGTGTCCACTACA
The DNA here is from genome assembly GCF_009819535.1 of Lacerta agilis. NCBI lineage: Eukaryota > Metazoa > Chordata > Lepidosauria > Squamata > Lacertidae > Lacerta > Lacerta agilis. The sequence continues at coordinate 11,848,159 of NC_046326.1, read as the reverse complement.
CATTGTTTAATGAGTACTTTGGCCTGATTGTATCCCATTTTGAGTAGAAGACCTGGAGAGAATTTAAATTATATCTCACCTTAGTGAGGAAGACTATGGCCGGGGACCTGCTGGCTGGCCTGAACAATCTACTGTCCAGTTGTGGATGAGCAGCTCAAAGTCTGCACCCTGTTCTCCCTTTTTATGATATCTTGATCTTTAAACTGGACTTGGACCACAGAGCCATTCAAATGAGAAATGCCTTCTATACAGAGAACTCTTCTCCTTGGTCACCTGTCCTGGGATGAAGTCCTGTACACTAGAATAACAGAATGTCTTTATGAGATATGAACCATTCATAGGAGCACAGTAAGCTGCTTTTTTCCCTTTCCTTTCCTGCTTTTCACCTCAATCTTGGCTGCCTCTTTTGTTTTGAAAGGAGAGAAGAAAATACAATCTCACACTTGTCTGATGAAACCACAACAAAGCCCAGTCATTTCCAACAAACCTATAGCTATTTGCAGTCTGAAGTTATGGTGGGTTGAAGTCAGCACCAAGTTGTAATTAAAGTTAGCACAAACAGCCCTTGATGGGAACTTCAGGGATAAATGAACATTAGTTCATTCCTGGGTTGGTTGGTTTTGCTTTGAATAATATGACAAAAAACAGCCATGGTCCAGACTGACATCAAACCCATATCTTGGAAAGCTGTCAGTTCCTGCTGGCTCCTGAGACCAAGTAGCAGGTTTTTGTCTATGTTTGGACACAACTGGATGAAATTTTGAATCAAGATGGTGGTCTGAACTTTTTTTTTCTTTTTTAATTTTTTAATTGGCCCTCCCCCATAATTGTACCATTTTAACATAACCATTTCAGACATTAAAGTACAAGGTTCTTTTGAACTTTTGCACCTCCTTCCCTCCCTCCACGAGTTCCATGTTTAAGATTCAATTTGCTGCATCTTTTACCATTATACAGCTGTTAAATAACCACAATTACCATAAATAATTCCACATTACAAGTGTCCTTACATCCCTGCCAAAGATTTTAACTGTTTACAGTGGTCTTTTAAATAAATTACAAATTTACTCCAGTCTTTAGAAAATACTTGATCTGCCTGGTTTCGGATGTTCCCCGTCAGTTTCGCCATCTCTGCATACTCCATCAGTTTCACCTGCCATTCTTCTTTTGTTGGTACCGGTACTTCTCCTTCCTTCCATCTCTGGGCTAGTAGCATTCTCACTGCCATTGTACATAAAAAAATATTTTATCTTCTCTTGGTTAACTCTTCACCTATTATACCTAGTAAAAAAGGCATCTGGTTTTTAACGAATTTTTTAAAAACATTTTCTTTAGTTCATTATATATCATTTCCCAGAAAGCCTTTACCAGTGTACATGTCCATCACATGGACCGAACTTTTCAAAACAGCCCTGATTTTGACCACTGATTTCAAAATGGAAACTGATCGTTTTGCTTCTTAGGTTTCCAAAGCGATTCCAGCTATGAGGTTGCTAGTATTGGCGTAAATATGGTAGCGCCTTCATGTGCTATTTCCTGCAGTTGGTTTGCAAACCACTGTTCCAAATCTATATTGTGCTCCTGCTCCTGAGAAGATTCAGGATCAGAGGGGGGGGGGGTTGGCTCCCATCATTCCTCCTCAGTGCAGCCCCCCTCAGCACGGTCCCTGACAAGAATGTACCTGATGGCGTGAAGACCTCCTGTGTTTATTCTGCTTCCATCCCTCTCTCGCAGGAAGGCGCTTGCACCAAGCTGGATGAAGACATCATGGATATTCCCTTGGATGACCCCAGTGCCAATGCGGCTGCCGCCAAGATCCAGGCCAGTTTCCGTGGTCATATGACTAGGAAGAAGATCAAAGGGGGAGAGCGCAAAAACAAGGACCCCGAGTGCACGAGCAGCACTCGCGCGGGGGACCTACGCAATGGAGATTAAGTGGTAAGGATCCTAACGCCCCAGTCCAGCCCAGCTTTCTTGTTTGTTTTGCATGTACCTAGTTTAATTTACCTTCCTACGAAGAGTCTTGTGGTACCTAAAAGATGAAACAATTTATTGTGGCATAAGCTGCTGTGGTCTAGAGCAGGAATGAGGGACCTGTGGGCCTCCAGATGTTGTTAGACAAGAGTTATCATCATCCCTGGACATTGACTAGGCTGGCTGGTGCTGATGGGAGTTGTAGTCCAACAGCACCTGGAAGGCCACAGGTTCCCCATCCCTGCAGTGATCTCTGCCCTTATTCTCTTAACAAAGGGTCAGGGAGCCTGTGACCTTCCAGATATCAATGAATCCCAGCCCCCATTATCCTTGACCATTGTCTATGACCAAGCCATCATGGTCAATGGTAGGAACTGAAGTGTATAATAAATAATATAATATAATATAATATAATATAATATAATATAATATAATATAATATAATATAATATTTATTATTTGTACCCCGCCCATCTGGCTGGGTTTCCCCAGCCACTCTAGGCGGCTTCCAACAGAAATCAAATACAGTAGGTGGGTTCCCACGAGGCAAGACACAGTGATAACAGCAAGAACTTTTATTGAACTACGTAACTAGGAAACAGAGGAAAAGCAATGGCTTATATACATTTCTGAAGGCTTGGGCCACTCCCACTCCCAACGTGATTGGCTGTTTAAACTTCCAAACTGCGAATCACGACTCAGAGTTCAGGGGCCAATGGCAGAGGCCCAAATCCTGAAATGTTCCGTGATTGGACAACATGTATCGGATCAGAACACAGGAGCTCAGAATCCTTAGTCCAGACTCAAGCTCAGGCAAACACAGACCACTGAATACATAACAGGAATGATGGGAGTTGGGGGGTCTAGCAACATGTCAAGGGCCACAGTTTCCACATCTCTGATTTAAATCAAAGACTCAGTCAGTTTCCTGCTGCGTGTAGCTTTGGCATTGTCTGTCCAAAAATTCATGATATGTTATGTCCTCCTACTAACTCCCCAGGGTGTCAAAGATGCCAAATTTGAAGGGGATTGAGCAAAAGCTTCCTATTATTTTAGAGGCAAATTTAAAAAGTGCACATCCTATACGCTCCCCATTGATTTCAGCGAAAGATTCAGGCAGTCTCCCGGGGGGTCTGGTATCATCTTGGGTGCTTTTCATTCCAATGACATGAAATTTGCAGTCATTCTATTATTCCCTCTGGGCACCAGACCTGCCAATTTTCAGATGGATTGGACAAAGGGTTCCCATTTAATAGGCAATTAAACAAGGAGCAACAGACTCAGCCTAACTGCAGTCGAAACTAAACAGAATTTACCACCAATCTGTCAATTTCATGGCTGTCTCTCCTCTTTCCCTGAGACATTTCAGTGTACAGATAAGAAATGCAAACAATTCAGCCTTCCCGATCCTGGCGCCCTTCAGATGCTATGGACTACCACTCCCAGCAGCCTCAGCGGCATTACAGTGCTGACTGGGGCTGATGGGCTTTGTAGTCTAAAACATCTGGAGGACTCTAATACAAGCTCATTCAAAGTGCATGCAAAAAGAAAACAAATGGAATTTCATTTCTGCACACATTCGTTCCCGTTTTTCGTTCGTTTTGAACATTCATTTCTGCAACGCATCCAAAGGACAAAACAAACAGGCTTCGAAAAGCCTTGTTGCAATCACTGCGTTGTAACCAATACTATCATTGTATCATTTTAATGGCCAAGATAACCATTCATTATTCTACACAGCAATTTTGCAGTAATTATGATGAATACGCCCACTATGCCCGCCCTGTAGAAATATCTTACTTTATTAGGCTTTATCTTACTTTATTAGGCTGTCATTGTTGAGAGAATGAAAACATATGCTTTCTATTACTGTTTATGGTCTCCAGAACTGTTCCCTGCCCTTTCCTCATTTTCCCACTTAAGCACATACAGTGGTACCTTGGTTCTCAAACTTAATCCGTTCTGGAAGTCTGTTCCAAAACCAAAGCGTTCCAAAACCAAGGCACGCTTTCCCATAGAAAGTAATGTAAATTGGATTAATCCATTCCAGACTTTTAAAAACAACCCCTAAAAGAGCAATTTAACATGAATTTTACTATCCAACGAGACCATTGATCCATAAAATGAAAGCAATAATCAATGTTCTGTACTATAAAATAAATAAGACAGTATTGTAGATGATAATTTTTTTTTTAAAAAAAAATCTTATGTGCACTGATGATAATCATTGTTTGGATGGGGGGCTTTTATCCATTTATGGAGTCACACAATCAATCAGTCAGCAGCTGAACACTAAGAATCCCGGGAACTGTAGTTTATCCCCCACGGAGCTACAATTCCCAGCACCCTTAACAACCTACATGGATTCTTTGGGCAGAAGTCACGTGTGTTACATATGCTCTAAGTGCACAGTGCGTCTGCAGCCTTGGAGGAAGACACCTTATGCAAGGTGGCCAGAGGTGTGTGGCGGAATCCAGTGCAGCAGCACAGCACGTTCAGCCGGTGCATTTTGCAGAATTTGTTGCTGCAAGACATGGGTATGGCCACTGGCGCAGATGACTTTAAAAGAGCACCAGATAAATTTGTGGCATGGAGGTCCTATTGGCAATGATAGCTAAATGGCATCTTTTATGCTCAGTGGAGCTCTAAATACCGTTTTGCTGAGGTCAGGGGGGGGGGAGGGAGCAATGGAGACACTTCATAGCCTGCTTCTTGGCTTCCTGGAAACATCCGCTTGCCCTTCGTTGGGAAGAGGATGCGGGATTAGATGGACCCTCAGCCTGATGCTTTTTTTGTCCCCTGTTGCGACAACACTAATGACAGGAAGGGAGAAAATGTTGTATGACATGAAACTCCCTGCAAGTATAAAGCAGATAAATAATGTCTGGAAATCCTGTATTTATTTATTTTTAAAAAAGAATATTGAGATCATACTGACCCTTTCTCTTTCTCCATGGTAGTCAGCAGCTTTATAGTGCGTCCACCACAAAAGCAGTCTCCCCTGGTCTATTGTTGCTTTCAGATTTAGCTCCCTACAGTTTGGTGAACTTTCAGTTTGGTGAAGTTTTTCGCAAGGGTGAGCAGCACCGAAACTACATGTGAGATCTGCTGTTGATGCTTTTAAAGACTTCCTGGTTTTGTTGCTGTTGCTTTTCATACACCGCTTATTTGAAGTCATTTTAATGTTTTCTTATAAGCTGCCCTGATAATGTACTGGGTGCAAATCCCTTTCTCCATTATTGGTTCTCCCTCTTTTTAAAACAAAACGTTGAATGCTGCCATGGAAGAAGAAGAGTTTGGATTTGATATCCTGCTTTATCACTACCCGAAGGAGTCTCAAAGCGGCTAACATTCTCCTTTCCCTTCCTCCCCCATAACAAACACTCTGTGAGGTCCGTGGGGCTGAGAGGCTTCAGAGAAGTGTGACTAGCCCAAGGTCACCCAGCAGCTGCAGGTGGAGGAGCGGAGACACGAACCCGGTTCCCCAGATTACGAGCCTACCGCTCTTAACCACTACACCACACTGGTTCTCTGGAAGGGTAGACACAGTCCAGATCAGGGCTGCAACAATGTAGGGTTGTTGTTTTTAAACCTTCATTAATCCTCCAATACATTTTCCCAATCTGAATGGTCACTACCCCGCCCCCTGGAGCTGCTATTTGCCTTTTACGCATGGGAAAAACCATATGCTGTCAGGCGCATCTGGGTCGGTGTGCAACTCCTCTAAGTGGGGAGCCACCAAGCTGCAAATAGCAGCTTCTCTGCAAAGCACCTTCAAGCCCCAGATTGACTCTGCCCGCCCTGGATGGCCATTGGATCCTGTTGGATGGGAAGGAGTATAGAAGACTTTCCTCTTGCAGTTCAGCCTCACTTGAGCAACGTGGCCCTTCTGTGCTCTTGGGCCCTTATAGCCTTGGTTTGTCTTTGGTTCTGACTTCTGGTTTGGCCTAGTCTTCAGTCCTGACTTACCCCCGACTGCTGCCCATGGGCCCAGCCCTGGCACGCAGAGTTGTTTCCTTAACACCTGCCAGCACCTCAGTCCCTTCCTTACCTCCAGCCCCTTTGCTGCTTTTGGCAAGCTCCCATCACTCTGTCTTCTGCCTTCAGGGCCATAGCTCAAGGACAGAACATCTGCTTTCCATGCAAGTCCCAAGGTTCAATCCCTGGGATCTCCAGGTAGGGCTGGGAGATAACACTGCAATGCCTTAGTCTCCTTTGACTGGACTGAACCGTCGAAGATTCCTTTACCTTTTTACCTTTTACAGGGGAGAGAGGACCTGGGGGTGTACAAAGCATAATGAGACCGAAGCAGAAATAGATTGAGAAAAGCAGGCCACATTACGTATCTAGTACACCTTGCCCTTTGAGGCTGTCAGATTGAGGACAAGAAGCAAACAATTTGACCTGCTCTGTTCCAGACGAATGAGTTCAGTGTGGCGCACTTTGCTCTCTTCTCCACCTCCATCTTTATCCTCATAACAAACCTGCCAGGTAAAGTTAGGCCAAAAGTAGCAACTGGCCCATGGTCTCCCCGTGACAGTGGCATAGCGTCGGTTGCTGGCACCCAGGGCATGGGGGAGGCAGGAACACATGGGGCAGGTGGAGGGATGTGTGTAGACCCTTGCTGCTGCTGAAGTGACTCCATCTACACCAGAGTAAAGCGGGGCCACACTGAGCCACCTGCCCGCCTGGGATGAGCCTGGCTGGCTGACATGGTGGGCAGAGAGGAGCACCAGGCTGGGCCAAGTGGGGTCACCTGTGTGGGGGCACCTGGTTTGCACACACTCAAAAAATGTATGCCCAGGGCTGTGGCCCTGTGGCCCCCACACACTGCACCCCTGCCCAGTGAGCTTCATGGCTGAGTGGGGATTTGAACCTGGGTCTCTCTCGGCCAAGTATAACACTCACACCTGGGGACAGGTGTCCTGTTCCCTCCTTCAGAGGTTATTAGGATGCAGTTCCCATTGGCACCAGCCAGCATGCTGAATAGCCAAGGATGATGGGAATTGTAGTCCAACAGCACCTTGAGAACCATAGGTTCCCCATGCCTGCTCTAACCTCTACAGCAGTGTTTTTCAACCACTGTTCCGCGGCACACTAGTGTGCCGCGAGATGTTGCCTGGTGTGCCGTGGGAAAAATTGTGTTTATTTGATTCCTATTCAAGAGAATTACTTTATATATAGTCAATATAGGCACAGAGTTAAATTTTTTAACATTTTCTAATGGTGGTGTGCCTCGTGATTTTTTTCATAAAACAAGTGTGCCCTTGCCCAAAAAAGGTTGAAAAACACTGCTCTACAGCACACAGTCATTCTTTGGTTCCTCACTGTGGTATTCAATTTATATCATAGAATATGATATAAGCGTGTGCTGGGATGGCACATACATTAAGCAAGTGTATAGTAAAACCTGTTGTTGTTGTTGGTTTTGCTACAGTCCTGTTTTTTGCTTGGTTTCTTCCAAGAGCTTTTTAAAAAAATAATAATTATCTTAAAATGCCACATCCCACTTTTCTCTCTCTCGAAAAGAAACGCAGAGTGGATGATAAGAATTAAAATACATCCATTAAAAACAATTTCAAATGCATGCAATAAAAACAAATTCAAAGGCATCCAATAAAAATGAATTCAGAAAATGCACCAAACCACCAACACTCTAAACCAAAAACAACAGATTTCCAAAAATCAACAAAAACAACAACTTGTAAACAAACACCAAAGAGAGAGCAAGGCTGCCTCCAGAAGGGCTAAATTTTACATTTTATATCATCCATCTTTCTGGGTATTTTAAAACCATAAAGCGCTTTGGGTACATTGGCAGAATCAGCCAAGGAAAAGGAAAATAGCCTTCATAGATACATAACAAGGAGAAGAAAGTTTTCAAGCCCTGTGAAAATATTGAAGCAGTTTGTAAGTTGCTTTAGTCACATGGCCCTGGGGAAGCAGAGGGGCATCCATGTTGGATTTCTGCAGCCATATTTTATTCCCTGTTGTAGAGCATCTTCACAACAACCCTGTGAGGTAGGTTCAGCCGAGAGAAGCAGTGAGCAGCCTAAGGTTACCAGTGAATTTAGTGGCTGGGGGAGATTTGAACACAAGCCTTCTACATGTGACCCTCCAGCCACTGAAAAATGGCTTCTATGCACAATTGTGTGTTCTTTGCACTTCAAATTACCTTCAGGGCAGCTTGCAAGTGGCTAATTGAGTGAGGACAAAGTAATTTTGGCGGTAGCTTTGGGGCTTTCAATTGCCCCCCTCCTGGAGATTCCTCCAGCTCCCTCCTTGTTTTCTTTTTGATGGAAGCTGAAAATATTTCCTTTTTTCCCCGGGGGGGGGGATTGTTTGGTTTTTCAAATTAAAATTTTACAGAGATATATCGAACATAAATAATGAAAACAATATTCCAAGAAACCTCCTGGACTTCCATCCTCCCCTTTGTGGATCCTGTTATTAATCATTTCCTCCCGCATATTTTATGATGATCCAAATCTTTTTACATCTCCATTGTGTCCAAATTTCACCCTTAGACTACAAGTGATATTCCAATCCTACTAACGATTTTAACTGCTTACAGTAGTCTTTAAGATAAGTTATAAATTTTCCCCATTCCTTATTAAAATTTCTGACTCTTCCGGTCATTTTAGCCATTTCAGCATAGTCCATCAACTTCATCTGCCATTCTTCTCTAGTAGGGACTTTATCTTCTTTCCATCTCTGGGCCAGTGACATCTGCACAGTTGTGGTCGGATACATAAATCGTCTTTTCTGCTCCCTTGGAATTTTGACACCTAGAATTCCTAAAAGGAAGGCTTCAGGGTTTTTGTTTTTGTCTTTTTAGCAAAGGTTATTCTAAACATTTTTGAAGCTGAAAATATTTCCATTTGAACAGGCTTTTAAAGTTTATCACTGCTGCTGCTTTTAACGTGTAGGAAAAATAAGACGACCTAGCTTAGCGTTTTCTACACTCACGGGAAGCAGTTCTTCAGGAAGAAGTGAGTTTAATGGCTGCTACCTTTAATGATTGCTGTCCATATTTGTGACTTTAATATCGTGTATTTTATTTCTGTTTCTTTTGAAAGGCACTCTGGCTGCCCATTTGAATTGGAGAACTGGCTACTGCTGCTGCTGCTGTTAAATTTTATACCATAAGCTTAGAATTAGACGCCGGGCAAATTTTTCAGCTCCTTCCTTCCTTCTTTCCTTCCTTCCATGTTGCTAGTCCTTATGGCTGCAATGAGAACTGTGAACAATGCCTGTTTAAGCTGATGTGTCGGCATGAGAGCAGGACTTGCACTGGGGGCTTCAGTCCTTGGCACTCTTCCTTGACACACACACCCACGGCCAGCAGAAAATACTAAATGCAAAAAAGAAGCAAATGCATTCAATTTTCATAATTTATTCCAGGTGCCGATTTGGTTCCCCCTCCTGTTTTTTTTTTTTTTTTTTTAAAAAAACTTGTCTCTAGAGTATCTTCCCTGTGTAGTCAGACTAGATGATTCTTGACATCCCTTCCTACTCATTTCGGTGGAAAACAGATGCTACGTGCTGTGCAGACTTGCTGGGAAGATTTCTGGCAGAGAAAAATGATTATTTCCCCGTGCTCCCTGCCCTCAGCTGAGTTGATGTGTACTTCTAATGCTACTCGCTGCATGTTGGGTGTTGTCAACTCAACAGCAAGCTAGCAGCATCGCACAAATTGTGATTATTACGGATAAATGGTAAGGCAGGCTCAAGCTTAGTTCTGTCCCTGGAGCAATTATGATGATCATGCTTATTAGTAGTAGCATTTATATTAATTAGTTGCTTTATTTATAGAAATGACTTACGGACACAGTAGAAATGCTAAAAGCAATTACAGTCGTACCTTGGATCCTGAATGCCTTGCGAGTTGAATGTTTTGGCTCCTGAACGCCACAAACCCAGAAGTGAGTGTTCCGGTTTGCGAACGTTTTTAGGAACCCGAACGGCCATTGCAACTTCCGCGGCTTCCGATTGGCTGAAGGAGCTTCCTGCAGCCAATCAGAAGCAGCTCCTTGGTTTTCGAACGTTTTGGAAGTTGAACGGACTTCCAGAACGGATTCCTGTTCGACCTCCGAGGTACAACTGTACAATGAACAGAATCCATAAAAACCTTTAAAAACAAACAAACAAATTAACACCCAAACAAACCTTAAACATCTATGCAAATAAAACACAGGATTAGCAGAGGGACTAGCACCTTTAAAATCCAAATGTGTTTGTGAATTCGGTACTGCCTAGAGCTGCAATTTCCTATCCTTTTTCATTGACAGCTACATGGCAGGGGGAAATCAATCAGATGCAATTCTCCTGCACTTCTGTACTTGTGTGTGTGTGTGTGTGTGTGTGTGTGTGTGTGTGTAGAAACACCCATGCCAAACCTCTCTCTGCCATTAGCAACTGTGAATCATGGAAAACTTTTAACCACTGTTAAAGGGGGGGGGGGAAACTCTGCTCCTTTTCCCTTATGGGGTATCCAGGAGCCCATATAGAGTCCTTAAGTGGGTTCCCTATTGGTAGGAGAAAATAACAGATGCCAGCCAGAGAATATTGAGAAGCAAAGCGGCTAGGAAGCCTGATCTTTATTAACTGTTGCAACAGAGTCTCCACTCACCACACGCAGGAGGGAGAGAACCCAGAGCAATGGCATGCAAACCCTTATATAGACTTTTGAAACTGCCCACCCTATAGCTCAAGACCACCCCCGAAAACATCATACATACATCACACAGAAGGAGGAGGTCTACAGCAGAAATACATCACAGGAGGTGGTCTACAGCAGAAATTGTGTCTGCCAGGATACCTGACAATGGTCACTGGTTGCTTTACCTGGGCAGCCCGGCCATTCTTTTGCGATGGTAAATACTTTAATTCCTGAATCCAGGTCACAGGCTCACCCTAAAGGTAAAGGGACCCCTGACCGTTAGGTCCAGTTGCGGATGACTCTGGGGTTGCGGTGCTCATCTCGCTCTATAGGCCAAGGGAGCCGGCGTTTGTCCTTAGACAGCTTCTGGGTCATGTGGCCAGCATGACTAAGCTGCTTCTGGCGAACCAGAGCAGCACACGGAAACGCCGTTTACCTTTTTGCCGGAGCGGTACCTATTTATCTACTTGCACTTTGACATGCTTTCGAACTGCTAGTTTGGCAGGAGCAGGGACCGAGCAACGGGAGCTCACCCCGTTGCGGGGATTCAAACCACCGACCTTCTGATCAGCAAGCCCTAGGCTCAGTGGTTTAGACCACAGCGCCACCCGCGTCCCTCACCCTATTCATACACAAATATGCCCTTAAGACAGGTAAGCAAAAGAGAATGGAGAGGCTTCCCCATTTCTTTCCTTCTTGCAGGGAAATATTTGAGGTCAATTTGGGAGAGTCAAAATGGTTTGGGAGAGTCAAAATGACTTCAGGATTGCTCTCCTGTATTATTTTAGACACGTGGTTTATATACTTATGTATGTGTTTGCCTTGTACACTTATGAACATTTATTTTATATTTGGTACCTTAGAATTCTTATAATGTCACCCACTGGCAAACCTAGCTCTCCCCTCTAGAAATGCAAACCCCTGGCCTTTGTTTAGGCAGCACCTCCTGGGCACAATTGTGTGGGTTTTTGAGCCTGTTCACCCCTGCGGTTGTGGGAAGCAACTGAGCAAGGAGAGGAAAATGTGCTTACACATTAGGAGCAATTTGTTTGGAATGGTTATTAGCTCAGCAAGACGCCACTTTTCTCTCCCACCCACCACCCTGGGAAAGCTGTGCTGGCGCACCAGCCGAGAAGGGCAATTAGCAGACCACAAGATGCTACTTTTAAAATCTGGGATCCCTCAAGCACGCAGTTGCGTCAAGACAAGTAAGTTGCATCTGCTTCAGCCAAGAATGCAGTTGCATTCCGCCCCCACCCCCTTTTCTAAAGGACGTTTTAGAACAATCCAAATCTAGCCCAGGCAACCTGTGTGTAATAAACCATCAATCTGCCTGCTCCAATATCTGCTTTCCACTTTTCCTCTGATAAATAAATCACAACACTGTCTGCTAAATCCACTCCACACTCCTGCACTTCTCAATAGAGAAAGTCGCATTTTAAATAACTAAACCTACCTTTCAACCTTGGAAATAATTATGCAGATTTGATTAATTCCCTTTGAGATGAATAAATGAAACTAACTAGCTCATTGTTGTCAACACCATACTGTTTTCTGCATATAAATGGATTCGGCATCTCAAAAAAAGAGCTTTTTTAATTCCTAAAAAAAACACCCCAAAAACTAATTTAACTTTTAAAGTTACAATTACTACATGCCAGGAAGAAGAGAAAAACATGGAGTAGTTGTCTAGCTTGTCTTATTATGAATATTAGAGTTTATTATTGTGCCATCAATGCGTGTGGAAGTTCACAAAGTATAAGAAGTCAGGTCCCTGCACTCAAGGAGCTTCCAAACTACATTTCAAATACAGTGAAATTAATTCGTTCCAGAGGTCCGTTCTTAACCTGAAGTACCACTTTAGCTAATGGGGCCTCCCACTGCCGCCGCTGCGCAATTTCTGTTTTCATCCTGGGGCAAAGTTCTTAACCCAAGGTACTACTTCCGGGTTAGCGGAGTCTGTAACCCAAAGTGCTTGTAACCCAAGGTGTTTGTAACCCGAGGTACCACTGTACAGGGGAAATGACAGAGGAAGGGGAGAGGCAACAAATTCAGCTGATGTTGAAGGGGCTTAGTTCCAGATGATGCTCACCAGATGATTAAGCTACAACTCCCATCAGCCCCTGCCAGTGTAGTATGCTAGCTGGGACTGATGGGACTTATAGTCCAAAATATCTGGAGGACACCAGCTTGGAGAAGGCTTATTTTAGCTATGGATTTCCAGCCTGCAGATGCCATGCTGGGCACCTGGTTTAGCCATCCTTTCAAATCAGGGTGGGGAACCTTAATGTGTCCAAGGGCCACATTCCTTCATGGCCAACTGTCACGCTTCAGGGGCTCAGCTCCCCCCTCTTTTTTGGCTGTAGATAAGCAGAACAAAGCGAAAGGAGTCTCTTACCAGTTAGAAATCTTAATGATCACAGTGAGAGAACAAAGAATCCCTGTCCTAGGAATGGCGGTGCTCCCAATTAAGGGTTCCACCCACTTCCTCCCGAGTCACCCACTTCACTTTCGCGCCTTGCAACCTGATCTTGCAACCACTGTGGTTTCTCTTTTTTAAAAAATTTTTATTACATATTTTATTATAAGACAACAACGAAACACCAAAAAGAAAAAAGAAAACATACAAACACATATATTTCACAGACCATTACATTGACATTTTCCATTGTATGAGGACTTCCCCCAATCCCCTCCTCTGAGCTTCATTGTCCATTTAACTCCAATAGCAGGTTCTTCTTCTAAACTCTCAAATTATAAAATTAATACTTTACAAATCATCAAATTATATAAATTACCGACATCCTAGCTGTACTTCCTTAAGGATATTCTATATATTACACCACTTCTTCAAATACTCTTTAAATTTCTTCAAATCTTCTACTTTCTCCTCTTTCTGGTCACGGATCCTCCCATTCATCTTGGCGAGTTCCATGTATTCAAGCATTTTCATTTGCCAATCACTTATCATGGAAATTTCTTGCATTTTCCAACATTTGGCTATTAATAATCTAGCTGCTGTTGTGGCATACAAAAAGAATGTACCACCTTTCTTTGGGATCTCATCTCCTACTATTCCAAGCAAAAAGGCTTCTGGCTTTTTAACGAAGGTATTTTTGAATACCTTTTTTAGTTCATTATAATTTCCCCCCCAGAAGTCTTTTATCTTGGGGCATGTCCACCACATGTGGAAGATCTTGCAACCGCTGTGCTTTCTGTGCTGCCACCTTATCTGCTGTCTTTGACCTTGGGCTGAGCGGCTGGACGCTGTTAACTCTCTCTCTCCCAGTTCTTCTCCTCCTAGCTGTTCCCCACCCAGTACTTCCCAGCTTCTGCCTTCTGAACTATGTCCCTCTGCAAGCCACTGTTCCAAATCTATACTACTTCCTTGTTCCTGGGAAGATTCAGGATCCTGATCAGGAGCAGGGGGAGGGGGAGCCTCCCACCATTCCTCCTCAGTGCAGCCCTCCTCAGCACGGTCCCTGACGTCAACCTTCCGGTGGCCACATACCAGCGGTGGGCGGGGCCAGATGCAAAGGGGGCAGAGCAAATGGGTGCAACTCTTCTCTGCCATGCAAAAATCAGAGGAAGGAAGCAGCATCGTCACAGTTCCAAGGCACATTCTGGCTGATCAAAAACATTCAAGGGTGTGGCCTGTGGGCGGGTTTGTAACCTGGGGAGAATCGCACACCCTCCAAGTTTTTCTATTTCCCAGTGACAGTCCTGGAATTATGAAAGCTTCCGGCTTCTGATTTGATCCCGGAATGTCCCTATTTCCCCAACCATTGCCACCACCGCCAAGCTGGGAAAGGAGGAGGATGATCTATCACTTGTCCTGAGCTGCGATGGCGGCAGTGGTGGCTGCAAAGGAGCATACTGTTGCCTCCCCGTGGCCTCTCCTTCCCATGGCTGCCACTGCCGGCCTCCTCCCTTGGGCAACACGTAGCAGCTGCTGGGAAACAGTCAAGAAGGCAGCAGGGAGACTGTGGTCACCAAAGCATAGCCGCCGACTCTGTGGGGTTGGCAGAGGGCAGGGCCACTCTGAGTGGGAAGAAAGGGAGAGCAGAGAACAAGGAGTCTTGATTTTAACAACAACAACAACAACAACAACAACAACAGGTAATAGGTAAAGGATCCTGGACGGTTAAATCCAATCAAAGATTATGGGGTTGTGGCGCTCATCTTGCTTTGAGGCTGAGGGAGCCAGCGTTTGTCCACAGACAGCTTTCCGGGTCGTGGCCAGCATGACTAAACCGCTTCTGGCACAACAGAACACTTTGGTGGAAACCAGAGTGCACGGAAACACTGTTTACCTTCCCAACACAGTGATACCTATTTATCTACTTGCACTGGTGTACTTTCAAACTGCTAGCTTAGCAGGAGCTGGGACAGAGTAACAGGAACTCACCCTGTCACGGGGATTCGAACCGCTGACCTTCCGATCGGCAAGCCCAAGAGGCTCAGTGGCTTAGACCACAGCCCCACCCACATCCAATAATAATAGTGATCATCATCATAATTTATTTGTACCCCACCCATCTGACTGGTTGCCCCAGCCACTCTGGGTAGCTTCCAACCTATATAAAAAAAATGATAAAACATTAAACTTTAAACAAAAACTTCCTTATATAGGGTTGTCTTCATATGTCTTCTAAAGTTTGTAGAGTTACTTATCTCCTTGGCTCTGGGGTTGCATAACTCCGTACCTTCCAACATTTCTTTGATGAAAATAGGGGCATCCTAAGTGGAAGTGGGACATTCTGGGATCAAATTAGGAACCGGGACAGCTTTTCTAAATCCGGGACTGTCCCTGGGAAATAGGGACACTTGGACGGCAACCTTTCCCTCCTCTGGATCTCCAACAACTGGCATTCAGAGCCAAACCCCCCAGCTGTGTGAGGTATGCAGGAATATAAAAAGTAGCTCCCTGTGATGTTTTAAACACCCATATCATATACTGGAAGGACTGGAGGCACAATTGCATGTGGAAAGATTTCTTGTGTCTTCAAAAGGCCCTTGGATCTGTGGAATTAAGACTCTCTTTTAGGACATCTGAATTTGCCCTCTCCATTCCAGGCGCACAGTTTTTGCCCTGCACAAATAGGCTTGCATCCTCTTCGACAGCATGACTTCATTAGTCAAATCCATATGGGGATATCGTTGGCATATGCAAAGCTTATAGCTTTCCCCCCGAAAGCATTTGCAGACCAAATGTACAGG
Source organism: Lacerta agilis (assembly GCF_009819535.1). Lineage (NCBI taxonomy): Eukaryota > Metazoa > Chordata > Lepidosauria > Squamata > Lacertidae > Lacerta > Lacerta agilis. The sequence continues at coordinate 11,832,303 of NC_046326.1, read as the reverse complement.
TTTGCGGGGGAGGAAAGACGTTAGAAGGGAAATGGAATTTGGCCTTCTGACAAATTAAGATAGTATTTGATGTAAAAAAGCAACGTGGTCTGTTTCCTTTCATCTTTTCTTTTTAAAATTTAAATAAAAACCCTAAAGCCCTGTTTGCTGATGCGTTGTTGCATGTATGCTGCGGAGTGCAAGTCAGATAGATGGAGCGTGTCTGACGCTTGTCAAACGGGGACTGCAAATATTGATGTGAGCTATTGACCAATGAATCTCAGCCTGTTGCCGTGGGGGGGGGGGGAGAGAAGGAAGAGAGAGTGACTGGGCCAGCTTCTAAGTAATGCCAAATAGTTTTTATCACCCAGCCCAGAAGTTCTAAAATTGTGGTCCATGGTGCAATGATCGTCTTTGAGCGCCACTCAACAGCTGGGGATATCTGTACTTAGCTCTGCGTTTGATTATTATTTTTTTACTGATGACAGAGATGGAGGCTGTTTTGACTGGGGCAGAATTAGGGGTGGGTGAATCTGTCAATTTTGGCTTCTCATTTTTCCAGTCCCCAGTTTGCCCCATTTCACATCATTTTACCAATTTTTTAAAAGAAGTGTACATGGAAATCTGCTTGTGTTTTCATACACGTTTCCCTTAATGCCCACAGTTTTTGCAAGTATTTTTGCCCAATGTATATGTTTTTGCAAGAACCCCCCCGCCCCCAAAATTGTACACTTTTGTACATTGTGTACATCTTCAAGGTTTTGCTATTGACATAGGAAACCCTATGCAGCTGAGAATCAGAATACTTGGCAGACTGACTGCCTTAAGAACATTGGAAGCTGTCTTACAATGAGTCCGACCATTTGTCCATCTAGCTCAGTATTGCCTACTCTGACTGACAGTGGCTCTCCATGTTTTCTCTCCCTTTTTTGCAATTTAACCTTTGTTGATTTTAAATATTGAACTCATTCACCACAGAAAACCCAAAGAAAAAACAAATCACATCAAATACACACAAAAAAAATAAAGTTCTTCCATACGTTGAGACTTTGGTCATCCTCAGCATGGGTCCTTTGTTTCCTTGTTGACTGCATATTGTATGACCTTTAACTTATCATAAATTATCTGTAATCTTTGTAGCATATAACACTGCAGAAGTTAATCAAAGCATGTCAAAGATTTCATATGTGAACAATGTTCTTTTAAATATAATCTGTATGTATCCCATTCTTTGTTAAACTTTTGGTTTTTCTGGTTATTAATTTTTCCTGTCATCTTTGCCAATCCTACATAGTCAAATAATTCCGCCTGCCATTCCATTTTAGTTGGTATTTTGTCTCCCTTCCACCATTTGGCTGTCAGCATTCTCACGGCAGTGGTTGCATACATGAATACCTCCCTCAGTTCGGCTCTCCAGGTTTTCAGACAGTATTCTCCCCCAGCCTTACCTGCTGGTGTTGTGGGTTGATCCTGGGGACACTTCCCCATTGGAGGATACCCTGCTGGTCATGCCGTGGTTGGCAGATCACCATCTAGTGACAGCAAGGAACAGCACCCTTTCCATAGCTCCACCAAGCCTCTGGACCACCCTCCCCCATATGATTCGAGAGACGTCAACTAGGACATGTCTTAATTTGTTCAGGCGTTGTCCTGACCATTAAGTTTTGGGTTGCACTGCTCAATATTTTGTTGCAGGATCTTGATCCTGAATTTTTGTAGACGGTATCTATTTTTATTGACAAGTACTATAGGCAAATGGCTCCTGCCCACCTAGCAGTTCGAAAGCACGTCAGAGTGCAAGTAGATAAATAGGTACCACTCTGGCGGGAAAGGAAATGGCGTTTTTGTGCGCTGCTCTGGTTTGCCAGAAGCGGCTTAGTCATGCTGGCCACATGACCCAGAAGCTGTACGCCGGATCCCTCGGCCAGTAAAGTGAGATGAGCGCCGCAACCCCTGAGTCGTCCGCGACTGGACTTAATGGTCAGGGGTCCCTTTACCTTTTTAGGCAAATGGCAGCTCATAGAATATAGAAAGGTCACTTCCTCTGCACCCTATATTTAAAGCACATGGCTTCCCCCCCCCAAGAATTCTGGGAACTGTAGTTTGTGAAAGGTGCTTGGAAATTGTAGCTGCATTAATACCTGCTGCAGATACCAGGGATTAAGCCTGGGCCCTTTTATATAACAAGCTGCATGTCCTCTGCACCCCGTGATAGATCCAAGAGTTGTCTTGCTTGATCTCCCTTTTAGAATAGGTTCGTTTTCCTGTTTTCATTTTAAATGTGTTTATTTCAATTGGGCCTGATTCCTTATGTGTGTATGCATGCACTAGAAATCCAAAACAATCATTGAACCCTGCATGGTTCCTCCATTTCAGCTTGAAAATAAGGAAAGAACCAGTTCCGCTTTTCACGGCGACTCTGGTTTGTTTTTCTTTCTGTTTCTTTTCTGCAAACTTCCCACATGTAGAACCAGCAAAGAGTCACAACTGTATGTCCTAGTTTTTAACATGGCAGGCAGCAATCCTACACGCTGGTAGTTTGCATGGAAACAAGGACTTAACGCCCCAGCGGAGATGAAGGAGCTTGATTTGAATTTGATTTCTTCCTTAGCAACACCAGGCTGAATGCCTCACATCAGCACATGCTATTTTTAAAACCTGGCAGGAAAAAGGTATAGAAAAGTGGAGTAAATCAAGGGCGGATACCGTTTGAGACTCTCGGGACTCTTGTGCCCATCGGTGCCTTGCCATGCAAGAAAGGATGAGTGTGTTTTATCTCTCACAAACACATGATCACTAAGGCTGCAAAATAAAATAAAATAAAATAAACCCTGTCTTCACTTTCCTAAGAAGAAGCCCCAGCCAAATCCAAACTTAAGAGATTTTAAAAGAAAGCAGGAGACAGACATAAGCCAGCTCTCCTTTTAGCAATTAGGCTGAACAGTCGGCGTGGGCGATATCTTCCAAGTGGAGCCTCGTTACTCAACTCCAGGTTTCTAATTGAGATATTTATTAAACGATTCTAAAGGAAAGGGAGTGACAGAAGGAGGAAGAAGAAGAAGAAGAAGAAGAGGAAGAACAACAACAACAACAAAAACAACAACAACAACAACAACAACAAGGCTTAAATAATCCTTACACTTCCTATGGATTCCGAAATCAGTTTTAGGAGGGACAGCCCTTTTATTAGGCAGAGTGAGGAAATAGGGTTGGGCAGCAGATTAGAACAGAACAGAACAACAGGAATTGGAAGGGACCCTGAGGGTCATCTATTACAACCCTAGTGCTCCAGCAATTCCACCTTTTTGGAGGACAGAGCTGCGTATGCTGCATGGATTAGATTGCCCACCCTCCCTACACTAGCCTGGAGCTAGGGATTGGCAAATAGTGATTTCTCAGAAGTTGAATGGAATCCATTCCGGAAGTCCATCCAACTCCCAGAACTGTTCGAAAACCAAAGTGCGGCTTCCGATTTGCTGCAGGACCTTCCTGCAGCCAATCAGAAGCGACAGAAGCTGTGCCGGACATCCGACTTTTGAAAATCTTGAAAACCGGAATGCTTCTGGTTTTTGATCGTTCGGGAGCCAAAAGGTTCGGCAACTAAGCCATTCGAGATCAAAGGTACGACTGTACAGTGGAACCTCGGTTTTCGAACATCTCAGAAGTCGAACGGTTTTCGGAAGCTGAACGTACCACACAGCTTCCGTATTAAGTTTTCCGTAAGTATTTGCTTCTGGAAATGCATGCTTTGGGTTTCAGAAGTCGAATGGTCTTCTGGAACAGATTACGTTTGAAAACCGAGGTTCCCCTGTACAGTCATACCTCATGTTGCGTCAGGTTTGTTTTGCGTCTTTGTAGCTTGTGAACGCAGCAAAGCTGGAAGTGTATACTTCTGGGTTTCGCTTTGCGCATATGCAGAAGTGGTGAGTGCTCTTTGCACATGCGCAGAAGCACTCTATCACCTTCTGCACATGTACACAAGCAGTCAGCGCTCTTTGCACATGCACAGAAGCGCTCTATCTCGTTCCACGCTTGCGCAGAAGCACTACTCTAGTTGCGGACTTTTTTGGGTGCAAACGGCACCCCGGAATGTATTGTGTCCTCAACTAGAGGTACCACTGTATGGCAATTTTGGTTTCTCTCAGTTTCTCATTTTCCAGTCTCGAGTTCAGTTCTGCACATTTTTGCATCATTCTGTGAGGTTTTTTTTTTTTTTTAAAGAAATCATGAAAATTCATTGTCATTTTGTTGTGAATTGCTCCTATCATTACTATTTATTAAATTTGTTAGTATCTTAATTGCTCGATCTTGCCCAAGGCAATCTAAAGCCACTTAAGTTACAACAGGGACTTCCTAAACCCCTGGAGCATTAAAGGGTGGTAAGGGGCTTCTTGCCTGCTTCTTGGCCACATGCCCAGAACATGGGAGGGGGCTGCAGGAAAGATCACCCAAGCTCCGTCCCATTGCCATTCTTGTCCAACTTACAGAAGGCAAACATCTGCAATAGGGATGTTTTGTACCTGTGGAGGCATTTAGACCCCTGGAAAATGAGGGTTCTAAATTGCACAGAGAGCTTTCATTGATGACTCCTTGCTGCAGAAGTTCATCTTCCACAAGCTGGAGGGTGGCAAAAAAATGCTCCAGTGAGCTCATTTCCACTGCCTCCTCATGTGTTTAATTAACAGTTAGACATGAAAGTACAACGAGGACTATGGTGAATAAAACACTTGTGGGAAACGGACTTTGTTTTATATTTTATACCAAACAGTTCCTCTCTATATATTAAATATCAGGCTCTGCAAATGCATCAACAAAAACAAAACAAGAATTCCCCAAGCGTGCAATAAGATTAAAATATTGAGGGTTGTATCAAAATGTGGCATTCAGTTAGTCCCTTAGGGTATCCTTGTTCTTCTGGGGGAAAAAACATTTTGTGCCTGCGGAACATGGCTGTGCTAGACAATGTATACATGGGTTGTGCAAGAGATTGCTGAATCTGTGGCAAAATGTCCAAACTTCCCTTTTGACCCACACTTGCTAGACACAGGTACGGTCTTTAAAGCTCCATGTCTGAGCACTCCCCCCCTGCCCCACTGCTGTGCCCCGGAAAACTCACTCTTTAACACTGAAATCAGTTCCCCCACAGATTGCTGTTTGCTCCGATTCAGCAGCAAAGAGCAGGTTTTTCTGGGGAGAGTGCTGGGGCGAAAAAGAAACCTCATGCGTTGACTAGCACTTGAGCCCTTTCACTAGCAGAAAGGAAACGCTAGACACAAGCCTATGTTTTAAAAGATAAGCAATGCTAGCTCACCTTTCAAGTATCAGTGCAGTTACTGTATAGGCTGCCATTATGGGATAGTTTTGCAGCAGCCCTGTTTGAAATACGAGCCCCCAGAATAGGATGCGGATCCTGCAGACTGTTATGGGATGGAGAGGACATTGCAGCAAATCCGCTGCGAGCTCATTAAACAAAGGCAGCAATGATTAATGTTAAGTGTTGTTTACGATGATCATGATTAGAGTTAATGTTTTTCCTTAGCCAAAAGCATTAAAAAAACATAAAAGATGTGGTACTGACAAATAGAACTGATCTAGAAGCAATCTGAGGCTTACAGACTCCCAGATGCAATTGTATTAAGTGAATCAGGAAGAGACAGAAGTGGGTGGATTCTCCCCCCCCCCCCGAACACTGTAATATTTATTGGTATTCCATAGCTGCCCACCCGCACAACATTGCAATTAGATAATATTCTAGACAATAGTCACTCATTCTTCTTGCTGGGTTCTGTAGGATGCATGACAACTGGAAAATTTGAAAGCTAAAATTAAATATTTTTTAGTGTTGCAGCTTCTACACTTAGGAACCCCCTGACCATTAACACCAGGCAGGTTCCAGCGCTGTACTCTTTTGGGTGCCTGCTTCAAACATTTTTGTTTAGGCAATATCCCATACAGACATGTAGGTGTTGGTGTGTTTTAATCTCTTGTACTGTTGTTTTTAGGGACACAGGTGGCGCTGTGGGTTAAACCACAGAGCCTAGGGCTTGCAGATCAGAAGGTCGGCGGTTCGAATCCCCACAACGGGGTGAGCTCCCGTTGCTCGGTCCCTGCTCCTGCCAACCTAGCACTTCGAAAGCACGTCAAAGTGCAAGTAGATAAATAGGTACCACTCCGGTGGGAAGGTAAACGGCGTTTCCATGTGCTGCTCTGGTTCACCAGAAAGCAGCTTAGTCATGCTGACCACATGACCCGGAAGCTGTCTGTGGACAAATGCTGGCTCCCTTGGCCTATAGAGCGAGATGAGCGCCGCAACCCCAGAGTCATCCATGACTGGACCTAATGGTCAGGGGTCCCTTTACCTTTACTGTTGTTTTTAATTATTTTATGAATTGTTGTAACCTGCCCGTGGAACCTTGGGAGTGAAGAGCAGGTAATAAATATTAGAGCCCCTCCCTAAGACAAATGCCTTGAGGATGGAACTATAAATGGCAATTGGCTATGATGCCCATATGGCAGAACTTTCACGTCCCCAGATAAATGCTACTGAATACAGACTGAATTGCTGCTGGGGTTGGTGGTGCCCCACAGGGGTGGCGGGTGGAGCTATGGTCTAAACCACTGAGCCGCTTGGGCTTGCCAATCGGAAGATTGGCGGTTTGAATCCTCGCGACGGGGTGAGCTCCCGTTGCTCTGTCCCAGCTCCTGCCAGCCTAGCAGTTCAAAAGCACACCAGTGCAAGTAGATAAATAGGTACCACTGTGGCAGGAAGGTAAACGGCGTTTCCGTGTGCTCTGGCTTCCGTCATGGTGTCCCGTTGCGCCAGAAGCGGTTTAGTCATGCTGGCCACACGACCTGGAAAGCTGTCTGCGGACAAACGCCACCTCCCACGGCCTGAAAGCAGGATGAGCGCCGCAACCCCATGGTTGCCTTTGACGGGACTTAACCGTCCAGTGGTCCTTTACTTTTACAGGGGTGGCCTATCCTGAACTTTCTTGGAGGTATCTGCTGAGCTGTATGTGTGTGTTGGGGGGTGGGGAGAACAGCTAGATGCCAAGCAAGATGGACTTTTGATCTGATCCAGGCACCCCCAAACTCGGTGCTCCAGCTGTTTTGGGACTACAGTTCCCATCATCCCCTGACCACTCGTCCTGTTAGCTAGGGGTGATGGGAGTTGTAGTCCCAAAACAGCTGGAGGGCCGATTTTGGGGATACCTGACCTGATCCAACAAGCTTCTTCTCACGGGACCTGTGGTCCTGCAGATGCCGTTGAGTTGAGAGCTCCTATCGGCCAGGATGACCAGCAGTCAAGTTATGACGGGAGGGGTAGGTCGGCAATGTCAGGATGAGCCACGGGGTCCCCCCATTCCCATCCTGTTGAATGTACTAGCAGTGCGAGTCTCAGTAAAGCTACAGAAGCAGAGAAAGGAACCCAGTACCTAAAATGTCAGCTTGTCTCCTGTTTTGAGACACAGGTGCCAGGTTTTGCAGGTGGCGTCAGGCAGCAGTAGACCAACACCCATCAGTAGACCATGGGGATGATTCACACCTCCCCGAGGATGAGAAAGGTGCCAAGGCTATGCACAGTATTGCGGCAATGTGGAAAACAAGAGCCACAGAACGAGAGAGAGAGAGAGGAGTTATCAGCAGCCATCTGGCAGAAAATAGCAGGAGCCAGAGTTGCTCACCACCCACACACCCTCTGCAAGAACTGTTTTCAAGTCACATCCAAAGCCCTCGTCATCCGAATGGAGACGGAGAGTTCTCCGAATGCCTCCTTAAGCTTCCTGAGTGCCCCACTGCTTTCCTGCCTCCTTCCTAAGACCGCTGTGCTTTCCAAACAACGCCCAGAACACCAACTTCCTTTCCACCAGGGATCCGGTGCAGCCAGTCCAGGCCTGGATCATCATCGCAGCATTCATTCAAAGCAGTGGGGGGTGGGGAGAGAGATTCCCGATTGCTCACAAAAGGGAGGAGATGCTTGAGTTGCTTGCAAATTATTAGCCTGCGTCCACGTGAGCTAAGTCCCACTTGAGCATCCCGGCCTGCCCATTCCAGTGTACCTGAAGGAGCGTCTCCACCCCCATCGTTCAGCTGGACACTGAGGTCCAGCTCTGAAGGCCTTCTGGCGGTTCCCTCCCTGTGAGAAGTGAGGTTACAGGTAACCCGGCACAGGGTCTTCTCGGTAATGGCGCCCTCTTTGTAGAACACCTTCCCATCAGATGTCAAGGAAATAAACAACTATCTGACTTTTAGAAGACATCTGAAGGCAGCCCTGTTTAGGGAAGCTTTTCATGTTTGATGTTTTAGCATGTTTTTAATATTACAACAACAACAACAATTTATTCGACCGTCAGTCAGAACACAATTATTATCCATACAAATTTTTAAAAACCTGAGACAACTCAGAGGGGTTTACACTAAAACATACATTAAAAGTAGATTAATCATAAAGACCCATATTGATACTATCGATTTTAACCTTACGTCGTTTAAGGGCCAAAGAAAGAAATTTGGCCACCTCAAAGGTTGTGGTACCAGTAAAATTATTCACCAAAAACGAAACCTGACATTATCTATCTACCAGGCTAAAGGTGGCCTAAGAGTGGAGCTATCCGTTTTTGTCTAAGGTCTACATAAAATGGACAGGTCAGGAGAATGTGTTCGGTTGAGTCAACCATTGTTTTTATTATTCTGTTGGGAGCCGCCCAGAGTGGCTGGGGAAACCCTGGCAGATGGGCGGGGTATAAATGAATTATTATTATTATTATTAGTAGTAGTAGTAGTAGTACAGTGGACTCACCGGATACTAATTTAATTCATCCCGGGGGTCCGTACTTACCCCGAAAAGTCAGTATCCAGACGTGCTACTTCTGTGCACGCATGCGCGGTGAAACCCGGAAGTATACATGTCCAGCTTTACCGTGTTCGTAACTTGAAATTACGTTACCCGAAGGTAACATAACTTGAGGTGCCACCGTAGAATGAATCATAACTTGTGTTTTGGAATCACAGTTTGGGACATAATATATTTGCCAGTCTTTAGTTGCTACAGGACTCTATTGTTTTTGCTGTTATCAGGCTAACAAACCTACCCTTTAAGACAAGGGCGGTGTTTTTGCAGCCCGAGGGCCACATTCTCTACTGTGCAACCTTGTGGGGGCCACATGCTAGTGGTGTGGGCGGAGCCAGTGGCGAATGTGGGCAGAACAACAAGGGCATCATATCCTCCATCCAGGCAAAAAAATAGGAAGGGGAGGAGCAGGATCAGTGAGGAGTGTGGCTTGGGACAGGGGGTTTGGTGTGGAAAAGGTGGGACACAAAGAAGCTTGGAGAGTCACATGTGGCCCCTAGGCCTGCAGCTAGGCACCCCTGCTTTAAGACTTTGCAGCACAACCCTGAAAAGAAGAAATTGGTTATTTCTATACAATTTAGGTAGTTCTGTCCCTATAATTCCCAAAAGAATAGCTGCAGGTTATTTTTAAACTGCAGGTCATTTTCAGGAGCCCAGCAGAGGTGCCCAGGACAGGTGCTAGTGGTGGGCCTTATTGGGATTCTGAAAGTTGTGTGTGTGGGGGAGTTATTATTATTATTACTATTGCTATTGTTATCATCATCATTGTTATCGTTATTATTACAATTTGTATAGTGCCCTATGCCCATAGATCTCAGGGTGGTTCACAACATAAAAATCTAGTCTAGCAAGGTGCCTTAAAGTGGGCCAAACCATTGGACTGTCTAACTCAGTGTTGTCTTCACCAGAGGTAGCTAACATGGCACCATTCAAACATTGTGGATGGCAACTCCCACCAGCCCCAGCAAGTGTGGTGAGCAGTCAGAGATGATGGGAGTTGTAGTCCAAGACATCTGGAGGTTTTGCAAAACCCCATTGGTTGCCCCTGTTCTACACTGGCCGGCAGCAACTTTTAAGGATTTCAGACGGGTCTCTCCCAGCCCTTCCTGAACATGCCAGGGTTACGAAGCAGATGAAAGACCTACATTGGTTCCCAGTACATTTCTGAGCACAATTCAAAGTGTTGGTGCTGACCTTTAAAGCCCTAAACGGCCTTGGCCCAGTATACTTGAAGGAGCGTCTCCACCCCCATCGTTCAGCCTGGACACTGAGGTCCAGTGCCGAGGGCCTTCTGGCTGTTCCCTCACTATGAGAAGTGAAGTTACAGGGAACCAGGCAGAGGGCCTTCTCAGTAGTGGAGCCCACCCTGTGGAACGCCCTCCCACCAGATGTCAAGGAAATAAACAACTATCTGACTTTTAGAAGACATCTGAAGGCAGCCCTGTTTAGGGAAGTTTTTAATGTTTGATGTTTTATCTTGTTTTTAATATTCTGTCAGGAGCTGCCCAGAGTGGCTGGGGAAACCCAGCCAGATGGGCGGGGTATAAATAATAAATTGTTATATTATTATTATTATCCACCACTGAGAATTCATAAATGTTATTTAAAGGAGAACAAGGGCAAATTCTACCTCATTGGTGGTTCCATTTTGGAAACAAAACCCTGCAATTCGGAGCTCTGAAACCAACCAAGAAATCTGAAGGGGATGTTTGGAAGCAACCCCTGCATGGGTCAGGAAGGAAGCTGTTGATGCAGGTCTGCAAATGCCAGAGTCATGAAATGTCTCTTTCTATTTACAGTGGCTAAGAAGAAATGGAATGGCACAGAAGCATCCAAGCTGGTTTCCCATTGGTCCTCTCAACAGCACCCTTTCACTTCCAGAAGAACAATCACCACCCCATTGAGTCTGATCACAGAAGAGATGCAATGCTCTCCTGGACCCCCTTTCTTTTTAGAACCGCTATCCCTACTCTTTCTGTTTTAAAAAAATAATAATCATATTGGCACTCCTTGCTTCTTCTTGCACCACAGACCCCTGCATTCCTCCTTTGCACGCTGTCTCTAACCCCTCCCTTTGTACACATCAGTTGTTCTTCAATTCCCCACACCCGAATTATATACATGTGTCTCACACCCACACCTGTGCGATATAGAACGGAGCTTCCTTTTGCAGCGCTCATAACCTGTAAGCTTGCCTCTCCTCCTCCCAGTTTTTGGGGGGCCTTCAGGCATTCGCTACTCAGTCCTGCATTCTCAGCAGTGTGAGCAGCGGCAAAGAGGCTTTTCTTCGTATAGCTCAGCCTTTAAGCCTTTCCATCACTGGCCAGAGTCTGGAGGTGAGGCAGTGGAGCTGCAAGTGGTGTGATGGAATGGCTTGCTCTACAGCACACAAGCATGTATTTTGTCCCACTGTAATATCTGGCTCAATGGGACATAATATTGGCTGCTGTTTTTTAATTAGATCCTTACTGCATACAACAACACCATACACACATAAAATAAAACCACATTAACATCGCCTATAGCTGTGATTGTGAACGCAATGATTTTCTTATATCTCCATTCTCCCATCTTTCATCTTACTAATTAAATAACATTTTTTAAAATAATGGAGTCGGAAATGCATGTTGATGATGTTACAGGTGTCACGTCGAGATGGGTTAACCTGTCAATTTTGGTTTCTCATTTATCCAGTCCACCACATTTCTGCATCAGTTTTGCAATTCCTTTTAAAAAAAAGGATTCTCTTGAAAATTCATCAGAATTTTAGCCTAATGTACAAATTTTTATATGTGTTTTTGCCTAACAGACAAGTGTCCCCCTCATATAATGCATGTATGGTGCTATTTTCACTAATATATGACTTTGTCTGCCTAGTTTCCCCAATATATATATTTTTGTATACTTCATTTGTTTGGAGAACTATATCACAAAATTCAGAGAAAGGCATGCTTCAAATAATAACTGTGCTTCAGTTCATATATTCTCCCTCGTCCCTAACACCAACTCGTATGTGCCCATCACAGCTCTGTGTCCCCCACAACCCCCTGTCCCAACACACAGAAAAATTGCAGCATCGTTCCTTGCTTGCTGAACTTGCGCCAGGCAGAAATCTGTACATAATGTTACTTGTGCAAGGAAGGTCCATTCAAACTATCTCCCCACGACTGAGGCTGCAATCCTGTGCTCACTTACCAGGGAGTAAGTACCATTGAACTTAATGGGGCTTGCTTCTGAGTACCGTAACTATGCCTAGGATTTGCAATACAGTAAGGTGTTTTGTCTGTCCTCACCACAGGCGGCATCGAGCTTTGAAAAACACATCAAAATCCCGCAAAGCTGTTTCTGAAACCTCTCTCTCATACTACCTTTCACACTTTAAATTTAAAATATCTCCAGCTAGAAAGGAAACACCCTTTTCCTTGGCCAGCCAAAGAGAGGTGTTCCCACAAAGCCTTTTCTTGCATGTTGCATGCTGATTTATTCTTTTGCATCTGACAGTTTTAGAAATTCTTCTTGAGGCATTGCGCAACCAAGCTCCATTTTTAATCAGTCTAGCCTTTGTTGAACGTTCCTGTTCAGTTGTGGTTTGAAGGTTGAAATATTAATTCTGTTGGTGTCCTCAATTCTTGTCATGGTGTGGTGAGCCCTTTTTAAACGAACTTATACAGCAGCTGTAGGACAGCCATTGGTTCCCTTTTATTCTTTGGGCCAGTAGATCATGGTGAGTGCTAAGTTGCTCCCAGTTATTAGCCTTCAGGTTCTTCATTTGCACAGACCCAATCTGATAGTCAGTGTGTATCATCCCCCCACCCATGCAAGCTGGTTGTTGTGGCTGCCCTAACCTCCTAGCCCCAAGTTCTGTAGGGCTGGCCCTACCATTGTACAGAGTGAGGCAGTGACTTCAGGGTCACGTGCTGGAGTGCAGCAATGGCAGCCCCTGGGCTGTTGCTCCTGAACTCCTCTTCCCAGCCATTGCCCTCTGTTGGAAGCCAGGACTGCATACACTGCTGAAGTAAGATTCATGTACCAGTCCAGTTGGTTTGGGGAAGAGGGGCACCATTCTGGAATACAGGGGTACCTTGGTTCCCGAACGGCTTAGTTGTTGAACAGATCTGCTCCTGAATGCCGCAAACCCGGAAATAAGTGTTCTGATTTGCATGTGTTTTTGGGAAGGCAAACGCCCGACGTGGCTTCTGCTTGAGTGCAGGAAGCTCCTGCAGCCAATCGGATGCCGTGCCTTGGTTTTCGGACAGTTTTGGGAATCAAATGGACTCCCGGAACAGAATAAGTTTGAGAACCAAGGTACCACTGTAACGGTCCAGCCCTATAGTTTTGGGATCGACCGTGTAGTCCAGTTAAATCATTTTGCCTTCCGCATTTGCTGTTAACCCACCCTTGCAATTAACCACTAGCCCAGAAGCCATTAGCAACCATGAAAGACTTGCAGCTGGTAGAGGAGGAAAGGAGCGTTCCATCCCTCCTTTGCACCCAGGGTAGGAAGGCAGGGCAGAGGAAGGGAAGAGTACTCCACAGGGCAGGCATTGGTGGGCACATGCATGAGTCCGCAAGAGGTGTCCGCCCCCCCTCTCCTGGAACTGTCTGTTCATCAGCTCTTTTTGAGCCTGTAAGCCAGAGCAAGGAGACAAGGACAGCCTCCACCCCTCTCCCCATGCTCAGCTTCAGGGCATTGTGCTGGTTGGGCCCAGAGGGAGGGAGCAAGTGAGAGAAGAGGAAGTCACACAGTGTACCTTGTCATAAGAACATAAGAAGGCCTTGCTGGATCAGGCCAAGGGACCATCTTACAGTGCCCCCACCCCCGATGCCTATGGGTACCCCAAAAGCAGGACCTGAATGCAATAGCACACCAGTTCTGTCCCTCCAATGCTAGCCCACAGCAGGCTAGTAAATATTTTTTTGCAGGCAACCACTTTTTTTTTCTTTTTTGCAAGGCTGCATTAATCTGATCCCCCTTCCCCCAATTGGCTCCCCCGACTCATTAACCCAATTCCGTCATTCTTATTTTCAAACCTCTAGCTTTATGCTCTCTATAGAGCGCAAAGAACAGTCCAAGTTCTCTAACAGGCTTGCAGGTTAGAAAGAAGATGTGATCCTGGCTTTTTATGCTTTCTTCTTCCCTCGCTTCTTACAGGGCTCGGAGCAGGCAGGAGAAGGGCTGACGGGGTGTGCAAGAAGGCCATGGGATAAGCAGATGTGCAAACTCAAGCAGTGACTGTATAATCTGCTTTGAATTTGCTGGGCTTTTAGGAAGATTCTCTAGGTAGCAAGAAGGACTGTAGAGATGATACACCATCCAACCATTCCAAGAAATGTTCAAAAGGCCTTGATAGCATGCAGGAATTTCCTTCCTGCTTATTCAGCTACATTTTACACCACCCTACACTGTTCTTCCATCTGCCTTGTGAACACCCCACATTCCCTCAGCCTCTCTGCACCGTGCCCCACTTTGTAAGTCCCCCCCCCTCTCTCTGTGCATCCATACAGTTTAGGCAGGAGCTGGTGCAGCTGTCTTTCTAAATATCTTTTTAACATTTTGCATGTGATCGCTTCTACCAAGATGGAATGTTAATAAAGGAATGTTGATATGAAAATTTGGATCCTTTTTGTTGTTGCTGCTGCAGCAGCAGCTGCCCGCCATCTTGCCCATTGCGTACCAAGGCACCCGAGCCACAAAGTTCCCAGGAGAACAATAAAACACACTGGTTTGTGGGTTCAAATAGGACACAACTTTATTGGTTACAGATGTGAGGGGTTTGGCTTAGGCATTGGGGTGAAGCCAGGCTATATCTTGACTCCTGCCCGTCTGTAGGGAGTCCACAGAAGGGTAAACCACCAATAGGAGGTGCCCTGTAATTTACATCAGATGGGGCAAGGAGAACAACATGTTAAAAGCTCTTGTTTTGTCCCGGCTGGTGTGTACGCAGCACGACTCTGGAAGTAGCAGCTCCTCTGGCACGCTCTCTAGAACTGATCTTCTCTAGACTAAAACCCAGACCATTCAGATTTCTTTTATCAGCTGACAGATCTAAAAATAAGTAAATTATGCAGAGCAGCCTAATTTGTGCACAGTGGGTGCTGTGTGTGTGTGTGTGTGTGTGTGTGTGAGAGAGAGAGAGAGAGAGAGAGAGAGAGAGAGAGAGAGAGAGAGAGAGAGAGAGAGAGATGTGTTTGGGTTGCCTGGACACATTTTTTGGTGGGGGCACACATTGAAGAAGAGAGATTCTGAGCACTTTCAGGGGAACCCCCCCCAAAAAAACTGGGATACTTTGGGTAGCCGTGTCTAGACTTAAAGCCAAGGATAAAGCCTAGGGTTGTTCAGTCTTATAATGTCTCAACAACAACAACCGATTTGTAAAAATGTTATATGGAAAAATACGAGAGAGACATTGCATTACCTTTGTAAATCAAGAAAATCTTTAATAAAAATATTAAAAAAGAAAGAAAGATGGGACTTAATACAACAAGACACCCATTGTTTATTTTTTGGGGGGGTGGGGCTTGGTTAACTCACTCTTCATGCAACAATCTTCATGGTAAGGAAATGATTAAAAAAAAGAAAGAACACCACAAAATATAGAATCAGAACAATGGTAGTGGAAACACACGATGAGATAAATCAAGAGCCTTGACGCATGAACCTGACCATAAATAGCCTATGAATACAACAAAAACATGTAAACAGTCTGCTTAAAGGAGAAAATTCCTGGATTATCCGGCATCCTGCAACATGAACCTGTTTCAAGTTCCAAAGCTTAGGAGCCATAATTGGAAAAGCCTGATTGGCAGTCATCATCAGTGATGGGAACCACCAGAAGAGTCTCAGTGACTCATCTTAAAGAGCGGGGAGGTACTTACGGGAGAAGGGCACTCTCTCAAAAAGTCTGGACTAAGACCATAAAGCAGGGATGGGGAACCTTCGGTCCAAGGGCCAAAGGCAGACCTCCAGGCCTCTCCATGTGGCCCTTGGAACTCTCTCCAGGCTAACACCCTCCTCTTCATGGCTACATCTTTAATGGCCCTGCTTTGCACCCTCCTTGAAGGCATTCGGCTAGACTGTGCCCTTGAACTCTGATAATGCCTCTTGTTGGCCTGTATGGAGGATAGAGGGGGGTGGTTGGTCCATTAGCATTTATTGCTCCACTCACTTCTGATTCTGGCTCCACCCATCAGCATGTGGCCCCCAAAAAGTTGCCTAGAAGCAATTGCAGCCCTCAGGATGAAAAAAAAGGTTGTTCCCAAAAGAGATGCAGAAGGAACCTGGAAACAAATGGTCAAATACAGAATCAAAGTTTAAATGCTCCCCACATTTCACACTAAAAATAAATCTGGCTCTCGTGTTCCAAAGGAACTGCCGTTTCCAAACAACTTTCGAGCACAGATCAGGTAGTCCAGCTGGAAAGCTACGGCAGATTGCACAGCAATGTAAGGTCACTGTCTCCAAGTCCTGTGAAAATTCACAACACAGGAGCTAAATTCTAAGGGTAGGAAGTCCATATAAAAGCTAGTGTTCAGTGCTACCTAGCAGGGAAGTTTGAGGAGTCATAGTAAACTACACTACAAACTCTGACTGGAGAAGACGGAAACTGAAGTTGAGCCACAGCTCCTGAAGGAAGTAGCTAGAAGTTATTATGAAAATTCACCAGCATTTTAGTGTGAATCATACATATTTTTGTTTGCGATTTTGCCTGGTAGACACATTTTTGCAAGACAACACCCCCCCCCCAAATATGATGCATTTTCATATGTGCTTTTCACAAAGATGTACTTGACCCTGGCATATTCATTTTTGCACACGTTACTTTGCTGGAGAACGACCTTGCAAAATTCAGAGATATGAGAATTTCAAAGGATAGCTGTGTCTCGGTTTGCATATTGGTTTGGAAAGTCAAAATAAGGTAGGCTGAAATGCAAGCTGAATGGAATTTCTCCACCACCTCTATTCTGGAGGAGCTCTCAGAAATCTAATTCAAGTTTTGACAATGCAGCAAGCAAATTAGGGGCAGTTTAGGACACCCTTTGAAGGATGTCCTAAACATCTTCAGAGCAAATGTTCTTCGTGCAGTAAAACAAAATGCTGTAAAGCGGCAACAAAACAACCCCACAGTCACAGAGCAAGCTTAGACAAGAAAATTCTTGAGCTGGGATTTGGTAGTGCTGGTAGTAGATGCAGGCCTGGAAGATATGCTTTCCAGAAGATGGTTTTCCGGCTGGCTTTCCCCTCCCTGCAGAGAGGCCTCAGAGATTCCTGGAGCTGTGGCATCTTCCCTTTGGAAGAGGAGAAGGGAAAAAGGAGAGATGTTGAAGCAGGTAGCATCAGCCAGACTGTCACTATTTTCAAGTGAGATACCAGTGAATTCAGGTTGCACAATTATACTTGACTAAGAAGTTTTGTGGGACGCGGGTGGCACTGTGGGTTAAACCACAGAGCCTAGGGCTTGGTGATCAGAAGGTTGGCGGTTCGTGCATTTTTTCTAGCACAAAAATGGAAACAAGAAGAACTACTGACGGTAGAAGAATGGACAGTGAAATTGACTGAGTATGCAGAAATGGACAAATTGACAGGAAGAATCCGGGAGCAGCGGGACCAGAAGTTCATCAAAGACTGGTCAAAGTTTAAAAGACAATTCACAACTGAATACGTTAATAGGATTTCAAGAAGTTTTGTAGTTAATGTGTAGAGTTATCATTGTAAGTATGACAGTAGTAAGATAATGTAAGCAATGGTTGATTAAAGAAGTATAATGCTAAGTTATAAATTAGAAAGCCATGTGAAGGGGTTGAGGGAAGTCATGGCTTGTCAGCCAATGATAAATGTATGAAATTTTTTGTTTGAATGTAGTATTAATTGTAGTTTAATGTAAAAAATAATAAAAATTATATATATATATATATAGGTTGGCGGTTCGAATTCCCACAACAGGGTGAGCTCCCGTTGCTCGGTCCCAGCTCCTGCCCACCTAGCAGTTCAAAAGCACGTCAAAGTGCAAGTAGATAAATAGGTACCACTCCGGCGGGAACGTAAACGGTGTTTCCATGCACTGCTCTGGTTCGCCAGAAGCGGCTTTGTCATGCTGGCCACATGACCCGGAAGCTGTACGCCGGCTCCCTCAGCCAGTAGTGCGAGATGAGTGCCGCAACCCCAGAGTTGTCTGCGACTGAACCTAATGGTCAGGGGTCCCTTTACCTTTACCTTTAAGAGGTTTTGCAGCAATTTGCTCAAGTTTGGGGCAAGAGTCTTTCCCAGTACTAGCTGGAGATGCTAGAGATTGATCCCGGGACCTTTCCCATGCAAAACATGTGCTCTGTCCATGAAAGTAAAAAAGGTAAAGGTAATGGACCCCTGGATGGTTAAGTCCAGTCAAAGGGGACTATGGGGTTGCGGCACTCATCTCGCTTTCAGGCCAAGGGAGCCGGCATTTGTCCACAGACAGCTTTCCGGGTCATGTAGCCAGCATGACTAAACCGCTTCTGGCACATGACAGAAACCAGAGTGCACAGAAACACTGTTTACCTTTCCACCACAGCGGTACCTATTTATCTACTTGCACTGGTGTGCTTTTGAACTGCTAGGTTGGCAGGAGCTGGGACAGAGCAACAGGAGCTCACCCCATTGCGGGGATTCGAACTGCTAACCTGATTGGCAACCCCAAGGGGCTCAGTGGTTTAGACCACAGTGCCACCCGCTCCCCTATCCATGAAATACATGGATTTCTGTCAATGAAATCCTACTTCTCTTTACATTTAGATCCTGAACAGCAGACTGAGCAGGAGCACACATCAGCTGGTCGCAATTTCCCCTATTGTAGCCTATTAAGTGGAGTAGACTGCATTGAAAGCTTTTTCTATTTTATATCCCATGCCTTGAAAAGTCAAGATGGGTAGCACACAGACAATAGTGAAAAAGACTTTTAATTTATTTATTTTTAAAGTTTCCTTTCAGTATGAAATTAACTAAACCAGAAGCTCCTTTCACCTGTCTGGTCAACATCACATTTTTTATTTTTTTTAAATAGCAGCCAACAGGATCTAGGAATTGGGAAGGGAAGCGTCTCCTCCTTCGTTGCACCTTTAGATAACCCATCTGATTTGCAGAGCTATCAAACTACCTGTTGAATCGGACCTCGTGCCATAATAGTGGTAAGAGGGAAGACTGATGGCATTGCATAAATTAGCCTTAGTGTCAACAGGCCTCTGTGAATTCCTGTCCTTTAGCCAGCCTCCCCCAACCTGGTGTCCTCCAGATGTTTTGAACTACAACTCCCATCACCCTCAGCCAGCACTTGCGAGTGGTAGTCTACAACATCTGGAGGGCATCAGGTTGGAGAAGGCCGCATTTAGCTCCTGGCTTCCTTGTTTTTGCATCTTTTCAGGATCAGTTGGCAAATGATGCTTGCTTAGAACCAAGGCGACCTTGAGGCGAGCCAATCTAACCTGATTTCATTCCCGCTGTATATGGATCGGGTCTTCTTCTTCTCCTTCTGCTTCCTAAACCGTAAGAACCAGAGGACTATTGCACAAAGCAACAGAAGCGCTAACAGGACCCCTATGACAGCTCCCGCAATCACTCCAGCTTCCGCAGTGCCTGTTTTATGAAGAGACACAAAACATAAGGCTTCAGTCCTCAGCAGCGGCACAAAAATCTCAACGATTTAGTCTATTTATTTATCGCTTTCCACAAAGCGGTCTCCGGACAACTTGCAGTATTTTAAGAGGACAAAGCACAACAAAATCAGAAAGAAAGAAAAATTGTTGTACAATGCAAGCGGTACAACAACCAGTAGGACAGTAGTATGCCTCTGAATACCAGGGGGAGGGAATCAGAGTGCTGCCCCAATGGTTCCCATTGAGGCATCTGTTTGGCCACTGTGAGAACAGGATGCTGGACTAGATGGGCCATTGGCCTTATCCAGGGGGCTCGCCTTATGTTCTTAGCAGCAAAAACATGCTCCCAATTGAAAACAAAATCATTATAGTCCAGCCAATGCCTGGGAGAAAAGATAAGATTTTACCTGGTATGAACTCGTAGAATGCCTGAATAGGGCTTTTTTTTTTTTTTAAGAATCAGTTGTATTATTCTTCCTTGCATCTGGTGGCAGAGAGTTCCACATGCCAAAAGCATTTCCTTTTCTACCTTCCTGTGTTAATTTCACTGGAAACCTATTCTTACACCTCAATCATGTAAAGATCTTCACCCTATTTTACACATTCTCCTCTCTCATGAAAGTGTTGCAAACGCCTATTTTTGTTGCTGCTCTCTACTTCTATTTCACTTCTACTAGAACCATTTTTTCTCAGATACTCCCTGACCACATGATGCCAATGGTGATGCTCAAGATACCGCTTCACACCATATGGCTCTTCCCAACTGCTCTGCTTTTATAAGTCATTCATTTTCAGAAATGGATTTTGAACATGAAAATGCTCAAGATCCTACTTTCTCTACTTCCTAGAGATTCCCCCCCTCCTCAAAATCTGAGAGAAACAAAAATAGACTTGTGAGCTGGAAACCTCAAACTGTTAATTTAATTTCAGAATATTAGACTTCTTCCTTCCTTCCTTCCTTCCTTCCTTCCTTCCTTCCTTCCTTCCTTCCTTCCTTCCTTTCTCCTACCCCCCCTTTAAAAAAGTATTTTTATTAAAGATTTTCTTGGTTTACAGAGGTAATGCAATGTCTCTCTCGTATTTTTCCATATAACATTTTAACAAATCGGTTGTTGTTGTTGAGACATTAGGGAGAGAAGGGGGAGAGAGGTGGGTGGGATGAGGAGGAGAGACAAGTTCTCAGCTCATTTATTTCCAGTATCCTAAAAATGTGGAGCTTTTCTTGACAACTTGAGCATGGGTAAGGAACCCTTGACCCTCCAGGTGTTGTTAGTCTATTTATTTTGAAAATTTCTTAATCACTTTCCATTCAAAGAAATCTCAAAGACACGTACAAAATGGAAATCTGATGCAACCTATTAATTGTTAAGCCGGGGATTCAGTCAACATTGGTGCACTCCCAGACCAATTAATTTGCATCCATCTGTCTTGAGAGACTATGGAGTGTGCCGGGGGTGAAGTCAAACGGCACCCAAGTGACATCCCCAGGGCACAAACCTGGGCAGCATGTATGAAGGTCCTGGACTGCCCAGACAACAAGACCCCCCTCTTGGCCTCACTGATGTGGTCCAAAGGAAAGCAGAGCAATACGTTTGGCATTCGCTTGGCTGCAGGAGTCACTGGTAGGAGGCGTACAAGACACCATCCAGCCCTCTTAGGAACTCCACTCTGGATTTGTGTAGGGCAAACTCCATAGTCTTTTGTGGGATGTAACATCACTGAAGCAGTCAAATACAACATTACCTGTTTGCCCAGAGTAGACACACAGGGGGATGTTGCTCCAGCCAGGAGGATTTCCTGTCACACCTGGTCTTGAGCATTCTCCCCCTGCGTATGACCAGGTAGATGGGCCTGACCCTGTCAGACCCTACAAAATGGCCAGTCATGTAGCCATCTCTCTCTCTCTCTCTCTCTCTCTCTCTCTCTCTCTCTCTCTCTCTCTCTCTCTCTCTCTCCTCTCCAGTTTGCCTTTTGCTGTCTGCTGGCTCTCAGCCAGCAACACATGGGCTCATCCCTCACAGAGGATGAACCCACACTTTTCTCTGTAACTGTAACTACAAGCTAAAGCCTGCCTTCAGGACTATACTGTGAACTGAATGTAAGTAAACCTTACCATTACTTTTAAAGGAAGACTGTTGTGTCATTATTGTTCTTAAGAGGGAGCTAAAGGGGATTTACCAGGAACAATCCAATCCAAACAAGCCAGACTGGATTGCTTAACTCAAATGGTTCTAACAAATCCATCAATGTACAAGGGAATGTGCTCTGCTACTAGCTCACTAGCATGAGTGAGGCAGGATAATATTTCATCAATATATCCTCTCCTACTAACCTTGACATTCCCACACCTTTTTCCTCTCCCAAAGCCATCCTGCAAGACAGTGGAGGTTTAGGATCAGAGTTTTCCTTCTCCTAGACAGGCTACTTTCCAAGGTTGACAACCCCCCCCTCTGCCCCTAACTTCCCTCCACGGCATGTGCAGAAACCGCCTTGTTGGCCGTTGAATGTTCTTCCTGTTTCATCACGGCTTATAGCTTAACAAATAAAATTATTACCTACCTATCTAACCTGCACATATTTTGGAAGTAAGGTCCCAAACAGACCCCAAACAGAGAATATGTTTAAATGCATGGGAAAGATGTAGAAGGCCCCCCCCCCACACAACAAGATGTGACTTAGGGGAGGATGAACCTCATCTCCTGCTTTTTAAAGTTAAAAGCAAATGCAGTAGCGATTGTGGGAGAATTGGATCAGGCCTGTAGTGCAGGGAAGGAGGGTGTTAATCCTAGACCATTTTCCCAGTTTAAATTTCCTCCCTCCATATATGCTGCTACCTGCTTCATAGGAAACAGCCAGGTAACCTTGAAATCTTTTTGGAAACCGAAGTGAAGCTGTTTCTTTCAGGACAGGGTATGCATTTATTTACTCACATTTCACTTTGTTCTGTATAGCCCATCACTGAGTGCTCCCCCCCTCTCATTTTTATTAAATTTTCTGTTTTACAATTTAAAATACTCATTTAAACATCCTTAAAATATCAATGACTTCCCTTCTCCTCCTTCCATGGTTCATTTTGCATATCATAAATCCCTGCATATTTTACAGAAACTAAACCATTCAGTATTCCATTATTGCATCCATCAAAACTTTAATTTTATTTATTTATTTATAGCCCACCCATCTGGCTGGGTTTCCCCAGCCGCTCTGTTGAATTTATATTAATTCTGCCAGTATTTTCAGGTGTACACAATTCCCACCCCCCCATATATTCAATAAACGTTTTTGAATCTTCTCTAAATGTGTGTTCTTCTTGCTCTCTTATTCTATATGTTAAGTCTGCAAGCTGCGCATATTTTGTCAGCTCAAGTTGCCATTCTTCTTTAGTTGCTCGTTTTCCAACTCCACTTTATCTCTTGAGGCTCTTCCAAGTCCTAAGAAGTCTCTAGTATCATTTTAAATTATATCTTTAGCCCTTTCTCAGGCTTCCCCCCCATGTTTCATTTTCACTTTCTGGGGAAGGGCTGTAGCCCAGGGGTAGAGCATCTGCTTTGCATGCCAAAGGTCTCAGGTTCGATCCCTGGCATCTCCAGCTAGGGCTGGGAGGGATCTCTGCCTGAAAGCCCGGAGAGCTGCTGCCAGTCAGTGCAGACAATATTGAGCTTGATGGAAGATGGGTCTGACTCAGTAGAAGGCAGCTTCCTGTGTTCCTAAACCAAACCAGTCCCTTGCCTTCAATTAATATCTCATTTTTGTGCCGCCATCCTCTCCGCACCCTCACACCTCTCTGCATGTACGCTTGGTGTTTTTATCCTTCAATCGTTCCCAGATGCCGTCCAATTTCTCCTTCTGAGTCGCCGTTCAGCCAAGAAGCGAAGCCAGCGAGGGGGGGGGGGAATCTGCCCACGGAAATGAGAGCTAATTAAATGAAAGGACCTGACCTGAGTAGGAAGCAAGTCAGAAAAACGGGATGTGAGTCGCTGAGGCGGCAATCATAGCCCGGCACATTCTGGAAAGCTGTCAGAGCATAAATGGGCCAGATATCTCGCTGGTACCAGAAAATTCCAATCAGTGAGTACCAGCAATACTTAATTTAAAAGAAAATAACGTGTGTGTGTGTGTGTGTGTGTGCGTGTGTGTGTGTGTGTGTGTGTGTATGCCAAAAATATGCTTCCATTCTAACTGGGAATCACATATCTCATTCAGTCATGCAGAACTCTTTTCTCCTGTTCCCAGAGTTGTTTGTGGATATCTCAGGCTGCAGCAAAATGAGAGACGAGGGAACGGAGAGCATGGCTTCTGGGAGTGGCTGCCGAGACCATATAACACCAGTCCTGAAAGACCTACATTGGCTCCCAATTCAAATTGTTGGTGCTGACCTTTAAAGCCCAAACAAAGCACCTCCAAAAACAATTTCACAAAATGGCCTAGGTATGGTAGACAGATCTTGGTTACTTGGTGTTCATGATGTCATGGACAATGACCAATAGGTACCTGTTATGTATTGAAGTTCTCACCCTAGGCCACCAGGGGTGTTGTGTATATAGTTTTCACTCAGGTATATAGTTTTCACTTGGAGAAATCTCTGTGTCATCTGCTATGTCCACCCACTACTTAAACCTTTCTATGGCACGTTTCATAGCCACGTGTCTGTTGGTAGCAATAGATGTGCATTTTGGAGGAAATATCACATTTCCCCATGTACAGGATCACATTTTCCTGTGTACAAGGTGTATGCACAGGGAAAGGTGAGATCCTGCACATAAGCAGCATTAATCCAAGGAGAGGCAGCTGTAATGTGTGAAGCAAATGGGTCATGACTCCACAGCTGGCACAGGTTTTTTGTTTTTTTTAAAGCACCTTCTCATGGAGAAAGGTCTTACAATGAATTCCCTAAAGACGTAACTTCAAGCCAGCGCAAATTAACTTTAATGACAACCTTCAGTACAGCTGCAACAATTCATATCCCTAGAAATATGATCGAATGCTTATTATGTCCTGGGCATTGATGAGAACTGGCTCTGAGCCCAGAATTCTCTTGTAGAATTAACAGCAACATCGTTGGGGTGTCAAAACAGAGATTCGGTGAGGCAGATTTAGCTCAGGGATTTATCTGGTGAATAGGTGGGAAAGTGTTATTTCAGTAAGAACTGTTGAAAGCTGACAGTGAGAGGTGCTAAAGACAGGCAGGCCGGCAGGCCAGGAGAAAGTTGTTGCAAAGACCTGGCTTCATTTTAAAGGTGACTTTATCTGTCTCCAGATTGCATGACTACCTTCCAAGGATCTCCTCTAATGCACTCTAGCTATTATTTTAGCCATCCTGTTACGAATTTGTTCTTTATTTCAATGCGCATTTAGGCATGAGATGAGGATTCAGATTCATTAAATTGTTTGTGAGGCACCTTTGGTCATTCTCCATCTGCAGTGCAGGATCTGTCATGCAGAGGTAGAAAAGGTAGAGGTGAATGACCCCTGGGCCGTTAAGTCCAGTCAAAGGCGGCTATGGGGTTGCGGAGCTCATCTTGCTTTCAGGCCGAGGGAGGCAGCATTTGTCCGCAGACATATTTCTGGGTCATGTGTCCAGCATGACTAAACTGCTTCTGGCACAACAGAACACCGTGATGGAAGCCGGAGCACACAGAAACACTGTTTACCTTTCCACCGCAGCGGTACCTATTTATCTACTCCCATTGGCGTCCTTTCAAACTGTTAGGTTGGCAGGAGCTGGAGCAGAGCAATGGGAGCTCACCCTGTCACGTGAATTCAAACCACCGACCTACAGATCGGCAAGCTCGAGAGGCTCAGGAGTTTAGACCACAGTGCAGAACACAACTGCAGCATATCTAACAGATGCCCATCCAGGATCTGCTTAAATACATCCAGCAAATGAGAGTCCATTGCTTCCCAAGGCAGTCTGTCTGCTCCACTGTCAAACAGCTCTTGCTATGAGGACGTTTCTCCCAATGTTTAGACAAAATCTGCTTCCCTGTCGTTTCCAGCAATTAGTTCTTCTACTGGCCCACAAACCAAACTTGTCCTGCCAGGGGTTGGAATATTTGGAATCATAGAATCATAGAGTTGGAAGAGACCCCAAGGGCCATCCAGTCCAACCCCCTGCCAAGCAGGAAACACCATCAAAGCATTCCTGACAGATGGCTGTCAAGCCTCTGCTTAAAGACCTCCAAAGAAGGAGACTCCACCACACTCCTTGGCAGCAAATTCCACTGTCCAACAGCTCTTACTGTCAGGAAGTTCTTCCTAATGTTTAGGTGGAATCTTCTTTCTTGTAGTTTGAATCCATTGCCCCGTGTCCGCTTCTCTGGAAGGCTACAGATTCTCTGGAAGGCTACAGGTTCCCCACCACTGTTTTCTAGTGTCAGGAAGTGAAAGGTCTAGGATTAATTAACACAGATGCAAGGCTGCGATCTCATGCTCGTCATGTGAGATATTATGTATAATTTCTTAATTTTACACATCACTTGGGAAGACAGGCGAACTAAAGCCAGTGTACTGAAAGAAGTAAAGATCACCAGTGTTGAAGCAATGATTCTTCAACTTCGTTGGACTGGCCATGTTGCACGGATGCCTGATTATCATCTTCCAAAGCAACTACTCTATTCTGAAATTAAAAATGGAAAGCGTAATGCTGGTGGTCAACAAAAGAGGTTCAAAGATGCTCTCAAGGCAAATATAAAAAAATGTAGTATAAACATCGACAACTGGGAAACACTGGCCTGCGAGTGCTCCAACTGGAGAACAGCCTTTACCAAAGGTGTCATGGACTTTGAAGACGCTCAAACTCAGGACGAAAGGGAGAAACGAGCTAAGAGGAAGGCATGCTTGGCAAACCCTCACCGTGGTCAACTCCTGCCCGGAAACCTATGTCCCCACTGTGGAAGGACGTGTGGATCCAGAATTGGCCCCCATAGTCACTTACGGACTCATTGTTAAAACAGTGTTCATGGAAGTCAATCTTACTCGGCTACGAGTGATAGAAGAAGAAGAAGAAGAAGAAGAAGAAGAAGAAGAAGAAGAAGAAGAAGAAGAAGAAGAAGAATTTCTTAAGCTGAAGAACATGTTGAAGGAAGACAGATCTCTTTGCAGTTCCAGCCCAATACATTTTTGTTACATTTAAAGAAGCAGGAAATGACTCCTTGTCTCCACTTTCTGCCAGCCACCTATCAGTAAACCCAGATTGCATTGCAGGGCTGTTGGTTGCCATTCACTTTCTCAATTTCAGCTCCTTCTTCCATAATATAAAAGTGACATTGCAGGGATGTTGTAAGACACTCTCAGCCTTAGACATGCTTCCTACCTGCAGTGAACTGTCTCGGAGCACTGCCATTAAGTCATATTCTCTCAGCCTCAGCCCATCCCTAGGGATGGGGGAGAAATGGGATTTAGTTCACATTTCAAGGTGAATCTGCCTAATTTGTACCTTCAGAAACAATATGGCAGCCAAACTCAGCCCATCCTTCAAAATTCTCACTTCTCCAAATTTTGCAATGCAGTGATACAGCTATGTAATGCATACAAAAATCCATTTACCGGGATAAGGTGTGCATAAGAATGTATCTCTTACTGAAAAACAACATACAAAAATGAATTCTATCAGCGGCAATTGCTTTGCGAAAACTCGTACGTTAGGCAAAATTGCATAGAAAAATTACACACAAAATTAGGAGAATTTTCTGGTGAGTTTTCATCAGGACTTAGGGAAAAAGTGGTGTGGGAATGTGAAGAACTGTATGCAACAACTGCAGCGAGAATGCTACTAGCCCAGAGATGGAGGGAAGGAGAAGTACCAACAAAAGAAGAATGGCAGATGAAACTGATGGAGTATGCAGAGATGGCGAAACTGACGGGGAAGATCCGAAACCAGGCAGATCAAGTATTTTCTAAAGACTGGAGTAAATTGGTAATTTATTTAAAGGATCACTGTAAACAGTTAAAATCTTTGGCAGGGATGTAAGGACACTTGTAATGTGGAAGGGACCCAGGTGGCACTGTGGATTAAACCACAGAGTCTAGGGCTTGCCGATCAGAAGGTCGGCGGTTCGAATCCCCGTGACGGGGTGAGCTCCCGTTGCTTGGTCCCAGCTCCTGCCCACCTAGCAGTTCAAAAGCACGTCAAAGTGCAAGTAGATAAATAGGGACCGCTCCAGCGGGAAGGTAAATGGCATTTCTGTGCGCTGCTCTGGTTTGCCAGAAGCGGCTTTGTCATGCTGGCCACATGACCTGGAAGCTGCGGAAAAATGCCGGCTCCATCGGCCTATAGAGCGAGATGAGTGCCGCAACCCCAGAGTTGGACACGACTGGACCTGATGGTCAGGGGTCCCTTTACCTTTAATGTGGAATTATTTATGGTAATTATGGTTATATAATAGATGGATAATGGCAAAAGATGCAGAAAATTTAATCTTGAATATGGAACCCATGGAGGGAAGGAAGGAGGTCCGAAGGTTCAAAAGAACCCCTGTATTTTATTGTTTGAAATGGTTATTTTTTATATGTATAAAATTATTAAAAAATTCAATTAAAAATATTTTTAAAATGGAAATGTGGAGAACTGACCTTCAAAACAGAAAATGAAAACCAGGGAAAGTCAAACTGATAGATTTGCTCATCCCTACCCCCAGCACACCTGCAATGCGGGAACATTAATGCTGGAGTACACTGTTTCTCTTTTTCTCTCAACCACATCCTGCAATATACCGGTAGGTGGAGACATCTTGTACTTTGACTCAAGTCCAGATTTTGACTATACTGGGACACAGGTGGGAAAAAAATTGCATGTTAATAAATAAATAAATGCAGATACATGTTGGTCACTAGATGGCACTGCAAGCTCATGGAGATTTGCCTGAAACAGAGGGAGAACATTTTGCAAGTGGGGTCTATATTGTCAAACAGCACGAGTAGATTTATCTTTCTCAAAGGTAGCATGCATCCCTCATGTCTCACCTAGGCTGTGCTGGTGTTGCATCAGGGATAGCCATAGCTCAATGATGGGGCCTCTGCTTTCCATGCAAAAGATTCCTGGTTCAATTCCCAGTATCCCTGGATAGGACTAGGAGATATCTCTGCCTAAAACCCTGGATAGCTGCTGCCACTCAGCATAGACAATGCTAAGCTAGAGGACCAATGTTCTGACTCAGTATGAGGCAGCTCCCTATGATCCCAAATATTCCAAATAAGGAGGATATGGCTATCAGAAGTTATTTGCTATTATATGGCTGGCCCTGTTAATAGGCAAAGTGAGGCAACAGCCTCAGGCATCAGGTGCTGGGGCAGATGCAGTAGCCTCATGGACAGCTGTGAGGATGCTATTTGCCCAGAGATAGAAGGAAGATAAGGTTCCAACCAGAGAAGAATGGATGATCAAGACGATGGACTATGCTGAAATGGCAAAACTGACCAGGAAAATCAGAAACCAAGAAGACAAGAAAATTAACAAAGAATTAACAAGATGACCTTGAAGAACACTGTAAACATTTAGAAACGTTAGCAGGATTCACATAACACTTGTAATAACTTTATGGTTAAAATGGGATAATTTTTTTATTTATAAATATTATAAGATGCAGTAGAAAAAAGATTTACAATGGAAAACATGGGGAAGCAGAGGGAGGTCCAAGGATTGAGGGAATCCTATACATGTATAAAATTGATTATGTTTGAATGTGCATGACATTTCTAAAAACTGAAAACTGAAAATTAAAAAAGAGAAGAAGCAGTAGCCTCCTGGCAGTTTCCTCTGACACATCCCCACCCAAGTGTTCTTCTCTGTTGGGAGGCACTTGGCCTGCTCTGCACCCCCAAAAGTAGTCTGTTGCCTTCGGGGGGCACTATCCTGTTGCCCATGTTGATCTAAGATTCAGCAGCCACCCCAGGTGGTTTCTGTAGGTGGCATGCAAAGGGGCATCCTGTTGCCCTTCGCCTCAGGTAGCCCAATGTCTTTGGCTGGCTTTTTAGGTAGTTCCAGCCCCCTCCCCCAAATTCTGATAGGTCCCACACTCCCAAGGCTGGAGAGAGATTCCGGGCCATTACGGACCATTTTATGTCCTTAATCACCCATCCATTTTTTTCAATCACCACTATGTGATACAGTCAAACCTTGGTTCCCGAACATCTCCGTTTTGGCTCCCAAACGCTGAAAACCTGGAAGTAAATACTCTGGTTTCAAATGCGGAAACCAGTGCTTTTCCCCCCCTGGGGGTTCGCAGGGGTACACATACCCTTAAACATTTTGTGACTCTAAATTTGGCCTCATTGAGGAGCAGTATTTCAATATAAGTAGGAAAATTAGAGTACCCCTAAACATTTTTAAAATAGAAAAAAGTACTGCTTGCAACCAATCGGAAGCAGCACTTCGGTTGTCAAACATTTCGGAAGCCAAATGGGCTTCCAGAACGGATTCCATTCGACAACCGAGGTTTGACTCTATCTCACTTAGGCTTACTGAGATGTGTAGGATATAGCTATTAACGATCAATTAACACGTGCTATTAAGGTAAGACGGGGAACATGCAGGAGAAATGACTTTGAGGAGATATGGAGGGTGTTTGTAGAATGTGTACTGTTAAATATGAAAGGGGTCAAACCATTGCAAGAAGTGTTGAAATTTTGGGAGGTTTGATAGTTACAATGGAATGGCCTCGGTGGTGGGGTGCACATTTTTATTGTTATTTATTTATTGTTATTACTTTGTCCAAAAAATTTTTAAAGGCTTATTGAGGTGGCCAAACTCATGACAAGAGCCAGCCACCTAAGCAGGTAAACACAAAGCTAGACACCTGTACTCACCTGTCACATGAATAGTGAGCTGGCATTTCTGCTGTCCAAACTCGTTGGAGGCAAGACATTGATACGTCCCAGAGAATGCGAGTGAGATGTTTCTCAGCCACAGATTCCCTGTTTTGTCATCTGTGGGGAGAGTAGAAGGAAAGAGTGAAGTTTAGGGTCAATTTGCCTAATTTCAAAAGAGTGGCGCAGCCTGCCTATTAATTGGTGGACCCTGTAAGCAGATGAAAACATTAGCATTTAATCTCGCTTGTAATGTAACAAATACTATGGACAACTTGGTTAGATTTGAAATATAGATTATGAAATAATATACAGTTGAAAACGTTGACAATAGGACCCATGGGGGGCGGAGTATTGAGATTCAGAAAAAATCTCTCTATATGGATATTGTATTTGGTTTTGTTATAAATTTGTACAGTGGTACCTTGGTTCTCAAACTTAATCTGTTCCAGAAGTCTGTTCCAAAACCAAAGCACGCTTTCCCATAGAAAATAATGCAAAATGGATTAATCCATTCCGGACTTTTAAAAACAACCCCTAAAACATCATTTTAACATGATTTTTACTATCTAATGAGACCCACTGGTCCATAAAATAAGCAATAAACAATATACTGCAGTCACACAATCAATCAATCAATCAGTCAGTCAATCAATCAGTAGCTGAACTGGGTTCCACACAATCACAGAAACAACACAAAAAAGCCGCAAAAAGAAAAACGCAAAATAAATAGCAACAACGGACAAACCTCGGTGTAATACTTAAAACAGAGGTGTGGCACTCAAATCAGAAGTGTAACACTCAAAATGGAGCATGTTTGGCTGGGTTTGCTGTGTTTGGGTTCCAAGTTGTTTGAGTACCAAGGCATTTGAGAACCATGGTACCACTGTATTTGTAAAATGAAATAAAAATGATTTTAAAAATATATATTGCTGGACCCAGTTCTTTTGGAGCAATTCAACAGGAGCTCACCCCATTGCTGGGATTTGAACTGCCAATATTCCAATCAGCAAGCCCAAGAGGCTAAGTGGTTTAGACCACAGCGCCACCTGTTTCCCTACACATCTATCTGCATTACCCTGTTGGTAAGAACAAAAATGGCACCAATGCGGTTTTCCTTTTCCAAAGTGTTCCTTAATAGCAATGTATCTGAAGAGAGCAGTTATTCACTTACCTTGCACCATATTGGACAGAGGTAGTGGAGTCTTGGTATCCAGCCGTGTCCAGGAATAAGTTGGTGAAGGCACACCTTCGGAAGAATTGCAGGTCAGGCGGGTGTCCGAACCCACAGAAGCAGAAGTGGTCCCTTTGCACACTGGAGTGGATGGAGGCACTGTTGGGTGTATGTGTGTGGGGGGAGATAATTCAGTGCCAGAACACATAGATTCATACAATTGTAGAGTTTGCCTTTACATTTGTTTATTTGGTTTTTCAAGTTAAAATTTTACAGAGATATATCAGACATAAAAAATTAATAAAAATATTATATAAAAAAGGAAGTGGTTCAAAACGGACAAAGCCCCCTTGAAGGCATGCTCCTGGGCCCCCATCCACACTATACATTTAAAGCAGTATCATGCCACTTTAAACAGTAGGGAAGAGCATGTGATGTATCACTGTAATAAATGTTAAACTGAACAATTGTGTGTTCTTGGCTATTTGTGTGCAGGGAGAAAGGGACTAGGGGCTTTCAGATGTACACCTTCCCATGGAAACCCAATACACTCTGAGCGGTGTTTCCAGGATTTGGTGTGGGGAGAGAGAATCTGCTTTAAATGTATGGTGTCTATGCAGCCATAGAGTCATAGATCTGAAAGGGGGCTTGTCATCTGTCTGGTACAATTCCCTAACTTCACAAAGTCCAAGGGTGAGAGCATCCCCATAGATGTTTGTCCAGATTATGTTTGAAGATGTCCTCTGGATATTAAGAACCGCCATCCTTCTAGGTAACTGGTTCCCTTGGCGAACTGCTCTTAAACTGAATACATTTCTCCTTATACATAACCAAGTTCTCCCTGCCTGCAACTTGTGGGAACGTTTATATAATATAGTAGCAGAGTTAAACATTCCTTATTTAAACCTACACAGCGGCAAATGGCTGCTGACTCGTTTGAGTCTTTCATCCTTTTCTTGTCAATCTCTTTATCCCTCTCAAAATAAAGATACACAAGAATCTGATTAATAACCAAAGTAAAGTAATTTACTGACAGATTCATTCATGTACATATTTAGGTTACGAAACAAAAGATATAAACTATATAAACTATATTAGTGAATCTCTTAACACATCTTTAAGCAGCAGCAGCCTAACCGACCAACAGACCAAAACTAACTGACACAAAGTGGCAGTTGGTCCTCCCTTAGAATGTTGGACTTGACTGACATCATCCCACACAACTTAAACCCATTCAACTGAGTGGGTTAACTTAAACCCAACTTAAACCCATTCCCCACCCTGCCCTCTGGGGAAACAAAACGTTTGGCCTGCTTTCAGCCTATCATTGAAGAAGAAGAAGAAGAAGAAGAAGAGTTTGGATTTGATATCCCGCTTTTCACTACCCGAAGGAGTTTCAAAGCGGCTTACATTCTCCTTTCCCTTCCTCCCCGACAACAAACACTCTGTGAGGTGAGTGGGGCTGAGAGACTTCAGAGAAGTGTGACTAGCCCAAGGTCACCCAGCAGCTGCATGTGGAGGAGCGGAGACGCAAACCCGGTTCACCAGATTACGAGTCTACCGCTCTTAACCACTACACCACACTGCAGGACTGCGTCCCTTCTATTCAATGTTAAAAGGAAAATGGGACTTACTTAAAACTGTGAACTGGATGAGCCCAACGCTAGTTCCATAGAAGTCCGGGGGATTGTTCACCTCGCAGATATAGGTGCCGGCATCGGATGCACGCACGTCAGTCAGTTGGATGGAAGCATCACCCAACGTGGGAGGATCTTGAAGGAGACTTAGCCGTTCACTCTGGGAGCCTGGTTTGTACAGCTTATTATTTGTGAAGTAGAGAATCTGTAGAGAGAAGGGAGGTTTCACTGGATACAGGAACCTCTTCAGAGTAACCTGGGTGTATCCCTAGCCTGTTGATAAGCCCATGAGGTTACTTGAAGGAAAGACACTTTTAACATGGGCTGCTGAACCTGTCGCCCTCCATCTGTGGCTCTCCACCTGGATCTTGGGTTGTGTTGCCACCCAACAACATCTGGACACAGCATCAGGTTCCCCATCCCTGATGTACAAGCTACAACTGAATCATTTACTGGAAGTTAAAATAAAGCTGCAATCCAAAGCATGCTTATTTGAAAGTTAACACCATCAAGATCAATGGGACTAATTTCAAGTAGGTACATATAATGGATTTTATTCATAGGCAGCTATGTCAGATTATGGCCCAGGCTACACCTGCGCCACACATTTCTTATACCAGTAAAACAGCTGTGGCACACTAAAGAATGTTGGGAACTGTCCTTTGTTAAGGATTCTGAAAGTTGCTAGGAGACCCCTATACCCCTCCCAGAGCTACAATCCCCAGAGTTCCCTGTGAGGACGGATTTAGTAACATGGGAACTACAACTAATCCAGAATGCGGCAGTTAGACTGGTGACTGGGAGTGGCCGCCAAGACCATATAACACCAGTCCTGAAAGACCTACGTTGGCTCCCAACATGTTTCTGAGCACAATTCAAAGTGTTGCTGCTGATCTTAAGGCCTGAAATGGGGCTCGACCCAGTATGCCTGAAGGAGCGTCTCCACCCCCATTGTTGAGCCTGGACACTGAGGTCCAGCTCCAAGGGCCTTCTGGCGGTTCCCTCACTGTGAGAAGTCAAGTTACAGGGAACCAGGCAGAGGGCCTTCTCAGTAGTGGCATCCTCCCTGTGGAACACCCTCCCATCAGATGTCAAGGGAATAAACAACTATCTGACTTTTAGGA
Source organism: Lacerta agilis (assembly GCF_009819535.1). Taxonomy (NCBI): domain Eukaryota; kingdom Metazoa; phylum Chordata; class Lepidosauria; order Squamata; family Lacertidae; genus Lacerta; species Lacerta agilis. The sequence continues at coordinate 11,798,112 of NC_046326.1, read as the reverse complement.
GACACCTGAAGGCAGCTCTGTTTAGGGACGCTTTTAATGTTTGATGTTTTATCGTGTTTTTAATATACTGTTGGGAGCCACGCAGAGTGTTGGAAAAACCCAGCCAGATGGACAGGGTATAAATTGTTGTTTGTTGTTTGTTGTTGTTGTTGTTGTTAAACCACTTGGAGAATAAGGAGCCCCTAACAACTCCAAGCACCCTTAACAGACTACAGCTCCCAGGATCCTTTGGGGGAAATGCCACGACTGTTTAAAGCTGTATGCATTCAATGAGAGTACAGTAGTGACTACCTGCGTACACAATAGCGGAGCTGTAGAAACAAACTAGTGTACACACTTTCACACATGAGCATGTGTGGGGACAGCTTATGTTTGCATTCAGTGTAATGTGTGAACAAGCCCCTAGATACAACCCCAAAGCATATCTCTGCACAACCTAATACCCATTCTATAAGGATCAAGTGGCGGTTCTAGAATAGCGAGGTAACAAAGGACGGAGTCATGCTTAGCATGTTGGACTTCAGCTGGGTCACCTGTGGTCAAATCCCTGATCAGTCATGAGGGGCACTGGGTGACCTTGGACCTGTTGCTGCCTCTGCCTATCTTTCCAAAGAGAGGGATCATGTACCAGCCAAGGCTACACTGGTCCTCTGATACCACCCAGACATGGGTGGCGCTGTGGTCTAAACCACTGAGCCTCTTGGGCTTGCCAATTGGAAGATCGGCAGTTCAAATCCCCGCAACAGGGTGATCTCCTGTTGCTCTGTCCCAGCTCCTGCCAACCCAGCAGTTCAAAAGCACACCAATGCAAGTAGATAAATAGGTACCACTGCGGCGGGAAGGTAAACGGTGTTTCTGTGCACTCTGGTTTCCGTCACGGTGTCCCGTTGCACCAGAAACGGTTTAGTCATGCTGGCCACATGTCCTGGAAAGTTGTCTGTGGACAAACACCAGCTCCCTCGGTCTGAAAGCGAGATGAGCACTGCAACCCCATAGTCATCTGCAATTGGACTTAAGTGTCCAGGGGTACTTTACCTTTTTTTAAAAAAAACCTATCACCACCACCATCCTGAAACTTACAACAACTCGCAAATAAATGCAGCTCTAGCAGATCACATCATTACACCTGCTGTGAAAATGCTGTTGCTACTCTAGCAGTTTGCCCAGAGAACCACCTCTTGGAGTTAGAGACTGACTCCAGTGCTAGAACTTCCCATCTCATCTGCTAAATGCAGCTTGCCTTCTCTTCCTGTTGATCAGCTGGAGAAGAGCCTGACTCTGAACTTAGGCATCTGAGAAATCTCTTGAATCTTATCCAGGCAAACCTTTTGGGAGTTGGGTAATTTTAGCAGTTTCTGTTTATAGCCCTAGTTCTTTACATTCTTCACCCTGTGAATGTGTACTCAGAAGTTAGCCCTGCTGTTTTCAGTGGGCCTTACTCCCTAGAGTGTGTAAGGTTGCAGCCTCAACAAATTTCAGACAAAGGGTTCATCCACAGTTTTCTGCTTGACCTCCAATTTGTAGGCACGGTTCCAAGTAATTTTCCTTTTGCCTATCTCCCTCCTCAGATAAAACCCTCCCTTTAGTGCTATATCAGAGCAAATGGCAACCAGGAGAAAACCCAAATTGCTATTTGCTCTGATTGAGCACTAAAGAGTGGTTTTCCTTGGAAGAAAGCAGTAGGACAATAGGAAGCCCATAAGCAGAATGTCCTCCTCCCCCTCCATTTTTTTAAATTCCAAGGTTAGGTTGGTTGAGATCAACACATTCTCCTTACACAACTTTCGTTATGGGTCTCACCACGGCCCCCAACCCCTTCACCTGTTTCCCATGGTCGGGAGGAGTTGAGCCAGGGGCAAACCTCCATTCAAGCACAAAGTTTTTGTCGACAGACGTTTTGTAATGACATGGCAGCTCCACACTCAAACCTCTCTGCTGCATGACTGGATCTTGTGGTACAGTCACCTCCACACACACCCCGCAGCCTGCAGGGGAAAGAAACGAAGAAGCTCACCAGTTTGATCATTTCATCTCTTTGGTTACTACAGGAATGAGGAAGTTGTGCCCCACCCCCGATGTTGTTGGGATTCCAACCTCCATCGACTCCAGGCAGCATAGTCACAGGTTAGGAATGATTGAGTGTTTTAGTCCAGAATGAATGAATGACATCTTTATTGTTAAAAGCTATAAGCCATCACAATTGGTCACAATGCACAATACAAACAACAACAACAACAGCAAAGCCAACATACAAAAATGCCAAAATCAAAAGCAAGGGATGAGATGGCCAAAATTAGCTTTATCATGTACAGTATAATGAGATAAGAATCCAATGTCTCTATTCAGACCAGGTCTCTCCATGGTTTTAAGTTTGGTAAGTTTGGATTCTTATTTCATTATCTCATTATACATGATAAAGCTATCTTTGGCCATCTCATCCCTTGCTTTTTCCTGTAAGACCAATTGCAGTCATTAACAGTCGTCAACTGGTTTACCACACTTTATCAGCCAATCACCCATTCCCACCACCCTTCTGAGTCATACCCCTCTCCACCCTCTCACTATATATAAGGGTCTGGTGACTTCTGTTTCAGTGTGTCTGAAGAAGTGTGCATGCACACGAAAGCTCATACCAAGAACAAACTTATTTGGTCTCTAAGGTGCTACTGGAAGAATTTTTAAAAATATTTTGTTTAGTAATAAATACGTTATGGCCAGCCAGCAAAACAGAGATTTGCTCAAGGGGAGGTCGGTTGGAAAGAGAGCAAAGGATGTAATCGAGGAATTTTTGTCTAGGGGATGTATATAAAGGGCATTGTAACAAATAGTGTTGAATGTCCTCCATCTCTCTCAACTCACCAATGCAGAGTCTAAAACTAACAGGGGTGTTAGTTTTAGTCCAGCAACACTTGTAGGGTATTTTATTTTGTGTTTTATTCTGTGAACTGTTCCGAGATCTTTTGATGAAGGGTGGTATATTACAACAACAACAACAACAACAACAACAACGGCACAGGTTCCACATTCCTGGATTGTTAGCATCTTCATATCTGTGGTTGGTTTTTTTTTTTTTTTTTGGTACTTCCTGTATCATGAAACTGCTAAACACACCTTCAGGTTGCTTGCTCCACTCACCCCATCCCTGCAGCAGAGGGATGAAAAAACCTCTGGCTCCCCAGATGTGCTGAACTACAACTCCCATCAGTCTCAGCAAATAAAGCCAATGGCCATCAGTGAAGGGAGCTGTCGTTCAGCAACATGCAGAGGCCAAAGGTTCTTCACATCTGCAAAATACAGAGGTTTGCACACAGACGCAAGCACAAGGCATCGTCCCAGCTGAGGGACACGTTCCAGCCAGGCAAAAATTGCTTGAAGAAGGAGCAGTACCAGTGAGTGATCTGGTCTGTGGAGATGATATTGCCAAGCGACTATCCCAGTGACCAGATAGGGATGTCTGCAGGGCTGTGTTGGATGCCTTGGCCCGTGGTTCCCCACCTCTGATGTACCTAGTAAACTAACCATAAACGGCTTTAGATGGTTTACTTTTAGAATTGACGTGGTTCCTGTAGATTAGCTGTGACGCAAAGATACTCAGCCACATTTACAATCTGGACAGGCATCGCCCTGCCCATTCTCTGAGACTTAAATCCCTATGCATGGTTAGTGATAGGAAGCAAGTCCTGTGGCTTTCAGCACATAATGGTTTCTTTTTTTATGTGAAATATTTTTTATTGGTTTTTACTAATAAAAAAATACAGCAAAAATTTTAGAATAACCATTCTCTGAAGCTCTCAATCTCCAGACTCCCCCCCCCCATCCCCTACATGGGTCCTTATACCAATATTTACACATACATATCAGTCCATTTTCCATAGTTTTTGTACTCATGAATTATCTATAATTTTCGTTACTTTACAAATAGTTCAGCTAAAGTTATAATTTGTTTACAATGGTCTCCTAAATAAATTATATAAAAAAATCCCATTCTTTTCTAAAATCCTTCGTCTTCTTGATTCCTGAGTCTCCCGGTTAGTTTAGGACATACCGGTAATGGTCTCTGAAAAGTGTGGTTATGACTGCAGCAGACATGCATGCTAGGACTGGGCAGAAGGTAGATTTTGGGCAGATCTCTGGGTGAATTGAAGTAGATCTGCGAGGACTTCTGACTTTGAGTTGTTTAACGATGGTGTCAACTAAAAGACTCCCCACCCTCCCACACTTAGGCTACTAAAATGAAGAAAATTGGGGTGGGGGGTTGTAACCAAAAGTGGAGACAGGTCTACTCAGAAGTAAGTTTCAGTGAGTTCAGTGGGACTTGCACCCAGGCATGTGGGTATAGGTCTGCAGCCTTCCTCTCCAGAGAGTTAGGAACGGGGTGGAAGCAGGTTCCTAGGTTTCGTTTTTGTTGGGTTGGTGTTGGTTAAATGTTCCCAGGTGTCAAAAAAAAGGTCATTTATGTATGCTACTACTGTGGCCCGTGTTTTGTTAGCCTCAAAATGAAAAACAGGTGAGGTCCCAACTAAAGAAGAAGGGCAACTTAAGCTGACGGAATATGCACAGCTTGAAGACTTAACATATAGAATAAGAGAACAAGAAGCACATATGTTTAGATAAGATTGGAAAACGTTTACTGAATATATGGGGGGAAATTGTGTACACCTGAAAACATTGGCAGCATTCAGAGAAATTCAACAGTGTAAATAAGATTTGATGGATGCAATAATGGAATACTGAATGGTTTAGTTTTTGTAAAATATGCAGGGATTTATGATATGCAAAATGAGCCATGGAAAGAGAAGAAGGGAAGTCGCTGATATTTTAAGGAGGTTAAAATGAGTATTTTAAATTGTAAAACAGAAAATTTAATAAAAATTATATTTTAAAAAATGCTTAGTTGGGGCTGGCGGTTCTTTTAATTTGGGTATAACTGTAAACTGTTTATTGTTGTTGTTATTGTTGTTATTAGTTTCTATTGATTTATTAGATTGTTTGTTGCTTATATAGGATATTTTGTTTTTTAATGTTTGATGTTTTGTTGTGTTTTTATATATGTTGTAAGCTACCCAGAGTGGCTGCGGAAACCCAGCCAGATGTATGGGATATAAATTTTAAAAATATTATTATTATCATCAAGCCTATGAAGTTTAACAGACTGTCTCACAGATCAGGATGAAAGCAGACCACCAATGTACCAGGGATAGCTACTATAAAATGGGGTTTCTTTCCCACACAGTTACAGAGAGGATTAGAGAGCCTATCATCTTATCCTCAGAAAAAAAACTTGCTGCAGATTGAAGGACACACAGGGCCTTTTATTTGACGTGGATCTTATGCTCCTTCCCTAATTTGTTTTGATTTGCAAATAGTTCACATGGAAACTATCAGCAGACCAAACACTGCTTAGCAAATGCACCATCAAACACGTGTAGTTCCAGTTGCCATTTGTGCACTTCATTCTATAAAATGTCTCTGGTTTACAAATATTTAAAATTATATTTCACACCTGCCCCTAGTAGAAGGAAGGCATGCTCTGGCCTTGACCACTGGCCTAGGCACCAAGGGCCTCTGCACCCCTTAATACCCCAAAAGACTAGCACAGCAAGGGGAAGACTACCTGACCCCCACCAATCAGCCATGGAAGGTTCAGCTGCCCCAACACTTGCTTTCCTCTTCCCTCCCCTTTCCTTCTTCCTTGCATATCACATCTATGAGCCTGTGGGCAACGGCTACCTTATGGTATTAGCTTGTTGGGAGGGGCAGTCTGGATGATGCCCTGAGTCCCTTCCAGTTCTTGCGATCCTGTATCTGTGGGGGTATGAGAGCAAGCTTGCCAAACCAGTTCCTTTGTCTAGGTAATGGCTTTGGCCGACTGGTTAAGCATTAATATAAGCAAAGATGTTTCTCTGTGCCATAGAACCAATGGTTGGGCCTCTCTGCCCCCCACCAACCAGCTGCTAAGTAGGAAAACAATAACCTACATTTGGTGGGGGAGGGGGGAGCTGAGCTGGAAATAGCCAGGAAGCCAGAGACACCGATTTATGCTTGTTATGCGCTGGAGCCAAAGCTGGGAGAAATGGCGAAGCAAGATATTTTGGGGTGTTAATCCTGTGAGCGCCTCTATCCTATGCTCAGGCTGGATATATAGGTAAATAAAACTGTATATCCTAAAGACACCACAGACTCTGCTGACCTCCAGTCTTAGAAAACTGAACTCCGAGAAAGCTCTGGAATCTCTCGTGAGGTGGCATGTAGCAATACGTAAAGGGCTTTAGGAAATATTCAATGCCTTGCGAGTGCCAAATATTCAGAATCATGTATTTGCAAATCTTAGGTACTCACCAAAGAGTGAGATGAGAATCAGCCCGCAAGAGATGGAGGAAGTCTGGAAAATCACCTCGAGAGCCATTGCTCTGCTGGGAGTCTGTCACTTTTGGTGCAAAAGCTGAAACTCTACTGAGACTAAGCAGGGCTGTTTTTTATCTCGTACGTGAGCTAAAGCAAACAGCCGAGACGAAAGTTCTGAACCACCCTCAAGCACAAGAGCCTCCCTTGATGCGAAAGGGTGTTGATATGTTTCTCCTTAGTGCTTGCTGCAGCTTAGGGGCAGTTCACACAAAGGATGGAGGGGAAAAAATCAATTCAGTTTGCCTGTAAAGGTGAACCTACCCAGTGCATTCCCCCCACCCTTAGAAAAATAGGTGCCGGAACTCACCATGAAGTCGTTACAGTAAGTGCCACACTTTGTAACAACAAACTGAGGTACTGGCACTGTGTACATTTGAGTACCCCCTGAAAAAAGCACTACCTAAACTGTGCTCTCCAAAGCAATATGTGAACTGAAACACAGGCATTCTTCAAAATCTACACTTCTCTGAATTTTGCAGTACAGCCAAGGACTGTGCGCAAAAATGCATATAGTGTGCCTTTAAAAGCATACTTTATATCAGTGAAAATAACACAAAAAATGCATCATATTAGGGGAAATTGCTTTGCCAAAACATTGTATATTAGGAGACATTTGCTGGTGAATTTTCACGATGATTTTTATTTTAAAAAATTACAAACTGATGTGGAAAGGTGGAGAAATGAATTTGAGATTGGGAATAGACAGATTTATCCATCTCCAGTTCACAAAATAAGAAATACACAGTGGGTGCTCACTCATTATATTGCTATTGCAAATAATAATTACATTTATTAGTTGCCTATTACAAAAGGTCTCTAGGAGCAAAGTAAAATGGTTTTGGTTTCCAAGCCTTTTCCAATTCCAAGCCAATGGTATTTTGCTGGCACAACTACACACATCTTCACTATTTAATTTGCATTGTGTGTGTGTGTGCTTAGGTTAATTGTTATTAGATTTTTTATGCCAATCTTTTGATTATTTCATTTTCAAAGAACAAGTTGTCATGCAGACATGGGAAAGCAAGGTGCAAAATGTTTAAAATGTATTGACTAGACTATGGAAATGCAGACATCGCTCAAGAATTCTCAAGAGTTTACCCTATGGGTAGGCGAACTAAGGCCCAGGGGCCGGATCTGGCCCAATCACCTTCTAAATCCAGCCCGCAGACAGTCCAGGAATCAGCGTGTTTTTACATGAGTAGAATGTGTCCTTTTATTTAAAATGCATCTTTGAGTTATTTGTGGGGCATAGGAATTCGTTCACACACACCCCCTAATATATAGTCCGGCCCCCCACAAGGTCTGAGGGAAAGTGGACTGGCCCCCGCTGAAAAAGTTTGCTGACCCCTGGTTTACCCAGTACACTCAACATTACATAAAGCTGACCCCACATTTTGATAGGAGACTGTTGGAATCCAGATGATTTAAAACACACACCTACCTACCTGTGATTGGGCCAGGTGTGTGCATTCAGTTTAGTCCTTATGGGAATCTTCCAGAGTCCAAGTAGCTACATCCTCTGTGAGGGACAAGAGGTAACCTAGGAAGAAAAATATCATGGGCTCTTGTACCTGAGCCCGGTTTTTTGGCTGGGAAGGGCGGGGTATAAATAAAATTATTATTATTATTATTATTACCTCTCACCCAAACCAACAGTGAAAAATTGGGATATGACTTCTCTTTAAGGAAAAAGTAAACACTTCTGCACAGATGTACAAGAGACAGAAAGAGATAGAGAGGAGTTGCTGCACTCTGGAAAGACAAGACTCCCCACTTCCATGTTGTACCTCTCCAAGGACAGGGCAAATTGGTTCTCCTAGTTGACAGTTGACGTTATATGTGCAGGGCTCAGATTGGCTTGTGCTTGTGATGTCATGAGACATGGAGCTTTGCAACAATTTAAAACTTTACTATGATCCTACCCTCAAACTTCCTTCCCAATAAGGCAACAAATGAAATCCTTATTGCTTAAACATTTCAGCTGGTGGCAGCAGCTGTCCCCTTCATTGCCACTGTCCTGCAGCTTGGTTTGACTATCTGAATGCACACTGCCTTTGAAGAACAGTCAGAAAGCAGTTACAGGATGCTGTGGTCCAAGGGCAGATGTTTTCTTGAGGATGTTCTTCTATTATCATTTTAGTTCCATTGGCTCTTGGCCTGGTTCCAAGTCTAATTCAAAGCACACTTCGAAACCCTTAAACCAAGGATGGGGAACTTGTGGTCCTCCAGATGGTGTTGGACTACAACTCCCATCAGCCCCAACCAACAGGAACGAGGGGAGCTGTGGTCTAGCAAGAGCTGGAGCACCACAAGTTCCTGATCCCTGTCCTAAATCATTTGGGAACCATCTGCTTCAACATGACCCTGCCTGTCCACTGTGGTATTTTGGATCTTCTCTGCATCCTGTCACCACCAGAAGCATCATTGCTGAAAACATGGATCAGGACTTCTTTGGTTGCAGCACCCAGACTGTGAAACTTCTTCCCCTGGAAGGTCCTTCTGGCCTTTTCCTTGTCAGCCTCGTGGCATCTAGATGTCAGGGCTGGACCATGGCTGGGAGCTAGACATGAGTCAGGAGGTATGGGACAAACTAATAGTCAGGAAGCAGGAGCAAGACAGCTGTCAGGACTAAAGGACAGCAAGGATACAGGAATGCACCAGAGCTCAGGAAGAAGTTGTTGCTTGAATGAGGAAGTCATCCTCTGCTCCACAGATCTAATGGCCAGTCTGAATGAGTGGATTCAGTCTCGAACCTGAAAGCACTTCACCAAGGAGGCTGCCACCAGCAACTCAGTACTGATTCCCCTGTGCAGTTTGGCAGCATGCAGGTGTTCCTTTGTGTGCAAAGTGTGGCATGGGGCTGTTTAAAAGCCCTTTTGCAAACACCCCTGTGCTGCTCTTTAAACCTTGCAGAAGCTGCCTGCCTCCTTGCTGGCCGCCCCACTTTTCAACCATACTGGACCACTCTGGCTGGACTGACCAGATCCAGGGTTATCTCTCAAACCAGTGTAGCTGGCAATCTAGATCCAGTGTCCATCCCTAATATTTTCCTCCTGTTTAATCTGGAGTTACACTTCCCAGAAAAATCCATTGTTGGGGGGGACCCCCAAAGGCCTCTTGCCAGCACCTGATTGCAATGTTTGAATGACCTGCTTACAATATTAAGTCCCCACCCATGCAGTGAAGTTATTAAACTGAATCATCCATTTGCATGCTCCAGAACGTAACTAGATGGCAGTTCGACTCCTACGCATAAACGCAGGCTTCAGAGTAGATGCAGTGATACATCTGGGTTTTTTTAAATTGGAAGCACAGAAAGTTCCATTTATTGACTCTGCAAAGGAAATACAGATCAGACTGGGAGATTAATTATTAACAGAGCTGTCAAAAGAATCGGGCGGCACCTTCCCAGCACAAACATTATTCCTCAGATAAGCTGAGTACAGGGCTGATGACAACTTTCACTGAATGGTTCTCCTAGCCCCATGGTTCCTAACATGGGACCAACCCCACAGGGGGGCAATTTAATTTTTAAGGGGGGGCAATTTGATAATGTTTGGACCAAGTTCATGGCCTTTTAGGCTTCCTCCATGTGAATAGGAGTTCACATGGAGGATTATATGTCACTGGGGAGGGGGGTGTAACGAAATGGACCTAAGTTAAGGGATTTTCAGAAATCCACGGTGTTTTATGAGTTAATGGGCACCCCAGTTTGAGTGGCAGGTATCTCATGGGAGGCGGGACATTCCACTCTTTAAAAGGAGGGAGCAGCCGTTAGTGAGAGGAGAGTGGTGTCTGGAAGAAGGAGGGCGTGGGGCCAGGATAGTGGTGGATAGGTTAGGATAGGTTGAAGATGTGTATATGATGCTGAAAGAAAGAGTTTACACTGTTATGAAACTAAGCTTATAAACCATTGCATTACTGAAACCATTATGTTCTGAAGGAAATAAAGACTTGTTATTGTTGAGCTAAGAAAGTATCGTCGATTATTTGGTCCAGCGAGTTATGTATGCTCATGAGGAGGTGAACTCAGGGAAAGGACAAAACTGACCTGCAGGGTGATAGTTTGTGTCTTGGAGTTCCCTCAGGAAGCGCTAGCGGGCGGAAACGTTGGCATTGCCACAGAGTTGCTAAGAGGGCTTAGCTAACTGATATAGTGAGGGATCTAATGAAAGAGAGACCCTGAACTGTAGGCAAAGAAGAGTTTAACCCCTGAAGCCCAGAGCAGAGGATATAACCGGCCACGGCAGCTGGACAGGAAAACTCCCGTTACTAAGAGATTCCCAGATTATTAATAAAAGGGAATTGATATAACAGACGGACCTCAGAGGGACAGGTGGGGTGGGTTGAAATTTGACCCAGAACACCTGATTAGAAATTCACTTAGTAACAAGGGGAGAGTGTGAAGTGAAGGTACGTCGCATCAGGATCAGGATCAGGATTTTTGAGATGCTTAGGTGGGGCATGGCCAAAAAAAGGTTTGGAACCACTGTCCTAGGACATCTTACAAAATTTCTCCAGAGAGCACAAAATACTCTACCCGGACATTTAGCTGTTCCAGGATTGGCTGTTTGTGGACATGGGTGCAACATGAAACTTGACTTGACACATTTTGGCATCATACCTAAGGTTATGAGTTCGAACAGGGGAACTTTCTGTGACATCTGGATCAGGTGGCATTGTGAAAGTCCTGAACCTGGCTGTGACTGGACTCAGGTAATGGGCTGGATGACAGCCAATAACCTGAATCCCAGCGAGATGGAGGCTCTGGATTCGAGTGTGCCCAGGTCGGGGAAATTGTCCATCTATATGGGGTTGCGCTCACTCTGAAAGAACAGGGGTGCAGCTTTGGGGTTGCTCCTTGATTCAGCATTGCCTCTGGAGGCTGAAGGTCTTATGTATGTGCAGGAGTACCTGCTGTCAGCCTTGGCTGGTATGCCAGTCACAATGGTGGTCTAAACCCGGGTAGCTTCTGGACCCAATAACTGCAACGGGTTGGGGCTTCCTTTGGTTAGGAAGCTGCAGCTGGCATAAAACTCTCCTGTGTGGCTGTTCTCTGGGGCAACCTATGGACAACTTATGACACCCCTGTTAAAAGTCCGGTCAAAGGCAATTATGGGGTTGCGGCGCTCATCTCACTTTCAGGCAAAGGGAGCCGGCGTTTGTCCACAGACAGCTTTCTGGGTCATGTGGTCAGCATGACTAAACTGCTTCTGGTGCAATGGGACACTGTGACGGAAACCAGAGCGTATGGAAACACCGTTTACCTTCCCGCCGCAATGGTACCTATTTATCTACTTGCACTGGTATGCTTTCGAACTGCTAGGTTGTCAGAAGCTGGGGACAGAGCAACAGGAGCTCACGCCATCGTGGGGATTCGAACCACTGGCCTTCTGATTGGCAAGCCCAAGAGGCTCAATGGTTTAGACCACAGCCCCACCCGCATCACAGCTGCCAGTTTGATACTGTGCTAGATTCAAAGTTTTGCTACAGGTATATAAAAACCTGTGCAGTTCCAGACCAGGGCGTTTGAGAAGGTGTCTCTCCAGCTACATTCCAACCTGGTCACATACACTTTTTGCAACATTGTGCCAACAATGTTAGATTGCTGATATTTGTTGAAACCTTTTCTTTTCACCTAAGCCTTCCCAAATCAATCTATTTTATTCCTGCTGTTTTTAATTCCTGCCAATTTTTCTGTTTTAGTACCATTCTAGGATCTTTAAGCGATTCCTCTATAGTTTAATTAATTTTGCAGTTTGCTCAGCTGGGTTCAGAATTATTTTCAATTGCCCTCTTAAAGCATGGTTTCTAATTGAAATCATATGGTTGCAGTTTTATGTCAGACACCTTGCAAGGTCATTTACCCTGAAAGGCAGGCTGAAAATATTTAAAAATAAATACGTTAATTATAATGAATAAAGCAATCTGCTCCGAGGTGGAACTGCTTTCATACACAACAGGCCACAGAAACAAACACTTTCCCCAAAGTTTTTTTTTTTTTTAATATAAAAAACAAATACTTTTATTTATGAAAAATAATATGTTTTTCAAACTGTACATAAAAATATTTCAGTGCTTTCCTAGCTTCTCATGTAACAGAAGGATCTCATTACCATTAAAAAAAATTAGCCAGCATGAAAATGGTTAGAGGACTCTAGCCAGGATCCACAGACCTGTTGATATCTATAAGTACTGTATAAATTATGTGCTAGATCTACTTTTATATATAAAAAAAGAAACAGAAGATCAAAAGTCCATTGAATAAACATAATTGCACAATATGTATTAAAATACTGAAGGCGCCCTTAGAGAATCCATTGTTAGGATATTCTGATATAAGGTTACATACAGCTTAGTTGCAGAAGCTTTTGGGAGGGGCAGGAAGAAGAAACATCTTATTAATGAAGATGCACATCCCCAAGGCGGCACTGTTGACCAGGTACAGTTCCTCTGTGCATCACAAGGGGGCAGAAGAAACCAACCAAATATTCTCCGTTCCTAAAGCCAAAACTGCGAGGATTCATCCAAAACTGGGCTTCAAGTTATTGTGGGAGTATTTTGAGGAGAGGCTCAGTGACACAAGGAAGCTGTTTAGAAGAAGGGACAGTCGATTCAGGGGTTACTCAGAGAAAACAAAGAGAAATTGCAGGTTAGGTCCAATGTCTGCGCTACAGACATTCCCCCACTCACCCCGGTATTTGCAAATCAATTTTGAAATAGCTTTTTTTAAACAACAACACTATTTGCAGTTGTAAAACTTGCATTTCTTTCCTTATTTAAAAATAGCAGTAATAGTTGGTCACCTATATGGCAACAAACAGAAAAGCCAAGGGCACCCTCCCTCCCTTTGCTGGCCACTTTTGTGCAGGGGGATTCCTGCTCAGTGACAAAGCAAATCACAGGCTCTCAGCCTAACCTGCCTGGTCTCCCCTCCCAGGGACTCTTGATAGCGAACAGAAAATGATCCAATTGACACACCAACATTCATATCTGAATAACTGGGAACTGCAGGTGGCCAGAGGGCTCTTGCTATTTCGAGTGGCACCTACACTGGCCAACAAGGTTGGAATACTATGAAAGACACCCCATTCCATTCCCCCACTCCCGATGATAATAATAATATAAGCAATTTCAGAACAGAAAGTGGACTACCGAAGCTCTTTGTCCAGGGCTGGGTGTCCTCTGTGCCGAGATAATACTAATTCTGCAGCAAGAGACAAGCTGCAAACATTTTGCAAACCAAACTAATGTGCATTCATTTCCTTTGCTTGCCTAATTCATTCTGCTTCAGCCAAGTTATGCAGAGCGGCCAATGATCTAAAGGTGCCCCAGACATTGGATATCCTACAGCGCCCTCCTCTGACTCTGAAGAATCTCCCATGGTCTAGAAACTTGAAAAAAAGGAGAGGTGTCGTTCTGCAGCTTTCCCGCGCTAATTCAAGTTCAGAGAACACACACCCCTCTTCCCTTTAACCTAAACTGCAATATTTATTTGCCATCGCCTCCAGAGCACCCAATGCCCTCAAATTCTTTTGGACTGCTCCCAGGAAAGGTGGGGGCAAGGAAGCACCCCACTCTGGCTGCAGGTTTCAGATCAGCCCTGGCACATTTTTTCCAAGTGAAGATAGCCAATCCCAGCACAGCTGCTTCCTCCAATAAGAGAGAGACAAAAAGGAATGAATCACATCCTGCATAGCAAAGCAAAGACCCTCTGGTATTTGTTCGAGTAGATGCAGCCTCTGCTGCCAAGAGAGCTCTCGGACACAACTCTGGCACCAAGAGGAAGAGTTCTGAAAGGTGTTACAAAAAAGCCCGTCTCACAAGTCCTTGCAAAGTCTCATTGATGGCGGTTCCTTGAAAACTGCTCCTTCGAAGGACACACCTGCAAAACCTCGACCAGGAGCTCTGAAGGCAGGCAGGCAGGCAGGCAGGCAGACATCCCAGAGCCAGTGCTTCCAGCCTCTCTGCATCGCATGGGATTGCTAGAACCACTTGGAGGGCGCTGCCAAGCCCTTACACCAAGGATCCCGCTTGGCTCTGAGCAGGCACCATGACGGGTACGGCCCCCATGCGGCTCAGGGTGGAGGAGGTGAGCCCTTGGGTGGGGGCGGCAGGCTCGTGTAGTCGGGGGGCCTGTGGCTGAGCCCCGTTTGTCCTGTGGAGGGTGTTCCTATGGATTGGCACATTGGCGTGGTGGCAATGGACCCCGTTTGCCATTGGTGGGAAGTAGAGGGGCAAGGACTGGCTGGAGAGGCTGGGCGTCGGCGTGTGGGTCCCGCTGCGGTGGTTGCTGAAAGGGGGCTTGTAGCCCACCGTGCTGCCAGTGGCTGTGGTGATGGAGGCCGTGTCTGAGGGCGGCTTGGACGGGTAGAGTTTGTGATCCCGGGTCGTGTTCATGGAGGACAAGGTGCCATTTTTGGAGACGATATCAGAGCCAGGACTTTTCGCCCAGGAAAGAGTCTTTGGGGCAACAGCATCTTCCCTGCAAAGGTGGGGAAGGGGAGAGAAAAAAGACAAACTAGTGAGGGGAAAGGAGTGAGAGGAAGAACCTGTCCATTTTGGTTTCCTGTTTCTGTTATGAAACAGGTGATGCAACCTGATCCTAGCGCTAGCTTTTATTAAATCTGTTTATAGATGAGCACAAGAATTTACTGTTTAGAAACTACCAATCTTTTTTATGTCTGCAGGTGGAAATATATTAATACAATACTGGAAAACAGCTACTAACTTAACTCTAGAAGTATGGTGGCCTAGACTATGGAACAGCTATTGTAGATATAAATGTAAGAATATCAAATGGAAATAAAAAATGCATTGTACCCGAATAAATATCAGGGAAGGGAGAAATAAGGGACAATTTCTCCCTTCCCTGAGATTCATTCAGGTATAATGCATTGTTGATTTCTGTTTGATATTATTGCACTTGTTTCTTTCATAGACAGCAATCTGTTCACTGGTCTTCTGCTGTTGCGTTTAAAAGAAGTATTTCCAAACAGCTTTTATCCTCTTTAGTCATATTTAAGAACCTTGTTTTCACTCACTTGATCTCATTGGCCATCTCCTCCTGTGCTTCTTTCTTCTTCCTTCTGTAGAAGAGCATCTGAAGTGGAAACAAAATGATCAGGCCAAGTCCAATGAGGGCTCCTATGACGGCACCAGCCACCATGGCTCCATTGATCGCTGCAAAGGGAGTCACAGCAGAGAGAAAACAGAAAATGGTAATAAGAGTGAGAAGAGAAGAGATTCCAGGATCACAGCCGTGGGAAATCTGATAGGAACATAAAGAAGGGCCCTGCTGGATCAGACCAGTGGCCCATCTAGTCCAGCATCTTGTCCTCACAGTGGTCAATGAGATGCCTATGAAAAGCCCACAAGCAGGAACTGAGCACAACAGCGCTCTCCCCTCCTGTGATTTCCAGCAACTGGTCTTGAGGAGCATGACTTCCTCTGACAGTAGAGATACAACACAGCCATTGAGGATTGTTTTCAGGCGGCAGAGGAACCAAACCCCCACAGCAGGTTGTCAGGAATGGACAAGGCAAGGACAAGTCCTTACCTCCTGCTTTTATTCAATATTCACAGAGAGAAGCTTGGAAATGCAGCCTCTTGGAATAATGGTGTTGTCCCGAGTGAATCTCCACCCCCCTCCATGTCTCCCACTTCCTCTTGAGTCATTGCTATGGGTGCTGCTACATGCCCTCTGCCTTTGAGCTCTTTGTTCTCCTACTTTCAAGGCTCGCTGGGGTCTGGGGGGGGGAGGATCAGGAATCCTTTCTAAAGACACTGAGTCCATCAGCTGTCTCTCCCCCCCACTGGTGCTTCTTCTTCTTCCTCCTCCTCCTCTCCCATTATTTCCCAGTTTTCCCCCTCATCTGCCTCTGTGACCTCCCTCAACCCCCTGTTGTAATTCTAAACTGTCTTTCTCTTCTCTGGAAGGATCAGGCTAGGGAGGCGGTCTCCACCATTCCTCCTCTTCCCAGTCCCTGACATTAGTAGAGACTCAGCTACACCTGTCAATTATAACGTTTAAAATGTGTTATAAAAATGTGACACCGGATAGCGCTACAGAGCAGCAAACTATCATCAACAGTAAATTGCATTGGGAGCTGTATAGTGTTTTTATAGCGTTTTTCATATCTGTGTTGATCTGGCCCCAGGATGCAGCACAGGCCCTCTTCTCCTGACTAGGGAGTCATGTCAAAAATGTGTAGCAGGAAAAGAATCTGGGTATGGAAGAATTAAGAACCCTTGACGCTTCCATTTCCATGCAAAGGGATCACTGGCAGCTCCGTAGGGTGAAGCCAAGATTGCACTCACGTGGATACACCTCCAGGGCGATGGTGCAGCTGGAAGAGCCAGCATCGCTGGAAGCATTGCAGAAATAGGTTCCAGACATACCCGCCGTGAGGTTGTTTAGCCTCAGAATCCCCCTCTTGCGGTCTGCAAAAATTACAACAGAAACAAGGCTTCAGAGCAGCAACTTATTTTGGTTGGGATCTGGTCTTTTCATCCAGCGATATTGTCCTAAAAGCATAGAATGAGCTCTGCTGGGTCAGGCCAAAGGCTTATCCAGACCAGCTTCCTGTTTTGTATAGAGTGTCTCTGTAAAAAGAACACAAGCAGGGCAGGAGCACAACACCCACTTGCTCCTGCCTGAGAATCCCGGAAACTGTTATTCAAAGGCATACTGCCTCAGCTATCACAACCAGTAGCCATGGATAGCCTTATTCTCCAGGGACAGATCTACACTTGTTGTTTATAACGTTAAAATGCATTATTAAAATGAGACAGCAGAGGGCGCTGCAGAGTGGCGAACCACCGGCAAAGGGAAACTGCCACTGAACCTTATAGAACGTTCAATTTAATAATGTTTAGAAGATCAATGTAGATCCAGCCCAGCTGTACACAGGCTGCGTTTGCGCATAAAGCTAAACCGCCATTTCTCAATTCAGAGACAAAGCTGAACCCCTCCTGTACTTCAAACGTCTTTACGTCTAATTTAGGCTTGGGGAACCTGACTCCAGCTCCCATCAGCCTCAGCTAGCATGGCCAATGATCAGGCATGATGGGAGTTGTAGTCCAACAATATCTGGAGGGCTACAGGTCCCCCCTCAAGCCTTGTCCTTAGATGTAGTCTTTGTCTTCATCTGTGCAAGAGGTATTAACTCTCTGTAAACTGCTTTGCGGTTTGTTTACAATTAAGCAATGCACAAATTTTATGATATAAATAAAATTTATTAATTAATGACCCCTTGAGCCCTTATAGTCCATCTATAATTCGCTGAGATCCTCCAGCCCTGATGTTTGGTTAGCCTTCACTAAGGACCGAAGTGGTAGACCCTGCCCTGTGGAACTCCCTGCCAGTAGAGATTCATCAGGAACCGTCCCTCCCTCCTTGCAATGCCTTTTAAATACTGCCGTGCTTTAGACAGGCCTTCACAATATGAGTTTTTCTTTAAACCAAGCAGCATCTACTTGTGTTTTATTATAGAACCATGGAATTGTAGAGTTGGAAGTGACAACAAGGATCACCCTTGCAATGCACGACTCTTTTGCCCAACCCACGACCCTGAGATTAAGAGCCTCATGCTGATATTTCAAATTCCATCTTCTAGATATTTAAGGACCAGTTGTATTTGTTTTATATGTTGTAGGCTAGGTTGTTATATTTTATGAAAGAGTGGATTATAAATATTTTTAAAACTCGTTTAAAAAATTGCAGAATGCTATTGCATGGGCTCCCCAAACCCTCTGTACCTCTGTCCTCTCTCTTCTGAGGGAAGCCTACCCAGTTCCCACAAGCTTTCCTTACAGGACCTGCTTTGCACAACCTCAACCATCTTCGTGACCCTCTCCATCACCCGGGGCGGAACACCGAGGGGCAGGGCGAACCACCCGGTGACACACGCACGGCATCTGAACGGACTGTGCACACACGGCTGCCCATACAGGCGCCCATACAGACGCTGTGTGCAGGGGCGGAGGAAGCCTCCTCGCTACCTGGGGCAGCAAACGGAGGCACCCCCTGGGGGCAGGGCGTTGTGATGTTGCATTGTGACGTCGCGATGGAGTGCGTCTGCGCAAAATGTCGTGCGTGCGCACTCCATCGCCGGGCCGCTGCTGCTTCCATGGCGACCTTTCAAGCCACAGAGCTAAAAGGCGGCTCGTGGGGCTGCTGTGCACAATCGGTGGCTCCCTGCCGATCGCGCCCTGCAGC